>NC_091467.1:67454128-68166628 GCF_027789765.1 Dendropsophus ebraccatus | reverse complement strand
ATCACATAGTGCAAAGCGGATGACAGATAGGACTTTTCTTTAATAATTCAGCAGTTACATCAAGGTCCAAGGACAATGGATTATCGCCTAATTACCTCCCTCTAAAACCATCTGTAGTGTCCCAGCACAGGTGTGCCACTAAGTTTCTATGCACCTAGGCAAAGTAACTAACTTAGGTTCTCGCAAAGGGGATGAAGCACAAGTGTATTATTCGTTTTCCCCACTAGGTGTCATTGCTGTATTTCTTGAATGTATTGTATTGAGCACAGCTGAAGGAAGCAATGGGTTAACTGTTTTATGTCACATGTTTTTTTCTTCCTCTATCACGGGGGCAGGTCTTTTTTCCCTCTTTTTTCTGCTTATCACATCTCTTCTCTCTTTTATACACACAGCCCCACTAATCCTACACTAGCTAAGGTAACCGCTATAAAATGGAGCTAGTTCCTGGTGAGTTTTCTTTGGAGACAGCAAGACACAGGCACTAACTACTGCTAGCATGCACTGCTAGACCCTAAGGAGGAAGTGACGTCCTCTGAGAACGACCTTGTCCACACCAGGGATTCTACGGCACGCATGGCAGTCACCTGGAGTTAGCTACTGGCCCCTAGTAGGACAAAGCAGCAGTTAAGCCTAAGTATCCTACTGTAATGCACAGCTTTTCTAGGAAGTATTGGAAAGTCTGCTCAACCAAGCGCATGGACCTGGGACCTCGTACTACCCTAGCAGGACGGGTATCCCGACACTATAGGTATTAAGGCAGTCAGATCCCAAATATTTATACGTGAGTACAAGTATCTTATACTTCAGTTATTTCTATCTTCATCCATCCTATCCCGGCAGAGTACAATACCACATTGGACAGGGCCATCGTTCCTCTGCTCTACCCTACTGTCATAACTTATCTTACTACCTCCGGCCTGCACCTGCAGTTACTGTACCAAGAGTCAAGAGTGTATTTTCTTGTATTGCACTGAAGTTCCTACAAGTAAAACAAGCGCAGTGCCCGTTTGTCCAGGGGTGGGTTCCAACACCACTCCTGGCCACCGTGACAACTCTGTGTGACCCTACACAGAGTTACCACATCTCCGCATAGCTACCCCGGCATACAGTACGTCCATGGGCATGGAGAATGGGGAGACGTAGATGGGGAATGCTATATACTGGGAGAAGGTTAATTACCAGAGGAGATGCCTAATATGGGAGGTGCTATCTATCGGGAAGGGGAGGCTAACTACCAGGTTGCCTTATGTTAATGTTGCATCTGAGTACTTCTTCTCACCTCTGGCATTACTGCTACCAATGTTGAGGACTAAGCAACACTGTGTTTGACTGGTGGGGCCCTAACAGAAAAAGTTTGAAAAGCTCTGGTGTAAAGTATGGGCAAGAAGTTCTAAATTCCATTATAGAAGATGCCACGAAAGAAAATCAAGAAGGCTCCATTGTCCATTGGTGGTGGTCACCATTTCCTCCAAGCCAGGAAGAGGAGAAAAGTTGCCCTGATCCCATGAGATATTGTGGCATATACCAGCACAAGGAAGGAACCATTGTCTTCCCTAGAAGCCCTCATAGTGAGCAAAGGTTGACTATTTGGGGACATTATATATGTTATATTCTCCTAGGTTTGGATTTTCTTTTCTTCTAGCTCTTTGCCACTGCTATCTATCCCGGCCAGACTTGGAAAGTCATGAATCTGCAATTTCTATGACAGGGACCCAACATGTCCGATACATATCATCTTACTGCAATGCAGGTGTAGGAAATCTCGGCAGAAATAACCATTTCCCTCCTTCTAGAGAACACAATGGCCCCTGTTCCTGTTTTTTTCCCCCTTTTTTATCTTCCCTCTATGGAGATCCATAACCAATCTGTTTTCTTGCGGATTCTATTTTTACATGGACTTTATATGCATGAAGATGATCAAAACCAGAAGACGATGGACCTTGTTAAATGCACCGTAAACATGGCTCCTCATCCCTGGGGACAATCGATGCGGAGACGGCATTTCCAGTAATTGTCTGTGTAGTCACCAGGCCAGGCATGTATGTATCATACATTTATTCTACATTTTGGCCAATATAATACTGTCATACAGTAAAAAACTGCCATATATTGTGGTCTTAAAGTGTCACTATTGTGTTTTTTTTTGTTTTGTTTTGTTTTCAGAAATCAATAGTACAGGTGATTTTAAGAAACTTTGTAATTATGTTTATAAGGCAAATATACCATAGAGATTAGTTGGGCAGCAGAGAGCAGAGAACAAAGGATTACACAGCAGGAACTGTGTGAAAGCCAGTATTCAGAGGTCAGAGAGGTCAGTGCTGACTTCAGAGGACATAGCCTGGTGATGTAGCTGTAAATTAACTTTCTGTTGTCCTGTTTTGGTGCCTCATCTCCCTCAACCCCTCCCCTCTCCATAAGATAACAATGCTTCAAAGAGCTTCAAATTGCTTTTTCATGATAAAAATGCATTTTTCGGCTAATAAACCCAATTACAAAGTTTTTTAAAATCGCCTGTACTATAGATTTCTGCAAATAAAATTTAAACGACAGTGAAACTTTAAATACGGAAATATACAGCCCCTATTGTATAGCTATATACTAAAGCTAAAGCTCTAACATAGTGCTGCCTACAGCTCACATAATACTACCATATAGTGCAATAACAATACTGACACCTACAGCTTATATATAATACTATCATACAATGCTAAAACCTACAGCCCACATATCACATCCATATTATGATAATACTATACTGCTATCTACAGTCAGGATTATACTACTATGTAGTGCTAAGATGATACTGCCATCTACAGCCTACATAATACTGCCATATAGTGTAATGACAATACTACCGTAGCCATCTACAGCCATTACTACCATGTCATGCTAATAAAGTACTGCCATCTACAGCCTCCATAATACTGCTATATAGTGTAATGACATTACTGTCATCTGCAGCCATTACTACCATATCATGCTGATAAATTACTGCCACTTACAGCCTAGGTAATAGTGCCATATACTGCTGAGACAGTACTGCCATCTACTGCTCACATAAGACTGCCATATACTGCTAAGGTGATACTGCCTACTACATCTCCCATATTGTTAGCATATAGTGTAACAACAATAATGATTTCTGCAGCCTATTTATTGCTCCCATAACAATACTGCCATATACAGTCCATATGGCTAAGGTCATTCTGCAATCTACTGCCCATTTACTATTGTCATACATTGCTGGGATGATACTGCCCTCTACTGCTCACATAATACTGCCATACAGTGCTAAGATGACACTGCCATCTACAGTCCATGTATATATATCATACTGCCTTCTACTGCCTAATAATAGTACCATAAATACAATACTATCATCAACTACCCATATAATAGTGCCATATACACGATACTGCCATCTACTGCCCATATAATAGTGCCATATATATGATACTGCTATCTGCTGCCCATATAATAGTGCCATATATATATATGATACTTCCATCTACTGCCCATGTAATAGTGCCATATATGTGATACTGCCATCTACTGCCCATATAATAGTGCCATAAATACGATACTGCCAACTTCTGCCCATATAATAGTGCTATATATACGATACTGCCATCTACTGCCCATATAATAGTGCCATAAATACGATACTGCCATCTACTGCCCATATAATAGTGCCATAAATACGATACTGCCATCTACTGCCCATATAATAGTGCTATATATACACGATACTGTCATCTACTGCCCATAAAATAGTGCCATATATAAACGATACTGTCATGTACTGCCCATATAATAGTGCCATATATAAACGATACTGTCATGTACTGCTCATATAATAGTGCCATATATAAACCATACTGTCATGTACTGCCCATATAATAGTGCCATATATATGCTGCTGCCATCTACTGCCCATATAATAGTGCCATATATAAACGATACTGTCATGTACTGCCCATATAATAGGGCCATATATAAACGATACTGTCATGTACTGCCCATATAATAGTGCCATATATATGCTGCTGCCATCTACTGCCCATATAATAGTGCCATATATATATATATATATATATATATATATATTGCCATCTACTGCCCATATAATAGTGCTCTATATATACGATACTGCCATCTACTGCCCATATAATAGTGCTATATATACGATACTGCCATCTACTGCCCATATAATAGTGCTATATATACGATACTGCCATCTACTGCCCATATAATAGTGCGATATATATGTGATACTGCCATCTACTGCCCATATAATAGTGCCATAAATACGATACTGCCATCTACAACCCACTTACAAGTGCCAAATGCCCACGACTTCAGTATTCATAGAATAGTACATATGTTATAGTAGTATAGAGTATATGGCATCCATCAGTATATTCCATGACACAGTATACACTATACAGTAGCATGTTGAGCTCAGCTGTGCGGCCGTTTCCTATCACATTCAGTCACAGGAGAGAAGAAAGACGATTAGAGGAAGAGGAGATGCTGGGATGTCATGGACTTCAATCATCCTCCGGGCTTCCTGAGATCTCCCACGGTCTCGGCTCTTGATGTGTATCACATGGATATGCCAAGCCAGGGAGATGGGCACTGAGCCAAGGACAGGACTTCCGGGAAGATCTAGGGAGGCCTGACCTTATAATGCAGGCCGTGTAGGATGAGCGGCACTGGAAAATGTATGAGAAAGTATTAACCCCCGAGACCGATCCAAAGCCTTCCTGTATATAAGAAGTCCCTTAGAGAACACTACAACCATAAAGCTGGTATCCTCTACAGGTGACACCACAGCTATATAGTCACTACAATGGCATATGGCATAATATTTTCTATGGGGATTTGCTGCTACTCTGGACAGTTCCTGACATGGACAGAGGTGGCAGCAGAGAGCACTGTGTTAGACTGGAGAGAATACACCACTTCCTGCAGGACATACAGCAGCTAATAAGAACTTTCTATAACACAAACCAATGGGAAAATGTAAACCATAAAGCTGTATTATCCTAATAACCCAGTAGATGGCAGCAAAGAGCAATCTAAACTAGATGCCCTGGGTTTGATATAAAGTACATAACCAATGATAAAAATACAATCTACATCATAAGAACGTGGCAACCAACAGGTGTCACCGCCCTCTGAAATACTCTGTGCTGCCTAGTCCACTCTATAACTCTCAATAGTGACAGTGGGAGAAGCGTGCAGCACTTGCCACCACTATTCGAGAAGTGCTGAGTGAGCATGCACCTGACCCCAGCTGTCGCACTGTGTGAGTTAGTGAGCATGCACCTGACCCCAGCCGTCGCACTGTGTGAGTTAGTGAGCGTCCGCCTTATCCCAGCTGTCTGGATGAGTGAGTGATGGTGCTTCTCGCCTTGGCTATCTGGAGGATTGAGCAAGAACCTGCCGATAGCTGTCTAGATGAGACCGCAGACCTATATCCCATATGTGACCCACGTGTCACTAATCCTAAGGTCACTCTAAGAAATCAGTATAATCCATTCCTGAAATACTCTGTGCTCCTGGGGATCCTACCCATTGCAGTCTGTGACCTCTCACCTGTCCCAAATGGCAGCTCCTTTAAGATGTCTCCAGCAGGCAGGCCAGAGGTCAGCAAGTGTTACATGAGGATCGTATACCCCCCCCCCTTACCCCACGGGAATATGTTATAACGTGCATGCTAATCCGCCCGTTTAGTCATTAAACACACGAGCGACGCACTTCAAAGGATTGCTCCATACATAATTCATTGCCGCAATATTGCAAGGACGTGGTCACCTCTGAGTGTGAGTCACTGCACCCTTCTGCGTTATATAAGATGGATGTAAGATGATAAGGAGCGCCCCCTGTGTAATAATACAGCAACTGCAGCATGTCCGTAGGGGTCATCACCCAGCTGGACACTGACCTCACAGCTTAGAAACACCTCCTCCTCTCCGTCAGTCTGCTCTGTGTTTGCTAGTGTCAGTCTGCACTGAAATTTTTCCATTCTATTCCTATTCTTATTCCTATCGGAAAAAGGTTCTTTTCGGGTTCTTGTCCCTCAGCAATAAAGTGCAAGGTACTAGGTAGATAGGGAAATATATGGGATGTAGCTGGGGGGGAGAATAACTTTTTTTTTATTGAGAGACCTAGTTGGATTATGGAGACTTATTTTCAGGCAATGCTCCATGGGAAATATATGCAAATTAGCTTAAAAAAACAACAACTTTATAATACTCACCAAGACGAGTCGTCCGTCTGTAGGGAACTGATGGGGTTAATGCCCCTCATAATTACAACGAAAGGAGAGATATGTTAGATGAAGCTCAAGGAAGACCCAGTTGTATTATGGAGACCTATTCTCAGGCAATGCTAAATGGGAAAAATATGCAAATGAGAGAAAAACTTTATAATACTCTCCAAGACAGTAGACAGCTGTTATGGGGTTAATACTCCTCATAACTACAGGGAAAAGTCTTAGCAGGCTAGAGAGATATATTAGATGAAGCTTGGGAGAGAAGGACTATTTTTATTGAGACCCAGTTGGATTATAGAGACTTATTATCAGGCAATGCTCCATGGGAAAAATATGCAAATTAACTGTTCTCCAGAAGGAGGAAAACTTTATAATACCAAGACAGTCGCCTGTCAGTAGACAGCGGTTACAGGGTTAATGCTTCTCATAATTACATGGAAAGGAGAAATATATAAGATGAAGCTCAGGGGAGAAGGAGACTTATTCTTAAGCAATGCTCCATGGGAAAAAATATGCAAATGAGCTCCTCTCCAAAGGGGGAAAAGAACAGTATAAGACTTTCCAAGCTGTTACAGGGTTCGTACCCCAGATCAGTACACAGCGGAGCGATGGGTTAGAGAGATGCCGTAGATGGTTCTCCAAAGGAGTTTCCATACTGTAACTAGATCTCTCAGTAACAGTATTACCCTATGTGTCAGTCCTCACTGACCTTCTGGTGTTCTCTTCAGTAATGAAAGAGTTAGACACCCAGTGGTCCAGAAAAAACATACAGAGGTACATTTGATCATGATTTTTACTGCAATCCTTTTTTTGGTTCCCACATTTGGCGCCGGTCTATTCCCGGGCACCGGCCAGGGGTGGAGCACTGGAGGCAGGCCCACCCACCCCCAGTGTGATGATCGTCCCTCCGCTCATTGAATCTAATGAAGCTTCGTCACAGAGGGGAGAGCCGACCATCACACTAGGGGTGGGTGGGTGGGCCCCATCTCCAGTGGGTGGGCCCCATCTCCAGTGCTTCACCCCTGGCCAATGCTTGGTATAGCATCGGCACTGTAGGCGGGAACAGGGCCGTGCTTTAAAAAAGCTTGATTTACCTGTGTGTCAGTCTTTACTAATTTTCTGGCATTTTATTCATACAACCAGAAAGTGACAGTATGTAACCACAGACATGATCACCTATAGATACATATGTACCTCGCCCACTCTCTTGTAACTTTCCACCATTAGTTATAAGTGACATTGGTCAGGTTGTTGGTACATGCCCCCGCCCCCTCTCATACCGTTATTCCTATGTGTCAGTCTTCACTGAATTAGTGGGATTCTATTCTATTTATAATGCAGCTTTGGATGTGACCCTGTCCCTGGCTGGCCGGACTCTGCATACCTTTCCCTATGTGATGTTCTGCTTTTACTTCCAGTACTGAAACATTCTGAGAAGCGGAGGAGCCGGAGACCAGGGCCAGAAGACCCGCTGCTCCACCAACCACCCCGCCCCTAACCACTTCCACACCAGGCGAGTTTTTTTTCCAATGATGTCCAGATACATTGACCTTTTTTTTTTTTTAAGTACATGGGAATTAAAAAAAAAAAAAAAAATTGATTCAGTTGAAATCATTTGGTTTGTTTGTTTTATATAACAATTGGGCTCATCTATTTGTATTTACATTTTTATATCGCAAAATACTAAAAATATTTTTGGAGTTGTGTGTCTTTTAGGTTATGCTTGTTTTATATAGGATATAGGAAATTGTTATTTTTTTGTTAACTGTTTTCTCACTTTGTTTTTTATTTTATTTATTTATTTTGTCTCTGTTTTAGAAACTTTTTTTTTTGTTTATTGTTTTCTCACTTTATTTTTTTATTATTTATTTATTTCATTATTTTGCCTTTTTATTTTAGAAACTTTTGATTTTTGTTTTCTTACTTTGTTTAGTTATTTATCATTTATTTATTTTGTCTCTGTTTTAGAAACTTCAGTTTTTTTGTTGATTGCTTTCTCACTTTTTTATTATTATTTTATTATTTATTTCATTATTTTGCCTTTTTATTTTAGAAACTTTTGATTTTTGTTTAGTGTTTTCTTACTTTGTGTATTTACTTATTTATTTGTTCATTTAGTCCATTATTTTGCTTCTTTATTTTAAAAAATGTTTATTTTCATTTGTTTCTTGTTGGGTTTTTTTTTTGCTTTGTTTTTAACTTTTTATTTATTTTGCAATTTTATTTGATCCAGATCTGCCAAAACCCAACAGCTCCTGCAGCTATACACCAGCAAGTGTCATGGCTGCATATGGGACATCATATCACAGAGGCAGTAAGATGCAATGACAATACTGCTGAGAAACAAAAACGGGAAAATTGTTACTCTTTCGGGGTGGGGGGGATTTCTGTTGGGTATAATGAAGGTATTATGACTTTTAGAGGAACAGCGTCAGCACTTAGGATATGTTCACACATTGTCCTTTTTCTAAAGTTCTTACATCCCAAAAAATTAGATATAAGTTTTTTTTTTTACTTATATGCAAAAGGGGCTCAAGTGTCATGGGGGCGTTCCCCAGCATGGCAAGAGCCCAGGTAAGTCCAGTCCCTGTCTTTTTCATCACTTTCCTATGGCTTGCTTGTATCCACCTACTCACACTAAATAAAAAGGCTATGGGCCTGACTTAACTTTTGCCATGCTGGCGAACGCCCCCTGGGCACTTGAGCCTCATTTGCATATTGGAGAAAAAGGCTTATATCTTGCTAATGGAGAGGACTTTTGAAATAAAAAAAAGTTATGTCCCGAATCCTGATGAATAGCCCTATCTAGTCATTGACTTATTTACACCAGTGTTTTCCTGCTCACAGGTCCCCTTTAAAGGATTGTACACTATCTGTGAAAGTGTCCTAAAGAGTTAGAATAAAGTATCTGCTATTCTACCTGTAACAGCGCCCCCTTGTCCCCAAGCTCTACTCGCAACATGACCCTGATCAAGTCAATGTGTCTGAGCTGCAATACCAAACTCTGCCTGTGAACAGAGGTGGCGCTGTTTCCGAGGGGAAAAATCAGATGTTTCTTTTCTAATCCTGTCAAAACCTTTTGATTGAATAGTCTACATATGTTCCTGCGTGATCAAATTGTTAATTTCTGAAACCAAAGGAAGAGAAATCCAGACCGGAGCAGGTTATTTCCCAGGTGTCCATTTGTACAGTGTGTAATTTGTACATTTTTATAATTTCTGATAGAGCCTGAGGGCCTCTTATTGCTGATCTGGCCAGTCTTCCATCCCCCGCCACCACCGCAAACTCTCCCCCTTAAAATCCCATCATTGCGACAGAACCTCATTACATTCCCTTACCTGAACATGCATGCTTACAATAACTCAGCCGACTACCAAATTTAAAGGGCCAGTGGTCCCAAGTCTGCAAACTATACAGATTTTACAGTTCATGGTGTCTTCTAATTCTGAAGGCTGCTTTATTTTGGAATTGTTTATATATATATATATATATATATATATATATATATATTCTGATGGTGGCGCTGTTGCATTTTAGTTTATGGAGTTGAGACGCTGCTGGTATAGTGGTGAGAAGTGGTACTGCAGGTAATTTCACAGGACGATTTTTTATGAAAGAAGTTTACACCAGAAATGGGAAATTGCCTGAATCTGCAAAAAAAATACATATTTAACATATGATAAAATGTAGCAGCGTCTGAAGAAATTTATTATGGGAAAACTTGGCAACAAGTGTTCGACCCACCTGTAGCACCACCACAGGAGAAGTTACATAGTTAATCAAGTTTATTAATATGGCAATTAGAACAAATCCCTGGATCAGCATCCTATTACATGTAATCTAGTGGCCATAACTAGAACTTCCACTGATGGGTACACGTTAGGCCCCACAGAGCCAGATTTACTTTCTGTGTATACTAAAACCGGGGATCTGCTACACATTTAAAGGAGAAGTCCGGTGAAAATTTTTATTAAAGTATTGTATTGCCACCCAAAAGTTATACAAATCACCAATATACACTTATTACGGGAAATGCTTATAAAGTGCTTTTTCCCTGCACTTACTACTGCACCAAGGCTTCACTTCCTGGATAACATGGTGATGTCACTTCCTGGATAAGATGGTGACGTCACTTCCTGGATAACATGGTGATGTCACTTCCTGAATAACATGGCGGTGTCACGAACTTCACTTCCTGGATAACAGGGTGATGTCACTTCCTGGATAACAGGGTAATGTCACTTCCTGGATAACATGGTGATGTCACTTCCTGAATAACATGGTGATGTCACGAACCATGGCAGGGGGATGGTCAGTGTCCCTCCAGTGCCCTGTGTCCCTCAGTGTCCCCCTGCCATCATCCTCTCCAGCAACCACAGCCCGTGCAGCTCTGGGATTTGGGTTGTGACATCACCATGTTATCCAGGAAATGACATCACCATGTTATCCAGGAAGTGACATCACCATGTTATCCAGGAAGGGACATCACCATGTTATCCAGGAGGTGACATCACCATATTACCCAGGAAGTGACATCACCATGTTATCCAGAAAGTGAAGCCGTGATGCAGTAGTAAGTGGAGGGAAAAAGCACTTTATAAGAATTTTCTGTAATAAGTGTATATTGGTGATTTGTATAACTTTTATAACTTTTTTGGGGGGGGCTATATAATACTTTAATTTAAAAAAAATTGCAGGCCTTCTCCTTTAAGGTAGAATAGGGGATTCATTTAAGGTGGAATTGAACTTTAGTCATTGTTGAAGAGGTTTCTGTGATAAGTGAGAAGAAGGCATTCATGGGGACTGTGAGCAGCAAGGTTCTCACAGCCTGAGAGTGTATGGGGGTCTACAGGAAGAGAGCAAGAGGGAGAAATAATAAAGATAGGCATGGGTGAGGAAGAGGCAGAAGAAGAAGGGAAGGGAGGAAGCAGAAGAGATGGTGAAGGGAGAGATGATTTTATAGTGAGAGAGAGTATAGAGAGGTGAGCGATAGGAAAAGAGAGCTGACACAGAAAGGAAAGAAGATTGGAAAGGAATGGAGAGGAAGAAGAGGTAAAAACTTACAATAGAGGATGTGCAGGGAAGAAAGAGAAGGATATTGGCAGAAAGAGGACAGAGAGGAAAAGAGAAGAGTGGGAGAATGAAGGAAGAGTGTGGGAAAGGAGGAGAGAGGATAAAACATATAGAGATGGTGGAGGGGAGGGACAGAGGAGGATGGGATGTAGAGTGAGAGAAAGTAGGAAGAGTCCAGGATAGGAGAAGAGCGGACAGAGGAACGTAGGAAAAACAAGAGTAAGGACAGGGAAGAAAGAGTGTAAAGAAGGTGAGATGTGACATACAGGTAAGAAGGAGGAATAAAAAGAGGATGAAAGAGAAGGAGAGACTGAGAACTATGTGAGTAACGATAGAGAGTGAAGGGAAAGTGAGTGTAATAGGATATAGGAGCCAGAAAATAAGAAGATGTGGAAGAGAGAGGAGCCTGAAATGAGGAGAGAAGAGAGAGGTGGAAAGAGACTGCAAGAAAGATGGAAGAGAAAAAGATCGGGTCTGAAAAGAAGATAGAGCACATAGGAAACGAGATGTTAGAGGTGGGGGCTCCCCTATAATATACAGTATGATATATAGTATAATGATGACAGAATGGAACAGCTTGGTGGTAAATGGTTGAATGTGGCAGAACTCTACTCTTATATCCTCTTCTGACAGCTCCTCCTTATGAAAAAAGCAATGCCACCTGTCACATGACTCCCCGTCCATCAGTACCTTGATGCATCAGCAATATAACAGTAAACTTTGGGGCAGATTAAATGTACCCCAGCCCCCCTACAAGACCCAAATGTGATAAGAAGATGGCTCCCTTTGCAGTCCCATAGAAACCTGAACAGCCCCTATAGAAGACATAGATGCCCTTCTGTGCTGCTGCCCCCTTAGCACATGCCCCCCCTGTGCTTCTGCCCCCTATAGTAGATACCCCCTCCCCTATGTTGCCTCCCCCTGTGAGTATTCACCCTATAGTAGATGGACCCCATGGTGACTACATAAAAATAAAAAAGAAAAACCATCCCATGTGATCCGTCCGCATGTCAGCGCTTAAAGGGGCACACATATGTCCTGGGCAGTGCTCACTCAGCGGCCCACCAGAAATAACCTGAAATAAACTATATACAACTTAAGTGTAACATTAAGGGGCAGTATTTATGTGGATTAATATCAATACTTATTGGATTAAAAATGAATCCAGCATTAATAGCAGCTGCTGCAGAACATCTTTGGGAGTAAACATTATGTGGAATTATACAGCAACAGTAAGGCAAGAGGGGGCAGGATAGGGGGAAGACACTTTCCAGGTTCAAAGCTCGTGTGCTGGATGATCATAGCAAAAATCATAACTAAAAATAGCATAATTAGCATCTGCTGCAGAAACTCTTTAAAATCAGACCTGTCAATCACCTGATTGCTAAAAATGAGATAATAAATACTATAATATAGCGCAAAATGGGGACAGGACAACATATATATATACACATATATAGGGACAATATATATAGGGAAAACATCTTCCGTGTGTAATGGGGTAGGGGATGAATGAACAGCGGCTGTGTGTAATGGGGTAGTGGCAGAATGAACAGAAGCTGCTGCAGAACATCTTTGGAAACAAACCTGTAAATCACTTGATTCACTGACATGCACAAACAAACAAACAAACACTGGCTCACACACACAGATACAGTACTTACACACACTCACTGACACACACAGATACAGTAACAGTGGCAGAACTACCGCAGTAGCAACCGTAGCTGCTGCTACAGGGCCCGCCTCATCAAGGGGCCCGGCAGTCTTTATAGAAATTGTCCCATTTTACCTTGCTGTGCCAGACTGTACATATATATATATATAGTACCAGACTGGAGATATACAGTGCGTGCAGTAGCATGCTGGTAGGTAGGTAGGTAGGCAGGCAGGTCTGATATGGTAATGTTATTCAGTCACAGTATGGTTGTATCAGGTCTGGTATGGCGGTGTTATCCAGTCACACTATGGTGGTATCAGGTCTGGTATGGCGGTGTTATCCAGTCACACTATGGTGGTATCAGGTCTGGTATGGCGGTGTTATCAAGTCACAGTATGGTTGTATCAGGTCTGGTATGGCGGTGTTATCCAGTCACACTATGGTGGTATCAGGTCTGGTATGGCGGTGTTATCCAGTCACACTATGGTGGTATCAGGTCTGGTTTGGCGGTGTTATCAAGTCACAGTATGGTGGTATCTAGAGATGAGCGAACCTGGAGCATGCTCGAGTCGATCCGAACCCGAACTTTCGGCATTTGATTCGCTCATCTCTAGTGGTATCAGGTCTGGTAGGGTGGTGTTATCCAGTCACAGTATGACAGTATTGTTCAGGTCTGGTATAGCTGTATGCTTTAAATGTGCATTGTCTGAAGCTTATGCCTACCAATCCTGTGACGAGAATTGCTACAATATGCAGATCATTTAGGCAGCTAAAAACCATGTAGAAAAAAAATTCAGACAATGCATGTGGCCAAAACCAGGCGTATTGGAAAATTTGCTATGGGGCCCAGCCATTTCTAGTTACGCCCCTGAGTACATTAATAAACACACTGACACACACAGACACGGTACATACACACTGCACTTCCCTCTCTCTTCCCCATCTTCCTCTCTGCAGTCAGGCCGATGTTGCTCCACACTGTAACTTTGAGGACCTGTGGGTCATGTGACTTAGGTCCTTCATCACTCTCCCCCTCTGTGTCGAGAAGTATAAACTTGAGACTGGAATTGTCACCCCCTTTCACTCTGCCTCATGGACACAGCAGCCCTGACAATGATGATGTGGGTAGTTCAGCTGGCCATTGGCCCCCCAGTAGCCTCGGGCAGCTGCCAAAACCTCCCACATTATAATCTGCCCCTGCTTAGGTTACTTAGGTTGATATAAACTTATCATACATAACACTGGTACTTTGTTTTCAGATGAATTTGTCGCTCGCTTGACTAATCTCCAAGAGCCCTTTGGTCTATCCTTTGCATGGATCCTGGAAAGCCCCAGGCCCTGATACAATACTCATGGTTGCTAATCTGTCCCTTCCACTGGTCACTATGTGTCCCACTCAGGCCCACATGCTTGGATTCCTAAAGTCTCACAAAGCCTAAGCCAGTTCAGCTGTGATTGACAGTGTCTGACGTCTCACACTGCCAACACAGTCTCTTAGACTCCGTATCTTCCTATGGATAAGGTCCCACGTATCCTACCCTATCTCTGTAACTGGTGGTGCCAAGCCTTGATGCATAGTACCAGTCTAGCAGTTGTAGACTTCTGGGTCCACTAAGGCACATACTCACCCAGCCCACACACCTCGATAAGCTCAGGTCTACTGCTACCTCAGGCCCGCAACAGATCCCATTGTGACCCCTATGTGGTTTCACTGCGGGCTCCCTCTCTGGCAACAGACACGGCCTGTATATAGACTTTCCCCTAAATCCCCCACCACATCTATCACCATTGTCATTGTTGGGCTCTTCCTGGACTCATGCTAATGCAGGTACAGTATCTCCTCCTCCAAGTTGTCAGCCAAGAAAACACAATGGCGCCTCTCACCCCCAAAAGTACAATTGACCCAGTTTGCAGTTCCTCTACAAGCTTTACGTCATTCACTATTTATACTGTGATGAACTAGCCATTCGGGCCTCCTGGTCTACAGATACATAGCCCACTTTCAGGTCTTTGACATCACACAGGTCTTCTTCATCACATTCTATACCACATATGTGCACTCCTGCTTCCCTTATGTACATTCTGCCTCTCCTCCTGGTGCAGCGATCCAGCATCAGACACCAGCGTCAGGTTCTTCCTGGGCCCCCACTGATGCTGGCATGTCCGCCTGTTATCTGACAGCTGAGAAGCCATCATCTTCGCCGCCAGCTACCGTGACAGGCATGGCAGCACGGCTGAGTACCACTGCCAGGCAATTCAAGCCACTCAGGATCTCAATCAGAGCATGACACATCATCATCACATCTAAACATATACCTTACGAGAAAGGTACAAAGCAATAACAAACAGCACATTAATAACACATAAAGGCAGACTCTTAAAGTGAAACATATAGTGGTTTTATCTTAAGGAGAAAAGTACAAAATTACCCCTCCCCTCCCCCATACATGCTGCATTGACAAGGTATAACAGTGCTACACGCACCGATGCCTGTCAAGGTCTATAAACAGGATGGGCCACAGGGAACAACACAACATATACATCACATTCACACTCCAATAACAGCCAAACCAGATTTCTCTTCAACAGACTTTTTACAGGAATGGGCACGGGGATGTTCGCGGCCCAATACAGAGAAAGGGGGAGAGTGGGAGAAAGGGGGAGAAGAGTGGGAGAAAAGAGAGGAAAGGAGAGAGAGGAACAAGTGAGTGGGAGAAGATAGAGGGAGGAGAGGGGGGAAGAGATGAGAGAGAATAAACCAAGTGAGGAGATGGAAGGGAAGATTGTGGGTGAAGAGAAAGAAGAGAGCGAGGTGAAGATAGAGGGAGGAGAGAGTACAGGAAGAGAGTGGTGGGGAAGAGAAAGAGAGACGATAGAGAGTTTTAGAAAAGGGGGAGAGAGGTCTGAAGAAGAAAGGAATGGAGGGATGAAGGAGAAAAGAAGGAAGGAAAAGGGGATGGAAGGCAGAAAGAAGGACACAACAAGGAAGGAGAAAGGGTAAGGAGAGATGGAGGGAGAGAGAAGAAAGGAAGGAACAAGGGAGGGGAAGAAAGGAAGGGAAAAGGAAGGAAGGAAGGAACTAGGAAGGGAGAGCGAGAAGGAAGAGAGAGAAAAGGAAGTAACAAGGGGGGGGGGAGAAGGAAGGAATCAAGGAAGGAAGGAGAAAGGGATGGAAGGGAGCAAGAAGGAAGGAACAAGATAAAGGAAACGGAAGGGACAGAGAGAGAAGGAAGGAACAAGGGAGGGGAAGGAAGGGACAAGGAAAGGGAAGGAAGGAAGGAAGGAAGGAAGGAGAAAGGGATGGAAGGGAGCAAGAAGGAAGGAACAAGATAAAGGAAACGGAAGGGACAGAGAGAGAAGGAAGGAACAAGGGAGGGGAAGGGGAAGGAAGGGACAAGGAAAGGGAAGGAAGAAAGGAAAAGAGAGGGAAGAAAGGAAGAGACAAGGAAGGGAGAGATAGAGAAGGAAGGGAGGAAGAAGGGAGGGGAAGGGGAAGTAAGGGACAAGGAAAGGGAAGGAAGGAAGGAAAAGAGAGGGAAGAAAGGAAGAGACAAGGAAGGGAGGAACAAGGGAGGGGAAGGGGAAGTAAGGGACAAGGAAAGGGAAGGACGGAAGGAAGGGGAGAGAAGGAAGGAAGGAGAAAGGGATGGAAGGGAGCAAGAAGGAAGGAACAAGATAAAGGAAACGGAAGGGACAGAGAGAGAAGGAAGGAACAAGGGAGGGGAAGGAAGGGACAAGGAAAGGGAAGGAAGGAAGGAAGGAAAAGAGAGGGAAGAAAGGAAGAGACAAGGAAGGGAGAGATAGAGAAGGAAGGGAGGAACAAGGGAGAGGAAGGGGAAGTAAGGGACAAGGAAAGGGAAGGAAGGAAGGAAGGAGAAAGAAGGAAGGAAGGGGAGAAAATGAAGAGCGAAAGAGAAGGTAAGAAGGAAAGGGAAAGAGAAGAAAGGGAAAGAGAAGGAAGTGGAAAGGGAAGGAATGGAGAGAAGGAAGACAGCAGGGAAGGAATGGAGAGAAGGAAGACAACAGGGAAGGAATGGAGAGAAGGAAGACAACAGGGAAGGAATGGAGAGAAGGAAGGATAGATCAAAAAAGAGGTGAAATGGAAAAGAATTAGAGAGCACGAGAAATAACAAGACAGTACAAAACTGAAAGTCAGAGATAAAAAGAGAGAGATAGAGGTATACAGTTTGTAAAACAGGGAGAGAGAGAGCATGAGAGGGCGAGAGAGAGAGAGAGAGAAGTAGAAGAAGAGAAAAAAAGTGATACATAGAGATACAAATAGTAAAGCGGAGAAAGAAGGAGAGTGAGAAAGTCAGATGGTGAGATTGTGAGAGTTGGAGTGAGACAGGGCATTGAGAGAGAGGGTTAGAGGAAAAGAAAGAGAGGTAAAGAAAAACAAGATACAATACACAGAAGGAAGGAGACAGAGACCAAAGAGAGGAATGAGAGAGCTGCAGAGAATGCAGGAAGGAGACAAGACAGCTGACTGGAGAGAGGGATGAGAGAGCAGCAAGGAGATGAGGAGACAGCTGACTGATGTTACCTGCTGCTGCTGCTCTAACCCCACAAAAGGTTAAAAATAAATGAGAGCATAGTAAGAGCCGGTGCTCCGCCACACCAGGACCCTCATCTGGACGCAGCAGCCAAATAATCACATTGTCATTTACCGGGAGGATTGCTGCAAACATTAACCCCTGATGCTCCCTCACTCTCTGCCAGCACTCCTTCACTGGGCTGTCCCTATCCATAAGGAGGTGGCGAAGCTGGAGAGAGGTAGGAGGGATTCCACAGGGTATAATAATAAAAGTAACCGCTGCTAATACATCACTTCACTACTGACTGCTTCACAAGTGGCTGGCACACCAGACCAGGTCTTAAGGAGGAGTCTTTCCTTCCAGATGCTCCAGTCACATTAGTAGGTATCCAGCAGACAGGGATTCCAGAGGCTTTGGGCTTTAAACATGATCTCTGCAGCCATTCGCAGCCTGCATCAGTGCTCAGGATCGTGGCGACTGGGGACAAGTTCTTGTGGGACCTCGCAGGAGCAAGGTAAGGAGTTCTCGGTTAAGTTCCTTGGTTGTCTACGTGGACTCAGCTCAGATAGTTAAATATCAATGTCTTGTTTCCAGCTCTGTTGGGCAGGATCATCTTCGTTGATGTTTTTATCAATATCTGTTCTTGAGGAATAGGTGGGATGTAGGCGAAGAATAGATTGATGTAATACAGAGGTTACGTCTAAGATTCCTAGATGAGGACCCTCAAGAGACTCATCCCTCCTCATTACTGGGGGTAGCATAGGGATCGTGACCACTTGGCGGAGGTCATTGCTTTTGACTGATTTCAATTTAATGTATTCTCAACGAGGGTGAGGGATTGGAGGTATAGAACTTTCTCTGCTTCTACAGATAACATGATTGACATGGCATAGTCCAATGGCGGACTTGATGGATTGATCCCCGTAGGGTTGCTTTCTATCCTTGACCTTTTCGGGTATGATGGTAATGAACCCTTGTGCCTGCAGGCTGATCTGATGCAAATGAGTTGTGCAGTCTCATCCGAGAGGGATATGGTTTTATGTTGAAGGTGGCATGACCAGTCCAAGGAGATAGACTATATAGTTAGTGCAGCCTGTATTGTTCTGCAGTTGTTCTGGACTGTATGTAGTCATTGGACACATTGCCAAGCAAATGCCCTTAAAATAAAATATATGAGAGTCTAAATTTTTGGTAACTGTATATAACAGCGCAGAAGGTCTTAATCATAGTAGTAGAGTTTGCTTTAGACAGAGATGAATTTTGGTGCATTCAAGACTTCTGCAGCTCGAGGTGGAACCCTGCAAGCAATGTTTTTTCTGTTGCTGAACTAGCATTAACCAAACACTTCTGATCGTTTACTATAGGAAACTCATGAATGGACGCCTTCTGAAATGCCTTAATGGTCTCTGGCCACGATCCAGAAGAGTCAGCCGGCTGCCTTGAGACATTAATATGTCTTTCCATGAAGAGCCTCAAGGGAGGTTATCCGTGACCACAGACATGCCCTTAAAGACCAACTTCAGCAGCCCTATCAACACTACGTGGGATGTCCCACCTTCCTCAGGAACCATGGAGGACATGATAGCCACATTCACCATTGGGGTGATCCTATCCCTTATGTGTGTGGTCGGAGTGGCAGGGAATGTTTATACCTTGGTAGTGATGTGCCAATCCATGCGCACTGCAGCTTCCATGTACATCTATATCATCAACTTGGCTCTTGCCGACCTTCTTTACCTTCTCACCATCCCATTTATTGTGGGCACCTACTTCATCCAGGAATGGTATTTTGGTGACATTGGCTGCCGCATCCTTTTCAGTCTTGACTTCCTGACCATGCATGCCAGTATCTTCACCCTCACCATCATGAGCACTGAACGCTACTTTGCTGTTTTGAAACCACTGGACACGGTCAAGAGGTCTAAAAGCTATAGAAAGTGCATTGCTGTCATTGTCTGGGTGGTGTCACTTCTTATAACATTGCCCATGCTGATTATGATAAAGCTGGTGCATAAGGATAACAAGAGTATCTGTCTGCCCATGTGGAGTCGGATGTCCTACAAGATTTATCTAACAGTCTTGTTTTGCACAAGTATCATCGGCCCAGGACTCATTATAGGTTACCTGTACATAAGACTGGCCAGGACCTATTGGGTGTCTCAAACAGCTTCCTTTAAGCAAACCAAGAGGTTGCCCAACCAGAAGGTGCTATATCTGATTTTTACCATAGTCTTGGTATTCTGGGCCTGCTTCCTACCGTTCTGGATTTGGCAGCTCCTCACCCAGTATTGCGATTCTCTGCCCATTTCGGCCAAGGCCAATAGGAACATTAACTATCTGACTACCTGCTTGACGTATAGCAACAGTTGCATCAACCCCTTTCTCTATACCTTGCTCACGAAAAATTACAAGGAGTACCTGAGGAACCGGCAGAGGTCCTGGAGTAACAGTGGCTACTTCAGGAACCGTTTCCAAAGGATATCCGGAAGGTCCATGTCCACCAGTAGTCAACAGTGCACCGAAACGTTTGTTTTGGCACAATGTCCTGCAGGCAACAATAGCTTCTGAAGACATCAAAATGAGACTTTTGCAACCTTAAATATCCATAAAGCTTGCATTTTTGGTATTCGGTGTACTGTCCTAGGTTGATTGATCAAAATACTGTGATGAACAGGTACCATGTAATTTGCCTCTGACCGTCAACATGTCATAGGTATTGGAGCCCTCTACTTACCATTGGAGAAGTCAATATCGGACCTGATGTACTGTGCTATTTTGAGGTTCTTCTCATCTCAGTACTTTCTTCCTCCATACCTTCTTCCCTCTCCATTAAAATGTAAATGTTGCCATTAAATGTGGTGCTTATAATCTATCCCCAAGCCCTGGTCAGTGTTTACTAAGCCATTACCTGGAATTGGACACTTTGTCATTGGTTCCAGGTTCTAATGGTCTACTGCCATTTTTAGTCCAACATGATGGTAGGACGTCTTGCAGGTGAAATCTATACGGCCTTAAACATCTATAGAAGGCCATTTCTACTCAACATAGACTTTATAGTGGCATATGACTGTTGCACATGGCATTTGTCATAGTTAATTCAAATCACCAGGTTTTTCTTTGTTGTAAAACTTTTCGGTATTTTTCATCATCGTTATCGGCTGCCTGATGGTATGTGACAGAGGAATAACCTGAAGCTCCTGGGCACAAATGCAAAAGACTCACCACCTTCTATGTGCCATGTTTAATACTGGTACCAATGGCAGAGGGACCTTTCGACCTCCTCTGGCAAGAAGGTGCCTGTTTGACCGGCACCTCTGCACCTCTATAACGTTAACCATTGGTAAAGCCAAAAATTGAAGAGCTCCAAAGAGTATGTGAGAATTAGAAAAGCATAGATTGTCGGCAGAAAAAGACCACCTGATCCATCAAGTCTGCTAACTTTCTATGGTCCTAAATTTCTAGGGTCCCAACATGTCCCAAATAGGATGAGACTTAAAGGAACCTGCAGGCATCATGTTATAAAGCAGGAGGAGCTGAGCAGATTAATATATAGTTTTGTGGGAAAAGGCCCAGGATAACTTTTCATTTATGCATGTAAATCTCTGCCCTTTGTAGGCTTAAAAGTCAAGTGGGCGGTCCTACTGAGTCACAGCTATATATCTATAACATATAACATATATGACAGATATTTTTTAATTCTTCCTTGCTGGTAATCTTTTTTCTGTCCACCTTTCTTCTAGAGCAGGGATGGGAAACCTTCAGCCCTCCAACTGTTGCAAAACTACAAATCATATCATGCCCGGACAGCCAACGCAACACTTCGCTATCCAGGCATGATGGAAATTGTAGTTTTGCAACAGCTGGAGGGCCCCAAGTTCCCCATTACTTCTCTAGAGCTATAGATGGAGAGCATCACGTCCCTGGTGGTCACCATGGTTGTGGTCGTGTCTATCATCGAGGAGCCAACCACTAGATGGGGTGAGGTGATGTAATATTGGATTTCTTCCACAAACCCTATAGCAACGATGCAGGTTGCCTCCATGGCAGGTGTGATACTGATTTTCAGCATATTCATAACATATTTGACATCTGTGTGGTACGCACATTAATTTTACCACCTCATGGTTGGAAATAAGTATCCATCTGGTCACGGCATGGCTTATTAAGCTTCCTGGAGAATGTGCCTCTGACATGCTGCTCTTGGATCCGCTACCTTCCACAAAGAATCAGAGAGATGTATCGCGCCATCTTATAGTCAGTGTCTCTTTGTTGCCTATAGCAACCAATCACAGCTTGGCTTTTACTTTACTAATGAAAGCTGAGCTGTGATTGGTTGCTATGGGCAAAAGGAAAAACCTTACTATAAGACAGTGCCATAATTCTCACCCAATGGAGATTTATCAAACTGGTGTAAAGTAGAATTCTCTTAGTTGCCCCTAGCAACCAATCAGATTCCATTTTTCATTCTTCACAGATTCCTTGTAAAATGAAAGGTGGGATCTGATTGGTTGCTAGGGGCAACTGAGCTAATTCTATTTTACAGCAGTTTGATAAATCTCACTCAAAGGGGGAGATTTATCAAACTGGTGTAAAGTAGAATTGTCTTATTTGCCCCTAGCAACCAATCAGATTCCACCTTTCATTTTTCAAAGACTCTGTCAGGAATGAAAGGTGGAATCTGATTGGTTGCTAGGGGCAACTAAGACAATTCTACTTTACACCAGTTTGATAAATCTCCCCCAATGTTCATAAATTTTAGGGAAGATTTATCAAATTTTGCCAGAAACAAAAACTTTCTCTGACGTCCATTAATAAGAGAACAGATTTAATTCTGACAGAAGATGTTGCTATGTGATTGGTTAATGGGTTTCTATGCGCAACAAAGTCATTTTGAGACCCATTGTGGTTTTTAGGTAAATTTTTTAAAAAAAATATTGCACAAGGATTCGGTCAAATTCTGCAAATCTGAGCCGATGGGATAAGATAAACAAATGCTGGAGCAGAGCGTGCACTCCCCTAAAAAAATTGGTGGGCTTGCTATTGAACAGATTTTTTTTAACAAATTAGACAAAAGTTGTGTGTGTAAGAACGTAAACTGGGCGTGTCCTTTGTGGCTGGCTCGGAGCCCTGGGGGCAGGCCCAGCGCCCCCCAGTGTGCTGATATCCCCTCCTCTCTGTGACGCACCTCCACCTAGAATCCAGTGGAAAGAGGGGAAGCATCTGTGGTCTAAGCTATCAGAAAAATTACCATAATAATTGCCAAAAGGGGGTTTGGCAGCCACCACCAGGCACCGTAAAACCATTTTTATGAGATCCATAAACAGTCTAATGTGTATTGTATCATCACATAAAATACAGTACTGTATGTGAAGTATAGTCATCTGTGGAGATGTGGGAAGGCCAGAACTTAACTAAAGAGAAGGGCTGGAAGGAGCAGGGGCAAGTGTCTGGGTAAAAGGCCCAATCATTGCCCCCAGTCAACAGAAATCCTGCGGAAAAGCAACAGGATTTCTTAGGACCTAAATGCCAGATTAGGTAGGATAAATGACTAGAAAATGGTAATGCTTTTTAATGTTACGGGGCAGCATGGTTTGCTTACGGGAGGGGGGGGGGGGGGTCTAAACATCTTAGCACTTTTTGTGGGGTCAGCTAAGCCAAGCATGGTGGCTTTTATGGGCTAGACATTTGGGTCATATCATCTTAATGGCCTTGAGGTCTCTATCAACTGGTCAACCTGTCATCCTGATGTCTCATTGTATGAAACAGAATGTGGAAAAAGCGCTCCTCAGGAGTTGATATTTTAGCCCTGTGGAACGTGACGGCACTTTATCACTTAATATTAAGGAAAATTCTTATAAAAATTGTACATTTTTAACAAATAAAACTCTATTGATGTAAGCACCATCTGTGCAGGATTGTGTGGTTTTTGGTTTTCCTTTGTAGAAAAGTCTTAAAGGGAATCTGTCACTAGGTTTATGCCACCTTAAATGAGGGCAGCATAAAATAGTGACAGATCGGTGTATTACTTAAATCATTCTGTTCTGCTGTTCTCCTAATATGCAGGAGAATAGGATTCTTGCCACACCCCTCCCACCATCCTACAGCTGCTGATTAACAGGTGACTGCCTATACACAGCACGGATAGATAACTGTCAATCAGAAGCTGATGGGCGGAGTTTTCTGCTTCTCATGGATATCCAGGACTACTGGGCTCATGCACATAATGGAGAGGACTACTTATTGTCCAGGCTATTTAGGAGGAGATCTCTGGATCAGCTGCACAGAACAATGTAAGTGATACATCATCCTGTTTAGCTTCTCTGTCACTAGTTTATGCTACTCTATGATAGGACAGTATGAACTTACTGACAGAGTTTCTTTAAGGTGGGCCTTAGAAACCAAAACTTAAGGCCACATTACAAAGCAAAACTTTCTAGGGGAAGCAAGTGCCGATCTGTCGGTTCAGCTCTCGCTTCCCCCTCATTCCGCGTTATCTGCCTGTGCTATTACACACACAAACAGCAAGCAGAGAGAAGCAGAAGGGGCATCTGGAACGATCCTTAGATTGTTTGGGTGACCCATTGAAGTCAGCGGTCTTCTGCTGCTGCTCCTATTACACGGAGCAATGCACAGCAGATCGTTGCTGACACAATCAGGATCTTTTAACGTGGAAAGGCCTTGATCTGCCAACATTGTGCATGTCGACTGATCTTGGCCTTTTAACATGTCCTATTACGCTAAACAACTAAACGCTAAACGTCCTGAACAGTCGGTAATCGGACAAGTACGGCCACTAACCGTTTAGTCTAATAGGGCCCATAAATCTGCCCCTTACTCTCTTTACCCTGATCAAACCAACTGGCTAGCACTAAGTTAATCCTAACATTACTCACAAAAAAAAATCAAGTCAAGCTTGGGATTTTGTCAGATCATCTCCACAGTTGTTGTTGTTGTTTTGTTTTTTTTTTCTACATTTTTTATCTGTGATCTACTGTATAATGTATCTTCTACAGGGACAGAAAATACCCCTAGCATGTTTTAGCATAGGCCAACTTCAAATTGTTGATGCCCATACACCTTCAAAAACCATCAGCTGGTCAGTTATTTGTCCCGACCACCCCTAGACATGATCGTACAGTATAGTCCTATGGGGAAGAATGGGTAGGGGTAACCCACAGATGGACAGCTCTGCCACCATCTTATCCCTCATCTAGCTGCTCAAACAAAGGGGTTGAGCTTCAGAAAACAAAGCAAGTCCAACCCACCAGTGGGTTTCAATATCTTTAATACAAAGTATATGACATCTTACCTATTGAACCATAGATTTTGGGCGTTACTAACAATTTTTTAGCCAGGTTGGGTATTCATACAAATAAGCTAAAGAGACAGCAATGCTATTGTTCTTGAGCATTGGGCCCATAGGGGGTCATCTGAAATGTTCATTCAGCAAGCCGGGATCTCTGTTTCTGGAGTTTTGGTCCCTTTCTTTCTTTGTCTCAATGTCAAAACTAGGCAAATTAGATTTTGGACCACCTCCAAATTGGTCAGCTATGTTATCTATAGTCCATCATACATCCTTAAACATGGTGCACATTGAGCAGAGAAGACCCCATGCTAAGAGTAAAAGAGGGCCCTTCCTAGTCCTTATTTATTCCCCTCGCCCTTTTGTTGCTAATGTACGACTCCCATGGAGCAGAAGCCTTGTGCCGGTGGAGAACGACGGGATAACCCAATATGGCCCCACTTCCTTAAACGGCTCTATAAAACAGCCTTGGCTAAAGTCTATGGTATGTCTCCCTTGAGGGCCGTTGTAATATTCTTACATAGAGTATAAAACCCTTCTAGACTGCATTGCAGCAATGCAAAGAGTAATAAAGGTAACATGACCACACGACCCCAGGATTTCAGAGCCATTGCCCTGAGACAGCGCTCCGTAGTCATTAGCACCTTTATGACGGGTCCTTTTAACTCCCCAGATGTTTATTTTGCATATTCCTTCCACCCTATAAAGCAGCAGTGTACGTGATGTGTGACAATGCATCCCATATAGCACAGAGCCGTCTATTATATACCGCAACAGAGACAAGAGCGTTCAGATAGTGGGGGATGAGTTACTATGATAACATATAGGGAAGAATTAACACACTCCTGAAATGAAGCGCACTGACAGGCGGCTGCTGCAGCGGCATCTGGCAAAGCTTAAAAGGATAAGATGGGATTTATCTTCAAAGCTACATATACAAAAATAAGACGTTACGGCACGTACAGGCGAGAAGCTATTGGTGGGAGGTGTATGGAGCATCTCGGCTTCACATGACCGTGTCTAATGTAGGTGTACTGCATCCACTCCGGTAGCTGGGTAGGTGTACCGCCATCATTTATCATTAGAGATAAGACATCTTAGGGTCATCTTAAGCTCTTTGTGGGTCACCACATCTTCTGGGGAGGTCTCAGGAGGTGCTAAATTCCATCACAACAAGCATACATAGAGGAAATGAGGCTGGTAATGGGAGAACTTAATGGGAGAGATTGTCTATGGGGATTTGCTGCTGCTCTGGACAGTTCCTGACATGGACAGAGGTGGCACTGTGTCAGACTGGAAAGAATACATCACTTCCTGCAGGACATACGGCAGCTGATAAGTATGGGAGGACTTGAGATTTTTAAATAGAAGTAAATTACAAATCTATAAAAATTTCTGAAACCAGTTGATTTGAAAGAAAAAGATTTTTGCCGGATAACTCCTTTAATGGTTTGGGAAAACTATTTAAAGGGGGTACTCCTCTTAAAATAAACTTGTTTCAGTTATTCAGATTTGTAAATTATTTCTGTTTAAAGATTAAAAATCTTCCAGTACTCATCAGCTGCTGTATGTCCTTCAGGAAGTGGTGTATTCTTTCCAGTCTGACACAGTGCTCTCTGCTGCCACCTCTGTCCATGTCAGGAACTGTCCAGAGCAGCAGCAAATCCTCATAGAAAACCTCTCCTGCTCTGGACAGAGGTGGCAGCAGAGAGCACTGTGTCAGACTGGAAAGAATACACCACTTCCTGTAGGACATACAGCAGCTGACAAGTACAGGAAGAATTGAGTTTTTTTTTTTTTAATAGAAATAATTTACAAATCTGAAAACGATTTCACCTAACGATTTCAAAGTATTTCACCTGACTATTCAGCAACTGTCAAGCTTTGCGTGCCTCACTGTGAAAAAATAAAGATTACAGTGGTTCATTATGTTCTGCCATTATTCCTGAATGAAAACCCGGTAAGTAGCCCTTATACATGCGAAACCAGGCCCAAGCTGCAAGATAAACCCGTAATTTGCAAGCGAGCCGTAATCCCAGACTGTGAGCTCTTAAAACCGCCAGCTAAATGTGTAAATGAGAGCAGCGCTACGTTACATTCCTCGCCACCGCGTCAGGCGCTCAGAAATCCATTTGCAGAGAGGTGAAGAGTCACATGTGAATGAAGATTAAGCACTTTACACCTAAATCAGCTTGGCTTTTGGCAATAAATAAGCTGCGGACATTTCATAGCTCGATGCAATGTAAACAATCTGGAATCATTTCTGATCCATTCCTTAGGAAGCCGCGGAAAAGAAGCCAAGACGTCTCCACTATAAATCGTAAGGTGGGAATGAAGAATGGGGGGAGTAATATAATCAGGTGGAATCTACTCATAAGGCTCTTTTCCAAAATTTCCTAACAATTTTTGGCTACAGATCTTATGAAGGAAGAAACGTGACAACTTCAACTTCAGTGGGAGCCATTGTCTTCTCACTGCTGAATTGTGGCTACAACCAGGGCTCGAACCAAAGCCGGAAACAAAAAGAAATTTGGTAACTCAGCCCATGTCAGCCCATGCTCCTTAGTGTTGCCCTTAAGGTTAATATTGGGGTCTTCTATTAAAGGGGAACTATCAGCAGGTTAGATGACTCTAACCTGCTGATATGTCCCTATTGCACAAAGACGGTGAGGAGGAAGGTATGTCTCTTAGGGCCCTATTACATAGAACGATCATCGGCCGTATTCAGCCGATATCAGCCGTAACCAGCCGTGTAATGGAAAGCAACAATCAGCCAACATTAAAGATGTCGGCTGATCATTGTTGTCGTTTGGCTTTAAAAAGACAAACAACTCTGATAGCAGCGATCTGCTGCTGCCGCTCCATGGAATAAGAGCGACGGCAGCAGACCGCCACTATCCTCTATGGGCTGCCCGGACGATCTAGCGATCACCCAGGCAGCCCCTCACGGCTTCCCCTGCACTCACCCACTTGTCGCGTGCAATTACAGCGGCAGCGAGTGGGGAACGACAAGCAAACAAGCGTTGACAGCCCAGTCGCCCTGTGTAATAGGGGCTTTACCTTCCTCCTTGGCACCATTCTGCAGCAGTTAGATGTGTGCTTGGTGGTCCGGTGAGGCCTTTAGGAGCACTGCCTTTGCCCCCATAGCAATGATCCAGCCAATCCTTGACTGGCCCGTTCCATTAGAAAGGAGCAGTCAGGCCGGGGAGCAGATCAGCGCTATGGGGGTGGGCAGCGCTCCTAATGGGTGCCCCAGTGCTCCTAACGGTCTCATCAGACCATGCAGCAAACGTCTAACTGCACCACAACAACACAGAGGAGGAAGGTATGTCTCTTACCTTCCCCCTCGGCGCTGTTTCGGGGCAGTTAATAGTTCGCCACATGGTCAAGTAAGACCGTTTGGAGCACTGCCTGCCCCCATAGCGCCGGTCCGCTCCATTAATTATAATTAGAGATGAGCGAACCTCGAGCATGCTCTAGTCCATCCATACTCGAGCGTTCGGTATTTGATTAGCTGGGGCTGCTGAAGTTGGATAAAGCTCTAAGGTTGTCTGGAAAACATGGATACAGCCAATGACTATACTCATGTTTTCCACATAGCCTTAGGGCTTTATCCAACTTCAGCAGCCACCGCTAATCAAATGCCGAACGCTCGGGTTCGGATGGACTCCAGCATGCTCGAGGTTCGCTCATCTCTAATTATAATGAAAGAGGGGCCGGTCCGGGGGGTGGATTGGCACCATGGGGGCAGTGATTCTAATAGGTGCCCCAGTGCTCCTAACAGTCCTACAGGACCGCGAAAGCAAACTACTAACTGCACCGGAGCAGCACTGAGGAGGAAAATAAGACACATACCTTCCTCCTCTGCGTCTTCTGTGCTATAGGGACATAGAGAGACCTACTGATAGTTCCCCTTTTCAAACATGATTTGAAGCCCCATCGATTGCAGTGGTGCTTTGCACACATACATGATAAAATCTGGTCAAAATCAAGTGTGGTAGCTCCTTTACTTGGGGAATTAGGGTTTTGTTAAACCAATAACGTTCAAAACTGGGTCTTTCACAACCAACACTTTCCCATCCATGGTTAACTCAGCTAAAACATCATAGCGATCCATGACACATGTCAGAAGGTCTTCGTTTAAGGAGACATCAAGGATAAAAAGTAGAAGAACATAGGTTAAGGAATGTTGTATGAATACTTGACCTTTCCCGAGCTGTCTAAGTCATATCAATGTCCATATGTGTGACAAAGTAATATGTCTAAAACTTAACGAGTCTTGGAGACCAATCAGCGGTGATCAATGTGGAGGTCTATGTCATTGTGACAGCTACAAGAATTATTGTCAGACATCGTATAAGCCTCATACAACTCTTCCCAGGTGCACTATTATTGTGATATTGGGTCTTTTGTCTTGAGTCAATTATTTTTCCCGGTGAATCGACAAGTCCACTTGGAGTTGGTGATCTCACGATGTGGGAGCTCTTAGATAAAGGGGCTCTAATATCTAGAAGCTCATTGTCACACTCAGGACCTGGAGCCTCCGAGAGGCCAGATATGAGGTCCTATCGTACTGTAGATTTCACATCAGGACATTGGCCATTTTGAACTACAGCATGCGCGACTTACTGAATCCGGCAGGGCAATTGGGGGTGGGGCAGAATTTAAGATTGGCATGAGTACATCGGTCTTCATAAATGTCCACCAAGGTGGCTATCATGTTTTCCAAGATTATACTACATATAAAGTACTCTGTTTGGCTGCCCCCTGTTAGACATGGGGCAAAGGTTTTGGCCAGGGGATTCCATGAAGAGAATAAGCAGAGTGGGAGCAGCCAGTCCCCACTCCACCATTTCCCGACAGGCTGTAGCCACCTTATACTGCAGATTGTGAGCCACTGGGATACGATCCCCTCACTGGCCGGGGATTTCATATCATCCACCCTGCTCGGGAAACCCATCCCACCAGCTCACAGGCTGCAGGCCTGAAGAAGGAACAGGTGATCTATGCTTCGTGTCAGCCAGGACTAGGTCAGTACTAGTTGTTGGGGTTTTTTTTGGTCATGATGGGGCAATATTACTATATAGAGGGCACAGGTTGCATTATTACTATATGGTGGGGCACAGCAGGCACTAATATTATATGGAGGGCACACAGGAGAGCATCATTATTGGACATTATTACTATATTCAGCACAGCTTGCATTATTGCAAAATGGAGGCACAGGGGGCATGGTTATTATCATATGGAGGCATGGGATAGCATTATTACAATATAAGGGGGCATAGGGCATTATTACAATATAGGGCACAGGAGCACTATTACTGTATAGAGCCATGGGGCATTATATATGTGTGGTGCACCCTTACTGTGTGGGGGCTCAGAGGGCATTATTACAATATAAGGGGGCATAGGGCATTATTACAATATAGGGCACAGGAGCACTATTACTGTATAAAGCCATGAAGCATTATATATGTGTGGTGCACCCTTACTGTGTGGGGGCTCAGAGGGCATTATTACAATATAAGGGGGCATAGGGCATTATTACGATATAGGGCACTGGGGCACTATTAAAGTATAAAGCCTTGGGGCATTACATATATTTGGTGCACTAGTACTGTGTAGGGGCTCAGTGGGCATTATTACTGTATTGGGGCACAGTGGGGGCACTACACGGAACACAGAGGGCATTATTACGATATAAAGAACTCGTCATGGTCATCCGAGAAAAAGAAGAAACCAGAAAGAGAATGACTCCAATCTGAGAAGATGTTGCCTGTTAATCACTGGATGTAGCTGTAATCAGTAATGGGCCGCAGCGCTAATATATAATCCCAGCATCTACCACATTATTCCCACTATGGGGGAATATTGGTTATATTGGTCTTTGCTGTAGGTACATGTGGTTATTGTATTATAATGACACTGGGGCGGGGGGAGGGGGGGGGGGCAAAACATTCCAGATCCTAGCAGCACTCTTGCACTCCATTGAGCCATCGACAAAGTTTATACGTAACCGGTAGCTGACAACTATGGCCGCCTTTATGTGCCATAGACAATACATAGAGTTATATCTGGCGTCAGAGCTGATATACGGTATAACTGATACAGGGTTATTGGTAGACCCGTCATTAGTTAATGTGTACAACCGTAAGAAGTGATGTACAACACCCCGGGGAGTCGTAGCCGTGAATCCAGTGCCAGTCAGTCTGCAATCTAAGCACCTAATAAAAATTTTATTCGGTGCAGAAGTTACAGATAGGGGTTAATCTTGCCTCCCCGCTCCCATGCGTACCGTACTTTGCACAGTGCTCGGTCTGTAGAGAATAGTCTACGGCTCAATTAGGTAGAGGGAGAGGAAGCGCTCCTTGTTAGCGGCAGCCGCTCCGCTCCACCACAACGCTTCCTCCCATTCTCAGTATTGGGGTTTTCGATCTAATAAGATTGTAATTTCACTGGTTTCTCTCCCAGCTCCTTAATGGTCTTATAATAATATCCCGTCCTAATCCCCCATCTGTAATCAGGCCGGTCCCCCCAGGCTCTGCCCGCTCTTAATAGGACTGATTAACGCCACCGACCATCGCTTCACTTTTATGGTTATGGAGTTGTCACTTCCAGATACATTTGTGGAAGATATCAATTAATTACTTAGGAGACACAGTCACCGGTAGCCGCTGCAGGCAATGAGGAGGTGGCGGAGGGGGGAGGGTTAAAAGCAGCAGGCGGGGGGGAGGGGGGAGAGTCATAGATTGGAGATTGATAGAAGGATTAAGAAGGAGAAAAGAAAGGTGGAAGAAATGTGAGGACGGACAATGGGATTTCACCCTTTATGTTTAGGGTTTATAGCGCAGCTGATTATATATGAAATAGTATGATAAGACTGCGCTTTACCATTCTGACACATCCTTAGGATTAAATGAATATCTTGTCGGATCCTTCGTAGATATTAAAAGGTATCAGAAAGTTATATAGATTTGTATAATTATATATAGATTTTAAAATCTCCAGTCTTCCAGTACTTATCAGCTGCTGTGTGCCCTGCAGGAAGTGGTGGATTCTTTCCAGTCTGACACAGAGCTCTCTGCTGCCACCTCTGTCAGGGAATGTCCAGAGCAGCAGCAAATCCCCATAGAAAACCTCTCCGGCTCTCCAGACTTCCTGTAAAGTGGGGGCATTTCTAGTATATATCAAGAGGTTTATGGGTACAAAGGCACCCCCAAGAAATCAGCTGAATATAGCAAGACTGGCCAACGTGTACCAGGACACTGACTTTTAGACCTCTTGGTTCTCTTGCCTGGCCAAAAAAACTCATTGACTTTGCTGAAGGTTGGAGAGACCAGTCTGTCTTTGCATAAAATCCCCCAATCTGTTATATTTCAGGTTCCAGCAGATGATAAATCCGATATGTTCCATAAAGTTTACATTTCATCGTTATATCCAAGGTCATATAGAACTTCTATGGGTGACCCTGGTAGAGTTCTGCTTTTCATCGCTCCCGGTGCTCTCAGGTAAGTAATGAATTGTTCTATGAGAAATGAAGGGATGACTCACGGGATGAGACGGGAACACAAGAAAAAAGTTCAAGGGAAGAACAGGGACGGAAAAAAAAATAAGAGCGCTATAGACTGCAGATACATTGTAACAGGAGAAACGGTAACATCACAGGATTCTCTCCACCATCTATGAATCATGCACCACCCCAAGGGGGTCCGACAGAGGTCTTAAGGTGGCACTTGTTATTTCTTTTACCCAGTACAAAGCATCATGGTTGTTACAGTTTTCAGGTGACGGCTACATTTCCTAGCTCCTCCCAATGATAGGCACTTTTAAAGGGGTTATCCAGCATTAGAAAAATATGGCTGCTTTCTTCCAGAGACAGCACCGCTTTTGTCTTGTTTTGATGCAGGTTTTGTAACTCTGTTCCATTGAAGTGAATAGAGCTCTATTGCAAACAGCACCTGAACTGGAGACAAGAGTTGTATTGTCTCTGGAAAAAAGCGACCATGTTTTTTCTAACAACTAATAATCCCTTTAACCAAAAAGAGTGCCAATGATTTGACCTAAGAGATTTATCTTTTCCTCTTAGTACCTTACCGCCAGGGGTTTGCCATTCTCTATTAACAGTATATTGTTAGGATCTAGTCGATAACCAGGAATGGATCTGGTGAGCACATACCAGTCCTGTGGAGAGGACACATTCTACTGCTGTACATAGTACATGGTCTAGCACAGTGCCAAACTAATATTGCTATGTAAAAACTATAATATATGAAATAAATTTATGGGGAACAATCAGCAGGTTAGATTCGTTAGACATATCTAACCTGCTAATATGTCCCAATTTCACAGGAGACGCCGAGGAGGAAGGTATATGTCTTACGGTCTGGTGAGGCCATTAGGAGCACTGCCTGCCCCCCCCCATAGTGCCAATCTGGCCTGCCCTCCGCTGGCCCACTCCATTCATAATCATTAGTAAGGAGTGGACTGGCCAAGGGTGGAACGGCGCTATCGGGGCGGACAGTACTCCTAACGGGTGCCCCAATGCTCCTAACGGTCTTACCGGACCATGGAGCACACGACTAACTGCCCCGAAACGGCGCCGAGGAAGAAGGTAAGAGACATACCATCCTTCTCAGCGTCTCCTGTGCAATAGGGACGTATCAGCAGGTTAGATTTGTCTAACCTGCTGATAGTTTCCCTTTAATAACATAATAATAATAATAATAATAATAATAATAATAATAATGCTATGGGTGATCCAATTGTGTAGACCACGTTGGGGGTGAAGGAATAAAATAGTACGAGGCACCTTTTGGCAATGCTATAATCCAGTCCTGTGGACACACTGTTTAGAAGGTGGCGGCTATGGCACATATAGGGTCCATATAGTAAAGTACAGGATGCTATGAAGGATTGTGACGTCTCCTCTTCCCCTGCATGTTGTGCACATGGAGAGGGTGTCAGGGACAGTCCAGAGTTTATAGGCTTTCCTGTGGTGGGAATTTCTGTGGGAACCCATTAAGACTAAGTCCTGTAGAATTGCTATTTATACGACCCCTCCAGCGCTACATAAACAATTAATCATGAAATATGGACAGCAAAAGAGGACGGGTCAAAGGAGGCTGGGTTCACAGGAAAACCATTCAACAGCATGACGGCCTCAAAGCCTCCGCAGATTGTTTCCATTTCTTTTATTGCATCTTGAAATTTTTTTAAAAAAAGTTAATAGTAAATCCTATTTTTATATAACCTTTAAGGGATTCTAAGTTAATAGAGGGGTGTTCTGGGTTTCACAACAGTGGTTATAAAGAGTGTCTCTCAATCTGGAGGACCTGTCCTGTCCTATATTACACAGAAATCCCATTTATCTGAATAGACCCTGTGTAATAACTATCTTCCCCATGTGGCGGCACTGAGAGGGAATTTCTCTCTTTGGATCAGTTTGGGTCTTCATGGAAGAATCAGTTGGACTGTAATTCGTGCAAAACCCCATTGGAACAGAATGGGGATCGCGTGACTTAAGGTTTCATTGCGTCTATGGAGACCCGAACTTTCAGGTGCACAGATGAAATCCCCACTAATCCGGTAGCAGACCTGCTGACTATCTGCTTTTACTGATATTAATCTTGGCCAGGGGTGTCAAACTGGAAAAAACAATAAAAAAAATTGGCCAATCTTAATATTTATTGAAACGTACGTGTGGTGTTCCTAGCACTGTCAGAGCGGTGCGCATCGTTCCTGGCACTGTCAGAGCATGCGTTTCCCAGCACTGTGCACTATAATAAATTATATCATAAATTGCTATGACATGACAAGTATAAGATAGGAAGGTAGAGGACAGGGTGAAGGAACGTTTAGAGAAGAAAGCATCCACGTCACTGCTGCACATATCCCCCATGACACACATACCGCTGTCCTATGGGAATGGCTGGGATGCAGCCAAGTATGCTGGCTTCTCTATGGCAGGAAGCATCCAGCATCATGAATGTTATGTGCGGCAGTGATTAACTGTAACATGGGCCCCGGACTGTCCAGAAAACTTGCTCCCACATGCAATAAGTTCACCTTAGGTTCCGCAAAGTAGTTGCCCACACACAGTAGTTACCACATTATTTCCCCCACGTAGTAGGTAATGCCCAATAGTGCCTCATATAGTAGTTCATTCCCCTAATGGTTCCCCACAAATAGTCAATTTGAGTTGGTGACTACTTTAGGGACTGCAACCTAGGGATCTGATTGGAAAAGTCCTTCACCTTAGGGAGGGCCTCCTAGATTTTGCACCCTTCTTGCTGCAACTTAGTTCAACCTGGAAAGTCCATACCGTGCTGAGGATCCTTTTAAATTTGCACCCACCCTTGCCATTAATGGTGACTACTTCAGGGACTATACCCATAGGAAATGACCAGGAAGGCCTGAATCTCTGTAAGGGGCCATCAGGTTCAACATTTCAATGCCAAACTAGTGGTATTACAAGAGGTTGCCCTGTCAGTGACTGTGAAAAGGTCATTCCACAGGGGGGGGGGGAGGCTGAGCTGCTATTGTCTTTACTATCTACTGTTGTCACCATTTAATGTAATTCTGTACAGATCACCTCAACTGCCTCCTCCTTATCATCACAGACAGAACAGGAAGTCTCAGCTCAGTTTTAAGCCTAGTGGCCGGAATAAAAACTGAAAGATTTTAGGAATACTAAAAAAAAAAAAAAAAAAAATCTATTGTAAAATTTGAAAAAATTCAAACAACTTTCTCTCTATATATAGTTGATTTTTTGGTGACACATTTACTTTAACGTTATAAAAGGAGATAATAAAAAAACTCATGTTGTATCTTGGTGATGCAGGATTATATTTAATTTCCAACACTATTTTAACTTTTATGACTAATATAATTAAGGGAGCGGGTAAATGATGCGGTGTGACTAGTAACGGGGTGAATTATAACGCTGTTACAGTTAAAGGGAGGGTTCTAATTAACTATTCTGACGGCACGTGGGTGAGAAGGATCAGCAATAAAGATGGAAAAATTAAGATTAGGACATAAATCAACTTTATGAAAATAATGAGATAAAATGAGTGGAAATTACGAGGAGAGAAGTTAGAGGCAAGGGGCTGTAAAATTCACCTGGGAATAATCTCGGGGAGTAATTAAGAAGAGTTGTTTTGGGTTTCAACTACAGACGTAGTCAGAGGAATCTGGAAAATAAAGTCTGAAACGCTATGACGACATAAGAATAAGAAATGAGGAGCTGTCTAAAGTAATGAGGAAAACATCAGATAGTGGGGGAGAAGGGGGATGCAGCTGCAAAAAAAAAAAAATTTAATACTTAAATCCAATTTATTACCCTGAAGAAAGTGCTGTATGATTATAGTGGTTAGCAACAAGCCCAAGTCAGAGGAATCCAGAAAATAAAGTCAGGAAAACGATGAAGAATTGAAAAATTAGGATCTGTCTAGAGTAATAAGGGAAAGATCAGATAGAGAGGTGGAGGGGTGGGCTGATTTATTAAAGGAGAAGTCCAGCGAAAATTTTTATTAAAGTATTGTATTGCCCCCCCCCCCCCCCCAAAAGTTATACAAATCCCCAATATACACTTATTACGGGAAATGCACATAAAGTGCTTTTTTACCTGCACTTACTACTGTATCAAGGCTTCACTTCCTGGACTGGATAACATGGTGCTGTCACTTCCTGGATAACATGGTGCTGTCACTTCCTGGATAACATGGTGCTGTCACTTCCTGGATAACATGGTGATGTCACTTCCTGGATAACATGGTGCTGTCACTTCCTGGATAACATAGTGCTGTCACTTCCTGGATAACATGGTGCTGTCACTTCCTGGATAACATGGTGCTGGCACTTCCTGAATAACATGGTGATGGCACTTCCTGGATAACATAGTGCTGTCACTTCCTGGATAACATGGTGCTGTCACTTCCTGGATAACATGGTGATGTCACTTCCTGGATAACATGGTGATGTCATGACCCAACTCCCAGAGCTGTGCGGGCTGTGGCTGCTGGAGAGGATGATGGCAGAGGGATGGTCAGTTTCCCTCCAGTGCCCTGTGTCCCTCAGTGTCCCTCTGCCATCATCCTCTCCAGCAGCCACAGCCCGCAAAGCTCTGGGAGTCGGGTCGTGACGTCACCATGTTATCCAGGAAGTGACATCACCATGTTATCCAGAAAGTGAAATCACCATGTTATTCAGGAAGTGACAGCACCATTTTATCCAGGAAGTGACATCACCATGTTATACAGGAAGTGACATCACCATTTTATCCAGGAAGTGACATCACCATTTTATCCTGAAAGTGAGATCACCATATAATCCAGGAAGTGACATCACCATGTTATCCAGGAAGTGAAGCCTTGATGCAATAGTAAGTGCAGGGAAAAAAGCACTTTATAAGCATTTTCCATAATAAGTGTATATTGGTGATTTGTATAACTTTTGGGGGGCAATACAATAGTTTAATAAAAATTTTCGCTGGACTTCTCCTTTAATCCTTCATGGCTATAGTGGTTAGCATGTGAGCTTTAAAGCTCTAATCACCCTTTGGCATTAGGAAAGGGAGAGAAAAAGCAGGACATGTTTGATTGGTTTAGAGCATATCTCGGACATCACAGCAAAAATGTAACCTTTAAAGGGTTGAAGTTAAAGGCTATCTGTGCTCTGTTTAAAGTTTTTTTTTTTTAAGCTATAGAGAAGAGTGTAACGGCAGCATAATTAAGTCCGATTCAGCATTTGAATACTCTTGGATAAAGAAGGTGAATGCAGCCCTAGGGAATCCAAATACAAGTTCAAAAGACTAACCCAAAGCCTTAGGTATTGGCCAGCCCATACATTCAATGCATAAACAAATAAAGTGGCAGATGCAAAAAAAGTGCTGAAAAGATTATGTAAACAGTGTTCAAAGTAACATGCTACATACCTGCAAAATCACTGCACTAAAAGTGCAACATGGCCAAAACAATAATAATGTTTATTCAATACCCCTCCCCCCCCCCCACTGCCACCCCATGAATGTATGGGGGTGGTCCCGAAACCTGCCCCTTCCCCACGTATTCCATTGGTGAACTGCCAACTTCCTCTGGGGTGCCTGTGTGTGGAGTCCCTGTATACAGTATATACAAGGTGGTCCAAAAGTAGGTGGACAGTATGTGTAATAGGGTTATGAAGGGGGAGATTTATCAAACATGGTGTAAAGTGAAACTGGCTCCGTTGCCCCTAGCAACCAATCAGATTCCACTTTTCATTGTCCAAAGAGTCTGTGAGCAATGAAAGGTGGAATCTGATTGGTTGCTAGGGGCGACTAAGCCAGTTTCACTATACACCATGTTTGATAAATTTCCCCCTTCATAACCCTATTACACACACTGTCCACCTACTTTTGGACCACCCTGTATATAATCTACTAGATAATGAAAGCCAATAGCAAGCAAGGGACAGAACATGACGGCCGATACCAGATGTTCGTAAATTTCATGGGAGTCGGTACAAGCTCCTCCTCACCGGTGATGACCTGGTCCCACCCTGACTTGGAGGACATTTCTGCTGAGCCAATCACTGACCACCGTTGTGACTCACCTCATCCAGTGATTGGTCAAGCAACAAAACAGGAACAGGAAGTGTTGATCAGCAGTGATCCGGTGAGGATCAGAACAGCATCAGCAGAGGGTTTGATTGAGTATTTTTTATTATTTTTTTACTCACTGAAGATGAAGTTGTACATGATGGACATTCTTATTTACACGCTTTTACGTAATGCATTTACCTTCCTCCATTGTGCTTATGGTAAAACAGCATGACTTCTTCTACAATCTTCTCATGCTCCTCGGCACCTGGTGCGAAAACTTGGAGAGGTTCCCCCCTAGTACGTGTAAATACATGTACTGAAATGGTGGTCGACCATACTGGGTGCTAGGCAACTCCGACAAGATAAGCTAAAAATACTCTTGAAGAAGAAATAAGAATCCTATATTAATGCATTTGCATTATGTTCACATAAGAAAGTCATAAAACATTTAGAAGTCATCGACGAGAAAATATTCCTGGTTGGAGAAGAGGCCATTGATGTCACTGCGGCTAATATTACAATTTTTTTCTGAATAAATTCACTTCATTCTTTGATATTTTAGAGCTGAATTTCGAATAAGCAGATATTTAATTTCAGGAAATTTTTCCACCATGGGTAGAAATTAATTTAGGGGGGAAAAAAGCGTGAATGTGTAATATGCACCGAGCATCTGGTTTATAATAAGGAAAAGCAAAGAAGTATTCCAGACGCAGAGCTTTGTGTATGTCCCCCAACCACCTTCCTGTCCACCTCTGAACATCTGCCAGTTCCCGTCATTACTATTCCGGCTTGTGCTGCCCCTTCTTGACATTGTGCAGACGGTAATCTCAATGTATGTAATTCTCTTTCGAGTGAAGCTGGGATTTGTAGAAATGTATAGTCAAACAACAGATAACAACAACGCGACTGAGATAATGGATGCAAACAGACACGGCGAGGTTCTGGAGTTTACATAATACATATCTACCTTGTATAGAGAAAATGAAAATCAGCCCAAATTAGGTATTCATTATGTAATAGAACACCGACAGATTCCAGATTGCTGGCCCTATCTCCCTTACGGGAGTTCCTGGAGATAAGCGTTGGTGGCCTACTCTTACCATAGGTGGTTAATGTATAATCGATGAGTCTATGACTGCTAAAGGCACCTGTTACACATGCTGGTGGGATGATCCTAGTGATCGGCCTTCACAAGGATCGAAGGCTTGTTGGCTGCATATAAGATGCATTTTCTGGCCCTTTTACAGGGGACGATTATCAGGTGTGAGAGTTCCTAGGAATACTTATTCATCCAATAATTGGCAGCTCCAGCCATTGATCATGAATTGGGCTGAGCAGAATTCACTAGAGTGCCACAGCCCCTTCGCTGTAATGAAAGGTGGGAATGCCAAGGGTCCAACCCTCCATTATCACATTGTCCTATGGAATTGGATGGTTTGACTCTTGGTATTCCCACTGATCTGTAGACCAAAAGGGCAGCGGCATTGAATGCTTCTCCATCCCATTCATGGGTAATGGCTCTTTCATTTTGATCAATGGTGGTCTTAGTAGTCAGATCACAATTTACAATTTTTTTTGCCAATTCAGGTACAAATGCTACAATAATATTTGATGACCAATCTCCAATTACCAGCCAGCCTTAGGACTCTATAACCTATGCGGTAACACAGGTTGCATCACTAACTACTACTGAAGGGGGTCCGATGGCCATAGCATAGGCACCTGGAACTTCAAACTTTGATCCAATGTGGTGCTTGAACCTTTGGAAAGGTAACTGCAGTGTAGCCATCTACATTCCCTAGTGGATTGAGCCATGTTATTCGGGTATTGCATGATTGTATGACATGGTAGGCCATCAGTAGGCATCAATAGAGGTTACTGCACAAGCCTAAGACAAGCTCTGTGCTTAGACCGCAGAACAGGTCTTCAGCTTTATTTCAGGATCATGTGATATCCAAATAAATCTGGTAGACTTATTAGCTTGGCAGCTTGGTCAGGCTAAAGGGCCCCTTATAATCATGGAGTAATCGCCCAATCCAATGGAAATATGGTATGGTCCAGTGTCAAAGACATGTGTAGACATTATTACTTTTTGCTCCACTGTTTTTGACTCTTGGTCGATTGGTTAGGCGTCTTACATTGATGGTGCCTAGATAGGTGACACCCTAGTGTGAGAGTCCAGGATGGAGACAATCATCATGTCTCAGTGATTTAACGGGTCCTTTTTAATGTAAAGGCTCCGTGAAAGAAAGTATCAAGAACCACAAGCAAGATCTAGAGGAAACCTTAAATAGGCTCACCATGACTTGTTGGACAAGTAACCGAAGACAGAACTGCTGCAGAAAAAAAGGTAGTTCCAACTATTAATATTGCTTAAAGTCCATAAAAACACCTTCAATCCCCAATTTTTGCCCATTGGGGCAGCTTGGTAGTCTCTGGCATACACCTGAATGAATTGTTTTTGTACAACCAAGTACACCCAAATCAATGGGACAAAACTGCAATACAAGACACAGCCTATGGAGAAGAGTGGCACTGGTTCAGGACGAAGACTTCTCCCACAACTTCTTTGGTGATTTTACTTATGTTTGCAGAAACACTTGCATCCTATGATTGCATCTTAACTACATATCACAAGTTGTATTAGTCAAAGTCTCAATGCCTGGCTTTAAATAATTTTGGTATTAGGGGCCACGTTACGGTAAGATTATTTTCTCATCTATGAGACATAGCAGCCTCAGAAGGGATCTCGTTGAAATTAACGTTAAATGGTATTAGACATGAAGAGGGATTTACAGATCATCTTATGAGGAAAATATGTTCCATTAAGAAGTCTTCTGTGACTGCGCCGTGTAAATGAGGTTAAGTTACCCAGACACAAGAAATAACCAATGGTCTAAACTAGAATTTATGACCCCAACCCCATTGATGTTCCTCCCAGATGGTCACGATAATATTTGCAAGGGAGAGGTAGCAGCTGGCAGACAATACAAGCATCACTTATGTCAGACGGGAAGAGGGAAATCTATAGATAAGTTATTATATTAGCTTCCAAGATATAGTAGCCTATAAGATGTGGCCTCCAGGCTCCCCTATGTGTATGCATGCTTAGCTCAGGAATAAGTTGCTGCCACACATCTTGGTTGAAATTGAACATGCCCTGATCCTTCTATCTCTCTGACACCTGGTGTTAGGAGGAGTCAGGGTATCCCGAGACACATTCAATTTTTGGTTGAAACCCCCAAAAGACGCAATTGTGCGCTGGCACAAGACACTCTTCTCTGTATCTATGGGGTTACACCAATAAAAATAGTTAAGTACAGTGATCAACTGTATCCATCAGTTTGATAGAGAGGCCGTGAGGGACCCTGGGAGTACGCGAAAAAAAGCTACCCTCATTGGATAGCTGAACCACATGACCTCGAATCTTAAATACTTGACTTCTGCCTCTCGACCGCAGATGAGCTTTCAACCTAGTCAGGGAGAGTTCTTGGAGCAGGGAGAGATAGGTTTTAGTAGCGTTTTGGTTAGGCAGGCTTACTACAGAACCCAAAAGTCCTTTTCAGGGTTAAGATCAAGCGAAAAAAATCATCTCTGAATCCAAAGCACTTCTCAGTGCTAAGAAATAGATGATATAAGAGCATCAGCATCAGCATCAGCAGCTGTATTCATTCCAGTACCCGGTGTGTAGACGTGACTTATAGTGCCCCTGTTTAACACCACTAAGGGCACATTATACCTATTGTTCCAGTAGCCCACTAAGGGCACCTGATATATACTGTTTCAGTAGCCCAGTAAAAGGCACGTGATACATATTGTTTCAGTAGCCCAGAAAAAGGCACGTCATACATACTGTTCCAGTAATGTTCATACAGCGTAATGTGTGATACTCGCGAATAACATGTCGCTCTGTGGACGCACATTGGAATCATGTATGTAACACTGCGCAAGAAATACGAACGAAATGTGCGAAAATTGCCATAAACGTTCGTAAAGGGTTCGCAAATATTTTTCCTTCGCAACTGCGGAGAGTGGCATTATACTGCGATTTTGGGGTGTTGGGTGCACCCAGGCATGCTCCCCCTAATGTCCCAGTGTCATTCCAGAGGTGTTGGCATCGTTTAGGGAGGTTTTATGAAGGACTTGGAGACCTCCAAGTGGTCGAATTTTGATTTCCAAGTACAGAGAATTTTTTTTCCCATAGACTATAATGGGATTGAATACTCGTTCGAATAGTCGAATATCGGTGCCTATTCGATTCGAATTCTCAAAAGTCGAATATTTCACTACTCGCTCATCTCTATTCCTTAGTTGATAAGTGGGTCAGGGGCGTAACTAGAAATGGCTGGGCCCCATAGCAAACTTTCGATTGGGCGCGCCCCCCCCCCCCAATCCCAACTGACCACTAAGCCATCAAATGTAGTCATAATTGCTTAACTGCAAGAGCTCATCAGGAGTGCTTGCAGTTAAAGGGATTTTTACAGGATTAAGGGGAACCAGGTACTGCATATGATGATGCCTCAGGGGGCCCAGCGTATTGCAGGAGTGATCCACCAGGCCCCCTGATGTGGCAAACCCTGTAGCAACCTCTATGGCTGCTGCGGTGGTAGTTACACCCCTGGAATGGATCCAACTGCTCAGTCAAGCAATATCTGGAAGCCTCATAGATAATAAATGAAGTGCTGGCCGGGCATGCGCAGTGCACGCTATACATTCCAGACCAGATTTCACTATGTTTTTTTTTTATTTGCAGGGTCTCGGAAATTGTTCTTCAATCGATTCGCTAGTTCTATCTTGTGGATATCAGATAATCTACTAAAATGTTAATACCCCTTTAAAGTATTTGCAGAGAGACCCGCTGATTCATTGTATATTATAGTAAGGCATAAGAATGGGTCCATGGCGTAATGACTGGGACCCATAGGAGATGTATTCTGCAAGTTAAAGCTAAAGAGTACTCAACCAGAACATAAATCATTAATCAAACACATTTTCAAGACATTAATTTCTCCCCATCGGGACCAGCGTGGTTACTTGAAAAAATCTAATACATTTCTCTGCAGACACTTAGATCTACGTACGCCATTCACTGGCATCTATAGGGGTTACTGTAAAAGTCACAATCTTGTATCATTGCAGCCTGTCTAGATGCAACGTGTTCCATAAAACCTTGTGGCGGGTTTATGAGTTAGGCCTATATACAATGTGTGTGATAAAACCAGAGGAACAATTAACAAAGGATTTTATGGGGAATTGTTCTCTGGTGTCAGAACTGCTGGAAAACGTCTTTTTTGCTAATAATATTGACACAGGGTTTGCGCTGCTTATGGCAGCATTAGGAACAGCTATTAATATTCTAGAACTGCTGCTCGGAGGCGGCGGATTGTTTGTAGATGTTATACCTTTACTTTATGTTAGTTTGTTTTTTAAACACCTTCCCTCCGTGTGATTTCTAACAGATTAGTAAATCACTTCATTAACTAAAAATGCCTCGTTACCTCTGAAAAAATCTTGGCCACTAGGTGTCTCCCTTTCCTTTCTTGGCCACTAGGTACAGGGCCAGTGTCAGCACCGAGCTTACCCGGGCAAGTGCCGGAGCCGACATCGCCTCTAGGGGCCCAGAGAGGGAGAGAGGCCCAATACTGTAATGTTCAGCCTGCTCACTGCAGGGTGAGCGGGCTGAACATCAGAAGAAAGAGAAGGAGCAGGACCTGTGAGCATCCTGCACAGAGAGAGAGAGAGGTGAAGGACCCGATCACATGACTCACAGGTCCTCAACCTTACAGTGTGGAGATGAGCCTGACAGAGAGGAAGAGGGAGAAGACTGAGTCTGCGTGTGTGTGTGTGTGTGTGTGTAAGTCAGTCATGTGTGTGTCAGTAAGTCAGTAATGTGTGTGTCAGTCAGTAATGTGTGTGTCAGTAAGCCAGTCAGTAATGTGTGTGTGTCTGGGTCACTAATGTGTGTGTCAGTACTGTGTGTTTGTGTATATTAGTAGTGTCTCAAGTGATTGTGTATAGTGTGTGGATGATAAGATGATGCATACATAGTGGATGGGTGACTCTGTCATCCAAGGGCCCGCAAAAACCTGGAGCCGGCCCTGACTAGGTGTCTCCCTCTATTTTCTTGGCCACTAGGTGTCTCCCTTTCTGACAATTTGTTTTCCACTACCTGTTGTCAGGGGATTTCTGCCTCTAGTAACAGCAGGGCCCAGGACAAACACAGGGAGTAGGTGTGGAGGTTAGCATAGGCTACATGCAGGAGAGAGGGAACCTTAGAAAGCCTATGTTGTGTACCTGTAAACCTCCCCCAGTATTCCTTCTGAAGATGATCCATAAAAGTAAATCAAGGCTTCCTACTCATTTGTCACCATTCATATAAAGAACCAGGCGGCTGTCTGCTATATGTCCACATTGCTTACCCCAGAAAAACAGCTCTAAAATCGTGCCCACTAGGCATCTCCCTTCCCTGCAATCTGCTGCCCACTGCTTGTTGTTAGCATATTTTAGGAACCCATTGTGGTTGGGTAACAAGTGTCAGGAACAACTATACACACTTCATGCCTGGCCTATAGTCAGGCACTAACTGCTAACTATAGGAAATGGTTACCATAAAAGGGAAGTATCTGCAAAAGAGAGAAATGTGTGTGTAGCTAGACCTAAGTGTTGCTGTGCTGTGAAAGTGTGACACCTAGTGGTTGGAGTAAGGAACAGCGGCCAACCTGTCCTTACCTGTGACACTACAGTGATACAGTTTTACCTAGGTGTAAGAAGAGAAAAAAAACACGTGGTGGGACACTATATCACACCTACCCAGTGCAGGGACTGTCGCCCATTTACCCGCTGCTGCCTATGGCAGATTGTGGTAAGTAGGCAAGGACAGGAGACGGGGTCCAGCCTACAGTCAACCTGTTCGTCTTTTTCCTGTATTCCCCGACAGCCCCTAACAGGTAGTAAATCCCTTTACCTTCCACATGCCATCTATAGTACTGTAGTGTATAAATATATCCTCAGCACAGTGCTACCTTATTCAGTGCACAGCAACAACATGTACGCTTAAAGGGGAACTACAAATCTATCCTGCTGGCAGCTCCCTAGTGGGCACAGGGCACTGAGAATGAAGGTATGTCTCTTGCCTTCATCCTCAACGCCATTCCCATGCTCTTGTGCCTGGTAAGCCCTTCGGAGCGCTGAAGGTGTGGCCACTGCCCCTCCAAGCCCCACCTCCAGCCAGCTCCTTCTATTGATAATCTTTGGGTGGGCTACGGCCCTTGGTTGGCCCGCCCCCTCCAATGATAATCAATGAAGGTTCTTGCCGGGGGCGGGCAGATCAGTTCTTGTAGGGGCGGTAGCCACACCTCCCAGCGCTCCTAAGGGCTTACCGGGCACAACTTACAGCAGGGGAATGGTGCTGAGGTTGAAGGTAAGAGACATACCTTCATCCTCAGTTCTCCCTGTCCACTAGGGAGCTGTCAGCAGGTTAGATTTGTCTAACCTGATGATAATTCCCCTTTAAGGTTGAAGCCCATCTGTATGTGATGCTTGGTCATGGTGGGATTATTTGGTTTAAGGGAATTTTCACAGATTTGCAAAGTTATGTACTATGCACAGGGTAGGGAATAACAAGTTGATTGTGGGGGTCCAAGCAGTTAGATAAAGAGTAAGCTGCCCTCTGAATGAGTGGGGTGTACCACTCATACTTGGTCAGTGATCTATTCATTCTCTATAGAGTTTCCGATCGTTGCCCTTTGATCAGCATATCATTCTGTTTACTGTGGATAAGGGATAGCTTTGCGAGTTGGGAATACTCCTTTAAATAAGATCTGTTCTACAAGATGACCAATGCTTGCCCATGCGAATGGATATATGTGGCAATAAAATTGTGACTGTACCGGGGCTGAACTTTAGAATGACGCTTTTATTTGTGTTTTTAGAGCTTTCTGAGTGAGTTGTATCTCTGGCTCTTATGAAAGCTGCTTTTATTATACTCTTAGGATAACCTTCGTCCTTCAATCAGTCTTTCATGATTTTACTTGCAATATGTCACATTCTGTGGCACAATTGCCTCTTTGCCATCCAAACTGTTCGTACGGGATGGCTTGCAGACTATTATATTTTATGAAAGAAATTGATGCCGTTTTGGAGGTAACCCTATCGCTGTCAGACGTGAGTGCTGGGTCTGGACACTTAATCAATTTGTCTGAGTTCTTTCCAGAAAATAATAGGTTCCAGAACTCTTCTAATGAACCATCCAAAAGAAATAAGACGTCGTCAATATATCCTCCACATAAGATGATCTTGCTGGCCCATAGTCTTAGACTGTTTGCAATGCTGGGTGCAAAATTAGTCCCCATTACTGTCCTTTTCACCCACAGCATATTGCATATGAATCAATTGTTTTTTAAGACAAATGTTATACTCTAAGTTATAATATTTAGCATTTTCTCGAAAGAATGGCAATATGTTCCAGGGTTGAGATGTCAGTCAGACAGGAGTCCAGAAATAACTGAAATTACCAATCAACATTGTAATATCCTGTAAGAGAATTTTTGATAGGAATTTGAAGGTTATTTATGGGTACAAACTCTTTTTTTCCCAAAAGTATCCCATCTGAATAAGTTGAGTGAGAAATTTAAGTAGATGGGACATGAAGATGTAAGTTTTTGATGGCATCTTCTGGTTTCTATAACTCTGAACCTTCTTTTTGGCTTTTCCATTTCAGCGGTAGACCAATTGGTTATGAGTACGGTCATATGAATGCTTGGAAAGTGGATTGGAGCAAAACGCAACAATCACTGAGCTCAAGCAGACAAGCAAAGAAATCTAATGGAGTACTCATTCAAGAGTCTCCATTGATACATTGCACCCTAAAAAATTAAAATATGTAAATAAAAAAAGGGTCAGTGAAGTCACCAAACCACCATGTTATGTAGCCCCTAAAGCCCCACTCAGTTGCATGTATTAGGACACAAGAGTAGGGAAACATGAGGATGGCACCTTTTGCGTCAAAGTCTAACTTATTTGACAAGGGAAATACCAAAGCCAGGTATCCATCCACAGACAGCTGTTTCTGGTTGTTGCCCCTCATCAGTATGGAGTAGGATTCTGGATGGGAGTAGAGGACTTTGATCTAAAGCTGCCTGTACACCTTCAATAACTGTCCCGTCCTCCCCATACATATGAACATATGGCACAGCTAATTGTTCATGTACTCCCTATGGCGAGAGGAAGAGTGAGAAGCCACCGGACTGCTCTGACACTGGTTTATCCCATTTAGAATAAAAGGGTTGGTCAGTGACAATCCATCATGCCTGACCCTTATCTCTGTTGATATCAGTCGGTAGAGAGTCAGTAGGTCCCCATACACCTTATAGTACTGGCAGGTTTGGCCAATTTTAATTGTATGGGCACATTTAGTCTCTCTGATAAAGGTATATACTGTAAGGTGTTAGCCCTCCAAAGTGGCAGATGGAAAAGTCACTATCAAAATGTGATTGGGCTATGTATGAGAAGAACTATTATCATCAGTATCACTGGGAGGTTTTACAGTATCTTCTACAGTATCTTCTTTGGTTTCTTATTGGATGTCGATTGTGGTTTAATTGTCTAAAATAAATAAATCTGAATTTCCATACCACGTAGCCTGGAGTGATTGAGAGATCCAATATTAGATTCGAGTGAATCGATCTTTGGAGAAAAGTTATTGGATTTTCCATCCTTTCATTGGTTATCCTAATTCTAGTGGGACGGACTGTAATTGAGGAAGAACCTGTCGCCCTTTCTTTAGGGTCTTTATATTGGTTTTACCATGTGAACTATATGATGGATGTTTCTATGTCAGACGCCTCCTTCCTATTGGTGTCTTCACGCAGTGAGGGGTTTGTGATTATTTAGAGTGATATACAGTGGGGGAAAAAAAGTATTTAGTCAGTCACCAATAGTTTAAGTTCCACCACTTAAAAAGATGAGAGAGGCGTCTGTAATTGACCTCAACTATGGGAGACAAAATGAGAAAACAAATCCAGAAAATCAAATTGTCTGATTTTGTAAGAAATTATTTGCAAATTATGGTGGAAAATAAGTATTTGGTCAGTAACAAAATTTCATCTCAGTACTTTGTTATATATTCTTTGTTGGCAATGACAGAGGTCAAACGTTTTCTGTAAGTCTTCACAAGGTTGGCACACACTGTTGTTGGTCTGTTGGCCCATTCCTCCATGCAGATCTCCTCTAGAGCAGTGATGTTTTGGGGCTGTCACTTGGCAACACGGACTTTCAACTCCCTCCAAAGGTTTTCTATAGGGTTGTGATCTGGAGACTGGCTAGGCCATTCCAGGACCTTGAAATGCTTCTTACGTTGCCACTCCTTCCTTGCCCTGCCGGTGTGCTTTGGATCATTGTCATGTTGAAAGACCCAGCCACGTTTCATCTTCAATGCCCTTGCTGATGGAAGGAGGTTTGCACTCAAAATCTCACTTTCATGTACCTGGATCACCCCCATGCTTTACAGTAGGTATGGTGTTTGATGGATGCAACTCAGTATTCTTTTTCCTCTAAACACGACAAGTTGTGTTTCTACCAAACAGTTCCACTTTGGTTTCATCAGACCATAGGACATTCTCCCAATACTCTTCTGAATCATCCAAATGCTCTCTAGCAAACTTCAGACGGGCCCGGACATGTACTGGCTTAAGCAGTGGGACACGTCTGGCACTGCAGGATCTGAGTCCCTGGTGGCATAGTGTGTTACTGATGGTAGGCTTTGTTACATTGGTCCCAGCTGTCTGCAGTTCATTCACTAGGTCCCCACGCGTGGTTCTGGGATTTTTGCTCACCGTTCTTGTGATCATTTTGACCCCACGGGGTGAGATTTTGCGTGGAGCCGCAGATCGAGGGAGATTATCAGTGGTCTTGTATGTCTTCCATTTTCTAATTATTGCTCCCACAGTTGATTTCTTCACTCCAAGCTGGTTGCCTATTGCAGATTCAGTCTTCCCAGCCTGGTGCAGGGCTACAATTTTGTTTCTGGTGTCCTTTGACAGCTCTTTGGTCTTCACCATAGTGGAGTTTGGAGTCTGACTGTTTGAGGGTGTGCACAGGTGTCTTTATACTGATAACAAGTTTAAACAGGTGCCATTACTACAGGTAATGAGTGGAGGAAAGAGGAGACTCTTAAAGAAGTTACAGGTCTGTGAGAGCCAGAACTCTTAATTGTTTGTAGGTGACCAAATACTTATTTTCCACCATAATTTGCAAATAAATTCTTACAAAATCAGACAATGTGATTTTCGGGATTTGTTTTCTTATTTTGTCTCTCATAGTTGAGGTCTACCTATGATGTAAATTACAGACGCCTCTCATCTTTTTAAGTGGGAGAACTTGCACTATTGGTGACTGATTAAATACTTTTTTTCCCCACTGTAACGTTAAAAAAAAAATTAAATGGAAAAAGTGACCTACGATGGTAAAAATAGCGAGACTGTTAAAGAAACACTTGAATAGGTATTGTGGTACAATGTCTAAGGTCAAGTACTGTATATACAAAGAAATATAAAGTCCTTGTGATGGTGTTCTTCATCTTTTAACATATTATATTATGGAATAATTTCCTCAGAAGTCGTAACATACCTCAAGTGTCGTTTCGCTGTATTAACTTCCGTATGAGTCTTTTTTTTTCTTTAACCGTTGTGGTTGTAATCCATCCGGATGTCCTTGGTAGGAGGAAGTTCACAGAGGACGATTCTTCAAACAGTCCTTCAAGAGTGATGAGTTCTTGCAGGAGAACATGTCCTGAAGGCTGCTCAATGCTATGAGGTCAGGTCACCCCCTGGATGGATTGGAGAGGATGAGGGTTTAGTCGGCTACACGAGAACATAAGGCTGCCTGAATTCAAGGGTAGAGTAAGTTATAGTTAGAATACAAAGAGCATTGCATGGTACATTGTATTAGAATAGAGATGTGTGAGAGATGGAATCATCAATGGTTATCATCAAAGAAATAGCTATATCGGGGCTTTAAACCCTTAGTTTCCTGAAGGGGTTTTCTGCTATTTTTTAATTTTTTATTCCATTTGTTAAAATATATATATATATATATATATATATATATATATATATATATATATATATGTGGTTTTGTTTTTTTAATTACTCATGACTAGGAATTGTCATGAGAAAAAACTAAAATGGTTATATACTGACCAGTTAAAGGGGGTACTCCGGCAAAAATCTTTTTTTTTTTTTTTCTTTTCTTTAAGAAAGTTATATAGATTTGTAATTTACTTCTATTTGAAAATCTCCAGTTTTCCAGTTATTATAATTTGCTGTATGTCCTGCAGGAAGTGGTGTTTTCTTTCCAGTGTGGCACAGTGCTCTCTGCTGCCACCTCTGTCCATGTCAGGAACTGTCCAGAGCAGGAGAGGTTTTCTATGGGGATTTGCTACTGCTCTGGGCAGTTCCTGACACGGACAGAGGTGGCAGCAGAGAGCACTGTGTCAAACTGGAAAGAGTTTACCACTTCCTGCAGGACATACAGCAGCTGATAAGTACTGGAAGACTTGAGGTTTTTGAATAGAAGTAAATTGCAAATCTATATAACTTTTTAAAATCAGTTGATTTGAAAGAAAAAGTTATTTTTGCCTGAGTCCCCCTTTAAATCTACTTCCAATGGCATTATTCTGGTCATCCCAGTTAGCATCCCATCCCAGTGGTCATCCCAGTTAGCAATGTGCTCATATATGAAAGTTACTGCTTCAGCCAAGAAGGATGTGCAAAGCAGCTCCCTTATGCCTCCTTCTGGAGGTAGCTTTCTGTACAAGTCAGTGTTTGACTCCATTAGGAAACCTAAGAATATGATTTTATGAGCTGAGCCAGAAACTTCCCCAGAGGGAGGATTTAGTAAACCCCCCATGGAGACATTACACTGTAGCACTGTGGACATACAACAATATGCTTTTTACACAAGGGACAGCTGCCCTGAGCTTTATGGGCAGATGAGAAGGAAACTTGATTTACCTTTAAGGAACAGTGTGGATCATCTTCCGCAGCCAGATTGGCTTAGCTGGCAGGTACTTAGTCCAAGCTATCTCCTTCTATATCCTGCACACAGCACATGCCAAGCAGTCCCACCTTCATGTCCTAAGGCTTCTTAATGGAGTCAAACACTCTGACTGTCAGGAATCAAAGAGCTGCACTGCATATCCCTCATCCTAGAATTCATATTGCTGCAGGAATGGGCTATAAGTCTCTTCCCATCATTAAACCTTTGGTACTGCTGCAGGCAGTCACTAGCTTCAGGGGCATATTGCATGAGACCACTGAGGGCAGTGACTGGCTATAGTAGTCAAGTGGGTATATAGCCTTGTCAATGCTATGGTTAAGTAAGTAAAGCCCATTGACTTTGTACCACAACAACCACGTGGCGGTTGCGTTTTGTTGAGTGCTACTGTGCATGCAATGTCATCTTGTATCATTAGTTTGCAGACTACAACCAGTTGGATTGGTAACGGAGATCTTCCCCAATGTCCCATTCTTGGGGTATCAACCATCAAGGTAACATCGGTATGAGACACTCAACCAACTAAAGGCAGTCAAAAACAAAGGAGTAGAAGGGACCCCACCATGAACCGCCAGCTAGGGTTTCCTTCACCCAAGACAATGGTTCAGTCTACTGACCTCCAATTCCTCGACCAAGACAAAGTGACTTGGTGGCACCCTCAATGCCCTCAGATGACCCTATTTGCCCCATTAGCTTCCATGCCCTCGAGCCTAGTTGTCCCACCGTTTATTGGATTTGGCATAACACAGTTTGGGAAATTTAGCTGGAGTTGCAAGATTTCTTTAAGGCGGCGAAGACATTTTACAGGAAGATTCTAGAACAAACAGCCGTGATGAGGCCCATAACAAGATAACAAGCTCTATTAGCGTAAATGAAACGCTCACAATTACCGTCAGAAAACCTACATATCAGCATATGTCAATGGCAATGAACATAAAACCCCGGCGATGCTGCTGAATAAGGATTAAAGTCCACGCTCTTAATTTGTCTAAGATGGAAATCCAATCACAGAAGACATAAAAGTTCCAGAGGAAGATGCCATTTAAAGGAAGACGCTTTCTCTATAAACTTCGATTCTATAATATCACAGTTAATGGGAAAGTCTAAATTTTTCTCCCCATGTCAACACTTCCTGGTTTCAAGGAACAGCAGAAAAACAGGCTGTGTCTAGAGAAGAGCGAAGCGGGTCGTACGGACCTGAACCATCGGCATTTGAATCCCGCTGTCTTCCCTTTCTGTGGGGAAGGTGGAAACGGCCAGAGGCCCGCCAGCAAAACAGGCATACAGCCTAGGTCATAGGCTGTATCCCTGTTTTCGAGGCAGGACTCCAACTTCCCCATGGAATGGGAAGACAGTGGGAGTCCAACGCCGATGGTTCAGGTTAGTACGACCCGAACCTCGGCCCGGTTCGCTCATCTTTTATTGTGTCCAAGAGTAGAAAAACAGCGCCAATCCTGTCCATGGGTTGAGCCTGGTATTACAGCTCAGCCCTATTTGAATGGAAGCCAGGCATGACCTCTATAGGCAAAATGTAGTACTACCTGATGGACTCTTATATGACACATGGATGGTCTTGTCTGGTTTATAGAGAGGGGCTCACCTTTATGCTATCCCATATGTCTTTTCTACCTCCTAAATTTCACCACCCTTGTAAAGTCTTAGTATTGATTATATAACACCGATTATTTATTGGAACATATACAATGGTAGCCTCTACTGCATTGTTAAAGGGAGCCCTTAAAGGGGAAGTCCAGCTTAATAAAAAAAAATTCTTTCAAATCAATTGGTGTCAGAAAGTTATATAGATTTGTAAATTACTATCATTTTAAAATCTCCAGTCTTCCAGTACTTATCAGCCGCTATATGTCCTGCAGGAAGTGGTGTATTCTCTCCAGTCTGACACAGTGCTCTCTGCTGCCACCTCTGTCCGTGTCAGGAACTGTCCAGAGCAGCAGCAAATCCCCATAGAAAACCTCTCCTGCTCTGGACAGTTCCTGACACGGAAAGAGGTGGCAGCAGAGAGCACTGTGTCAGACTGGAGAGAATACACCACTTCCAGCAGGAATACATACAGCAGCTGATAAGTACTGGAAGACTGGAGATTCTTAAATGGAAATATGTTACAAATCTGTCTAACTTTCTGACACCAGTGGATTTGAAATAAAAAAAAAATAGTTTTCTTTAAAGAGAGTAAACTAAAGAGGTTGTGTACATCTATGTATGAATATGTAGGGAGAATACTGTGCCCTTATTAACATGATGGATTAGGTGTAGTAGCCCCTTTAATCTGAGACCTCGCTATGTCTGAGTCCCATAGCAATTCTCTATTTTCTAGATAATATGTTCCCTATGGCGATATAGGAGATGATTTTTTGCTCTGAGGAGCGAGCAGACGATGGAGGTGATTTATATACAGATGTGAGTGTCTGATTGGGAGTGGTATTGGGATTTGCTAGATAGAATTGAATAACATAGGAGACAGGTTTATCTACGGTGTGAGATCCATCAGAATCCACATAGAAATGGGACATGAGGGGTGATATAATGCAAAGATAATGGACCACAAGGCTCTGTGCACGCCCACATATAGTAAGGAGCATATAAGGAACCTGTGGTCTGGCTGCTGTAGTAGGATAGAGGGTGACCCCACAGTCATGTCTTTATAGGTATAAGTTTATACAGTGCTGGGTTACAATATGATTTGTAAGAGAGTATTTACCATCCCAGATGCATCCATCATTGTAACGGGGGCGAGTGCACTGGATTTCCCTATGATTGGCACTTTAATGGAAGAATCAAGGCTCATCGCGGGCTCCGGGACAGGTGAATATAACTGAGTTTTTATTTCCCCCCTACCCTGTCCTTAATGATTATTTCGTTGCAGGCCGGACTTCTCATTTAAAGGGGAAATATCACCAGGTTAGATAAATCTAAACTACTGATATCTCCCTATTGCACAAGAGATGCCGAGGTATGTCTCTTACCTTCATCCTTGGTGCCATTCCCAAGCACTTAGTTGTTCATCCCAGTAAGACCTTTAAGAGCACTGGGGACACCGTTAGGAGCATTGCCCGATTCCCATCCCCATAGCGCGAATCCGCCCCCAGCAGGCCCGTACCTTCTAATGATTATCAATGGATCCGGGGTAGTCCGGTTCATCACTATGGGGAAGAGGCAGTGCTCCTAACAGTACTACCGGACCAAGGAGTGGAAGACTAAGTGCACAGGAATGGTTCCGAGGGTGAAGGTAAGAGCCATGCCTTCATCCTTGGCGCCTTGGCACAGTATATTTTCTCATTGGAGCTAATAAAAACATACAATGACATAGAGCAAAAAAGTAAAATCCATGCTCATTAAATAAAACACGATTTGGTAGAGCACGATTAGGCTCAACAGTGAAAATATCAATCGCAACGGCCCAAATAAGAAACTCATACAAAATGGTAAAGAGAACCACAATTGGAAAATGAAGTAGACAGGAGGAGAAAAGAAACCCCCCAAATTACGTAAGTAGGCATGAATAGAAACGGAGACCCATCTTGACGTATGTTTCACTGCGTAAGCGGCTTCTTCAGGGGTTGTGAACATAGGTAAATCAATAAGTCCCATCAGCAATACCAGCTCCACCCCTGTGGTTTCTCCAGCCGAATTCACAGTAATAGTCCATGTTCACACTTTGTAAGACACTGGCCGTTTCATGACCCAGCCGGGTCATGGTACGGCCGGTGTCTGAAAAGATCATCCGAATGATCTTTAGTGCCCCTGAATTCGGATGCGGGCACATCCGCGTGCGCCCGCATCTAAATTTCCCGCAGCACACAATGGAGTGTGGAGCCGCATGCTCCATTGTGTGAACTGACAAGGTTTTGTGCAGGCGCTATTCATTGAATAGCAGCCGCACAAAACTGACATGTCAGTTTCTTGCGGTGCTGCTAGAAAGCAGCACTACATAAGCTAAGTAGTAATCATGGACGTTGTTGCAAATATGCAACAACGGCCATGATTACTACGCAGCTTATGTAGTGTGGACGTAGCCACACTACATAAAAGGGATTGCCCAAATGGGACCAACTTTTATAGAGAGTCAGCCATCTCCTCTGATTCCTTATTCCACCTGACAGAATAGACATGCTATCTCTATCCAACAGGTGATATCCTTAGTCAGCAGTACTCTCCCAATAGGCAGGACACACTTCGGGGTGGTTAGTGATTTTATTGATGGACTATTCACAAGATAGGTAGGGCCGCTTGGCATTTGACTCCTAGCAACTGGAGAAGTTGGATGCTGCCCTGGGGCTACCAGTAAAATGCTTTCCAACTTCTACAGTCACTAGGAGTCAAATGCCGAGTAATAGGGTTCAGTGAACGTTGCCGAATCCGAACAGTTTAGCAAGTCGCCTCAGCACTAATTAGTACCCCGCCCCCCCCCCCCCCCCCACACACACACACACACACTGAAAAAAAAACACATCAATAAAGTCCCGGAAAACCCCCTTTAAGAGAGATACATGACTCCACAACCAAGACAGTCAGCCTTGGCTTCAAAAGTTATCGGAAGCAAAGACAGCTGCTGAAATGTCACGTCTGATGCCGGTTGCTGCTCGGTTACAGTCTCCTCCATATTGCGCTGTTTGCCATTGATTAAACAGGATTACATTAAACAAAATCAAAGCGCATTAATGAAATATGTTCAGACGAGAGAACAACCGATATGGAAACAGGGCCTCAGGTCATATTGAAAGACGAACAACGTCTCCATTGCTTTATATAAATAACCATATCACCTCCCTATAAAGAAGCTGCTTTCTTTCACCAACAGCGCCACACCTGTCCACAGGTTGTGTGTGGTAGTGCATTCACTTTAATAGTGCTGATCTTTACTCCCATAGAGATAACAGCCAAGAAGCCTTATGTTGCCTGGCACCACTGTAGTCGCTGTGGCCAATGATCTATTTTCTCACCATACAGGGCTGTTTCAGCACATAGGCCCAGATTGGTGTTCCCTTTATCATCCCTTTATACTGGAAACACACCTATTCAGTGCTAACATGACCATAATTTTGATCACATCGATCACAGTCACACAGCAGATTCCCCATGCTAGCCTGTGGTAAGTGCCACATGGAGTCTAGGGGCAAACTTCAGGGGTGGCGACTTGGGGGTCGTCTGCCGCAGCAAGTCCGTCCCCTCTTGCGGTGGGCACTGGTGAAGTGGGACCTTAGACTACGCTCTCTGGCACTGCTTACGCCATCGCTAGTGGTGGTACTGTGGATCCACGACTCCAGTCGTCCCATTAGCTATATATTCAATGTCCCAAGACACAGTTGATTACCACAAACATAGTAATTCGTAGCTTCTTGTAAGGAGGATGCTTGAGAGTCTCTGGGGGATTCCTTCACACACCCTTACAAGCAGATCAGTAGGATCCAATGAGCATGTGCGTCTCCCATCAGACACAGTTAAACCTCCTTATTTACATCCGCTGTCCCCAGATAACCCGCTCTCATCTTCAGATGGACTGATCCGCTCATGAGAGTACAAATATTAAGACAGAACATTGCTCCCGTAGGAACACGGGGAGTTTTACCACTTCAGAATGAAAGCTTTTTCCATCAAACGAATAATCTATGAAAGTTACTTGATCGCAGGAACAAAAATGTGAATTGAAAAGCAACAGGCGCGGAGATGGGTATGAATAATCCGGGTTATAATGGTTGCATTGACTTAAAGAGACAGGTGTCTAATTTCCGTAAGAAGTATACAGCACATTATTTCTACAGCTGGAGATTTTAGGTCATTTTTATGCCTCCAGGTTTACATACTCACTCCAAATATTCTCCAGATTGGATCAGATTTAAAGGAAAAGTCAGGCATATTTTAAAAGTTGGCAGCCGGCAGGGTTAGGGGGGATATTGATTACAAGTACAAACTTACCTCTCCCCGTGGCTGCCGTGACGGAAGGGACCAGCCTCAGGACCCCCGGGATCTCCTGTGCTAACACGTCACAATCCGGCTGATGGACTGGCCGCTCAGCCAGTCAGTGACTGAGATGAGACACCGCTCCAGTCACTGATTGGCTGAGCAGCTAGTCCATGAGCCGTGACAGACCTTTTCCCTCGAGTCATGACATCATCACAACTCGGGGGAAAACGCTTTCTGGCGGGGGTCGGTCTCACCACTCACCATAGCACAGGGAGAGGTAAGTTTGGACTTTTAATCAAATCCCCCCCTAATACAGTGCCCATTCCCTGGTGGACCATTGGTAGATTGCCCAGTCTCTGGAGTAGTACAAAGTGGTACAAAGTCCAGTCCCATTAAGCCCCTGGCTGACAATGAAGCCCCTACCAACAATTAAAGGGGTATTATCATCTCCTCCAGCTTCAGATCATCACCGCTGCATCCCCTCTCATTTCACGTTTGGCCAAGGGGAGGGGGGGAAGAAGTGAGAACGAGACGCAGCAGTGATTCTGTAACCACTGGCCACCCCACCCTCCAAACTGCTGGTACTATTGGATAGCTGCCTCTAATTCATGTCTTATACAGGGGCCCATATGCTGATGCAGTTATTTCCTTTAAAAAACATCTTTTAATCTGGCGGCACAGTACTAAAAAGGGAGGGCCTGAAGCGTCCTTGCCCTAGGCCTGCAGCGCCCCTCAGGTCTTCTTCTACTCCCCCCCCCCCCCCCCTCCAATGACGTCCCCTAGGTGGCGCAGGTGCAATGACTAGGTAGCTTATAGAGCAAAGAGCCAGGCTGCTCCATGGCACCTGCACCGCTTCGGCTCATAGTCACACATACACTGAACAGTGATGGCACAGATGAAGATTATCCTGCCCTGGGGGCCTTAATTAAAAGAAGGAGGGCGGGTAGGAAGACCAGAAAAGCAATGCAGGCCTAAGTTTTCCTTCATCAGGAATAGCCGTTGCCGCATACATATATGGTATCTGAATATCATAGACAGTGTGCCAGCAGAGACAATGAGACACGCAGCGTCTGACCCCTGGTATTATCTCATCGCATTACGTCTGGCAAATTCCATGCTAGTGACTGTCTGTACAGCACCAATCATAGAGACAGAACATTCTGTGATTAGATCTGCTGCAATTTATAAAACTATAAAAAAAAAAATCACACATGAAAAGCAACACATGGGGCAGCTCCCCCCACCCACCGCCCCCAAACCCGGAGATAAACCATCAATGGAACAAAATTACTCTAAAAATAAAACACTTCTGACTATCCGGACTAATACCTCACCTTTGATGTGCAGCTCACCCCCTCCTCCTCTCCAGAGCCACTAAAACCACAGCGCTCAAAGCAACAAAGCCCTGCAGCCTCCCTGTACAGCTGCTCTCCTGGCCATTGATCTAGCGCTCGATAGGTTTAAATATCATTTCATTCAGCAATCATAAAAAACTTGAACAGTATGTCCAAAAAGTAAGAGGAAAACATAATTACAATAGATGGGAACAAACATAGTGTATTATGTACTTCATAACAATTATAATACTGCCCATATGTCCAAGAATACCACTATAATACTACCCCCTATATACAAGAATACTACTATAATACTGCCCCCTACAAACAAGAATATAACTACTATAATACTGCTCCTATATACAAGAATATAACTACTATAATACTGCTCCTATATACTGGAATATAACTACTATAATATTGCTCCTATATACAAGGATATAACTACTATAATACTGCTCCTATATACAAGAATATAACTACTATAATACTGCTCCCTATATACAAGTATATAACTACTATAATACTGCCCCCTGTATACAAGAATATAACTACTATAATACTGCTCCTATATACAGGAATATAACTGTATGGCCGGGTTCTAGTGGGGCATTTTGGGTTTGGTCCTGCGACATTGGGGTTGCAGGGCCATTCAATGGCCTGCCTTCCCTGCATGTGCACACTTCGCAGGGTTGGCGGTCACTGATCGACACTGTGTGGAGTTAGCGTAGGGACCCGTGTGAACCAGGGGACCTGCACGTGGTACACGGGGCTATTATGGTTTGATCAAATTATATACAGACACCCTGGTGTTGAATTTTAATATAGGCCAAGCGGCATTAGTATCAGCCATAGATAGGATGTGCAGCCGTTCCTTTCTCTCCATGTCGTGTTTTACAGTTCTCCCTTTTCTGAACAGCTCACACTCCTTTATGAGACCCACATGACAAAAATTAGCAGGATATGCCTGTGCTCACATGTCAGTACCTTACAGTATGTCTTCTCCATTCTGTGCGAACAGCAGTGGTGAGTGTAATACCTTATTCATAATTGTGTTGCTTGGGGGCAGCCTTCCCCGCCGGTGGTGCTGGCCGGGATCTGGTGGGGCATTTTGGGTTGGGTCCTGCAACATTGGGTTTGCAGGGCCATTCCGTGGTCTCCCTTCCCTGCATGCGCGAGCTTCGTAGGGTTGGTGGTCACTGACCGACACGGTGTGGAGTTAGCGTAGGGACCCGTGTGAACCAGGAGACCTATACGTGGTACAAGGGCTATTATGGTTTGATCAAATTATATACAGACACCCAGGTGTTGAATTTTAAAATAGGCCTAGCGGCATTAGTGCCAGCCATAGATGGGATGTGCAGCCATTCCTTTCTTTCCATGTCGTGCATAACTACTATAATACTGCCCCCTATATACAGGAATATAACTACTATAATACTGCCCCTATATACAGGAATATAACTACTATAATACTGCCCCTATATACAGGAATATAACTACTATAATACTGATCCAATATACAGGAATATAACTACTATAATACTGCTCCTATATACAAGAATATAACTACTATAATACTGCTCCTATATACAAGAATATAACTACTATAATACTGCTCCTATATACAGGAATATAACTACTATAATACTGCCCCTATATACAAGAATATAACTACTATAATACTGCCCCTATATACAGGAATATAACTACTATAATACTGCCCCCTATATACAGGAATATAACTACTATAATACTGCTCCTATATACAGGAATATACTACTATAATACTGCTCCTATATACAGGAAAATAACTACTATAATACTGCCCCTCTATACAGGAATATAACTACTATAATACTGCCCCTATATACAGGAATATAACTACTATAATACTGCCCCTATATACAGGAATATAACTACTATAATACTGCCCCCAATGTACAAGAGCATACTACTGTATAATACTGAACAAATGTACAGGAATGCTCATTCTATAATACCGTGCCCTATGTACAGGAGTATAATCTTTACAAATAAATGATGCAGTTATATAGTTGTTTCTAGTTAATACAAGGTAGTAAAATTATTAGGATTATCTGAAAAAGTGGCGCCATCTCTCCTTTTCCCCTGGCAGTGCATGTATTATAGACACCTTGGATGAGTGCAGGATTTCAGAAGCTAGATTATTTTAAATGCTTAGAAATGAAAATACATGATAAATGCCAACAGAGGAGTCATTACGAGGGGGAGAGTCATTTCAAGGTGGACATGTTTATTTTTATAGGCCTCTTGGGTTGTGCTGCGGTTACACTACTTGTGTGCTGAGTCCTCAGAATCTGTGCTCGATCTGCACTCCTGTGATTTATAAGATGACTCTGCACCTATTATCTGTTTTATCCACTGACTTTAGATTTATATATCTGTCCTCCTGGTTATGAATTCATTTTCAGGGTCTAATAAATTAATTTTGGGTCTGATCTAAGGTCTGAGTTGATTATAGATTGTAGTCTACGGTTTTATTGAAAGGTTTGGTCTGAGCTACAAACTGATTCTGAGATCTAGTCTGGGGTCTAGTTTCATCTGAGAAATGAAGTTTGCGGTCTCATCCGGGTTGGAATTAAAGGGAAACTGACAGCATGGATATGATTTTCCCATTGGTGATGACCAGAGCAGTGCGTACTTACCTTTGGCTCTGCTCTGTGAGGCGGCATTGTCAGAAAAATCAATCTTTACCTTGGTCTGACAGTGTCACAGTGGTGTGTTTGTAACACTGTCTGTGCCCACCCTGCACAGCCTCTGCCCACCAGGTTCCTAATCAGATGCTGAAGCTTCAGGCTGCCCCTGCTCCCCACTGGTTGTCAATCATTTAAGAGAAGGCGGGCGGGAGGGCCGTAGCTAGGGGGGGGGGGGGCAGCTGCCCCGGGCGCCGAGACCAGAGGGGGCGCCATCACAGGGAGCAGAGAGAGAAGGATCGCAGTGGATGAGGCAGCCTGGCAGCGTCCTGCCCTCTGTCAGTGTGGGGAGACAGGGGACGATTTTTACTTAATCAAAAGAGGTATTTCCCATACTGTTCTGTCTCCTGGCTGCTGTTTAGCTATAAATTGTGCAAAATCGCTGCGTTTTTACAGCAATTTTGCACAAATTAGGGCTAAACAGCAGCCAGGAGACAGTACAGGAAAGAGATGGTGAAGGACTTTGACATATGACTATGATGTCACTGCAGGTCCTGTATGTACACTGCACTATGGAGGAGGAAGAAAGAAGATACAGGTGTGTGGGAAGGGGAGGACAATCAGGGGTGCACAGTTTGGGGAAGGGGGCAGGGGGGGACAGGGAGATGCTTGTCTGGGATGGGGGGGCACACAAGAGAGTTGGGGTCTAATGTCTATTTAGGGGTCTGATCTGGCTGTACATTATTCTATACTTAACCCCTTAATAACTGCCCTATCCAAATATATATCACATTTATATAAACCTTACCTACTATCTGCAGGGGAAGGGAGCCAAGGTTCCCTACACCGATCTATAAAGCACTTGTACCTGTCATTTTTCTAAATTATTTCTATTTTGAATTTGGTGATGGAAAACCTTACTGGAGGTGTTACTGCTGTTGTCTCCGCTGCTGAGGGGAGGTGATCGAATCTCGGGCAATCCTAGGTTCTATAGAACTCGAACATTCATGAACCTGCCGCATTAGATTGCTGATGCCTGCCTGGTCTGTGGGGAAGGAGGAGACAGCCCGGGTACCGACTGGAATTCCGGGATTCAGGCTTTGTAATAGCTGGGTACTCTCCTCCTTACCCATAAACCGGGAAGACATCAGCAATCTAATGCTGCAGGTTTGTGAATGTTCGAGTTCAATCGAACCTAGGATTTCCTGAAGTTTGATCAACTCTACTGCTGAGCGTACCTGTGCATTAGGAGAGGGCACCATAGAATCACATTACACTGGGGGTCACACTGGAGATAGATCAGGAAGCTTCGCCTCATAATTCACAGGTACAGACAGCAGGGAGCGGAGACAACGGCGCCTCCTCAGGTACAGATAGCAGGGAGCGGAGACAACGGCGCCTCCTCAGGTACAGATAGCAGGGAGCGGAGACAACGGCGCCTCCTCAGGTACAGACAGCAGGGAGCGGAGACAACGGCACCTCCTCAGGTACAGACAGCAGGGAGCGGAGACAACGGCGCCTCCTTAGGTACAGACAGCAGGGAGCAGAGACAACGGCGCCTCCTCAGGTACAGACAGCAGGGAGCGGAGACAACGGCGCCTCCTCAGGTACAGACAGCAGGGAGCGGAGACAGCGGCGCCTCCTCAGGTACAGACAGCAGGGAGCAGAGACAACGGCGCCTCCTCAGGTACAGACAGCAGGGAGGGGAGACAACGCTGACTCCTAATTCACAGGTACAGACAGCAGGGAGCGGAGACAATGGCGCCTCCTCAGGTACAGACAGCAGGGAGCGGAGACAACGGCGCCTCCTCAGGTACAGACAGCAGGGAGCAGAGACAACGGCGCCTCCTCAGGTACAGACAGCAGGGAGGGGAGACAACGCTGACTCCTAATTCACAGGTACAGACAGCAGGGAGCGGAGACAACGGCGCCTCCTCAAGTACAGACAGCAGGGAGCGGAGACAACGGCGCCTCCGTTAAGGTACTTAGGGACCAAATTTTAAATGTGAACATTCCAGGTACACAGTAAATATGACATTATGTACCCCATATTGTGACCACCACACTAGTGCTTCCGGTAGAGATGAATGAATCGCTCATCTAAACTATCGCTCACCTAAACTTCATAAAAAAAATATATATATATCTATATACATGGGCTCCCCTGTGCTTACTGCGCATACAGGGGGGGCGCCAAATTGAATCTTTGCCCCGGGTGCAGGAGAGCCTAGCTACATCTCTGGCGGGCAGTGGCCTGAAGCTACAGCATCCGATGAAGAGTCAGACAGGCAAAGGCTGTGCAGACGCAGACGGTGTCACAGACAAACCACTGTGACACTGTAAACTCAGGTTAAAGATGAATTCTCATGAAGATGCCGGATGGTAGAGCAGCATGGATGGTAAGTATGCACTGCTCCTGTGATTGGCAATGGGAAACTGGTAACGAGGATATATGCATTTCCATGCTGTCAGTTTCCCTTTCAGTTTGGTGTGACCTGGACCATAAGTCTACTTTGGGGTCTGGACTGGGATCTAAATGATTATTGGGACCTAGTCTGAATCAGGTTTGGGGACGGATTTGGGGCATGAATTAATTTTGGTCTGGTGTGAGGTCAGAATTTATCTTGTTGTTTGAAGCCTCTAACATGCACAAACTACAATTTAAACTTCTGTGCTTGATCTTCTTTCTTTCTGCATGTTTAGATTACTTTCAGGCTATACTCGGAGCAGTACTTAGAAATTCTCGTTGTTTTAACAGATGTGCCCTCCTAATTTCCACATGGATTGCGGCTAGAATTTCAGAATTAAGAAGCCATCTCTGACCACTTTTCTATTCCTAATGAATAAGAAGTTGGCCTCCAGCATTGATCACCCATGGACCATGGCAGGTGCTTCGGATATTAGTAGCCTCTTCTGATGATGGAGTTTCTCTATTTGGTAATTGTGTGGTTTAATGTATCATGAAAATTCTTACTCATCCAACTCAAGGTGATCTAGATGACATAGACTGTGTTCACCTCGTTTAACCTCTATCACTCGAAGAAAGATCACAGAACCTTAAGCCTAAGAATTTTTTGAAGCCTCAAGAAGCCTACAAGATTTTACAGCTTGATAAGATGGTAAGATAGTAAGGTCATTATTGAAATCCACAGGGTTAGAATATTTTGCACTCCAAACAAATCCATTCACAACCACATTTAGTAACGCCGTCACGTTTTCACATCTGTTGAATCTCATATATGCGAAATCTTGACAGGGCCTCCCAAAACTTGAGCAAAGAAAAATGACAGATCATGTTCTTTTATAGCATATTGCAAAGTTTATTTTTTAAGTGGTTAAAGACGTGAGCTTCATTAGATAGCTGTGCCCTCTACAAAAATATACCACTTAAACCATATAGACGTAATACAAATATGGTCAACTACTAAGATTAGGTAAGGATGAATTTAGGCAATGGCTACGAAACGAAAATAAAATATGGACACCTCATTAGATTTACAGGTTCTGTAAAATTTAAAGAGAAAGGTCATCAGAATAAACTCTTTGGGGTATTAAGTTGGTGTACGTCTGCCCATAAATAGCCTAAGTGGCAGGAAATGTACCATATGTGAGGCCTTCTCTGTCAGTATATAAGGCTCAAAAGGTTCATCGAACACCTGTAGAATTTCTTCTCGCTGGGGGTTAGGAGTAGGACAAAGAATCGCATAAGCCGTGTAAATGCTCCTGGGTGACATATGCTCTGGTCTTCTCTTTAGCTCTTTGGTAATGGCGCCAGTTTGGTGAGTACTAAATTATCAAAGTCTTGTTGGTGGGCCATGAACATACAATGTGGGCATACAGGGGTCTATATCTTAAAGTTTGCATTGTAGGTCTATGTATCACTACCAGCCTTGGCCTCCAAACACTTCATAAGTAGCTTTTTAGAGAATTACTTACTAGTCTGCTGTTTCCACTGCATAAACTTATTGGAAGAACCTACATAGCACGTCAAGCATCCTTATAAGCATTGTTTTGGACATATCATCAATAAGCTCATGTAAGCTATGAGTAATGATGAGCTAAGTGCCGACTTGTTCAGGTTCAACAACATTCTCAGAATCCAAATGTTCAGCATTTGGCTATATCCATGTTTTCCAGAATTCCCTCGGGTGGCACCAAACTTCTCCAGCCACCGAGAGTCAAAAGCAGAGCATTCGGGTTTGGACAATGTTGCCAAACACAAACAGTTCGGCACGTATGCTCAACACTAGTTATAGGCGCATCAACCTATAAGGAATATCTGGAATATCTGATACGTAGATTATGAGTAGCGATGAGCTATGTGCCGAACTGTTCTGGTTCAACAATATTCTCCGAACGCAAGTGTTTAGCCTTTGGCTATATCCATGTTTTCCAGGATTCCCTAGGGTGGCACCAAACTTCTCCGGCCACCGAGAGTCAGATGGAGAGCATTCGAGTTGGAGAGCGTTGCCGAACACAAACAGTTTGCCACGTATGCTTAACACTTGTTATAGGCGCATCAACCTATAAGGAATATAGCTCAATGGCAAGTTCAAATGGCTTTTTTATCTGCTGGCAGAGGGATGGGGAACCTTTGACCCTCCAGCTGTTGCAAAACTACAATTTCCATCATGCCTGGACAGCTAAAGCAAAGAACTGTAGTTTTGCAACAGCTGTAGGGTCAAAAGTTCCCCATTCTTGTGCTAGTCCCTTTGGAGGATGCTATAGTGCTCTGATACAGAGGCATAGCAAGGCTTCTGGTAGAAAGTGCTTGGTGCCAGAAGGTCCCCAAAAAAGCCACTCTGCCTCTGCCTTTATACTTCTATAGAGGGTTAAAGACTGAACTCAAACTCTATTCCGGGTAAAGAGGTCCCAGCTTCGCCTCTGCCAAAGGTGATTTAGTAGGTGGAAATACTAACTGTACATAGTCCCTGATTTACCAGGACTTACAGAATCTTACGACGAAGTCCATTTAAATCTCTTCCTTAAGTTGTGAAACGCGATGTCTCCGAGGATTTTATTATTATTTACGGTGATTTAAATGTAAGCATTGACTCTCGCAGGCTTACGGTCTCTCTTTTAATTTTATGTTCCATGAAACGCTTTGTGAAATGGCGGCGTTTTTCATTTTTATGCTCCCGTAGTGTTTAACTTTGGCTGATAGCGCGGTGGTTTCCATATCTCATGATCCCAGAATGTACCTATGTTTTATAGCAGCTGCTTTTTTTTGAGCAAATACTTCTTACCGGTCTCCCTGGGAACATCGTGACGGATGAGGACAGCAATTTACATAAGAGAACTATGTAGGAGGGTGTTGGGCAAAACAGGAATGGGGGCACCAGCCTGACTGTAAATTATATGTCAACACCGGAGAATAGATTGCCGTATCAAGGGTTATTCAGTTATACATATCTATGGCAACCATGGCATTCAATCAAAATGTTCTCAGAGACATATTTAAAGACAAATTCCCCAGGAATTGCTTCTTAAGTTCTATGATTTGTACCATGAATGGAAACCATGAGTCCTAGAGGAATCTTCAGTTTATTGACATCAGAGAACATCCTAACACGAACGCTGCCGACACATTTCATGCTCAGGAGTGGCCTTAGGCAAAGGATAATGAAAGCCTGAAATGTCTGATGGTATTCATGTTGTGGATGTTTTTGCTTTATTCCAATTAAATATAGACTTGGAGAGCCTTCTTGGTCCTCATTGTGGTGGAGGTGACCATGGCCAAGAATCAATAAGTAATACAGAGATGAAGCAAGAGGAGCCAACTGGGAATGCCTGCTATGTAGCTATGAATGTTATTATCTTGGATTGGGGCTTACTGTGTATACCCAGGCTACTGAGCGAGTGATGACGGAGTAACCTGCTTATTATCTTTGAACATCTATTTATGACTGCCATAGAGTAAGCAAAGAGTAAGAGAAGGCAATGTCACATTTATTATCTGCGAAATGATAGGCCTAGCTAAGAACACATCATTCGCGCAGTCACTTGCTTATTATCTTTTCATAACCAGTTTAGGGTATGAGAAAATGAAGACAGTGTCACTTACTTACAGTATTATGTATACAAGTCTTGTCCAGTGTAATTATATATTTATATCATAGCTACGGTATGCCTAGGTCAATGTCAGTGTCACTTGCTTATTATCGAGTGCAGTCAATGGTGTATTCATTTCTAACTACTGATCCAAGACTGACCCAACACTAAGATGACGTGATGATGGTGTCACCTGCTTATTATTTATGACTGGCCCAAGGTCAGAGCAGGGTGAAAGCCCTGTCACTTACATATGATTTACTTGTGGTTGGTCTAGGGTAAGAGTAGATAAAGACAGTATTGACTGCTTATTATCAATACCAGTCTGGCCCAGGATATGAGTGATATATGTGATGGCAGTATCACTTGCTTATTATCTTGTTTTGACTGACCAAAGGTTAGAGCAAAGGATTCATGGCTGGTTAAGGGTAAGATGCAATGTTAATATCTATGCCATGATGGGCTGGGGTAAGAGCAAGCCAATGACGCTGTTGCTTGCTTATTATCTAGTCCTGACTAACCAAAGGCCATTGACCAAATAGTCATTGGCCCATTATATGCCCAATCATGCAGATATTGCCCTGTAATAGTGCCAGCGATCAATTGCTTATTATCTATACATATCTGGCCTAGGGTAGAAGGTAGGATGACTTGCTAATTATCTATTCAATACCAACCTAGTTCCAAGAAAGATGATGGCACTGTCACTTGCTTGTTATCTATTCATAAGTGGCTACGGTTACATGCAAGTGATAGCATCATGACTGCTGATTTTTATAGATGAGCAAACCCAATCTTACGAACGAGATTCGTTCTGATCGTTGCAAAAAGTGTCATAACGAGTTCATAAAGATGGTGGCCGCTCAACAAAATACACATAAAAAAAAACCAACAAAAAAAAAGAGTATGCTCACCTGTGTGCTCTCCCTTGGTGTCCTTCTACGGGTCTCCAGTATGCTCAGCCAATCATTGACTGACTGAGACAAGGCAGCGCCGTGGCCACTGATTATCTGAAGGCGGCTGTGGGGGACGGGGGAGCGCAGACAGGTAAGTATACATGAGCGAACTTAATTAACTGCACTAAAACACCTGCAATTGTTTAGCTGTTTTAGTGTGGCTCATTTAAGCCTTACTACCGCCATAGTTCATTTTTAAAGGTTATGACTACACTTGACAGGTTTGTGGTCAGTCAGGGGGGGGGGGGGGAATCAAACATTTTCTATGGGGCCCAGTCATTTCTAATGATGCCCCTGTTTAAGGTTCAGTTTGGATGACCCCTGAAGTTAAGCAAACCTGTTGAACTGAACTTTTGAAAAGCTCCCTCATCTCTACTTATTGTGTCTACAAGATTGTTCCAAGCAATGAACTCCTTTTAAAAATCTTTTCATGACTACAGAATATGATGGTTGTGCCCCTTGTTAATTATTAATACCCGACTGGCTTAAGATGGCAACACAACATGGTAGTTACCCATTCTAGACTAAGCTAGGGTCAGAGCAAACAGCAATGTCACTTGTTGGTTATCCATGCCAGGTAATAAGCAAGTCAATGGCGGTGCCACATGTTTATTATCCATGCTAGAAGGTGCCAGGCCAAGTCAATGGAAGAGTCACATGTTTATTATACATGCCAGGAAGTGCCAGGCTAAGAACAAGTCAATGGCAGAGTCACATGTTTATTATCCATGCCAGATGGTGCCAGTCTAAGAACAAGTCAATGGCGATGTCACATGTTTATTATCCATGCCAGGAGGTACCAGGCTAAGAACAAGTCAATGGCAGAGTCACATGTTTATTATCCATGCCAGGAGGTGCCAGGCTAAGAACAACTCAATGGCGGTGTAACATGTTTATTATCCATGCCAGGAGGTGCCAGGCTAGGAAGAAGTCAATGGCGGTGTAGCATGTTTATTATCCATGCCAGGAGGTGCCAGGCTAAGAACAAGTCAATGGAAGAGTCACATGTTTATTATCCATGCCAGGAGGTGCCAGGCTAGGAAGAAGTCAATGGCAGTGTAACATGTTTATTATCCATGCCAGGAGGTGCCAGGGTAAGAACAACTCAATGGCGGTGTCGTTTGCTCATTATCAGGTTAATATTTCACCAGGGTAAGAGAAGATTGGTGTCTTTGTATGTGATGGAAATGAACAGCCCAGAGCTGAGCGGATCCTCCACATTTATCTCAAGTATTTTCCATAACTAGCGGGAAGAGTTAACACGTAGCCGCAGTCCACACAGAGTTGAAACGTTCCAAGATATGATCTTTCATCCAGAGGTTTGTGAAACCCATTAGGAAAACATTATTCTAGATGATTTTGCCATATGTGTTTGTGTGGATTCATAACTCTGAACCAGCCGCAATCTCAAGTCTTATACATATCCACACCGAGCCATGAAACTGACAATCTAATTTAGTTATTTAAACATATCTAAAGCTCCTGAGGCCCTGACTACCATGTGCTGAGTATACACTGGTGTCTTCTTATATAATACAGGCTCCGTTGGGCCCTATCGGATGTGTTTACTACCTATGTACCCCTTTAGCATTTACCCCCCCCCCCCAACTTACATTGCTATGGGAGCTGTGGGGTAGCCATATTGGATATAAAAATTAGAAGGTAGTGACAGCTCTGCCACCCTCCTTACAGGATCAAAAAGAGTGAGAAGATCTCCCCATGTAGGTGGACTTCCTTTTCATTCTGGAACCCAACACGTCTATTTATTATGTATCTACCCTGTTTCCCCGAAAATAAGACATCCCCTAAAAGTAAACCCTACCATACACTCTGTCCCTGCTGTGCTGTACAAGTGTGCTGTGGTGAGCTTTCCCTGGTGGCTGGAAGCCGCCATACCATACGCTCTGTCCCTGCTGTACTGTACGAGTGTGCTGGGGTGAGCTCTCCCTGGTGGCTGGAAGCCGCCATACCATACGCTCTGTCCCTGCTTTGCTGTACGAGTGTGCTGGGGTGAGCTCCCCCTGGTGGCCAGAAGCCGCCATACTGTACACTGTCCCTGCTGCGCTGTAATAGTGTGCTGAGGTGAGCTGTGTCCTCTGTTCCTTGACTATCTTAATAATCTGTGTTCATGGATTCTTAACTGTACTGTATATTCTTGTACATAGGGGGCAGTATTATAGTAGATCTGCGGTGGATACAGTAAAATTATAGTCATAGAATAATACAGGCAAGTAATATTACAATGCTGAGCATCTGGTCATCAGTAGCCAAGACACATTCACTGCATCTATAAATAGTGATGTAACCAATCATGAGAACGCAGCCGTCAGTCATTATTTGGCTTCTTTGTGAGGTTTACAAGGCTGCGTGGGGAAATGTGCTGGGAGGGCTGCCTGGACGTATGATGAATATCCCCATAGTCAGCAAATGATGTGACTTGTTCCAAGGTGCCCCCAGGTAGGACAATTAATTAACCATCTAGTATATAAAGACGTCCTTTAGTAGATATTAGCAAAAACACAAGGTCAGTGTAATGGGCATTAGGAAGAGGGTAAGTAAATAAGCAAATATGGTAGAGTGGTTGGAAATGGATCACGTCCCTTCTGTCCTCTATTGTGTAGGACAAAAAAATAGGGGGATCCTGTGATTTCATCCATTCAGAAATCAAACCATCAATAGCCCTAAGATATTTACACTTTTTTTCTGGCATATCCTCTTCTCCTGGCCAAGGACCAGATATGGCCGGGACTCTCACCATAGGGTAGATTATGGACCATAGGTACTTTTACACTGTTAAAGGGGTAGTTTACCCCAAAATTAACTGGTCCCAGCAAGTTCTAGAGATCTGTAATTTACTTCTATTAAAAAAAAAACTCAAGTCTTACAGTACTTATCAGCTGCTGTATGTCCTACAGGAAGTGGTGTATTCTTTCCAGTCTGACACAGTGCTCTCTGCTGCCACCTCTGTCCAAGTAAAGAACTGTCCAGAGCAGTAGCAAATCCCCATAGAAAACCTCTCCTACTATGCAGACTGGAAAGAATACATCACTTCCTCTAGATCTTACAGCAGCTGATAAGTACTGGAAGACGAGATTTTTAAATAGAAGCAAATTACAAATCTCTGGCACTAGTTGATTTAAAAGATGTGTGTGTGTGTACTGCCCCTTTAAAGGGGTAGTGCGGTGCTAAACAATTATTCACTAAATAACACACATTACAAAGTTATACAACTTTGTAATGTATGTTATGTATGTGAATGGCCCCCTTCCCCGTGTTTCCACCCACGCTAGACCCGGAAGTGTAGTGCTATGCCAATCGCGGCTGAGCAGCTGATGACGCAGCAGAGGGCAGCCGGCACGAGGGACGGAAGATTACATAATTGTCGCAAGATAGCGGACGGGGGTCAACACGAATCAGGTGAGTATAGAGCACTACACTTCCGGGTCTAGTTAATGGCAAAACATTGACACGCTACATAGTCGTACTCATGGGGCAGTCAGGTTAATGGACATTATGTGGTACTGTTTATGGGGATTACTCTGAAACTTTTACCCGGGCTTGCTCTAGCCTTGTATATGGAAGCACTCTGGAATTGGTAATGCAGTATTCTGGCATTGTTATGGACAGAGGTGGCAGCAGAGAGCACTGTGTCAGACTGGAAATAATACACCACTTCCTGCAGGACTTACAGCAGCTGATAACTGAAATCTGTATAATTTCCTGACACTAATTTATTTGAAACAAATCAACAGTTGCCCTTTAATTACTTAAGCATCCTGGGACTCTTTTAGGGGGGCACTATAGCACTGTTTACAAGGACCACCGGTATAGTTTTTGGCAGCATTCGGCATTGTTAACAGGACACTCCAGAATCGATCCGGCTGACGCTATAGCGGTGTGATCAGTATATGAGAGTGGGGCTTATATGCATGTCCCATATTCAAATAGAAGGTGGATTTACACCCTCTAGATCAGTTACATTTCTAGGGAACTATGGAACGATACTACAATGACTCCCTAGAATAGATAAATTAATGGCCGTGTAATATCCAGATATTCAGTATTCCAGGCAGCCCGGTAGTAATGGCGCTTTCCTCCGCTATCAGTGTTCAACAGATGCAAAGTCCCCACTAAGCGTTTCCCTTTTATCATCCAGCAAGTTGTAATCCTATAATAAAATGCGGCTCCTTTTTGCCTGTTAAATGTCACCACTGGAGGTGGCAGCTGTCTCCACACCCCCCCCCCCCACCCCTCCGTCCTCCATGATCCATCACGGTGCCGGCAATTTCACAGGGAACTGGGTCCACTCTTTTTTCCTGTGTGTATATCGGTTTCCGATTTCCAATGGCAACGGCATGCTTTTACCCGGAGCGATTTCTGCTGGGCGAGATAAGATCCTGTGAAGTGGCGGTCCGCTGCCAGCTGCATCTCCCTGGAGGGAAGACCATTCAATTTACTCAGTTCCTATAACTGTGCCGATACCGGGGAATAAGAAACAGACTTCAGCGTTGTGTCCCTGCGGCAATGGATTTAACTGTTGTCACAGTGAAGGCAGATATCATATTAGACTGCAGGGCTACTCCAGGGATGGGATCAGAATCCTATATTGGACTTTGCTCTCGATAATCATCCATAAATGTGTTCTCACCACAAACGGCAGGCAGAAAGCGTAAGAACAGATGCTTGAAAGAGCCAAGATCTACCCAAGGATTCATCAATCTAAACCCAGTTCTTGTGAGGAATTCATAGAGAAACCATGGAGAGTCACTTCTTCTATGGTTGACCAATGACCGACGCCACATCTTCTAGTCTGTGAGGGTCACATTTATCAAGGAACATTTTAGCAATAGGGTACCTTAGTGGATCTTTGGTGAGGTCCAGATTTTCTTTATCGTCAGGAGCCGAGTGTCATTCTCTATCATCACCGGGACATCTCAGGAACTACTCCTGGACACCTACTGACTTTTCACAGGTTAAAGCGACTCTGTACCCACAATCTGTACCCCCCAAACCCCTTGTACCTTCGGATAGCTGCTTTTAATCCAAGATCTGTCCTGGTGTCCGTTCGGCAGGTGATGCAGTTATTGTCCGAAAAAACAACTTTTAAACTTGCGGTCCTGTGTCAAACTGCCATGGCCTAGAATATCTGTGCCCTAACCTTGCACCACCCCTCTGTCCCTCCTTCCCGCCCTCCTCATCATTAGGAATGCCACTGGCAGGATTTTTCCTGTTCCTATGCAGTGAACACCGCACAGGTGCCTTAACGATCCAGCCCATGTGCAGTGTTCACACAGCTGATGAATAGGAGAATACCTGCCAGTGGCATTCCTAATGATGAAGAGGGTGGGGAGGAGGGACAGAGGGGTGTCGCAGGCCTAGGGCACAGACACTCTAGGCCACTTTAGTTTGACACAAGCAAGTTTAAAAGTTGTTTTTTGGGACAATAACTGCATGACCTGCCGCATGGACCCCAATACAGATCTTGGATTAAAAGCAGCTATCTGAAGGTAGAAGCGGTTTGGGGTCAGCAGATTGCTTTAACTTTGCACCAACTGTGCCACCTGTTACTGTTTGGTTTGTGTTGGAACTATAAACTGTTCAGGAACCTCCATGTATATGGATGATGTGTTACTGAAGGTAAAGTTACCTGTTTCACTCCACATGTGGTGTCCCAGTTAATGCAGCACCTGCGTAACATCAAGGGCACTCCAAGATAATATCGGCCAGACACTGTATTCGGTGTAGCGTGAAAGAAACACTAGTGACTAACATCACTCCAAGACACTATTGGCCAGATACTGTATTCAGGTGTAACCTAGGGGAAATACTAAGAGACCAACATCACTCCAAGACACTATCTGCCGGACACTGTATTCGGGTGTAGCATGAAAGAAATACTAATGGACAAACATCATCCAAGATACCATCAGCTGGACACTAATGAATCTATTTAGGATAATCCGATCTCGCCTGTAGTCGCCATAATACCCCAGTCATTACCGCACAGGGAATTCTTCACTTACAATGAATGAGTCTCCACATTTTATACCTCAGTCATCTCCATTAGGCGGTTCTCCAACTGCAGGACCACTACTACTCCCAGCATGCCCTAACAGCCACAGGTTGGGGATCACTGCTATATGTTGTCTATGAACAAGTCGTACATGACAGCTGTGTGACAGGTGTCTGCCTTTCAGCCGACGTATTTCCATAATCTCTAAATATAACATGATGTATTATCTTGTCTCCCCCGATGCATTATGGAAATAAGTGATTGCACATACACTATGTATGTATGTACAGGCCCGGAATATTTACATCTTCCCAGACATTTAACCCTTTAAGGACTGTCGGCAGGTATGATATATGTGGATAACCCCTTTAAGAAAGACTCTTATTTGGCCACCATGAAACATGTTTCTTCATTCTAAAAAAGAGCTAATTTGCATATATATTTTTCCCATGGAGCATTGTCCGACAAGAATGTCTCCATACATAATTGATCTCTTCAATGAGAATCGTTGTGCCCCCTCTTACTCCCCCTTTAAATCCTATAAATGAATCCTCAGATCAATATGAATCAATAAACCACTGGACATTGTAGGTTGGTAAATCCGCCCAATACCCTTGTTGTTAATTATAATTAACATAGTGATATTATTGAGTGACCATCATTGATTGTTTTTTGCACTTGGTTTTCATCATGAAATTTAAAAGGTAAAATACGTCCTTTCCCATGGGGACCAGGAGGAGTCACCCACCAGTCCCACCCGCTAAACCCCATTGGGACTTCATGTATATACCTATAAGAACATTATAAAGGTTGTATGGAAAACCAATGAAGTATACCAATTAACTATCTCAGCTCAGCTACATCCTTATAGGTATAGGCATGTCACTAGTGGGATCACCACATTGAGGATAGCTTCTCCATTGAGACTAATTTGTAGACTATGTATTCATTGGACTCTCGAGGGATCTGCCGAATATTGCCTGGCTTCAATCGTTCTCTGAATCAGACCAAGTCTCTGAGGAGAGAAGTGGTGGGATTTCACATGAAGGATTAGTTCATTAGAGAATAGCCCCAGTTCTCCAAGGAAAAATTGAATAAAATATCAAGTTGTTGTACTGGTACAATGGGATATCCATATATACTCACTACTCTACTTTGTAAATACAGATTCGATGAATAGGGTTCCTCCTTCTCAATGTCCACACGAGATCACTTCTTCTGTGCTCTGGTATTTCAGCATACAGAGAGGAGTATTGACCCTAATCACCATCTACATCAATAGTAACACAATAGTGAGACTGGTGAGTACATGTGGACAGTTATGTGGGTAGTAATTTGGTTCCAACCAATGTCCATTCTAAGTGTATATCGAGAAGCTTTACCAGTGGACTTTGGAGTTCAGGTGGTGCAGGCTTTGGAACAAGATAGTAGTAAAATTGTAGTGAACTCTTCGGGCGGACGGCAGAATTTGCTGGTGAATTTGCATAGACTCATTTCAGAGTCTATGGGACAGGCAGAACCTCAAGTGGAGGCCGCACGGCGGAGTCTGCTTAAAGTCTCCACGCATGTTCTATAGTGTGCATATACCCTTAGGTTACGTCTGAAAAGAAATGTGCAGCTTTGGAAGGAGGTGAGACCATCGTTCTCCTGTTCACAAAAACACATTGCTGGACTTTTTTGGTAACAAAGACTTTAATGAAGAGGACCAGCTACTATGACAATGTATCATGACATCTCTCACGACTAAAACTGGCCATACACATTACAATCAACCCAAAATCTGTTGATTTTGGCAGCACTGGCCAACCATCACATATACTGTAGATAGGGTGTCCAGAGATGGGATTACCCTTTAAAAGTGGAATTCCCCCTTAAGAGGCTCACATTCTATCAGACATAGACAGCATTCTAGCTGTGATAGATGAAGCAGGTTATGTCCCCCCCCCCCATCTGACACATTTTCACAACTCACATATGGGAAACTATTCTTGGCTTAGACATTAAACAGACAGAAATGTCAAATTTGTAAGGATGATATTAAGGGATTAAGACGGCGCTGCAACTTCCTGTTTAATATGAGTTGCCGGACGGCTGCTTTGACTCCATTGCACGTGAAGCTGACAGTTTATTATAGGGACACTGCGGAGGAATGAGGGATGTTTCCCAGAGAGAAGGGATTTGGGAAAGTATTTCTTAGGGGTGAACTATGGGGTGAAACTGCATAAAATCCCATAGGAAGGATGAAAGTTCCAACCTTACAAGTACAGTAGTTGCCACCAGGAAGACCTCAGACGGAAGTGGGAGTCAAAGGTTTTGCATGAAGGAGGAATGGGAACCCAATAAGACATATCTGCTCCTCCATCGATCAGTCAAGGATGATCCTTGATCCTGCTAGTACATCTAAAGATGGTCTAACGTTCCGAGAAGAAAAGGATCATGCAGTTGAAATTCCCAGTGTCCAACTTGCCACTAAATGACGGCCATCATACACAATAGTACATTGACGGCCAGTTTCTCCAAAATCAGAGGGATTGATACATATATCTAAGGTGCATGGAGAGCTTTAGGTAGAACATCTTGGAGATATTGAATTGTAAAGGCTCTGTCTTATCTGTTGATAGATACTTTTCAAGGTGAAGGAACCTACTTGTGCATTTCATACATTGGAAAGAAGTCATCACAATACTGTACATAAATACTGTATAACCAAACCTGGTGCCATATTGTTATCTCTGATACTTGATGGCCAGACCATATTCAGGAGGTCTCAGTTTAGGAGACACCTTACATAGCATGGGTGTCCAAAGCAGAAATGTTTCAGGGTGGACCCCGACCATTGTTTTCCAAAGTTCTAGATAATTATTTCATAAAGAATTCTGCCTCCCTACCTTCAACAGTAATTCCTAGCTTGCCCAATCATAAATTGACATACCCTCCAACCCATACCATCCACATTTATATAGCCCCCAGGCTTGCAAGCATCCATGCATTTATATCTAGTTGGGTCCACCAATTCTTGTAGCTTCTCTATAAACTCCATCCCCAATCCCAATTACACCTAACACTTCTCTGGTTCTGCCCTGTAGGCCAAGGCCACTCTAGGGCTGTGCAACCTATATAATCACAGAAAGGGCATCAGTCACTCCTACTGATGAAGATGTGGAAGATGGCCTGACACTAGTTGGGTCCACCAAATCCTGTAGCTTCTCTACCAACTCCATCCTCACTAATGCAACCAAGCCTTTGCTGGCCCTGCACCACATTCAAAGCCAGGTTCAGATTTCTGCAACCCATACAGTCATAGAGAACACATGAACTAATGAGGTTGCCCAAGATGACCTGTCACTAGTTGGGTCTGTAGTGACCCAGTACGGCCCCCTAAGTTTTGTTGCACCTGAGTAAGGTAACTCTCTCAGGTTCACACAAGTGGGGTGAGGTGTATGCTCTACTTTTTTCCCACTAGGTGTCACTACTGTGTCTTTTTGTAACCTGTCTTTAGCACAGCTAAAGTTTTCCAGGGATTAATTATTATGTGTCATGTGTTGCTTTTTCTGATCACTCACCGTTGCAGGTGCTTTGCCTCCTTTTGTGACTTATCTTCCTTGCTCTTTCTCTGCACAAACATGCATCCCACCAACTACAGCCAGGGTTGGATAGATCCCTGAGGTTAGAGCCTAGTTCCTGGTGGGAGGAGTTAGTTCCAGTCTAGATTCAGTGTGAGAAACAGCACAGCAAACAAGTCTCTGGAGAAGCTAAGCCAGGGCCTGGCTTTGGCCACATCCTTTAACAGGGACGCAACTAGACGAGTTATTTCTTCTATGAGCACTAGAACCACTATGCAGTACTAAGCTTTCTACAAGGGGAGAGAAGCCTTACAAGGATCACCGTGTTCATGCCGTCAACCTCTCTAAACCATGCAGGGCAGTTACCTTCCGAAGTAATAGGAACTGAGCCCAGTGGAACAAAGGTACTAGGAAAAGTCTACGTATTCCACTACACAGCGCAGGATAATTGAGAAGGCTCGGTAGTCTGCTCAACCCAGATAACAAGGCCTGAGGCACGTATTACCCACCTAGGACGGGTAGTTCGCAACTAGGGGGCATAAGGCGGTCAAGATGAAAAAGTCATCCATGAGTACGAGTATTCTCTATCTCTTCTTATATACACCTCTACTGTTCCAGCAGAGTACATTTCTACATTGGGCAGGGCCCCTCTGGCAACTCCTCTACTCTCCTTCTACTGTAAAGCACCTTCTCACTACAAGCACCTGGTCTCTATCTGATCTACAAGTACCTGAGTATTACAAGATTGTAACTGCTGTCTTGCACTGGACTGTATTGTTTCCACCAGTATTCTTTGTATTGCACTACGGTTATTTTAGTAAATTGTTCTATTTTTCAGAAGTTCTGGACTCTGGCTTGTCTCTTCTGCATCCACACACATCACTACAATTGGGTTAATTCTTTCTTTTTTTTTGTGCCGGTGGGTCACCAAGACTGTCCGGAGTGGGTCCTATACGACTCAAGACTACCGTGACAAGTGCCCAAGTGACCCTTGACCCACTCAGCTACCACATCATCATAACAGCTGACCCGGCGGGAGTCTACCCAACCACGGCCTGCGCCTCACTGTATTTCACCGCAGGTCCACCAACTGGTGTAGGGTCTGTGCCAACTCCATCTTCCCTTGTACCACCTAGCCCTTACTGGCCCTGCCCCATAGACAAGGCCAACCTCAGGAGTAGGTAGCCCATACAGTCAAAGAGAACGCATTAGCCCAAGATGGCCTGCCAATTGACATGGGATAAATCTGTTAATACAGGCTACATCTGTATGGTCGTATTATTTAGGCACCATGGTGCATGGCAAATATAATTAGGTACTGTATGGCAGTTCACCATCATGCAAACTAACATGTCACCATCCCTTTCTACAGTGGCAGCTCATGCTAGGACCATTGAGCGCAATTGATCATATGTACTTACTGTATATTCCCCGTTACTTCATCCTCCACTCTTGTATCTGAACTGGTACATGATATAGCAAAGCAGAGGCACGTCCACCCCGGGGACACTGTGCGAACATGTCATAATGTGACAAGATGCTGCTAACTCTTCTAGGAACATCGGACTTGGCAGAGAGGAAGAGAAGATAACGAGAGGCGCAGTCTACACGACCTTGTGTTATTTGCTGCCTGCATGCTAATTGTCATGTCCCGTCCTGTTATCAGATCTGGTTAACAAACACTCCGGCTCCACTGTCTGCAGATGCCAACACCAGGCTAAAATACAAGAAGAGACCTGTACACCGAGCAATGAGGAGATCCAGGAAGAGCTCAAGGACATCATGGAAATAAAAGAGACATCACAAGAGTCTACAGATCAATGTACTGAGAAATGCAAATGTATATCCCTATAATTATTACTCCATTATATAGTGGTGGCCGCACATCCTCCATAGCTGCCGTCCACTCCTGATACCTCCATACACTGGAAAGTTTGGCCAAATCCTATTGTGTAGAAAGGAGACGTAATCTGCGTCCAGACCAGGTGGTGGCAGAATAGTGAGTGCAGCTCTGCAGTATAAGGGCCCTATTACACGGGACGATTATCATGCGAAAAATCGTTATATCGTTCCAATTTAAACAATAATCGTTCTGTGTAATTGCAGGCAACGATCGAAAAATCGTTCGTATGTCGTTGATTTATATCTGAACCTAAAATTATCGTTAATTGTTCGCTAACCGTTTGCTGTAATTCCACGTTTGTTCAAGTTCCGCATTTTTTTACTAATCGTTCAGTGTAATAGCACATTGGCCATTGTTTTCCTGAGATCAGAAGGAATAAACGAAGGAATAACAATAACGATTGCAATAACTATCGTAATAACGATCGTATCTAATGACCATCATTCTGTGCAATATGGTGAATGATTTCAGGTTAACGATAAACACTCTCGTTTGCAATCGTTTATCGTTAGTCACTCTGTGTAATAGGGCCCTGAAGCTATGTTCACACTTCGTATATTTTCGTTAAACTACGGCCGTTGTTGCTGAGTGCAACAACGGCCGTGGTTATTACGAAAATGTACGTAACATTGCTGCCTATGGAATCCCGGCCGAAATGTATACACATAGTATACACTCCGGCCGGGATTCCTAGAGGCGCCGCGGGAAACTGACATGTGAGTGAGAAAATCCTGTCAGTACACACTATGGAGCGAGCGGCTCCGGCCACACGCTCCATAGTGTGCAGCGGAGAGTTCTGATGCGGGCGCGCACAGATGCGCTCGCATCAGAACTAAGTGGCGCTAAAGATTATCCGGCCGGTACTGCAGTACCGGCTGGGATGATCGTTTCAGAGACCGTTTCATACTGTGTATGAACATGGCCTAATATAGGATGTCGCTCCAGCATAGCATGGCCTACCAAGCCACTTGTAGGGTGACTACCCCTATAGGAAAGTACCCATGTCAGTGCTGAGGGGGTCATTCTGCAAGTCTGCAGAGCCTCCTAGACAGCGGTTGGGGAAGTGCTTCTTGCCAACATACCCCACTGCATTTCGCTGGATCTATTGGTTTACTTTGAAATCAGCTCCTCTCAGTTCTGCTACAGGATGTCCTCATCACAGCTTAAAGGGTTTCTACTCACTGTTAGTACAGGTTTTCTTCTCAAAGTATTCTAGTCATGGCAAATACTGTTAGCCAAGGTTATCAGAACCTCCAACAGCAAAGTGTCATGCATATTGGACAGGTCCCCTCTCAGTAGTCCACCCTGCTACTTGTCAAGTCTGACTAAAGTCCCCCACCTAAGAGACTCTACAAGTCACCAGCCTAAAACTACTCCAAAACTACAGTCTGCCTGCTATTGCAGTATCTCAAGTGTTCTAAAGGGAGAGGCTGACAGACTAAATCTCAAACTAAACCGCACCTTGTGAATAGTGGCTTCATATTCTACTGTACTCTGCCTTTAAGAGACTCAAATGAAAGAGACTCTATCAGCAGACTCTATCTGCTGTCCTATCTCAGGGTAGCATGAACTAGTGACAGAGAATATGAATAGAATGATGTATCACTTACATTGTTCTGTGCAGCTGATTCAGAGATCTCCTCCTGAATAACATGGCCAATAAGTAGTCCTCTCCATTATGTGCATGGGCCCAGTAGTCCTGGATATTCATGAGAGGCAGAAAACTCCGCCCACCAGCTGCTGATTGGCAGTTATCTATCCATGCTGTGTATAGTCAGTCAGCTGTCAATCAGCAGCTGGAGAGCAGGGGAGGGGTGCGGCAACAATCCTATTCTCCTGCATATTAGAAGAACGGCTGGTCAGAATGATGTAAGTAATACACCGATCTGTTCAGCATTTCTGCCACTAGTTTATGCTGCTCTCATTTAGGGCACAATGAATCTAGCGACAGATTCCTTTTAAGTTGTACGTTCTGCAACTATCTCTGACTCTGTGTGTTTGAATTACGTCCTATCACACTGCATATACTGTATATACCACTCCTTGCTCTGTGATAAGTGCTGCAGTGGTATTGCAACATCTTAGCCCCTACTTACAACACCTTGCAGTCACCACAGATTTGTTTAAAAAATCTGGGCCTAGCTGCAAATTGTAACATGATGTACAGAGATGTATATAGGCGACATGATGCCAGGTACCATTCAGCTCCAATAGCTTTCCATTACTGGGTACATTTGCAGTTCAGGATTCTGGGTGACAGCCCATGATGGAGACATATGAGCAGTCAATCAAAGACTTTACTCAGGTGTGTAAGTCTCTGCCTCAGTGGAGATCTCAATATAATTTCTCCATTTCTGTATAGAGTAGGAAGAAAATAACAAGTCAGTCATGCCTCCAGCCCCTAATAAATATTCATGGAGCATGTGTCTATACACACACACTGTATAACCCTCTGCCTCCCCGGAATCAGTTCACAGCAAATATAAAACATTTCTTAGTATTCCTATATTAATAGCACACAGGCTCATATCACATATCACAAAAAAGTATTTCGAGATTAGACAAAGTATAGTTGACACTGTTTCTAGCTACAAGAATATAACTACTATAATACTGCTCCTATATACAGGAATATAACTACTATAATACTGCTCCTATATACAAGAATATAACTACTATAATACTGCTCCTATAAACAATAATAATACTGCCTCCTATATACAGGAATATAACTACAGTGGTACCTTGGTTTAAAAGTAACTTGGTTTAAAAGCGTTTTGGTTTAAGAGCTCACAGTTTTTCAAAATTGTGACTTGGTTTAAGAGCATTGCTTTGGTTTAAGAGCTCCCTCTACTGGGTGGAAGCGCGAGTGGGGGAGGGGCATGGTCTGCATAACAGGGTCTACAGCACTGTACTCTGACCCAGGAAGTCTCCCTCACCTTCCAAATCATAGCAGATCCACTTCAGGCTGAGGCTTACATCAGGGGACAGGACTGTGGAGGTAATCTCTTCATAGCTGTAACCCCTCTCTCCCCGGACAGAGAGTGCTGCATTTATGTGCCCACCTCAGCCCTGCTCATTCCTTCATACTCCCTGCAGTCCCTGTCCTCCCTTGTGTTTCCCACCCTCTCCATTAGTGTACAGTTACTTATAATATCACATATTCTGCTGTTTCTGAATGTTTGTTTAAATTGTTTTATATGTTATTCAGAATAATAAATCATTATTTTTGAAGTGTGGAACCAATTGTCTGTATCTCTATGATTTCTTAAGGGAAAATTTGCTTTGGTTTAAGAGTGGATTTGGATTACAAGCACGGTCCTGGAACGAATTATGCTCGTAATCCAAGGCACCACTGTACTATAATACTGCTCCTATATACAAGAATATAACTACTATAATACTGCTCCTATATACAAGAATATAACCACTATAATACTGCTCCTATATACAGGAATATAACTACTATAATACTGCTCCTATATACAAGAATATAACTACTATAATACTGCTCCTATATACAGGAATATAACTACTATAATACTGCCCCTATATACAAGAATATAACTACTATAATATTGCTCCTATATACAGGAATATAACTACTATAATACTGCTCCTATATACAAGAATATAACTACTATAATACTGCTCCTATATACAAGAATATAACTACTATAATACTGCTCCTGTATGCAGGAATATAACTACTATAATACGAACTGGAGAGAATGGAACGGCTGCACATCCCATCTATGGCTGATACTAATGCCGCTAGGCGTATATTAAAAATCAACACCAGAGTGTCTGTATATGAATTGATCAAGCCATATTGCCCCATGTACCACCGCGCAGGTCCTCTGGTCCACACGGGTCCCTACGCTAACTCCACACCGTGTCGGTCAGCGACCGCCAACCCCGCAAAGCGTGCACGTGCAGGGAAGTTGGGGTTGCAGGGCCGTTCCTTGGCCTCCCTTCCCTGCATGTGCACGCTTTGCGGGGTTGGCGGTCGCTGACCGACACGGTGTGGAGTTAGCGTAGGGACCCGTGTGGACCAGAGGACCTGCGCGGTGGTACACGGGGCAATATGGCTTGATCAATTCATATACAGACACTCTGGTGTTGATTTTTAATATAGGCCTAGCGGCATTAGTGTCGGCCATGGATGGGATGTGCAGCCGTTCCATTCTCTCCAGTTCGTATAACTGCTATAATACTGCTCCTATATGCAACAATATAGCTACTATAATTCTGACCTTGTGCACAAAATATAAATATTTCACTACTATATCTTAGAATATAGTAGCTGAAGAGGTAGTTGTTGGCGGTGTACTATACCTGACTGTAGCTTTCCCTAGAGAACCTGTACCGTGTGTAATATTGATGTGTATGGTCTTTATTATGATGGCTGTTCTTATTAGATTGATGGATTTTCATCTTTCTCCGATAATTTACAGATGAGATGAATGATTCACTTGGATTTGTATAAACATTGGAGAATTGATTTCCGGGTTAGTAAATGATTTGATTTTAGATGATTACTCGGTCGTCCTCTGGGGAGTATGGACATCTTATCAAGACAGGAACCAAGATGAGCTGTTTTCTTGGATGATTTTTATTAAGTTTATATTTGCCCCAAGGGTGAAGGGAAGGACATAGAGAGGAACCAAACAGAAGAGTTTTGTGGTCCACCAGCTAGAGATGAGTGTGCAGGGTCCCAGAACCCTATGTGCCACTGCTGCTGTATACATATATGTGTATGTATATTGGGGGAGATTTATCAAACATGGTGTAAAGTGACACTGGCTCAGTTGCCCCTGGTAACCAATCAAATTCCACCTTTCATTTTACAAAGAGTCCGTGAGGAATGAAAGGTGGAATCTGATTGGTTGCTAGGGGCGACTGAGCCAGTTTCACTCTACATCATGTTTGATAAATCTCCGCCATTGTGTTTTATTCAACTACAGCAAGCACATGTCAAAGGGAAGTAATGGGTTAACTGTGTGTGTGTGTGTGTGTGTGTGTGTGTGTGTGTGTGTGTGTGTGTGTGTGTGTGTGTGCGTTTGTGTGTGCGTGCGCATTTCTGTATATGCTTATGAGAAGGTCTGTAGGTCACCCCTGGGTCTGCCAACCACAGTAAAGGGCATCAAGCAATGTATCTTTCTTTATTGCCTGGCCTATCAGGGCCCAGATTAAGTGTCTCCTCATTTATCTGACCAATCCCGCACCAAGTTACCTCAGGCTTCCTCCACCAAGGGGAGCTCACCTCTGAAATATAAGTAATGTGGATAGTGTAGGATTGGGGTTCTTTAGTGTTCCTGTTTCTTGCCTGTGCTGTGTGTAGTCATATCTAGAGCTAGTGAGTCTTCTACAGGGCCTGATATTCTGGCTGGCGCCTGGCTCTGAGCTGCTGTATTTCTGATGCCTGGTTGTTCCAGTTTCAAGTGTTCCTGAGAGCCAAGCTATGGCCTGGTAAACCACTCAAGGAAACTCACCTGTCCACACTAAGTGGGTCATCTTCAAATCTCGCTATGTGCAGTATGTGCAGTAAGAGGTCGGAAAAGTGCTTTTCGCCTGTGTGCCCCTCTGCAACTCACTAAATTCTTAGGCTAAAACCGATGGTTGGCTCCTCCCAGTCTTCCACCTTGGGCCTGTACTCCGGAATGTGCCACACTGTGTGCCCACCTAAGCTTGACAGAATCACAGAGTAACCACAACTGAACCAAGCTTGCCAGGACCCCTTAAAGCAGAGTACCCTACATACTGTACTTGACAGTGCCCCTCTAGGTAGTCCACCCTGTCACCATTTTCAAGTCTATCTAGGTTGGATAGAATGGGTTTGCTTGTTAAATTCCTTAAAGTGGTTATCCAGAGCTGGCACTGTTGAATAAGAATTGGAAACTGAACTCATATAGTACTTGAAATAAATTAAAGAGGGTCAATTTTCTCTACCACCAACCTTTAGAATAAAATGAGGCAACCGGGTATCGTAAATATCTGTTAATGTAGAGTAGTTATTCTAGAAGATGGACCCGATTGCACAATTTTCATATACAACATATAGCACTTAGGCACTTCTGGCTAGTCCCTTGGTTCTTTGGATAACCTTAGCTGATGGGTGGCCAGATCAAAAATAGGAGTGATCAAATGTGTGTTTGCTAAGGACAATAGCAATCAAAACTCTATTGAAACCTACTGGGAAGAGTATAACACGGAGATAGGATTTGCTGCATGGTTAGGCAGTACAGAAGTTGGCAACGTTAGTCAGGCAGAGATAGACGGAACACTGGGGGAGAAAATGTAGTCAGGGAGCCAAGGGTCCGGAAACAGTAATTAAGCAGAGCTGTCTATGCAATACCAAAGTAGTCTTTAGAAGAGTAGTGACATGAGCCAAAGTTCAGTAATGGTGATATAGTAGAGCCAGGTATGTGGCACAGATGGGCTTATCAAAAAAGAGGCCAAATGATCCATGTGAAAGAGTTAAATTGACCAGGCACCAGCCCGGTATCCCTGCCAGACCCTGCCGTGAGACTCATAGGGAAGAAAAGATGTGCTGGAGGGACAATAGGTAAGTACGTGGCAAATTACAATCATCATGTCTACAAATTGTCTACATGCTTAGTATTATGTTGATTTCATGCCCGGCATGGACAGCTCCATTTGGCACCTCCCAACACGTCAACATTTTTGGCTTTGAAGAATCATTTTCTGTTTGTCATTTTCCTCTCTGCGCTTTTCCTGAAATGGCAGGATGCCTTATACTATTTCTTCACATGGATAATCCAAGGTGTCTGGTAAGACATTGCATAGAAGCTTCGCCCCCGACATGAAGAACACAACCCTGGAGCAGGTCATTGCTTTGTGACCCGATCAGCAAGGCAATTACCAATGTCCGACTAATGTATGATATCGTGCGTCACGTCCAAGCAGCTGAGAAGAATATCCCAGGCCTTGTAACGTGGTTCTGTACACGCGTGTATACATGGCAATCCCATGTATTCTGGCAGACTGGCCTGATTCCCAGCTCGGGGAATTATAAATGACAGAGCTGGATAAGATGTACCCGGAGTTTGTTCCAGAAAAGCTAATGCTGTCTCTACTGTACCGTGTAAAGGACATTAACGTGTCATGCTGCACCGGTGGACCATGCTGCAAGAAGGCGGCAGCGTAGAAATGGCTTAACTCCTTCCGTCTGGAGGGAGGAAAAAAATCAATCTTATTCTCTACACGGTGTGGAACAGTCAATCTCATCTTCTACATACTGTGACAATGCTCCTCATCCTCTCCAGTCCACATAACTCCTACATAGCTCCGTCTACCTCATTTCCTTCACGTTGTTGAATCAGTCAATCTCGTCTTCTACATACCGACACAATGCTCCTCGTCCTCTACAGTCCACATCACTCCCACATGGCTCCATCCACCTCATCTCCTACACCGTGTGGAACAGTCAATCTCATCTTCTACATACTGTGACAATGCTCCTCATCCTCTGCAGTCCACATCACTCCCACAGTGCTCCGTCCACCTCATCGCATACACGTGGGTGGATCAGTTGATCTCATCTTCTACATACAGTAACAATGTCCCTCATTCTCTACAGTCCACATTACTTCCACATAGCTCTGTCCACCTCATCTCCTACACGGGGGTGGATCAGTCAATCTTGTCTTCTACATACCGTAACAATGTTGCTCATTCTCTACAGTCCACATCAATTTCACATGGCTCCGTCCACCTTATCTTCTACATGGTGTGGAACAGTCAATCTCATCTTCTACATACCGTAACAATGTTCCTCATCCTCAGTCCACATCACTTCCACATTAATCCATCCACCTCATCTGTGGAAGAGTCAATCTCATCTTTTACATACTGTACCATATCAATGCTCCTCATTGTCTACAGTCCACATCACTTCCACATGGCTCCATCCACCTCATCTCCTACACATGGGTGGATCAGTCAATCTTATCTTCTACATACCGTAACAATGCTCCTCATCCTCTACAGTCCACATCACTCTTACATGGCTCCATCTACCTCATCTCCTACACCATGTGGAACAGTCAATCTCAGCTTCTACATACCGTAACAATGCTCCTCATCCTCTACAGTCCACATCACTCTTACATGGCTCCATCTACCTCATCTCCTACACCATGTGGATCAGTCAATCTCATCTTCTACATACCGTAACAATGCTCCTCATCCTCTACAGTCCACATCACTCTTACATGGCTCCATCTACCTCATCTCCTACACCATGTGGAACAGTCAATCTCATCTTCTACATACCGTAACAATGCTCCTCATCCTCTACAGTCCACATCACTCTTACATGGCTCCATCTACCTCATCTCCTACACCATGTGGATCAGTCAATCTCATCTTCTACATACCGTAACAATGCTCCTCATCCTCTACAGTCCACATCACTCCTACATGGCTCCCTTTACCTCATCTCCTACACCATGTGGAACAGTCAATCTCATCTTCTACATACCGTAACAATGCTCCTCATCCTCTACAGTCCACATCACTCTTACATGGCTCCATCTACCTCATCTCCTACACCATGTGGAACAGTCAATCTCATCTTCTACATACGGTAACAATCCTCCTCATCCTCTACAGTCCACATCACTCCTACATGGCTCCCTTTACCTCATCTCCTACAAATAGGTGGATCAGTCAGTCTAATCTTAAAAGTCTTGTGGATCATTTACTCTATCTTCATTAGCCAGTGCCTTGGTGCGGTAAATTGGGAGGGGCGGCGCCAGTATATATCTTTTTTTTTTTATAACCCCTTCTGCCACACTTGTTAGTTAAACCAGCGTTTCTCTGCTTTACCGCCAAGAATACAGGCATGGACGGCACTGAGTGTTTATAAGGAGCTTGTAATAACTTCTGTACTGCCTTAAAAAAACCCTGTCACCAAGGGAATACATGATGTAGCAGAGGTCAGAATGTATATCCACCTCTATACATTATTGTTCAGTTTATATATAGAAAAACAATCTAATCCTAATGGTGCTGGTTGCTACGAAACAGTCAGCAAGCCTGTTGATAGATACTCCCATAGCAACTTATAGTTAGGGAAGGTGGCTCCCAATGTCTGGTATTAGAAGACATTGGGGTATGGGATTTTATTCAGTCAGGGTATGGTAGCATGGTGTTCTCTGTTATTATTCAGTAACAGAGTGGTGGTGTATACAGTCATGATATCGCAGTATTCTCCAGTCATAGTATAGTATTATTTATTAACAGTATGGTAATGTTATCCAGGTATGTTATACAGTGGTATTAGTCAGTTACAGTATGGTGGTGTTATCCGGGTATGGTATAGTGGTATTCTCCAGTCATGTATAGAAATATAATTTACTAGTATTAGCACTAGTATTATTCAGTCAGTTATTCTGTGGTTGTGTTATTCATTTACTATTTGGTAGTATTATTTAGTAACAGTATTACGGTGGTGTTATCTGGGCATGGTATAGTGTTTTTAACCAGGTATTATATTGTGGTGTTATCAAGTCATGTTATATAATGGTATTGTTTAGTCTCTGTATGGTGGTATTATTTAGTAACAGTATGATGGTGGTATTCTCAGATGTCCACAAGATGTCAACAACTATTTTCCCCCTATAACAGCCAGCACACTGAATGTTTCAGGGATTATTTGTTCTGTATGTGTTGTTACACTGTAAGGGGGAAAAAATGATCACCAGCCCATGTCCTCTCTCTAAGCCTACAAGAGGCTGCTTCTAGAAGGTTCTAAGGTTCTAGAAGATAGCCCCAGCTTCTCTTTTATAACACTAGTTACTGGTTATGCAGTGAGTAGCCTGGTAGCTAAACTATAAAGATGTATATCCTGATTCTGCAAGTTCCTGCTCGTAGGATTATGGCCTGCAAAACACTAATGGGCACCTTCCTCCAAATGAGGGACCAAACTTGTCTACGTCGAGGTTGATTGTTCTCATGTCTCAAGTCCACCAAGTCCTTTATGCTAAACAAGTACTTTCTTTTTTTTAAACTCGGTTTTATTAAAAATGTATAGAAATGCAGTACAAAAGAGAATTGGCATAGGAAGCATCAAGAAAGGAGAATCATGAGCAATTCCATCATGGTCAATAGAATGGTAAGCATGACAAGAGGTACTACATACAGGTGACTTACATTCAGAAATAACTCGTTGCAACCATAAATATAAACATAAATATAACTGAGGTGATTCAATGATATATTTACCATATTAAGTCCTATCTTGGGGGGATGTTGTCAGGTGTGAGTCCTTCCACGCGCCCCATACTTTAGCAAATTTTTTAGGGCATTTACGGTGCAAATATACAATTTTATCATACATCATTACGATGTTGACCTGTTTTTTCCACATGGAAAGGTTAGGGGGACGGGGGTCCATCCATCTGATGGCGATGGACTTACGAGCAAGAAATAACGTCTCCCTTAAAAAGGTGCGCTGGTGGGGCGTCCAGACCTCCTCCTCCAACAGGCCGAACAGGCATACTGATGGTGACAATGGGACCGGCATTAACAGGACCGAGGACAGCAGCTGTATTACCGAACCCCAGAAAGAGGCAATAGATGGGCATGTCCACACCATGTGCCAAAAGTCTGCAGGACCAGTCTGGCACCTGGGACATAAAGGGGCTGGGATGCGCCCCATGCGGAAAAGCCGTTGGGGTGTTAAGTATGCTTGGTGGATAAAATACAGTTGGATTAGCTTATTATTAGCTGCTGGGGATACGTGTCTGTGAGACTCCAGTAGGGCCTCACAGTCCTCGTCATCAAGAGTAGGGATATATGTTTTCCATCTATCTAGCGCCGGGAGAGGGCTGGACGCCACCACCGCAGTGATCAGGTGAGAGTAGAGAGTGGAGACTAAGCCTCCTGGACCTTGGGATCTGATTACCCCTATCAAGGGGTGCGAGGACAATGAGGTCGCTGGGTTGGGGAACTGCGCGTTCAGGGCATGGCGCAATTGGAGATATCTAAAAAAGGAGGTACGCGGGATACCAAAGGATTCTCTTAGGGAGTCAAAGGTTCGTATGGCATGGTCTACATACATGTCACTCACATATAGGACCCCTATCTGTGCCCAATAGTTCTGTTCAGGGAGGGATAACAAATGCGGGAGAGAGTGGTTATTCCATAGTGGAGCCTCCACGGGGGTTCCCTGAAACCGCAATTTGTTTCCGGCCGCCAACCAGACTATGCGACCCACCCTGTGGGCGGGTAGAGCCTGCACTCGGGGGCAGGAAGATGCCTCCAAGTAGGACCACAAAGATATCGGGGAGATGAAGTCCAACAGGTGTTGGTCAGGAGAGGGACCCGGGTTTACCTGCAGCCATGGGTTCAGGTATTTCAACTGCCCAGCGAGATAGTAAAGGTACATATTAGGGAGGGACACGCCCGCACCATCCTTTGGGCGCTGCAGCTTGGCAAACTGGAGCTTTGACCGCGATGGACCCCATATGAAGGGGATCATAGCCGAGTCAAGGTCTCGGAAAACGGATTGCGGAATTGGGACAAATATATGTTGCAGGGTATAAAGGCATTTGGGCAGGACCACCATTTTAATTAAATTAATTCGGCCCACTACCGACAACGGCAGTGAGGCCCAAATTCTAAATTTGTTGCGAAAATGTCCCAACAGTGGAAGAACATTTAGCGCCAGTGACTGTGCGGGGGTTTTGGCTATCATGATGCCTAGATATTTAAAATGGTCCACCACGGTCAAACCTTCCAACTCAGAGCCCACACTACCATCTCTGAATGAACTAAGAAACTGCAGGGAGGACTTGCCCCAGTTAATAGAGAGGCCGGAATATGTCCCAAAAGTATCTATCAGCCGAATGGCCACAGGCAAAGACCTCTCAGGATCAGATAGGAATAAAATAAGGTCGTCGGCATAAAGGCCGACTCTATCCTCCCCGGCAGAGTGGGGAATACCCGACAATAGGGGGTCATGTCTAAGAAGAGAAGCGAGTGGCTCAATAGAGAGAATGAAAAGGAGGGGAGAGAGGGGACAGCCCTGGCGGGTACCACGTTGCAGGGAAAAGGAGGGGGATAGTATACCATTCAGTGCTATAGCAGCTCTTGGGGCTTCATAGAGGATAGAGATCCATCGGACAAAATTCTGCCCAAATCCCATCCGTCTTAGGACCTCTAATAGGAAGGGAATTTCCACTGAATCGAAGGCCTTGGCGGCATCCAGGGATGCCAAGGCCCAGTCCCTATCATCATACACTCCCCGCTGGACGGTCACCTGCACCCTCCTTAGGTTGTCAGAAGTACTGCGGCCAGGGACAAAGCCAGATTGGTCCGAGTGTATGATAGTAGGGACCAACTTATTAAGGCGATTTGCCAGTAATTTAGTTAGTATCTTGTAATCTGAGTTTAAAAGTGATATGGGTCTATAAGAACCACATATCAGAGGGTCCTTATCTGGCTTCAGCAGCAGTACTATGTTGGCCTCATAGAATGAGTCTGGCAGCCTTCCCTCCTCAAATGATGCTTTAAGCACCCCCAACAGTTGAGGGAGAAGGATGTCCTGGTATTGCACATACAGCTCGGTGGGGAAGCCATCCGGCCCGGAGGCCTTACCTTTAGCCAAAGAAGCCAGCGCATCTCCTAGCTCTTCAAGTGTTATAGGAGCATCTAGGAAAGATATGAAATCATTAGTAAGGGTAGGGAGGGGGATAGAAGCTAGGAAAGAAGAAATGTCTGCCGGGGAGTGGATCAATCTGGTACTGTATAAGTCCCTGTAATATTGCACGAAGACCTCTGAGATTTCCTCGCTGCCCGTGGCCAGACGGCCCGTGGCGTCTCGTACCTGGAGTATAGCTGGGGAGGCCGTGTTTTGATGGATGAGATAGGCAAGGAGACTGCTGGACTGGTTGCCCTGTTCATAGTAACGTTGGTTTGTAAAGAACACCTTGCGTTTAGCTTTTTCATGCAACACAGTCATATAGGATCTTCCAGCCAGCAGCCATTCCCTCCTGGTATGTTCTGTGGGCTGGGCAATAAACTCTGCCTCTAGTCTAGCACATAGGGCAGCCGCCTCATCCTCCACCCGGGTGGCCTCTCGCTTATGGAAGGAAATTGAGGAATGTACACATCCTCGGAGGTAGGCCTTCAGGGTTTCCCAATATAATGGGTTGTGGACCTCAGGCCGATTAGCCTGTATAAACACGGCCAGCTGGTCTGGGATTCTATCCCGGTCCCCAAATAATGACAGCCAAAATGGGTGTATTTTCCTCGGTCCAGTCGGGGCAGTAAAAGGAGTAAGATTGAGATCTACTATAATGGCCGAGTGATCGGACACTGCTCGTTGGACATGGAACACATCTACCATGGCCACTCGGGCCCGGGGGTTACCGAATACATAGTCAATGCGGGAGAGGCTATGCCCACCCGCCCCATGGCATGTATATTCCTGTACCCGAGGGTGGGCCAGTCTCCATAGGTCCAACCATCCCACTTCCATCATGAGTCGCGCCAGAGGGGAAGGCCCGGAGGCAGCGTCAGGCCCTATGGCCATATGGAATCTGTCTAATACAGGATCATATGTCATATTATAATCACCCATGCACAGTATTATAGAGTTTGGGTACGCCGATGCAAACTTTATGGCTTCATGTAAAATGCTGATAGGGGCCGGGGGGGTAGGTATATACCAACGAGGACCACTGGTACCTGGGCAATCCTCCCTTGGGCGAACACCGCCCTTCCTTCGGGGTCTATGTAGGTGTGACCTGGTTCCCAACGCAGGGCCCTGTGGATTAATAAAGATACTCCTCTAGATGCAGATGAGTGTGAGGAATGTAGGGACCACTGTACCCAAGGTCTAGCTAGGAATCTGTATGACTCTGGTAACATGTGCGTCTCCTGAAGACACAGTATATGTGGATTGTACCTCCTAACATGTTCAAATACCATTGCCCTCTTACGCGGGGTCCCCAACCCCCTTACATTCAAGGACATTAATCGTGTAGGCATATCAAAACTCTATCACCTCATGTAACTAAGAACACAATATACAGTAACTAGCAAACACTAAAACTATGACAATATAACACAAAAGTTCTACGTGGCTTCTTATACGGGGGAAGTCTGAGAAACGGGATCCCAGGTACTCAGACTTAGTACTTCAATGGGTAACCGGTATAACCTATGTATTATCAGCTGCCAAACAGGCATAACCATTATGCGCCTTAAGGCGAACGTTACTGGTACAACAGGAACTCAAAATATGTATATTGGCAAGGGGGAGAGGGAGGGAGGGGAAGGGGAGAAGGATGTGAGAATTAATGGAGGAGGGAAAGATAAGGGAGAGGGCAGGGAAAGATAGAGGGGAGGGGGGGGGGGGGAAAGGAAAGAAAAAGGGGACGGGGGGGGGGGGGAAAGAGAGAGATTGAGAGGAGGGGGGGGGAAAAAGGGGGAATGGGGAAGGGAGGGGAGAGAGATAAGGGAAAGGGAGGAGGAGGGGGGAGGGAAGGGGAGGGGGGAGGGAGGGGGAAGGGGGGGGGAAGGGAGGGGGGAGGGGGAAGGGGGGGGGGAGGAAGGGGGGGGAAGGAAGGGGGGGGGAAGGAAGGGGGAGGGAGGGGGGAGGGGGAGGGAGGGGAAAGGGAGGGAGGGGGGAAGGGGGGAGGGGGGGGAAGGGGGGAGGGGGGGGAAGGGGGGAGGGGGGGGGGAAAAAAAAGGGGGGGGAGGGGGGAGGGGGGGGATAAGACCGTGCATCTGAACCGCAGGGTGTTAGCTTTGCCGCGGCACATCCTCTGTAGTGGTCTCAGTTATGTCCCTGTGGAGAATAAACATGCGTGCTCAATCGGAAGGCCCCCCTTGTAATCTCAGCGCGGGGGTGATGGCGCCATGCGGTCGCGGCCCAGTGACCGGAGCCAGTCATCCGCCTCGGCCGGGGTGTTAAAGAACATAGCCCGCTCATCGTAGATAACCCGGAGGCGGGCCGGGAAGGACATGGAGTAGATGATGCGCCGTTCTCTCAGCCTGGCCTTCACAGCCGTAAACGAGGCCCTCGTTTTCTGGAGAGCAGCGGAGAAATCCGGGAACAGTTGGATGCTAACATTCTGGTACGTTACTTGGCCCAGCCTGCGGGCCGCGGATAGCGCCGCGTCTCTGTCCCGGCTACTTAGCAGGCGCACCAGGAATGGTCTTGGCGGGGCGCCGGGTGGTAGCGGCCTGGAAGGTACCCGGTGGGCCCTCTCCACCGCGAAGGCCATAGAAAAATGCGCATCAGGTAGGATATCCTTGAGCCAGTGCTCAGCAAATGTGCATGGATCTTTCCCCTCAGCCCGCTCAGGAAGGCCCAGGATTCTCAGGTTATTACGCCTGAGGCGATTTTCCAGGTCGTCAGCTCGTTGGGCCCAGGCGGCAGCCGACCTATCTAGGGCTGTGAGCTTAGCTGGCATGGGGGCAGTCAGGTCCTCGAGGTGGGAGATTCGTGTCTCCGTCTCACTCACCCGGGTCCTGAGGTTCTGGAGGTCCTGGCGTAGTAAACCCACGTCGATTTTCACCTCCTCAATCTTCCCTGTCAGAGCAGAGGTGGAGGATTGTATGGCCGCCAGCAGTTGAGCGGTGACTTGAGAGAGTGTAGGTTCGGAGTCCGGGTCCTCCGAGTCGGCTGCTGCTGTGTTTGGCGCCATTTCGGCATCCCGGGCCGCCCGCGGCTGCTCGGCGCCATGTTGGTCTGTCGGCCGAAAGTACTCCTTCAGCTTTTCTGCGGCGATGGTCTGCCGTGTGCGGTTCATTCTTCTGCTGGGGCGACCCCTTGTCATTCAGGTACAGTTTGATATAATTTGGCAGCTTATATCGGCAGGATAAAGGTAGTAAGCCGGTTACCAACCGGAGCTCACATGCAGCACGTCTGGTCTGTTCGGCGGTTAGCCACGCCCCCCAAAACAAGTACTTTCTACAGTGGTTGGAGAAGTTGATTATTCTGCCGAAATGCCCCGCTGAATATTGCTTAATCTTCTTGGGTAATCTTGAGAGATTATCTCTGCGCGGGCATATACTCCCAGGGCCCATGTTCCTGGACCTGGCATTCTGTGATTTCTTCTAGCATTAGGCGGATCTTCATTGCCATGAGTACAGGTTATTACTCTTCTAATCTATAAATCACGCAACCGAGCCAGAGTTGTAAGAGTCACCCAACACCGAGTTCTGCATTAGTAAACCGCATTGTACTGTTCCTGTAAGAAATCCGGACAGTAAACGTGTTCATCTGTATAATTATTCTGGACTCTGTGTTTACTTAACTGCATCATTACACACTACAAGGGACATTGGAGACTACATACTCCTATTAACAGGCATCTATTGGGACCTACTGTAGAGGGGGTTACACAACGCCTAGCACCACATATGTGCTGCAAATAAAAGAGGGTAAAGCTGCACAAGGACTTCTTTGCTTGTTCCACGCCTATAAGCAACCAACCTACCAACTTCCATGTCATGACCAAGTACACAGTACGCCCTGTGACAGGACATCGGATCAGGGTACCTGTTGCCAGGTCGCTTAGAGTCCATCCTATCTGCATCTGTATGTCCTGTTAGTCAAGGAGGGTAAAGCTGCTTAAGGACCTCTTTGCTTGCTCCACCTTTGACCTATCAACTTCCATGGTACAACCTGCAACAGGATATCTGATCAGGGTACCAAAACACATCACTCTAAATGACACTACAACACCCAGCTAGCCCTGTACAACACCAACTGCTGCAGCCCATGGTTACCACTTCAGCATCAGGAGGCTTGTGGAGCTCATACAGCAAAGTCATAGATTGTTCTACAGGACATAGAGGGTTCTGTACAAAAGGCATAAACGCTTTTGCAACATGGAAGGTCACACTACAAACTATGTTAAAAACTTAAACTTAACAATGTAAGCAATGCCAGCCGAATATCAACTATATCACCGCCATACCAAAGCTGTGAGACCGGAAAGCATTCCCTTAACATATCATTTCGCACAGTGCCATAGTACACTATATAGTCGCAATTAGTAAAGGTTTTCTGAAACATATTTATGCAGATGTAAAAGACTTAGTACAAGCGGCCCCAGATGACTGCTGGATGTGAGAGAAGTGTTTAGAACCTGGGCCTTCACATTTCATATACTCCACATGTCACATCTGGGACCATTATAGCCGTGAAACAAGCAATCCGCTTACATAACACATGATTATACAATTAATATTTGATGGAGGAGGCTGAAATATTTATACTGTAAAGTTATAGCAATGATCAGAAATAACCTTCAAATGCTCCCACTGTCACATATATACGGGAAAGGCCTAATAGTAATATATTAATAGGGAAGTAATTATTCTGATACATGTCATATGTATTAACATGCATCAGACAATAACTGCTATAATACTGTTCCTATATACAAGACTATAACTACTATAATACTGCTCCTATAAACAAGACTATAACTACTATACTACTGTTCCTATATACAAGAATATAACTACTATAATACTGCCCCTATATACAAGAATGTAACTACTATAATAGTGCTCCTATATACAAGAATATAACTACTATAATACTGCCCCTATATACAAGAATGTAACTACTATAATACTGCTCCTATATACAAGAATATAACTACTATAATACTGCTCCCTATATACAGGAATATAACTACTATAATACTGCTCCCTATATACAGGAATATAACTACTATAATACTGCTCCTATATACAGGAATATAACTACTATAATAATACCATATCCATACTTGTGTCGTTTGGGGGAAGCCTTCCCCGCCGGTGGTGCTGGCTGGGTTTTGGTGGGGCTTTTTGGGTCTGGTCCTGTCACATTGGGGTTGCAGGGCCGTTCCATGGCCTCCCTTCCCTGCATGTGCAAGCTTTGCGGGGTTGGCGGTCGCTGACCGACATGGTGTGGAGTTAGCGTAGGGACCCGTGTGGACCAGAGGACCTGTGCGGTGGTACACAGGGCAATATGGCTTGATCAATTCATATACAGACACTCTGGTGTTGATTTTTAATATAGGCCTAGGCATTAGTATCAGCCATAGATGGGATGTGCAGCCGTTCCACTCTCTCCAGTTCGTATAACTACTATAATACTGCTCCTATATACAGGAATATAACTACTATAATACTGCTCCTATATACAGGAATATAACTGCAATAATACTGCTCCTATATACAAGAATATAACTACTATAATACGAACTGGAGAGAATGGAACGGCTGCACATCCCATCTATGGCTGATACTAATGCCGCTAGGCCTATATTAAAAATCAACACCAGAGTGTCTGTATATGAATTGATCAAGCCATATTGCCCCGTGTACCACCGCGCAGGTCCTCTGGTCCACACGGGTCCCTACGCTAACTCCACACCGTGTCGGTCAGTGACCGCCAACCCCGCAAAGCGTGCACGTGCAGGGAAGGGAGGCCATGGAACGGCCCTGCAACCCCAATGTCACAGGACCAGACCCAAAAAGCCCCACCAAAACCCAGCCAGCACCACCGGCGGGGAAGGCTGCCCCCAAACGACACAAGTATGGATATGGTATTACACTTACCATTGCTGCTCTCACAGAATGGGGAAGACATAAGGTCCAGACATGTGAGCACAGGCATATCCTGCTAATTTTGGTCATGTGGGTCTTATAAAGGAGTGCTAGCTGTTCAGAGAGGGAGAACTGTAAAACACGAACTGGAGAGAATGGAACCTCTGCACATCCCATCTATGGCTGATACTAATGCCGCTAGGCACGAGGTACATGGGGCAGTATGGCTTGATCAATTCATACACTAAATTCTGATGTGTTTTTTATTTAGCCTAGCGGCACTAGTATCAGCCATAGGTGTGAGGTGCAGCACTCTGTTTCTTCCCTGAACCGCATTTTGCTTCTCTCTTTTCTCCGTGTTTTGCACTCCTCCTGGTGAGACCCACATGACCGCAATTAGCAGGAGACACCTGAGTGCACATGGTTTTAATCCCTCCTGTTTTTTTCCCATTCTGGTTGCTGCAGCTATGGTGAGTGTAATTCCTTATCCAGACTTGTGCTGCTTGGGGGCGACCTTCTCCGCCGGCGGTGCTGGCCGGGTTCTGGTGTGGTGTTTTTGGGTCTGGTCCTGTGGCATGGGGGTCGCAGGGCCGTCCCATGGCCCCCGTCCCCTGACTGTGCACGCCTGCGGGGTTGGTGGCCACTGACTGGCACGGTGTGGACTTAGTGTAGGGACCCATGTGTCCCTACACTAAGATACCGGCACGAGGTACATGGGGCAGTATGGCTTGATCAATTCATACACAAAATTCTGATGTGTTTTTTATTTAGCCTAGCGGCACTAGTATCAGCCATAGGTGTGAGGTGCAGCACTCTGTTTCTTCCCTGAACCGCATAACTACTATAATACTGCTCCTATATACAAGGATATAACTACTATAATACTGCCTATATATACAAGAATATAACTACTATAATACTGCTCCCTATATACAGGAATATAACTACTATAATACTGCTTCTATATACAGGAATATAACTACTATAATACGGCTCCTATATACAAGAATATAACTACTATAATACTGCTCCTATATACAAGAATATAACTACTATAATACTGCTCCTATATACAAGAATATAACTACTATAATACTGCTCCTATATACAGGAATATAACTACTATAATACCGCTCCTATATACAAGAATATAACTACTATAATACTGCTCCTATATACAGGAATATAACTACTATAATACTGCTCCTATATACAGGAATATAACTACTATAATACTGCTCCTATATACAAGAATATAACTACTATAATCCTGCTCCTATATACAAGAATATAACTAGTATAATAGTGCTCCTATATACAAGAATATAACTACTATAATCCTGCTCCTATATACAAGAATATAACTACTATAATACTGCTCCTATATACAAGAATATAACTACTATCATACTGCTCCTATATACAAGAATATAACTACTATAATACTGCTCCTATATACAAGAATATAACTACTATCATACTGCTCCTATATACAAGAATATAACTACTATAATGCTGCCCTCTATATACAAAAATATAACTACTATAATAGTAAAAAGTATAAGACGTATGGCACTCACCCCAAAGTAGTGGGATCTTCAATTTATTCGTGGACACGAAGTGCAGGCAAGGAAGGGGGAAGATGGCAAGCGGGCAAGTCTAGAGAGGCAATGGTTTCGCACTACAGGTGCGCTTTATCAAGCCCAGTGCATGCCAGGTAGTAAGGGAGGTGTGCTTAAAAACAGGTAGGTGAAAGACATAACAGGTTTAAATGAACATAACGATTTGTGTTCTTTTCTGTATTAGTAGTGTGTTATGTTCATTTGCATAATTATGTGTAATGTTGCACCTGTTATGTCTTTCACCTACCTGTTTTTAAGCACACCTCCCTTACTACCTGGCATGCACTGGGCTTGACAAAGCGCACCTGTAGTGCGAAACCATTGCCTCTCTAGACTTGCCCGCTTGCCATCTTCCCACTTCCTTGCCTGCACTTTGTGTCCACAAATAAATAGAAGACCCCACTACTTTTGGGTGAGTGCCATACGTCTCATTCTTTTGACTATTATATACTGCCTTACCTCCGTGTGTGCACCACTGTGTGTGTTCTTATTAGACACTCCTGTTCCATAAGGGGTAGATGTGTCTACCTACTTGACTGGCCATCCCGTCCCTGCAACTTCTCTTAGAACTGCTCCAAATGTGCTGAATCAGAACCCAGTCTTATATAACTTCATTATCTTTAACCTGTATGGTATTTCTAGTTACTAGAACATATTAAGGTCCCTAGAGTTAGTATGAACCTGACTCTAGACTGGTAAGTAGAAAAATACGATATTGTTCTTGTGTTCTTAACGTTTCCTTTAAGCATTCTGGTTACCTCACACACTCACACACACACCCCAACCCCAAACCCAAACCACATTTAAGGCTATTGAGATACATAAAAATTGGCCCAGGAGCTAGGGGCAGACTGAAATTGAAAGGGAAAATTGCGCAATATTCTCCACCATCTAAATGCCTCCATCACATGCAGCCCTTCCCGACATTCCCAGCAGCAGGACAAAACAGAAGAAGAACAGAAGAGATGTCAAAATCCAAAATGTTGACCCTTGTTTTTCCCAATAGACAATGCACGCTGGGGGACAGTTTGTAGCCCCCATAACTGTTAGTCCTTCACCCATCCTTATCTGACACTGTATGTATACAGATTGGTGGCCCCAAGGCCAAGCATTTGTACCAAGATCTGATACCCACCCTTGGAAAGTCCTACTCACATTGGAACTACAGATGAGCATCATCTCTCCAGAAAATACAATGTTATTCCATTGAGAAAGAATCAACTCATAGGTTATACCACCTTCCTCTCTGTCAAGAATGGATAAAGAAGCTGAACCAGAAACATAACTTGAAGCCCCAACGAAAACTTTGTAACATGACCCCATTACTAGATGGTCTTGAGTTGAAGAACTGCAAGTCCTGGGACAGAGGTATATAGTGGAATAAACAAGCACTGGTAGAGGCCACCCATCCCGTTACAAAGCCCTGCCAACCCTACATATGGCGTGGACTGCGGACTCTGTTACTCGTAGGGGCCACCCATCCAGTCACAAATCCCTACCAACCCTGCATATGGCATGGACTGTGGACTTTGTTATTCTGTTACTCATAGAGCCAATATATCCTGCCACAAACCCCTACCAACACTACATATGGTGTGGACTGCAGACTCTGTGACTCTGTTACTCCTAGAGACCACCCATCCTGTCACAAAGCCCTGCCAACCCTACATATGGCATGGACTGCGGACTCTGTTACTTGTAGAGACCACCCATCCTGTCACAAAGCCCTGCCAACCCTACATATGGCGTGGACTGAGGACTCTATTGCTCTTAGAGGCCACCCATCCAGTCACAAAGCCCTGCCAACCCTACATATGGCGTGGACTGAGGACTCTATTGCTCTTAGAGGCCACCCATCCAGTCACAAAGCCCTGCCAACCCTACATATGGTGTGGACTGAAGACTCTCTTACTCTGTTACTTGTAGAGGCCACCCATCCTGTCACAAAGCCCTGCTAACCCTACAGTACATATGGTGTGGACTGAAGACTCTCTTACTCTGTTACTTGTAGAGGCCACCCATCGTGTCACAAAGCCCTGCTAACCCTACATATGGTGTGGACTGAAGACTCTGTTACTCTGTTACTTGTAGAGGCCACCCATCCTGTCACAAAGCCGTGCTAACCCTACATATGGTGTGGACTGCAGATCTGTTACCAGTTAATGCTTCCATGATATCAGACAAGCCCGAGGAGGCAGACACTTAGGAAGTGACTAATATCCACCGGTGAAATAATTTGCAAAGTTCAAGCCTATTTGAACAATAGCCAGATTAGGCCTCACAATATTATGCTGCACTTTGCACAATGTAGACAATTTATCAAGCCAATAAAATGTAACAGATCCCTGAGCAATTTATCATAATCTATTGTTATAGTCAGCGGAGAGGTCCTGGGGGAAGCTTGGTGGGAAATGGAGTAGTTACCATGTCAGAATCTATAAAGATAAGCAAAAGACAGAGCCCATGAATCAAGGCACAAGGTAAAGGGATTATTTCTACGTATTCCATTTACTCTAGTATTTCAGGGCTGGGCACATAGCTTTCCTAAGACTCTTAAAGGGGAAGTATCACAGGTTCACAGGTTCTTTATGTTGTGGTTTCTATAAAAATTGGTCCACCAGAAAGCCCCAAGGAGACAAAGGAAGAAGACCTTTCACCCCAATCCAATTCCTCCGAACATGAATGAGCAGAAGGGAGAAGGACATCTCTGACCAGGGCGTATTATTATTTAATTTTAAAGTGCGCTTGATTCCAGAGCCTGAACAAGTGATAAAGGTTAACATACAGGAGATGGAGACAGTAGGTGAGGGGACAGCTAGTTGACGTGTTGTCCAGATTTATTATAGGTTGTAGCCTTGTTTAAAGAAGTGGGTTTTCAGGTTGAATTGGAAGATCTTGATGGTGGGTGAGAGCCAGATGTGTCAGGGTAGGGCATCCAAAGTATGGGGGAGGCTCAGGCAAAATCTTGGAGGCGGTTGCGTAAGGTACAGACAAGTAGGTCATTGGAGGATCGGAGATTGCATGAGGGACAGCTGGATATCAGGTCATAGATGTATGAAGGGGACAGGTTGTAGATGGCCAGTGAAGAGATTTGGGGATAGAGACAGAGGCAGAGCGGGGAGTGGTGGATTAGTCGGGCAGCAGAGTTGAAGATAGACTGGAGGGGAGTGAGGGTGTTAGATGGTCCAAGCGGGAGATGATGAGAGCAAATACCATCAGGGTCTGAATTTGCAGTTTAAATTACATTGTAGAATCAAGGGTGACCCCAAGGTAGTGGACTTGTGAAACAGGGGCCAGAGAGCAGCCATTGACTGTGACTGATAGATTAGATGGGGGTTGGAGCGAGATGAGGGAAAGACGATCAATATCTGTTCTGCCAACGTTGAGTTTTAAAAAGTGGGAAAAGAAGAAGGAAGATGTAGCCGACTCTCTGGCATCCTGGATAGCAGAGAGGTGACATCTGGACCAGAGAGGTAGAATTGAGTGTCATCAGCATAGAGGTGATACCTGAAGCTGTGGGATTCTATGACGTGCCCCAGGCCAAAGGTATAGATGAAGAAGAGAAGAGGCCCTAGGACAGAGCCATGGGGGACACCAACAGTGAGGGGGGAGGAGGAAGAAGTGGTCAACTGTAGCAAAGGCAGAGGATAGGTCAACAAGAAGTACCAGTGTGAGGCTTTGGTGGTTATGAGACACTTTGGTGAGGGCAGTTTCTGTGGAGTGGTGGGGCCGAAGTCAACTTGCAGGTGGTCAAAAATTGGGAGCACAGTTCACGGTAGACATATTTCCCTAAAAAAAAATAAAAAAGAAGTTAGCACTCGATATCCACCATGTCAGAAGGCCTCCACAACATAGATGGTTGATAAATATTGCTAAAATGGTGGGTTTCTACAACTTTTCACTAATGTGTATTGGGGCCTTAAAGGGAATCTATCAGCTCTGTCCTCTGTATATCCCATACATTTTTAGCATGAAAAACTTATAAGCCAAAAAATATTGGTCTCCTCTCCTCCGACTTATCCCTCTAAGAACAAAAAGGTTAGACAGCAAGACTGACCTTACTTTTTACCAACACCATCTGTCAGTGGAGTCGGGAGGGTCCATACACCTTATAGTTAGCCAAACCCTCCTTCAATGGTGGCGGGTTTGACTGACTTTATTACAAGGTGTATGGGCATCTTACCGGTTATGGTGCTTTCATTCATTCAGGTATGTTTGGAGGGATAAAAATTTGTAGAACTTATAGGGACTAGGGTATATACACTTTGAATCACTGAACACTCAACCACCATCTTTTCCTCCTGACTCCGTCATGCACATTCAGGCTCCGCTTGTAGTTTAGCAGTTGTAACAGGGGAAGAAAAGATAAGAGGTTACAATCCAACACACGTAAATCCTATTTCCCTGACATCTGCAACCAGGGGACAACCTGCATAAATCTCCTGTTCCTGTAAAACATGGAGGGTTCAGACGACTTTCCTATAATGACTTTGGATATATAAAATACATGGAAATTATAAACATCGGGAAAATAAGTTTCCAGAAACTTATTACCAGTTAGACAGCCCCTTGTCAGAAGCATATGTCAACCAGCAGTAAATGCTTTCATACCCCTAGGTTTCCCGAACTTAAATCACAGCCCTCAAGGCTAAATACAAGAAGGGAAGTCTTAGTGATGATTCATGTCTACTGATGCCGGAAGCTTCAAAATCGAGATCAATGAGCCTCCGAATTATATTCACTTCTCATTAGTCTCCCTGTGTTCTTAATTTCATTCAATACAAACCAGCAAAATGTGAATTTCCCTCAGAATATGCAGATGTACAATAGTAAGAAGTGATAACAATGTCCCGGGGGAGGAAACGTATTACATAACCTGAGCGTTCACAAGCCTTGAAAAGTGACGTCCATCCAAAATGCAAAATGACGTCCATCCAAAAAATAGCTACGAAATGGCCAAAAATGCTGTGGGAACATAGCCTCATACTGCTCCTATATACAAGAATATAACTACTATAATACTGCTCCTAATTACAAGAATATAACTACTATAATACTGCTCCTATATACAAGAATATAACTACTATAATACTGCTCCTATATACAAGAATATAACTACTTTAATACTGCCCCCTATACACAAGAATATAACTACTATAATACTGCTCCTATATACAAGAATATAACTACTATAATACTGCTCCTATATACAGGAATATAACTACTATAATACTGCTCCTATATACAAGAATATAACTACTATAATACTGCCTCCTATATACAAGAATATAGCTACTATAATACTGCCTCCTATATACAAGAATATAACTACTATAATACTGCCCCCTATATACAGGAATATAACTACTATAATACTGCCTCTATATACAGAAATATAACAACTATAATACTGCTCCTATATACAAGAATATAACTACTATAATACTGCTGAATAACAGTATAACCTATACAATGATGGTATACTGTACATCAGTAGTCATAGTCTGCTCAGCACTGGGTATATGGCAGGTGGTTATCAAAGTATATTATTTTTCCTGCCATGGGGCCTCTGTAATTATTGCTGAAATGTGAGACGACATGTTCCAATTCATCCACCATTTACGTCTTGGACTTTACTGGGGATGCTGAACAAATAGGTCCAGTGCGTTTCGGGCACTTGACAGTAATAGCTCTTTTAGCAACAAGCAAATCATAACACTGAGTAATAGGCTGCTGTGTGATAACATAAGGAGAAAGTGTTACAAACTGCCCAAAATGTTAGAAATTGAGAGGAAGAACGAGGAGTTTCTCTAAGTTTTTCCTTTGCGGCTTCTTTTGCAGGTTTCCTATAAATGCCAGCTCTGTTATGACGGGTTTACACTGGGCCTGAAAGTTGTGTTAGTCCTTGGTGTCTTTAGGGTGGGTGTTATTATACATAAGCCCTTTATAAATATATAGGACTACGCCTCGTAATTTTGGTTACTTGATTGGACCCATGCCATAGAACACAACCACAAGAGGCCAATGTACGCTCACACATGAACCGGTGAACACAAGTACTTAGGGGTTGGGTGGACTTGAAAAGCCAATATTAATGCAGCCAGAAATGATGATGTATCCATAAGATGTCTCACTATATGGGCCTCCACCAGGATTACAACAGGTCCCGGGTGGCTGTCCCAAAGCTGGTCCTTTTAACTAATAACAATGACGTTAGTCTTGGTTGGTGTGAATTATTGTTGGATTAGGAATTGTGTAGGCCTCATTTAATTTCTTTAGTTTACCATGTATACCCATGACCATCTCTACTCTAGTGTAAGGGAGTTATTGAGAATACCCAACTAGGGACTCTTTTAGGATTATGTGTGGACACCTCACCACCTTTTTCTAGACTGGACAGGATACCAAGATTAGGCAGGGTAGTTGATGAATGCTCAAAGGCACATGACCCCATCTGTCTAAACCCAACTCGGTTATAATGGTTAAAGAAAAAGTCCGGTCGGTGGGTAAAAATTCATATTGGGCAGGGGGTGGGGGGAAAATATAAAAAAATGTTTATACTATCCGCATTACCGGGCTCCCGTACCCTGCCAGATGTCATTTTCTCCCCGCTGTGAGGTACATACGGAAATTTTTTAAACCACTCCCCCCTTCCAGCTGGACTTCTCCTTTAATCCTATTAATGTAGGCCAGCTTGAGTACTGATCTTTTGACCTCACTTAAACTATTTGTCACTTCCGACCATCATGTCCTCTAATGCCGTGCACCTTCCCGTTGCTGAATTAAGAGTAGAATAATGATTTGGTCCTCTCTACAAATCTCTGCTCCATTGATCTGACTGGCTGCAGTGTTGTCTCATCAATTCTACTGACAACTGGGTCACTAGAGGCAACCATGGTTTTGACCCATTCTCTTGACAACTTACTTTGATTTCTACTAATTCATATACAGTATTGAATTGGAAATCGCTTCTCGGCCTTTTGGCTAAGATCAAGTGTAGTATCTGTTCTTAAGTGAGCAGAGAACCACACAGACGGCATGGGTAGAACGGTTGGCTGTGCGGCCTGAGCAGCCTTCCTAGTAGGTCATGCCCGTCTGGATCTGGCCATGAGGTTTCGAGGGGGTTGAGAGTCGAGGTGCAGAAGTGCCCTGGGAGTGGTGACCCCAGGGTGCCTGAACTCACTGGGTGTGGGACCCCAATTGAGGAATGGCACTGAGCACGCACTTCACATTCACACCCCTTTGAGCACACACCTCTAGTTTTCCGGCCTCTGGCTCTGTGAAAATTACGAGGAATTTTTATAGATCCGGCCAGATGTCCGGGCTGTTTTGCACAGCGCACGTCTGATTTATTTATTCTTTTTGTCACTGTGTGTTCACTTTCCACGTTTGTTTGTCACTAGGATCTTTCGGGTTGCGGTCGCCTTTTGGGGACCCCTCGGAGGTCTAGGGGAGGCATGTGTGGCCATCTGTGCTCCTTGCCTCCCTGCACCCCCGGTTCTCCTTCGGGAGTGAACACCTTTTGATTGAATGACGAACGGTGAGTGCCTGGGTTATGCTCAGGTACAAGCCGTAGTTGTTTACCGGTCTGCTCTTGGCCTCGTCTGAGAGCGGACATTTGTCCTGGACCTTTGCAGGTGCCTTTTGGCCCGGAAGGGAAGGGAATTAGGTGTGTTGGGGGCCCATCTCTTTTTAGAGTGGGCTTGCGATAGACCGCATCCTAGTGCACTTTTTTGTGTGGCACGCTACACTTTTTTAGTAGCACTTGGGTGATGAGAGCACGTTGCCTCGACTCTCATAAAAAAAAAAAAAAAAATTGAATTGGAAAACTATCTTATAGTCCTAAAGCAAAGAGAATATCAAGACCCAAAGTTTAAGGAGAAAAAAGAGCTTGCACTCACCACAAGTCGCTGCAAATCAATCCGTGTATTCAGTCTCGACAGACATGTGTAGCAGAGCTCTAGTTGTTGCTCAAGGAGCCCTTGACCAGGTTATACATAAAAGCAAAAACAACAAGGTACAATGCAAAGTAGGAACAATTAAAGCTCCACCATCATAAAAGTGCTAAATTCAAGAGCAGAAAAGGAGGATTCGGGTCTTTCATATTAAGTATAAACTTGGCTTTTTATATTAACACATCGCAGCAGCATCAGAAACACGTAGGAACTGATGCTAACGCATTTCAGGCCCTTCCGACCCCTAGTCATGACTGGTGGATGGAACCATAAATAAGGAACCCAAAACACAATGGGAAACTGGAGTTTCCTTCTAAAGCTAATCTCTTCACCAAAAATAGGGGAATTTGTTATGACTGTGTGGGGTCTGCGTGTAGTAACACATTTACGTCCCACATTACCCCTAATAGGAGCCACATCTGATCTGGAATACTGAGCAAAGCCAACGCCAATTTTCGAGCTGAAGCTAATGACTGATGTATGAGCTCTGGCGGCTGAGTGACACATCCCATCACAACACATTCCGCAATCACTTTATGGATTCTCCCTTCCATACAGATAATACATGATTTAATTAAACCGCGCCTCCCCACTTAAGCCAATCAGGTGGTGGGCCTACAGCCAGGGAGGCGCATTATGCAAATGAGATTAAATGTGTTTTCCGTCTGTCAATCAAAGGAGTACATGGGGAAGATCCAGACACTATTTTCAGAGCCCATGATGTCTCCACAAAGGAAAATGAGTCCTTTCCTATAAGCTAAGAGTGGAGAAATCATTCCACTTAAGATCGTTGGGGGAGCAATCACATGTGTTTCTTGCCTTATTGTAGCTAATGGTGTGGTTCTCACCAAGGTTAAAAGACTTAGGGGGACATTTATCAAACTAATTCCACCTGTTTTTAGTCTAATATATCTAGTTTGCGCTCAAAATAAATCTAATATGAATTTATGAAGCTTTTTTAGACAAGACTATCCAAATTAGATGAGACTTTTTGAATTAAATTTTTTGTTGTTAATTAGATCGACAGTGCGCCAGAATTCTTTTTTAGCTAAATTTATTAACTGCACAATTTTTTTAAAAGTCGCATATACTGGCGCATCGCTACGTCTGCTCCGAACCAGGTGAATTTATTAGACTAATTAAAAGACCATTATTTTTAAGACACATTTACTATGCTATTAGACAATTTACATAAATTTGACTAAACACATTAGATTGGAAATTATGCCAAAACATCTTTGACAAAATCGTGTTTTTAGATTTGTTAGTAAATATCCCCCTTAGTGAGTCAAATGGCCCCGTACACATTAGACATGTGTCAGCCGAATCCACTGATTTCAGGAAGGACTGGACAAGTATCTAATCTTCCCCAGGAGAAGAGATTCGAACATGTTGGATTTCAAATGTCTAATCTAAATGTTCTCAAGTAGATAAGCCGCCACCAGAAGAGTATGGCAGCCACGCCAGGAGAGATAGCTGTGGGCTGAACAACATTCAGTCAATAACTATAGTCAAGGTGTATGGCTACCTAAGGCATCCTTTGTGCTACTCACTGCATAACAGTTGTGGTGCACCAGTAAGAAGCCTTGGGAGCCACAGGTGGTTCCTGAGCCATTGGTTGAGGAATACTGGTCTAGATAAGGGATGGGGAACCTTTGGCCCTCCAGCTGTTGCAAAACTACAATTCCCATCATGCCTGGGCAAAGCTTTGGCTGTCCAGGCATGATGGGAATTGTAGTTTTGCAACAGTTGGAGGGCCCAAGGTTCCTCATCTTTGGTCCAGATGATGGAAACACCATGGTTATAAGTGATGGAGAACTTCCAATTTAAGCCACACCCCTTTCTATTATTATTATCTCCACTTAAAAAGACATCACTCACCAAGGGCACAAGGTCATGTGACAACTAAGCTCCTCCCAGGAAGAGATATGTGTAAGAAGTTATGCATTATGGGAAAAAGTACCAAAGAATATATTACAGTATATCCAGGCCTGATTGTCCTTCATAAACCACTGGGAGGTCATCAGTGTAGCGTTACATGCTAAAAATACTTCTTGGTAACTAATAATTATTTCCAATAATTTCCTAATCTCCATCCTAATGTGATTGATTCCCAAAGAAAAATAGTTTTTCCATTTCTATAATTCTCTGTTTCCCCTTTGATCCAACGCGGGTGCCGGAGCAGCTCAATTACTATCTCATTCAGCAAGCCACTGCCAGACCATAAATCATTGTGTCAGGAACATCTATAGATTCCGAGGGGACGGGATTCCTCCCCAGATACAGGTACATGGACAGAACGGCTCCCAATGTACAGGAAATCAAATCATGTTATTGCATAATAGATTGAAACACGTCCACACTTCAATGCGCCATCATCAGAGAAGGGCCATAGGCATGTCCATAGTACAGTACCTCACGCTTCAGACTTCCTCAGGGGGTGGCCCATGTCTATGACTCATTTCACTGTAGTTTGTTGTCTACTGACACTAAGATTATTGTGGAAACCTGGAGGTTAAAATGTGCTGTGACCAGAGACCCGATGGGTATAACAGCAACAGTCCTTGAAGGGGTTATCCAGCGAAAATCTTTTTCTTTCAAATTAACTGGTTTAGAAAGTTATATAGATTTGTAATTTACTTCTATTTAAAAATCTCCAGTCTTCCAGTACTTATCAGCTGCTGTATGTCCTGCAGGAAGTGGTGGATTCTTTTCAGTCTGACGCAGTGCTCTCTGCTGCCACCTCTGTCCATGTCAGGAACTGTCCAGAGCAGCAGAACTAGCTATACTCCCCTCCTGCCTGCTCTTGTGAGGTATCTACTAGTGGGTTAAATCCAGCAATGTCCTCTGTGGAGTGTAGGTGGTAGGATAATCTGTGACATGATAGCCATGGCATCTATAGGCCCAGCCTGAAGCTCTGGAAGATCACAGATCTGTTATGGTGTCCTTGCACAGCTTCTCCCCAAACTTTCAGTAATCCCTCAGATAGGATTAGGTAAAGCTGTGGGATATATGGTATATTCACAGGAGTATTGGTATCACAACAGGTGGTACTTCATGGAAAGAAAGAAGTTCTTCTTCTTATCTTGCTTTACTTACCATGATCTGTTGTGTTATATCATTATGATTCAGACACATTCGGAGCTGAACTCAGGATTCTGCATAAATCGATTTAAACTATGCCAACACTCTGATAGATACACCCCTAACAGCGTATCTGGACTCCTACACTATCACCTGGTGGAAAGACTATATTTCCCTGACTACAAAATCAGGAGAGATTTTCATCCCTAGTTTAGTTAACAAGAAAGAGATTAATTTTCTTTGCCCAGATCTGTCATAACAATGTCCATCATCAAAGCCAAGTCTGTACTAAAGAAAAAAAAAGTTGACCAAATTATCACATTTCAAAAATTTCAATGAAAAAAGAATCTCTGGTGGCGCTGTTGCATTGACTGTTACGGAAAATGTTAATATTTCAAACATAGTGGTGAAAATCGGTACTGCAACTAACAAATGTCACGCACTTCAACTAGATTATCAGTATCCATCCCCGAGGGTGGATGCAATGTAGCGTAAATAATGACGATTTTCCATGTGGATTTGTGCGCAGATATAATTCGTTGCGGGTTACAGTACAATATATAGGAACAGGCTTTTACAAATCTTCTCAACTCGCTGCCGATTTTGTGGATTTGTTAGTCTGCAGTCTGTCAGCGTCAATTGCAGATGTTCATCATAGATTTCTGCGTAGGGGGGGTCAAATCCGTGGTAAAATTTAGATTTGCGGAATTCTGCATTGTTTAATCTGCATATATCCCTTAGTCTTATCATGGGGAACACTGGTGATTTTATTCCGCTCATTAGACTATATTACAGTACAGCTGTATAATACATCCTCGTAGTTTTGGTAGATTTTAACTCAACAAACAGATTAAGATACAAAAACCACAGAAGCTTCTTGTCGGAGCTGAAATCTGCAAGCTGCTAACAGTAAAGAGGACCATATGTCTGATTAGGAAGATGTATAATTCCATCAGGGATCGTTCCCATGGTCCATCATGACCCGAAATAGTCCTTGATGTGTAAAATGTTCAGGTTCTAATTGTTCAAAGGAACTGAAACTGGATAAAAGCCATAGAAGATATAGAAGTAGCTGATACAGTGTTATCGCTAACAGTACCGGCTCCAACATGGTTTTCCGTGATTCACCCCTAACAGGAAACTGAAACAAGGAGAACTACAAAATGGGGGACTCGGCGCTGGTCTTAAATAAAGCCTCGTCCCCATTTCACTGACCGGAGATACTAAGAGGCGCTTGGCGGAACGGCCATGTGAACATGGCCTTATACTGCAAGAGGTAAGATGTTGCTTATCAACAAGCTCTGCCATAGACTCCTCTATGACTCCATCTCTTACCAGTCCTGTGACTTCATCTCCTACCAGTCCTGTGACCCCCCATCTCCTACCAGTCCTGTGACTCCATCTCCTACTAGTCCTGTGACCCCCCATCTCCTACCAGTCCTGTGACTCCATCTCCTAACAATTCCGTGACACCATTTCTTACAAGTCCTGACTCCATCTCCTACCAGTCATATGACTCCATCCCCTACCAGTCCTATGGCTCCATCTCCTACCAGTCCTGTGACTCCATCTCCTACCAGTCCTGTGACTCCATCTCCTACCAGTCCTGTGACTCCATCTCCTACCAGTCCTGTGACTCCATCTCCTACCAGTCCTGTGACTCCATCTCCTACCAGTCCTGTGACTCCATCTCCTACCAGTCCTGTGACTCCATCTCCTACCAGTCCTGTGACTCCATCTCCTACCAGTCCTATGACTCCATCTACTACCAGTCCTATGACTCCATCTCCTACCAGTCCTATGACTCCATCTCCTACCAGTCCTATGACTCCATCTACTACCAGTCCTATGACTTCATCTTCTACTAGTCCTATGACTCCATCCTCTATCAGTCCTAAATTATTCCTGCATTACAGTGCTCTACCAGACGTGACAGCACAGAGCACATTAACCCTGCACAATTATATATCACACTGTATGCAACGACATACAGTATGGTTGTGCAATAAATGCCTATAGTTGAGATATACCACAGTTATGTATAAATGCCAGCAGTTGAGATACTCAATGGTTATGCCTATGGTTAACATGGACCCAGTGGAGATGCCATAAGGGTCTACGTTCGAGATACTGTATGAATATGCTATAAGGATACAGGATTCTCCTATAAGCAACCTTCAGTCTCTAGCAGACAATCTTAAGCATCATTTCCATAAAGACATCCTTGGAATTTTGAAAGAGCCGTTCATTTGCAATTCTTATTTGCATTCTGCGTCCCTCGATGCTCTGACCCTTCACCCTATTGCTTGGCTTTCATTCTTTACTAAAATATCACTTTTTAATGCTCTTTTTCTTTGTGCCTCAGTCCATTATCAGATTGTCCATGACCTTATATCAGGTTCAGCTTTGTGACCTTGTTTACAGAAATTCTACGCCTTTCGACTATCTCATGTGCTCATACCCCCTTTCTTCAGAACTGTACTTACCTAGGATCCCACAATACAGGAATCTGAGGCTGTTTTCTTACCTACTTCCTTTGTATAACGTGCCTACTCTTTAAAAACCTCATTACAACTACAAGCAAGGCCAGGAAGCCAAGGCCCCTACCATCGCCTATAGTCATCTGCTACATTGGTATGACCTTTTACAAGGATATGTCATGACAGTATGACAAACTACAACTCGATGAGCGAAGCGAACTTTCCGAACCAAGACTTATCCTGAAGCTCAACCAAATTAGATGTTTTTTTTTTAAAGTTCATACAAACTCAGCCCAAAATAGCAGCCGCACATAGTACATTACATCAAAAGCCTGGGTACGAGGGATTATTCATAATCCCTTCCACCCAGGCAATCGTCTGCAAGGCCCAAGCCCCACAACAACCGCCCCCCCCCCCCTTCCGGATGTCACACTTTCTCCTTCACTATATATATTGGAGTAAGTCAGCCCCTATACAGTCAACTGAACACATTGATTTTCATATTATAACAGGCTCACTAACAGTACCTGGTAATGAAAGATTTAATTTCACCCAGGAGAGCAGTGGACAGGACTGAACTGAGACTGAAAATCAGCCCTGACATTTCAAGAGCACACAAGCCCACTTGCCGTAGGATGAAAAGCATGGATTTATATTGTATAGTCACAGCCATGCCTGGAATTACAGATAATTACACAGTGATTGGGGCCGAAAGCAGTTTGTCTCTGTACACTGTGTAGTGGTAGTGACCTGAAACTGCAGTTCGTGTCCATGTTCATTTACTTGAGAGGAAGCTGAGCTGCAGTTACAGGTCACCACCACTCTGCAGTGTACGGAGACAAACTGCTTTCAGCCCCTGTTCACTGTGTAGCCAGGGCCAATCTGTCAGATTATGTCAGGTGGCCTGTTCTAAAACCGTTTCTGGCGGCAAAATAACTGTCATTCCCAACAGCACTTACTCTACTGCCAGACACGGTTTTAGAACAGTCAACCTGACATTATCAGGGAGACAGGTGACTCACTGTGTTAACTCCACCCAGGAGACCTGTGGACAGCGGCGGATCACTTGCATACAGTGATCCACAAAGGCTGAACTTTTTGTCAAAGTTTGGTGAACCTACCGAACCAAACTTTTGAAGAGTTTGCTTGTTTCTGTTTCCTGTACAGATGAGTAGCAGAGTCCTTGTGAAAAATTTGAAGAACATTGGGGTCCTGCAAGTCAGACCCTCATCAATCAGAAGTAATGGGATATACTATTGATATGTCATCACTTAATATAGTAGGAAACCGCTCTGTATATAAATACAGGGAATAAGAAATTGTCCTTACACCCCTTCAATCATTTTACAGCTGCATTTCATGTTCCATTTGCACCGTCACAGCTGTGGCTATGAAGAGATCAGGATGAAGGGATGTCAGACCGGGGGGGCAGTCAGGTGGTAAAATAAACAATTTAGTTCTAGTGCAGGTGCTGAATTGACTGAAGCTATGAAAATGGGGAATAAACATTGAAATTGAATTTTTCACATGTGAACCATGAAGGTCTCTGTGCAAACTTTTGTGAATGGAAATGTTTTTCCAGAGCAGGCCGCAGTGGTGTCTTTTGTGTCCCTCTGGAGGCTCTGGGGCCGATTAGGTAATAAGGGTGGTGGCTTACAGTAATAGGGTGCACTGTGTGGATGGCTCAGTTATGACTGGGCACTGTGTGAATCAGTTATGGTGGGGCACTGTGTGGATGGTTCCGTTATGGTGGCACACTGTGTGGCTGACTCCTTTCCTTTTGGTGGGGCCCTGTCTGGCTCAGTTGTGGTGGTACACTATGTGGCTGGTTCAGTAGTGGTGGGGCACTGGCCTTCTGGCTCAGTTATGGTGGTACACTGTGTGGCTGACTCAGTTGTGGTGGGGCACTGTGTGGCTGGCTCAGTTGTGGTGGGGCACTGTGTGGCTGGCTCAGTAGTGGTGGAGCCCTGTCTGGCTGGCTCAGTTGTGATAGTAGACTGTGTGGATGGTTCAGTAGTGGTGGGGCTCTGGCTGGCTGGCTCAGTTGTTGTGGTATACTGTGTGGTTGGCTCAGTAGTGGTGGGGCCCTGACTGGCTGGGTCAGTTGTGGTGGGGCCTTGGCTGTCTGGCTCAGTTATGGCGGTACACTGTGTGGATGGCTCAGTTGTGGTGGTACACTGTGCGGGTGGCTCCATTATGATGGGGCACTTTGTGGCTACCTGACCTATGGTAAGGCACAGTGTAGCTGGGAGTCCTACGGAGAGGTGCTGTCTGCCGTGCTATCTCCTTTAAGGGAACAGAGAGGGGTCTGTTCATGCATTGTAGTTTATAGAAGGTGTGAAACACTCTGCATTTTATCACTTACTATGGAGAGTGAAACACTTCTGCATGGTCCTCACCTCCGTAAATTGTTAAAATTAGGTGAATACTGTATGCTGTCAATAAGACATCAGAAAGACGCCCCAGTTGTTAGCGAGTCATATGTGAGGTGACTGATTTGACAGACGTTATCATAAACGGTGCAGATCTTACGGTGATGGTGCCAATGTCTAGCTTAGAAAGCCCTTTCTCCACTATGGATGATCCGTTGACAATAAGCTGATCACTAAGTGCTCTCCTGCTTTAACCCACAGCGATCAGCTATTTTACTACATTACTACATTTTACTACATTACTATGGCGCCACCCTAAATTAAAAAAAGTATTACACCCTGCTCATTCACAATGATGTGTCATCTAAGTACCACGCGAGAGGACAGGTCCTCCAGAGTGAACTAAACTCTTTATACCCACTCTCCAGTCATTTTGTGAGTGGAAAGGCGTATAGAAGCACTGGCTTAGGCCATGGGCACACCACAGCCCATGTTTGGCCAATTAGTATACCACAATGTATTGGCCATAGGCTACAATCCGACAGGATGTACCAAATGTATCTGTTATTGGTGTCGGTGTCTTAAAAGAACCAATAATAGAACATTCTGCAGTAATATTTCCATATGTTTATCCATATTGTAGAGAAAAATAGGCAAAGTGCCAGAAGTTGTCATATTATCCCCGACTAGAGGACATGGGAAATGATTCCAAAGGCACCGACAAACAATCCCTCTCTTCTCCGAAACAGAAGGCTGAACAAATACATACAAAGCCAAATCTGCGGGGCTAGAAATAAAATATGTTCTGAATTAAGAGACAAGCTGTGCGGAAAATCAAATACTGATCATAATAAGGAAATGACACTCCAAAATATGCGGAGAAAATCATGTCATATGTAGAAGGCTCTTTCACTTGTGAACTACACGATACCAATGGGCCAAGTGGCCACCGGGGGAAGCCATGAGATGGGGATGTGTCCTGTGACCCCTCTTGCCTGTACCTTTATGGTATGAGAGAAATATTACAAGACATTTTCCAGCCCTGGGGTCGTATACTGGAAGAGCCCGCTACGTAATTGCCATTAGACCAGACCATGAGGCCAGGATATATATGTCATAGTCTTGGGGTCTCAATCTAGCAAAAAAAAACAAGGACATAGAGTTTCTGATTAGAAAGTCTTCAGGTGAAATAATGGCTGCCAGTAGTGTACATAGAAAACAGGGCCTATTCATGGAGCAAACTGGGCCTTTTCATTTATACTGGTTTTGCCATCAGGAACATAAGGACCAGCCTCAGTTATTACCCAACTGTAGAGAGCACTGGGCCCGTGAAGGTTGGGTTCCTCTCTCCCAAAGCACCCACATAATCTTACAGTGTTCTAGTATCCCTATTCCAACCTAATGTTTTTGTATGCCTGAGGAATACCGTACTTACTGTATGTTTGCTGCATGTGCCGCTATTCTACATGTCACACAGGATACACTCAGGTATATATAGCCGTACAAGGATTAACCTGACTGCAGAGTCCTTGCCCCACCCAGTGGTCACACGTATGGACGTAAGGTGTCTTGACATTGTGTGACAGTAGAATTCCCTTTTAAAAGATTCATAACCCAAAGCAACCAAGCTATATCGATATATAGTTCTATATTTCATCTAAGGTGAGTAGAGACCAAAATAAAGGAGAAGTCTGGTGTCAGGCATTTTTTTCAGCATTGGGGTCCGCTGTCCTCCGCTCCGGCCGCTGACTGGATAAGCGGGCCTGACACGTCATGACCCGGGTCCCCACTCAGACCAGGAAACAGCCAGGGGACCTGGAACCGGAGTGGAGGACATTGCACCCCAGCGCTGAAGACGGGGAGGTAGGTGCATGTTGTTATGTTCAGCAACCTCCTTCCCAGTGTTTTTTTTTAAAGAAAATGCCCTGACGCCAGACTTTTCATTTAACTAGCTTTAAGCAGTACTCTTAAAGGGACCAAATATTTGAGACTTAGCTATACGAGACTGTATGATGGTTGAATTTTTTCCATTTTTTAAATGAGCAGGTAGTCCTTGCTTCTGTATATACATGACATAGCACACTACCAAATATACAGTGCGTGGTGATGAATGTGAAGATTTCTTTCCAACTGGACGCAGTGCTCTCTGCTGCCACCTCTGTCCATGTCAGGAACTGCCCAGAGCAGGAGAGGTTTTCTATGGGGATTTGCTACTGCTCTGGACAGTTCCTAATACACCACTTACTGTAGGATGTACTGGAAGACTGGAGATTTTGAAATAGAAGAAAATTCCAAATGTATATAACTTTCTGACACCAGATCATTTAAAAAAAAAACAAAACTTTTTTTTCTCCATCAGATATCCCCTTTAAGATATTTGTCATTATATCACTTAGACACATAACAAGTTAACTCCTTCATAGAAGTCTATCATCTTGTGCTATTGATGCCTCGGTTCCTCCAGGTGCCGCCCATGCTAAGGACTTTGTGGTTACCCAGTGAACCCAGAAAGTGTTTCTGATTGAATCAACATGGTTTTCTGCGAGGAATCCTCCAGTGATCTCAGCGCGGCACGACTATCTCCTGTGTATTCAGCCGAAGAGCTCTGTAATCATTCCGCAAACTCCTCTATCAAAACAGATGTCCCCTGGTGGCCTGATGACGGAAGCGCTAGCTACAGGCTTACTCATCCAAAAGTTTACTTCTTCAAAAGCCAATAGGATTCTCTAGCGTCAGTATTCTGCTCACATAGCACCATCCCCGAACATCTCTCAGTAGTGTCTCTAGGATCAAACCATTAACATAAATGATACAGTAAACATCGCTAATGTTATGTGAATACATTAAATCGAGTTTTCTTTAAAAGTTTTTGTCGCTTCCATAAAGCCTGAGTAGGGAATCTTCATATTCTCTGTTGTCCTCATGCTGAGTAATGTTCTGTGAGAAAGGACGGTGAATGGAAGGGAGTGAAGAATGCTCAGTGTGGCTGCACGTTTGTAGGACGGTTCTACACTGCCTGTGAGACACTATATATATATATATATATATATATAAAAATATAAAACAATAGAGATAAGGCGGCACTCCAAATTTCAGTGTTACTTGAAAAAGGTTTCAATGGGAAACTGAAACGTTGTATTGCATATGATGGGTGAATAAATTCACTGTCTTATTCAGTGAAATTTGGAGTGCCGCCTTATCTCTATTGTTTGCTGGTGGAGTCGGGGTCTGACTTCGTGGAGGCTGTGCACCCGCCTGAGCTATTGCCGCACAGTGCCGTCTACAATTGCACCTTCTTTTTGTTTTTATATATATATGACACTATTATAAAGTATAGACAACAATATTAACTAATATAACTACTGTAATACAGACATGGAGAGAAAGGAGCAGCTGCACCTCACACCTATGGCTGACACTAATGCCTCTCGGCTACATTTAAAAACTAACACCAGAATGTTGGTATATAATTTGATCAAACCATATTGCCCCATGTATTATGTCTCCTGGTTCACATGAGTCCCTATGTCCCTGCGTGTTAGCACTCCCCTTGTAAGACCCATGTGACCCCAATCAGCAAGAAGCACCTGTGCACGCATGGTAAGTACCCCCCATTCTACCTACGATGCAGTGGCAAGTGGTAAGACCATGTTCACACTTGTGTTGCTTGGTGACAGCCTTCTCCGCCAGTGGTGCCGACTGGGTTTTGGGGGGGCATTTTGGGTTTGGTCCTGTGACATTGGGTTTGCAGGGCCATTCCATGGCCTCCCTTCCCTGCATGTGCACGCTTTGCCGGGTTGGCGGTCACTGACCGACACAGTGTGGAGTTAGCGTAGGGACCCATGTGAACCAGGAGACCGGCACGTGGTACATGGGGCAATATGGTTTGATCAAATTATATACCGACATCCTGGCGCTGGTTTTTAAACATAGCTTAGCGGCATTAGTATCAGCCATAGGTGTGATGTGCAGCAGCTCCTTTCTCTCCATGTCGCATAACTACTATAATACTACCCCCTATATACAAGAATATAGCTACTATAGTACTGCTCCTATATACAAGAATATAACTACTACAATACTTCTCCTATATACAAGAATATAACTACTATAATACTGCCCCTATATACAAGAATATAACTACTATAATACTGCTCCTATATACAAGAATATATCTACTATAATACAGCCATCTATGTACAACAATATAACTACTATAATACTGCTCCCTATATACAAGAATATAACTACTATAATACTGCTCCTATATACAAGAATATAACTACTATAAAACTGCTCCTATATACAAGAATATAACTACTATAATACTGCTCCTATATACAAGAATATAACTACTATAATACTGCTCCCTATATACAAGAATATAACTACCATAATACTGCCCCCTATATACAAGAATATAACTACTATAATACTGCTCCTATATACAAGAATACAACTACTATAATGTGTTCCGGCTGAAGAAGTGTCGATTCAGACAGGAAACAGCTGTCCCGGATAGTACCTGCTCCAGCACACCTTTGTCCTCCCCCCCCCCAGGCTATGTACCGCACATGAGATATTAACGACTGCAACTAGTGGTGAGTGCATCGTCTCTTTCTATTTTCGTATTACAAGTATCTATATTCTACGGTAGCACCCCACACAGTCATCAGCTTAAGATATCCAGCCCAGCGTGTAGCTTAGCTGCAGCCTGTTTATCTAAGTGGTGCAGACTGAAATCTAACTTTACAACTACTGTAATACTGCCCCCTATATACAGGAATATAACTACTATAATACTGCTCCTATATACAAGAATATAACTACTATAATACTGCTCCTATATACAAGAATATAACTACTATAATACTGCTCCTATATACAAGAATATAACTACTATAATACTGCCCTCTATATACAGGAATATAACTACTATAATACTGCTTCTATGTAGAGGAACATAACTACTATATTACCACTACTGGGGGGTGGACAATTAGGAAATTGTCCTTGGGGCCTTCCATTAACCTCTTCACAATGTATGGCAGGTTTATTTGGATATTACATATCAGTATTTTTTAGGCAATGGTCAGCAGTACTTTAAGAGTAATTTATTAAAAGTACAGTATTATTTGGCACTGTATGGCAGTAAGCAGATGACCTACCCAAAGTCAAAGCCCATCCACCTCCTATCTCAATTATCAGAATGTAATTGTCAATTCCCTAAATGAAAACAACTTGAAGATAAAATCCTCCGGTCCTCGCAGTTCATTTGAATTCTCCCTTCCTAATGAAGTCTTTCAACCTCCCGCACAATAACATAATTAAATAAGCCGCTATTTACAAAGAGAATATTGTTAGCTTAATTCACTGTTTACATCATAATTTTGAAATGGGCTCTCGAGTAGACGACGGGGAAATTAACGCACAAAGAGACGGCCTGCGAAATGGTATTTCAGAGGAAAGGAACGTAATTATTAGACAGCAAGGGGGCATAAATTACAAAATTCTATACCGGAGGTCCTCGGTATTTATTAAGCAAATGTGTTCCGTGATAATAAAAATATAGAGTTCCGGTGATTACAGCTCTCGCTATGAAAAACCGCCACACAATGCACATTGTTACACTGTAATATGGTAATGTACACAGAGTCAATCTACCACCTGGGTAAGAGATTTCTGTACCAGGACATAGGCAATTACATAATCACACCTCTCCAAATTGTTTCCTCCAATCATGTTAGTGTGAACGCTGCTTATCCTGTCTCGGGCAGCGCAATGCACATTGCTTCATGTACGCAGAGTCAATCTACCCTGTGGGTAAAAGATGGCTGTACCAGGACATAAGAAATAACTTAATCACACCTCCCCAAATTGTCTCCACCCTTTGATTGTATTAATGTCAAGGTTGCTTATCTTGTCTCACACAGTACAATACACATTGCTTCACTGTTAAATTTATACCATGTACACTGAATCAATCCACCCTCTCTTACCAACTGGATAAAGATATCTGTACCAGGACAAGGGCAATGACATAATAATACCTCTCCAAATTGTCTCCTGGTGTTAGTGTGAATGCTGCTTATCTTGTCTCAGGCAGCACAATGTTCTTCCTTCATTAACCCTCCGCCTGGTACGGATTACAACCAAACAGTCCTTTGACCTTACCATTAAGTAGCCAGTGATGAATTATTACATCATTGTCCCAAAGTGGCAGAAAATAATTGAAAATGATACAATACAATTTTTTATAGTCCAAAATATTATCAGCCGCATCAGCAGCTGCCTGGCTCTGAGTGATACCTGAGCGATTGAGAAGGAGATGTCGCTAAAAAAATATATTTAAGACATAAGCAGGGGTGGTGACTGCAAGCAGTTTTGCAATATACTACATTTTTATCCATTTTCTATATATAAATCAATGTTATATATACGGCCAAGCTGTGCTCCGTGCTCCCTCCATGATGATATTTGGTCTTTTCTTTGTTCAAAAAAAATAGACCAAACACATAAAGTCTCCATCCTTTGTGCACTCATGCAAGTAAAGTCACCTGATCATCATGGAGGTTGTATATTATTAACTTTTACTAATTCCATTGTGAGCTCTGCCGCTTACCAGGAGACAATGCTCTTTGTCATGTAACAATTGAGTCAGTATAATGTCCCTGTGAGGTTACAGAGATTTTGGTGCTGTGTGACAGGAGAGCTGACCATACAATGCAAGCATCCCCAGGATTCTCTGCTACTTAATGTGGACATACAGCAATTGTACACATGCGCAGTGAAGACTTGTCCAGCTCCATGTGCACTTAGGAATGGCTGTCAATCAATACCAAGCCATGTCTTTGAGCGCACAAAGGACTGGGACTTCCTGTGTTTGGTCTCTTTTTTTAAACAGAGAAAAGACCTAAATCTGCACAGTCAAGACACCTAGTGGCCATGTGTATAATGTTGGTTTAAACATGGAAATCAGTGTTTGAGGTTTGTTATGGCAAATGTTAGGACCTGAGCAACTCCTACAAGGGCCGATTGTGATGACTTGGTCAGTGGATTGGTGGATCTCCAGATGACCCGGTCTTGTATGGTGTCCTGGTATGTAATGGTTAGTACCGACCAAATGTGCTTTGAGGAAGGATAACCTGTGACCAAGGAAAGGGTCATGGACAAAGAGTCTCATTGTGTGTAGGAGTAAAGGCTAGCCCATATGGAGGAGGGGCCTCCACAGGGCGGCTCCAGGTTTTTGCAGGACCTGGGGCAAAAGTACCTCAGTGGGCCCCTCATCCATCTACTGTGTACCCATCATACACACACTATGCACAATTACTTGAGACTCCACTAATAATCACAAACACACATTACTGCCACTGACTGAGTGACTGACACAGACACTGACACACACTGACTAACACTAACACAGCTCAGTTCTCTCCCTCTTTCTTCCTGTCCAGCTTTTCTCCACACTGTAAGGTTGAGGACCTTTGTGTCATGTGATCAGGTCCTTCACCCTTTTCTCTCTCTGTACAGGTCCTGCCCCTTCTGATGTTCAGCCCCTCACCCTGCACTATAGTGAGTGGTCTAAACATTAGAACACCGGGCCCCTCTTGCCTGGGTAAGCCCTGTGCTGGCGCCGGCCCTGGGGTTCCATTTAGCCCCCTTATAAGTGGGACGTAAAAAATGTTATCCAGGTGTTATTAAAGGGATACTTATCAGCTGCTGTATGTCCTGCAGGAAGTGGTGTATCTTTCCAGTCTGACACAGTGCTCTCTGCTGCCACCTCCGTCCATGTAATGAACTGCACAAAGCAGGAGAGGTTTTCTTTGGGGATTTTCTCCTGCTCTGGACAGTTCCTGACATGGACAGAGGTGGCAGCAGAGAGCACTGTGTCAGACTGGAGACAATACACCACTTCCTGCAGGACATACAGCAGCTGAAAAATACTGGAAGACTTAAGATTTTAAAATAGAAGTAAATTACAAATCGATATAACTTTCTGACACCAACTGATTTGAAAGGACCTTTTTTGCTGGAGTTCCCCTTTAATGGTATGGCCAATCCATGTATATCTGGTCTACCTCGTAAGTCTCCTTTACCCTAATCCTCTCGGTGTGATACTTTATCACTCCACTTGAAGATCAAAGCGCTCTATTACTTGAGTACTGTGTTCCTGTACACGGCTGTTTATGATCTTAATCCTCTCTGCGCTCTTGACATTGAGGATGCAAATAGCAAGGTGTTGGACGTGACAGATGATCACGTGGCCCCATAAATCTCACGCTTCACCGAGAATATGAGATTTTATAAGACATCAATTATTATCAAATTGAAGGAGCATTCATTGAAACAATTACAACTTGGGATGCCAGATCCGGCGCCACCAGAACTCTAATCTTGTGAGACTTTGTCATTTTCTTCATAGAATACACTTCTGATGTGCATACATAACTACAGAATAATAACCCGCACACCGAGCGCTTATCTCACTCACAGCACACCACTGCCACTTCCTGCTGATCTTCATTTACTGGGATTTGGTAATTTTAAGTAGAAAGTAAATTACAGATCATTCAATCTGAACTAAAGCTTTTATATAGTATACTCATACATAGGAGCAGTATTATAATAGTTATTTTCCTGTATATAGGGGCAGTATTATAGTAGTTATATTCTTGTATATAGGAGTGTTATTATAGTAGTTATATTCCTGTATATAGGAGCAGTATTATAGTAGTTATATTCCTGTATATAGGAGCAGTATTATAGTTGTTATATTCCTGTATATAGGAGCAGTATTATAGTAGTTATATTCCTGTATATAGGAGCAGTATTATAGTAGTTATATTCTTGTATATAGGGGCAGTATTATAGTAGTTATATTCCTGTATATAGGAGCAGTATTATAGTAGTTATATTCCTGTATATAGGAGCAGTATTATAGTAGTTATATTCCTGTATATAGGGGCAGTATTATAGTAGTTATATTCCTGTATATAGGAGCAGTATTATAGTAGTTATATTCCTGTATATAGGAGCAGTATTATAGTAGTTATATTCCTGTATATATGGGTCAGTATTATAGTAGTTATATTCTTGTATATAGGGGCAGTATTATAGTAGTTATATTCTTGTATATAGGAGTGTTATTATAGTAGTTATATTCCTGTACATAGGAGTGTTATTATAGTAGTTATATTCCTGTATATAGGGAGCTGTATTATAGTAGTTATATTCTTGTATATAGGAGTGTTATTATAGTAGTTATATTCCTGTACATAGGAGTGTTATTATAGTAGTTATATTCCTGTATATAGGGAGCTGTATTATAGTAGTTATATTCCTGTATATAGGGAGCTGTATTATAGTAGTTATATTCTTGTATATAGGAGCAGTATTATAGCAGTTATATTCTTGTATATAGGAGCAGTATTATAGTAGTTATATTCCTATATATAGGGAGCAGTATTATAGTAGTTATATTCTTGTATATAGGGGGCAGTATTATAGTAGTTATATTCTTGTATATAGGAGCAGTATTATAGTAGTTTTATTCTTGTATATAGGAGCAGTATTATAGTAGTTATATTCTTGTATATAGGAGCAGTATTATAGTAGTTATACGTAGTAGAAGAATCAAAGAATGGGCACTCATCATTCAGTAGCTATGTTTCTTTAATCATGATGCATATTCATCAGTTGCAGGGAGGAGAGGTGAAGGAGCAGGCACGCTCTCACTGATCGACAACACACGTTTCACGCTGACTAGCGCATCATCTGGTCGACCAGATCATGATTAAAGAAACATAGCTACTGAATGGTGAGTGCCCATTCTTTGATTCTTCTACTACGTATTCCATTTCTATTTACTTGGAGCACCCCATTTAGCTATACCAGCAGATTACATTGACTGTGTTCACTACACCGCTCACCCTAGAGCCCAGGTGCACAAGATATGTTTGGAGTGCTCCCCCCCCTACTCTACTTGTCCGGATTATAGTAGTTATATTCTTGTATATAGGGGCAGTATTATAGTAGTTATATCCTTGTATATAGGGGGCAGTATTATAGTAGTTATATTCTTGTATATAGGAGCAGTATTATAGTAGTTATATTCCTGTATATAGGAGCAGTAATATAGTAGTTATATCCCTGTATATAGGAGCAGTATTATAGTAGTTATATTCCTGTATATAGGAGCAGTATTATAGTAGTTATATTCTTGTATATAGGAACAGTATTATAGTAGTTATGCTTCAGGAAGATACAGGTGCCGGCACTGTCTGAATACTGCTCAATCAGTAGCTGTGCGCTGGAGTCGGATTAAGGGCTAATAAACTGCACTGGTAAGTAGCCGTGTGGGTTGGGTGTGGGTTGTGTGGGTTGGAGAAGAAAGTAAATTTATTGATTTTGTCACCTACCTTAATGATGTGAATAGTGTGAACATGGTCTTCACATATAAGATAGGGAACCGATCCCTTGAGTTTCTGGACGTCCAGGTGGACGTAGTGGATAACACACTGCACACCTCAGTGTTTAGAAAAGAAACCGCATGCAATTCCATCTTGCACTACTCTAGCTCTCACCCCACACGCATTAAAGACTCCATTCCATTCAGCCAGCTAGTGAGGCTTAAACGTATCAATAGCAATGATCAATCATTTGCTGTACAGGCTGCAGATATGGAGAGAAGACTCTCAGCAAGGGGATATCCAGAACAGGTTATTAGTGAAGCTAGAACCAGGGCCAATATGCTGAACAGATCAGACCTACTGAGATCCAAGACCACACAACAGAAAGGGTTAAATAGGTTTTCTTTTGTTTTTCAAAATTCACCGCTGAATCAGTGTATCACTAAAGCCATCTGGAAACATTGGCACATCCTGGAACAGGACGATGACCTGAAGATTGCAGCTCAGGGACCCCTCATCACATACCGCAAAAACCGCACCATTGGAGATAAGCTCAATGTGAATACGTGCAAAAAGAAAAAAGCGGCAGATGAGTGGTTCACCAGAGCTCCTCTGACAGGAAATAAAAGATGTGGTAGCTGTAAGTACTGCCCGCAGCTTATTCCTACTGCTTATATTAACCTGAATGGAGTAGACTGCTATATCGATAGCCTCATCACCTGTAGAACCCCCTACACTGTCTATGCGCTTGTATGCTCGTGTCACCGCTTCTACATTGGCAAAACTAAACGCCCGATGTGGACCAGGTACAAAGAGCATGCCTATTCAGTTAGGACTGGGAAAGGCGTTCCCCGCCTTATAGAGCATGTGAATTCTGTCCACAAAGGTGACACCAGCTCCCTGCGTTTTCTGGGCTTAGAGAAGGTGGATCAACCTGATAGGGGAGGAGACAGACATCAGTACCTCCTCAGGAGAGAGGCAACATGGATTGCCACTCTAGATGCGACCGGTCCCAATGGCCTCAATGAGAGGAATGATTGGAGTGTTTTCTTGTGAGATAATTTGTACTTGTATGTAACACATTTTTTGTTTTCACCTATTTTGAATACTATTTGCATATGCATGATGTAACCTATTTAAACTACCCTCCCCCGGTAGTGATGTAAGACTTGACAAAGCGCTGAGGCGCGAAACAGTTGTCTGCTACACGCTCCCGCACCCTTGCCACCGCTCCCTCCCTGTGATGTCTGAATAAACGCACAAAGAGATCCCTTCATCCGGTGAGTGCTTGGACTTATTTTCTATTTTATACACATTATAGTAGTTATATTCCTGTATATAGGAGCAGTATTATAGTAGTTATGTTCCTATATATAGGAGGCAGTATTATAGTATTTATAAATTTTTCCACAGGGTTCCCTTTGGGCTTGTTATAAATGTTATTACATGTCGGTAAGCCCGCAGACGTGTTACAGTGAGCCAATATAACCTTTTATGAGATCAGGGCAACTGAAACCCAGAGAGAACAGAAGAGACACAATACGACTTTTCCCTGACGCGGCACATTACCTTGAAATGAAAAGTGTCAGTTTATGTAATATGACACGTCAAAAGATCATATGTTCCTCTTTAACTAATCATTTCTATATAATGTAAAATCTCAGAAGATTTTTCAACCCAGACCTTTACATATTCCTCTGACTGCGCTAACTATGAGGAGTGACGGCGCATAATGATGAGACTGCTATGACTGGAGATGAAACATGTCTGACTAGGAGGCCACCCTATGTGGAGGAGTTAAGTTTCTCCCCAATAAAATCAGAACGCCTCTCGTCTATGAACTGGGTGCATGGCTGTGTCTATAGGTGGAAACTAATGTACAATAAATATCAAAAGTACAATAAGTGGACAAAAAACACGGTGTAATACAGTATACAGTATAATAAAGACGGTTCAAAAAAATAATGGAACACTAAAAGGTCATATCCGAGATCTCAATGAATAAAATATTCCATTTATAAATCTTTATTGATGACATAGTGGAATACAATGAAAACAATAAAGCATAAAAATGTTCATCAGAATAAATGTCCCACGGAGGTCTGGATTTGGAATGATACCTAAAATTAAAGTGGAAATGCCTAAAGAAGAGGAAATGAGGCTGAGTAATGTGTGTGGCCTCCACTTGCCTGAATGAGGTGGCCAATGGTCTCCTGAGGGATCTCCTTCCAGACCTGGATTAAAGCATCCGCCAACTCCTGGACAGTCTGTGCTGCAACGTGACGTTGGTGGATGGAGCGAGACCGATGTCCCAGATGTTCTCGACTGGATCTGTTCTCAAGTCTGGGGAACTGGCAGCAAGTCCATAGCATCAATGCCTTCATCATGCAGGAACTATTGACACACTACAACCACATGAGGCCTAGCATGTGAAGGAAGCAAGCCTGGCCCACTGCACCTGTATGTCGTCTCACAATGGGGCTGAGCATCTTATCCTGGTACCTAATGGCAGTCAGTAAACCACAGAATTGCCTCTCCACACCATTACTGACCCTCTGCCAAACCGATCATACTGGAGGCTGCTGCAGAACATTCTTCATGCTCAATGTGAATCTGCTCTTATCTGTGAAGATCACAGGGTCGATGTCCAATCTGCCAATCTTGGTGTTCTCTGGCAAATGCCAATCGCCCTTCACGGTGTTGGGCTGTAAGGTGCAGGGCTCCGGCAATGTTCTTCCTTGCACAAAGGAGAAAGTAGCAGTCCTGCTGCTGCGTTGTTGCCCTCCTACAGCCTCCTACACATCTCTTGGTGTACTGGCTTGTCTCCTGGTATCTTCTCCATGCTTTGGATACAACGGCCCCTCCATGTCTCCTGGTGTACTGGCCTGTCTCCTGATATCTTCTCCATGCTTTGGACACAACGGCCCCTCCATGTCTCCTGGTGTACTGGCCTGTCTCCTGATATCTTCTCCATGCTTTGGACACAACGGCCCCTCCATGTCTCCTGGTGTACTGGCCTGTCTCCTGATATCTTCTCCATGCTTTGGACACAACGGCCCTTCCATGTCTCCTGGTGTACTGGCCTGTCTCCTGATATCTTCTCCATGCTTTGGACACAACGGCCCCTCCATGTCTCCTAGTGTACTGGCCTGTCTCCTGGTATCCTCTCCATGCTTTGGACACAACGGCCCCTCCATGTCTCCTAGTGTACTGGCCTGTCTCCTGGTATCTTCTCCATGCTTTGGACACCCCGGCCCCTCCGTTTCTCCAGGTGTACTGGCCTGTCTCCTGGTATCTTCGCCATGCTTTGGACACTACGGCCCCTTCATATCTCCTGGTGTACAGGCCTGTCTTCTGGTATCTTCTCCATGCTTTGGACACTACGGCCCCTCCATGTCTCCTGGTGTACTGGCCTGTCTCCTGGTATCTTCGCCATGCTTTGGACACTACGGCCCCTCCATATCTCCTGGTGTACTGGCCTGTCTTCTGGTATCTTCTCCATGCTTTGGACACTACGGCCCCTCCATGTCTCCTGGTGTAATGGCCTGTCTTCTGGTATCTTCTCCATGCCTTTGGACACTACAGCCCCTCCAAGTCTCCTGGTGTACTGGCATGTCTCCTTCTTGCCATAGCTCACATTGATGTGCCATCCTGGATGAGCTGCACTACCTGAGCCACTTCTGTGGGTTGTAGACACCGCATCATGCTACCTCTACGGGTGAGAGCAATGGCAGAATGCAAAAGTCACCAAAGCAACAGTCAAAAAGAATGTGGTCGCCACTTGCAGAATCTCTCCTGTATAAGGTTTGTCTTGCTAACTGTCCATCATTTCTACCTGTTATCTCTTCCATTTGCACAACAGCAGGAGACATTGATTCCCAATGGGTGTTGTTTCATAACTGGACAGGTAGAAGGGCGACTGACTTCACAGAAGGGCGACTGACTTCAAGTTACATTGTGTTGTTTAAGTGTTCAGGTTATTTTTTTGAGCAGTGTACGAAAACAAGCCGATGAAGTAAAGGATGAGTCAGAGAAGAGTATATGAATAGCTTACATCTCCAGGATACACGGCATACCACTTCAGACCCCTGAATAGGAGAGTATATAGAAATAGTGCAGACTATGCAGCAAGCTCCTAGAAATAGACCTATAAACAATATAATACGAGTGAGAATAGTCTCTGAAATGTCAAGTGGCATAAGTCTCGGTATGATGGACTGTATACTATGTAACTCTGATTCCCTGAATAGTACAGAGTGCATGCCAGGTTACTTGAAATAGTGGAGAATATAGAGCTATCTTCTAGGAAGGAGAGCGGGAAGAATAGCGTGGTGTAAGATGTAAGGTAATGATGGGTGTAGGCGAGTCGAGTACATACCTGCTGGCATATAACAAGGCGAGCGCTGCTGGAGTGTATAGAGAGAGAGCCATGAGCCTCCTTAAATAGTATACACCAGATTGTAAAACCTATACATGCTGTGGTCTAGAAAATGATAAAGAAGTATAAGCACTGGGCAATGGAGAAGCTCTTAGTAGTTGGACAAATGTTGCAAGACCAGGCCCAAGAATGATGATGTACAATGTTCAGTACTCTCACCAATTTCCATGTGATTGATGTGTTTGATATTTCGACTGGTCCTCAAAGCCCCGTTGGGAAGAGGCCTCCCAGCACCACCACCCAATGGGCCAGGTCCCTGCTGAGTCTGACCCTTCTGATACACCATCATGAGATAGGATTGGTCTTTTTTCCCACACCGCACTCTGATACATGAAGAGGATTTACGCACTTTATGGGGTCGTCTGTCCCTGTTTTCTCCATCTCTAATTTGAAAAATCAAAAAATCAAAAAAGGGACTTTAAGCAACTCCAGAAATGATCATTAAGCAGAGTCTTACCTTTTCCAGGTGAAACAGGTGGAACAGACAGACAAATGGGGGTTCAAGTACAGTTCTACAACCAGGCACTTCGACTCGCCCACAAAGGTAGCACTGTAGTAGTTTAGTAGAGGAGATTGTAGAGAGTAGAGATGAGCGCAACTCGAGCATGCTCAAGTCCTATTGCAATTGATCAACATTTAAATACAGGAGCCTGCAAAAGTTGGATACAGCCCTAGGGAGTCCAGGAAAACTGGATACAGCGATAGTTCGAACGATCGGACTTGAACATATTTGAGCCGAACTGTAAACCATAGTCGAACATATCTAAGGAAGGGAATTATTGACACCACACCATGAAAAACTTTCTTGACCAATCATCACCCTATCAATTTTTGGGTATTTTGGAACTGCTATGGGGTCCAACATGGCCCCGCTGTTTGCAAATATCTTCATTCCAGTTTTGAAGAGGATTTCTCTAATACTAAAAGAACCTTATAAGAAGAAGCATAATGGACCCTTCTATCCTACCCATTCCTAACATCAGACCATAACATAGAATGAGAATACCTTCCACATCTACTGCAGACTACAACACCCACAACCAGACAATGGAGAAAGTTAGACTGTGTTCACAAATACCACTTGGAGCTGTGAAATGTCTCGTGTCGTTAAAAACACCGGTCACTTCTAAAGAGGGCATCGACGCCAAGACGAGACAAATTTTTTCAACGTTGTTGAAAGGGACTTCCCCTCTCCCATTATTCCCAATGTGCTTTTATCATTAAAGGGAAGTATTTAACCCAAGATTTAGGATGTCTTTGAGATGTCTTTTACATGTTGATGAGTTGCACTAAAACTATATTCATATTTGTGGTTCCAATATGCCTTCACTGAAGAATAACTTTCCCGTACATCCATACTGACATAGATCACAGTACTCTAGGACATAGCATTTGCTGCCCGGCACAAGCGCAAAAGAACAGCGCACAATCTGCTTGCTGCTCAGTTCCATTGAAGTGAATGGAGCTTAATTGCAAACCGCACCTGAACTGGAGACAAGAGTCGTGCTGTCTCTGAAAGAAAGTGGCCATGTTTTTGTAGCACTGGATAACTCCTTTAAGGGTGCCTTCACACGTACGTTTCGCAGCGGATTTCACACTACAAGTTTGCAGCGAAATCCGCTGTGAATCCTGGTACAGTGAAGTTCAATGGGGTTACATACCCGCAGCAGAATTTTCATTCTGCTACCAGTATGTAACCCGGCCCCTTTAACCCCCGCAGCCCGCCGCCCGGAGCATACATTACCTGCTTGGCACGGCGGCTGCATGTAAGGCTCCAAGCTCCCGTCAGTTCCCATCAGCCAATCAGTACACAGCAGCACTGATGGTCTGATGGGGACCAACGGAAGCTGGGAGCCTCATACACAGCCGTGGCACCGTGCAGGTAATGTATGCTCTGGGTGTGGGCGGCAGGCTGCGGGGGCTTAAAGGGGCCAGGTTACATACTGGTAGTGAAATGAAAATTAATGAAAAGTGTCAAATCCGCTGCAAATCCGGTACTTGTGAAGGCACCCTAAGTCTGTAGCCTGAGCAGCTCCATTTATTGTCCTGTGGGAGCAGGGTTAGGGGAGTATTCAGTTTTTTGTTCTTGTTTTTGTTCTTGTGCTTTTGTTTTGTACCTTTACTGTATGTGTCGGGCACTAAAGGGGTACTTCAACTGTGTGAGGGAAGAATCTACTGTGAGGAGGGCACTAATATTGCATAGGAACACTAATACAGCAACAGTACATGAGTACATTTACTGATTGAATATTACATAGTGAACTGCATGCTACCCGACCTTCTGACCATTTTCACTAGTATATTATCCACTTTATGTGTCTATTTCTAGGAGGCTATTGCATACGTTGTACTATTTCCAAGAACCTGCTAAGTACTCCATACAAATCTGCCATTGTATGCAGTGTAAAGAGCTGTGTGGTGGTATGCATTGTACAGTGCTGAGGCTATAGAGCTGTATGGAGCTCAAGGCATTAGTCACTATACTGATATACTATTCCTCTTATCCATTAGTCCTGGTACCTTTTATGCATCATCTTTTACTTTATCTGTTTTGTTGTGACCAGATTGTGTTCATATCAGCTCCTCTCCAGACGTAAGACCACTGTCTCTTTAATACCACCTAGCTAAGCATTCTGCTCGGAATTAACTTTTAATATGTTGCAAAAAATATTTGCAGAAAATACCAAACAGCTTTTTTTTCTGTGTGCTCCCCGGTGTCCTCTAAGGTCATCTTCGGGTCCCGGCTGAACAATCCAGCCTCCACTTCTGAGACAGACTTATCTGGCACTGACAGCCCACTCAGCCAATCACTGGCCACTGCGCTGTCCTGTCTCAGTCAGTGATTGGCTGAGCGGGCTGTCAATGCGAGACAAGTGCATCTCGGAAGTAGAGGCTGGAGGGTTCAACCGAAGATGATGTTGGAAGATACCAGGGGAGCACAGAGAGGTAAGAATAGGCTGTTTGCTATGTTCTGCTCTCAGAGCCGTTTTAATACATTGGTGGGCCCAGTGCACAGCCCTCAAGAGTGGGCCCCCCCTTCCCTTTCGGCACATTGTATAATGTACTGAATTTGCCCCCACACTGTATCAAGAGCCCCAATACATACAGTAGTTACCTTATAACACTATTTCCACAATACAGTGATTACATATTACATAAAAACTGCACTAAACAAAACAGAAAGATATCACCAATGATACCATTACATAATACCGCCACATCATGACCCCTAACACTACAATCCTATAACAGAGTGCAGTTACATCCAGTGACTCACCGGGGGCGTTTTCTCCAATCAGAGTCTGTCACCTTTTCTTTTTCTCTCCATCCAGCCTGGGCCACCTTGAAGTCTTCTCCTGGCTGTGAATCTTCTCTCCAGAATCTGCCAGACAAATATTTTAGGCTCCAACACATCCAGTAGTTAGGTCCCTTGTACCCCTATACAGTAGTTACACCCCTCTGTACTCCTACATAGTTACACCCCTCTGTGCCTCCATAGTTTTAAGGTGTCCCTGTAGTATATAGACCCTCATGTGCTCCTCCAGTTATATACAGCCCTCCTGTGCGCTCCCCCATTAGTATATAGCCCCCCTGTGCACTCTCCCCAGTAGTATATAGCCCCCCCTGTGCTCTCCCACAATAGTATATAGCCCCCCTGTGCTCTCCCACAATAGTATATAGCCCCCCTGTGCTCTCCCCCAATAGTATATAGTCCCCCTGTGCTCTCCAATAGTATATAGACCCCTATGCTCTCCCACAATAGTATATAGCCCCCCTGTGCTCTCCCCCAATAGTATATAGCCCCCCTGTGCTCCCCCCAATAGTATATAGCCCCCTGTGCTCCCCCCAATAGTATATAGCCCCCTGTGCTCTCCCCAATAGTATATAGCCCCCCTGTGCTCTCCATAATATATAGCCCCCCTGTGCTCTCCCCCATAGTATATAGACCCCTGTGCTCCTCAATATGATATAGCTCCCTGTGCTCACCAATAGTATATACCTCCCCTGTGCTCCCCAATAGTATATAGTCCCCTGTGCTCCCCAATAGTATATAGCTCCCCAGTGCTCCCCATAGTATATATTCCCCTGTGCTCCCCCATAGTATATAGCCCCCTGTGCTCCCCAGTAGTATATAGCCCCCTGTGCTCCCCAGTAGTATATAGCTCCCCTGTGCTCCCCAGTAGTATATAGCTCCCCTGTGCTCCCCAGTAGTATATAGCTCCCCTGTGCTCCCCAGTAGTATATAGCTCCCCTGTGCTCCCCCATAGTATATAGCTCCCCTGTGCTCCCCCATAGTATATAGCCCCCCTGTGCTCCCCCATAGTATATAGCCCCCTGTGCTCCCCCATAGTATATAGATTCCCTGTGCTCCCCATAGTATATAGACCCCTGTGCTCCCCAGTAGTATATAGTCCCCTGTGCTCTCCCATAGTATATAGGTCCCCTGTGCTCCCCCATAGTATATAGCTCCCCTGTGCTCCCCCATAGTATATAGCCCCCTGTGCTCCCCCATAGTATATAGCTCCCCTGTGCTCCCCAATAGTATATAGCCCCCTAAGCTCCCCCATTGTATAAAGCTCCCTGTGCTCCCCAGTAGTATATAGCCCCCTGTGCTCCCCAGTAGTATATAGCTCCCTGTGCTCCCCCACAGTATATAGCTCCCCTGTGCTCCCCCATAGTATATAGCCCCCTGTGCTCCCCCATAGTATATAGCCCCCTGTCCTCCCCTATAGTATATAGCCCCCTGTGCTCCCCCATAGTATATAGCCCCCTGTCCTCCCCCATAGTATATAGCTCCCCTGTGCTCCCCCATAGTATATAGCCCCCTAAGCTCCCCCATTGTATAAAGCTCCCTGTGCTCCCCAGTAGTATATAGCCCCCTGTGCTCCCCAGTAGTATATAGCTCCCTGTGCTCCCCCACAGTATATAGCTCCCCTGTGCTCCCCCATAGTATATAGCCCCCTGTGCTCCCCCATAGTATATAGCCCCCTGTCCTCCCCTATAGTATATAGCCCCCTGTGCTCCCCCATAGTATATAGCCCCCTGTCCTCCCCCATAGTATATAGTCCCCTGTGCCCCCCCATAGTATATAGCTCCCCCTCCCATATAACATTGAAAAAAACAAACACTGTTACTCACCTGGGTCCACGCGTTCCTCTTCTCTTCCCTCTTGTGGCCGCACTTCCTGCGGTCACAAGAGGCTGCACTCCCCTTACCCTCGCGCCGACGCTCCAGTGACGTCGGGCGCTAGAGGGAGAGTGCGGCCTCTTGTGACCGCAGGAAGTGCGGCCACAAGACTGACTGACAGGGAGGGAGCCAATGGCTCTCTCTCTGTCAGTGTCGCTGCTGCTGCAGCGCGGAAGCGCCGCAGCCGCAGCGGGCGGGGGCAGCGGTGATCGCCGGGGGGGCCCTGCAGGGGGCGCCATGTTGGGGTAAGTAGATTACCCATCCATGGCGCTCCCCCCTGACAGGCTGGTGGCCAGAGCCCTGTGCGACCGCACTGGTCGCACATAGCAACGGCCGGCCTGCTCGGGGGGGCCCCTTTAACCAGTGGGCCCGGTGCACGTGCACCATGTGCCCTCTGGTTAAAGCGGCCCTGTCTGCTCTGAATGTCCCTTTAATATTTGACTACAGTAACATGTGACTATGGTATACTAGAATCTTCTCCCAAAGACCATCAATCTAGACCAAGATACAGGGTTCAGGTTAGCCAGCTGAGAGGCATTGAACATCACTCTCCTTGGTACTCTTTCACCTTGTGGAGACTGCCACCTTAGAGCAGGCCAGGCCATGCTGGAAACAGATATATGCAATTTATCTTTCCTCCAGAAGGAAGAATATTGCCTCTCTAGCTCCATCTAGTAGGTTAGACATTGAATTACAGGATAGCTACCTCTAAGGCCTCATTCACAAGGTCTGTGCCACGATCCACGCCACGATGACCAGAGGAGGACCCTAAAATTGTCCGTGGTTGCGGATGTGTGAATGCAGCCTAATAGGTGTAACAATGGAGCTAATTTGCATACTATTTTTCCCAGGTAGCTTTCCCTGGTCTTTAAAACCTATAAGAAGTCTCTACTGGAGGTGCATGTCATCACCAGCCCAGCCTCAACTTATAAAAAGGAAAGTCGGAAGGCTCTCAAAGATACTGCATAAGGTAAATAGAATTATTTAATGTGCATAAAAGATACATATAATACTGAGCCTTCTGCATAAATTGAAAAAAAAATTGAAAATATATGTGATAAAATATAAATGTAAAAGTAAAAAGAAAGAAAAAAAATAAAATAAAATATATATATATACAAAACAGTCCTGTGGTCTGAAATCCAGTAAGTTGATTAGTTGGAGTCAGCCGTCTTGGAGATAAAACAAGCTGTACGTACCGTAAGTCCTGAATTCATATGCATAAAAAACATACAATGTCCAAATGCATTGAATTTTTTATATATTGTATCTTTTTTATGCATATGAATTCAGGACTTACATACAGCTTGTTTTTATCTCCACGACTGCTGACTCCAACTAATGAACTTACTAGATTTCAGACCACAGGACTGTTTTTTATTCTTCTTTTTTTTTTTTTCCTTTTTATGCTAAGGGTCTAACATTATATTATATGTATCTTTTATACACATTACATAATTCCATTTACCCATCCAGTTTAATCTGACTTTCCTTTCTATACTTATCTATACTTAACTGTGTGACCAGTACACACTTGGATAGGCACTTGGTTACTGGGCATTCACAAGGTCGATAAAAATTACCTCTTTGTTTTATTGCAACCACAACTTCTGGCACCGTGAGATCATGGCCCAAGTGGAAACCAGGAGCAAGACAAACTCTCTTGATGTTTCAAAGACTTGGCCATTGATTCTTCTGGCCTTAGGGGTTGGTAATGGTTTGTTGGGACCTATCTTCTTCTGAACTCAACCTGCAATAGATGACATCCTTATTAGAGATGAGCGAACCGGGTTCGGGTTCGAGTTGATCCGAACCCGAACGATCGGCATTTGATTTGCGGGGGCTGCTGAACTTGGATAAAGCTCTAAGGTTGTCTGGAAAATATGGATACAGCCAATGACTATATCCATGTTTTCCACATAGCCTTAGGGCTTTATCCAAGTTCAGCAGCCACTGCTAATCAAATGCCGAAAGTTCGGGTTCGGATCGACTCAAGCATGCTCGAGGTTCACTCATCTCTAATCCTTATCACATTACCTTATCCCAAAATTCGGTCATTTGAGGTCCTACACCTCAGTTGCCAATGTTTCGTGGTTCTAGGACCTCAAATCTTCATACATCATAATAGCGTTACACTTATGGGGCAATTGTTCTTCAACAGTTCAAACCCAAACGCTCGGCATTTCACTACCGGTGGCTAGAGAAGTTCGATGATGCATAACATGGACACAGCCATAGAGCGGCATTCAACTTCTCCAGCCACCAGGACAGAAGTCAAATGTCGAGTGTTTGGGTTCAGGCGAAGTTCGCTCATCACTATTCTTCAATCCTATGAAATTCCTATAATTTCCATGGAATGCTCTAATATAACGCATCCTATATCTTATAACAAAGACAATGCCAAGGACTCACGTTCTAAGTGTCGCTGCTCTTCCTTAGGTGAGTATCCATTATTTGTTTCTATGGATATGATGTTGATTCTCGCCTCCCCTTCTTTCTGACGGCTCATGGTTAGAATCTGTTAGTGTCCTTGTATCTATATACAGCAATGCCTTAATCTCTATAAGCACCTTCATCTGCTAATGAGTGTCAGGAGGTAGAAATATGTAACTATGGTAATGTTTGTCTGACTTCACCATTCACGGCCACTAATCATATCCAGCGCTCAATAATTACAAGGCCTGGATTAGCCTTACATCCATTCACACCCGCACTAAATTACCTGTATGATGAACTGTATCAGCGGAACTTGGCAAGAAAGACAGGGGAGGATATTAGATGTGTCTGGTATCATAGACTCTTAAGATGCGGCACTAACCGTAAGCATATGGCATAAATCAGGTGACGAGAACAGATGTATAGAACTAAATTACAGTAATTAGTTCTGAATTGACCCCTTGTGTATTGTATATGAATAGATGGCAAACACTACAGGGCTTATGTTCTCATGTGCTGGAGATTATAATGTTATTTATAGAATTAGGGGAAAAAATATTAGTAATAAAAATGGGTATTAACTGTAATAGCTGTACAAGAGAACTTAAAGCAACACTCTACCTGGTATGTACTCCACTCATTATACATTTAACTAGTACATCCTACTGTTTCTTCTTAGAACATAACTACTAAAATGCTGCTCCTATATACAAGAATATAACTACTATAATACTGCTCCCTATATACAGGAATATAACTACTATAATACTGCTCCTATATACAGGAATATAACTACTATAATACTGCTCCTATATACAGGAATATAACTACTATAATACTGCCCTTATATACAAGAATATACCTACTATAATACTGCTCCTATATACAAAACTATAACTAATATAATACTGCCCCTATATACAAGAATATAACTAATATAATGGCACAAGCATGTAGATGCGAGAAATCCAAAGCACTCACCGGGTCATAGCAGTCTTCAGCAGTTTATTACATAGATCATCACAGGGAGGGGGAAAGATGGAGGAGGTGCGGGAGCGTCTCTGCAAACAACCGTTTCACGCCGAAGCGCTTTGTCAAGTTACTGCTGAAGACTAAATAAACTGCTGAAGACTGCTATGACCCGGTGAGTGCTTTGGATTTCTCGCATCTACATGCTTGTGCCATTTTACACTGTATTTTCTGCCCCTGCACCCCGGATTCAGTCTAACACACTCATTGTGTGTGTCTATCCATACATGCCTCATCTGAATTCATTGAGCCCTATACACAGAGAGTGCGGGCTCTGTATCTCCTTGTTTGATTATAACTAATATAATACTGCTCCCTATATACAAGAATATAACTACTATAATACTGCCCCCTATATACAAGAATATAACTACTATAATGCGGTTCAGGGAAGAAAAAGAGTGCTGCACCTCACACCTATGGCTGATACTAGTACCTCTCGGCTGCATAAAAAACATCAGAATTCTGTATGTGAATTGATCAAGCCATACTGCCCCATGTACCTCGTGCAGGTATCTGATACACATGGGTCCCTACACTAAGTCCACACTGTGCCAGTCAGCGACCACCACCCCCGCAGGCGTGCACAGTCAGGGAAGGGTGGCCATGGAACGGCCCTGCAACCCCCATGCCACAGGACCAGACCCAAAAATGCCACACCAAAACCCAGCCAGCACCACCGGCGGAGGAAGCTGCCCCCAAACAGCACAAGTCTGGATAAGGTATTGCACTCACCATAGCTATCACAGATAGAATGGGACAGACAGGAGGGATTAAAACCATGAGCACTCAGGTGTCTCCTGCTAATTGCGGTCATGTGGGTCTTACCAGGAGGAGTGCAAAACACTGAGAAAAGAGAGAAACAAAATACGGTTCAGGGAAGAAAAAGAGTGCTGCACCTCACACCTATGGCTGATACTAGTACCTAGTGGTGCTGGCTGGGTTTTGGTGGGGCTTTTTGGGTCTGGTCCTGTGACATTGGGGTTGCAGGGCCGTTCCATGGCCTCCCTTCCCTGCATGTGCACGCTTTGCGGGGTTGGCGGTCGCTGACCGACACGGTGTGGAGTTAGCGTAGGGACCCGTGTGGACCAGAGGACCTGCGCGGTGGTACACGGGGCAATATGGTTTGATCAGTTCATATACAGACACTCTGGTGTTGATTTTTAATATAGGCCTAGCGGCATTAGTGTCAGCCATAGATGGGATGTGCAGCCGTTCCACTCTCTCCAGTTCGTATAACTACTATAATACTGCTCCCTATATACAAGAATATAACTACTATAATACTGCTCCTATATACAAGAATATAACTACTATAATACTGCTCCTATATACAAGAATATAACTACTATAATACTGCTCCTATATACAGGGATATAACTACTATAATACTGCTCCTATATACAAGAATATAACTACTATAATACTGCTCCCTATATACAAGAATATAACTACTATAATACTGCTCCTATATACAAGAATATAACTACTATAATACTGCTCCTATATACAGGGATATAACTACTATAATACTGCTCCTATATACAAGAATATAACTACTATAATACTGCTCCTATATACAAGAATATAACTACTATAATACTGTTACTATGAAATAATCCTTCAGTTCACCATCAGTAAATAATGTTTGAATAGACTGCATTCAGAGAATAATGTGTATCTACAGTGTAAGGCCAGGTTCACACTATGTAAAAACAACGGCCGTATTTCATAACAACGTGGCCTAATACTATGAAGAATATCACTGTGGGTGCTTTTATTCCTAGTCTTATATAAGGTTTGTTAATAAATCTGTCCTGGGGGATTATGGGTAACATATATAAAGTGTGATTTGCACACTATAGTGATGGCCACTCTTGGATTCTCAGTCTCCGTGAAGCAGATGTGTCTGTGATGAGAGACAGCTGGCTGCTGCTGACTTGCATTGTGTGAGGGGTAATGGAGAGTGAGGGAGCTAATGAGAAAGAAATTAGGCAGAAGGAAGAGGAAGAAGGATGAGACAGAAGACAGAATGTAACTCCTTACTGCCAGGGACGATATATTGTCAGGGTGTGTTCACATGGGGGGATTTGCATATTGATATTAAAATCCTCAGTGATCAGTACTATTGAGCTGTGGTGTACATCTGTTATGGTTGGCCGGTGTTATGTTCTGCTGCCACCACTAGATGTCCCTGTTGCATAGACCAAAGAAAAGGGCATGTAGCAGGAAGAGGAGAGCAGAGCGTGGTACAAACCACATGGATTGGTAGGAGATCCTGCTTCTCCCAGAATAGAGATAGTGGTGTGTATACTGAGGCCACCTTACACAGACTCTGTAACTGATACATCTGAATGGGGAGAGTATACAGGCTGCAGAGAAACAACTATGATGAGACAGCAGCTGGTGATAAAGGAGTCTGTAGATAGGGGACAGATGGGGTGGAGTACTAAGAGATCTAGGCAAGAGTTATTTGCATATAGCTAGGAAAACAGCATTTATCTTGGGTAACTAAACAAGGTGGTACCAGGTAAGCTGGTACCAGGACTATCGGAGCACATGCCATGGCCATCTTTTCCTCTCTGCTGCAAGGTAGACCCCAAAACTGGGCCTAAAAGGGGTTGACCTATCCTTGGAATATCAGATTAATCAGCGAAGAGGATCGGCTCTTCTACAAGCTCTATGTCCTCTTCGCTTTCTGCCAGACACAGCTTCATACATTCGGCAAAACATGCCGCTGGGTGAAGCTGTAAAGCAGGTTTTCCCACCACAATTTAATATGACTCTTGGTCCCTCCAACCCATTTGTAGCTATCAGATGTGTGGGGGAAGCCTAAAGTCAATAGGACTTGCTCAATTTGTCTAACTCGCCTACTTGGGTTGTTTCCAGCTTCCTAACCACCTCTGGTGGCTGCAAACAGGCTGGAAAGAAGCCAGGTAGGCCTCAATCTCACTATAGGTGGAGTTCACAGAGTTAGGACCCCGATCTCCTGGGGATATGCCATAAGTATCTGGTAGTGGCTTATTTCTCTAGGAACAATGAGTCGAGCATTGTAAATGCAATATAACCAACTCTTTTGTTGATGTAGAGTACGGAGGCCGCATGCACCTTAGATGGTCAGCCAAGTGCACGGAAGGTGGCTAGTTTGGTTGAATTTGGTTTACACAGTAGACAGAAGTAGGTTGATTAAGAAATCAGAGGTCCAACAAAGGAGTAATCTTCAAAGCTTTATTGGAGGATCAAGAAAACAATACAATGTTCTCGAGAAAGGCTCAATGTGAGCCGTAACGTTGTATTGTATTGTTGATCCTTTGAAGATTACTCCACTTGGATGCTGTTGGACCTCTTGTTGCTTGATATCCTATCCACTTTGGATTGTGGATGAACCAGCGGGCATCTCTTTTCTGCTACATTGGAACCCTTTGGTGCCGTTGGACCTCTTTCTCCTTCCAGAAGTTGGTTGATGGCTGAATAACTGTTGGATTACAGTTGGTTACACTGGTTGTACATGATCAATGGCTTCGAGTGAAGGACAAAAACTTTCTGGAAATATTCTGGGAAAGTTCTAAGGATATTCTTTCGCATTGTTCATGGATGAAAGATCTTTGAAGAAATGTTTTTAGGCAACTATCGGCCAGAATTTTCAAACACATTCGGCTAAAATTAACTTCTACCCAACAAATAATTATTTTGGGTGAAATCATCAATTTTAAAGACAATGTCAGTCAAGCCCTGGGGTGGTAGCATCTAGAGTTAATAAAAAGTAGGCCCGCGTGGTTCTAAAAATCCCATCGCGTTTCCAGTGGTTTGCCCATGTAGGTACCATGAACCATGCTTAGAATCACATTAATTTCAGTTGGATGGCGATAATTATGAATCAATCCTTAATTGCATTAGCGGTAAATTCCGGCTGATTACAAGACTCTCCACCGTGCATGCACTGACTCGTAAGATCTCCGGGTAACCCAATCAATCCTTCCCCTCGTTAATAGCTCGGAAACAATTCACGATGACATCTTGTTGAGCACAGTCCTCCAACATCAAGAAATAACATGCTAGATGGATGAGCGGTAAGAAACAGGTAAAGGTCCTCCTGCAAGGTGAAGGCTTTCGAGTCAATTCGAGGTCATGATTTCATTCATTTTATGGATGACAGACTCCACCACCTGGTCACCTCATTCCTACCCCTGGTTAATTGCCTAGAAGTAATTTCTATATTGGCGGCTAATTTTAATAGACACCTTTGTAGGAGGTGGAGCAGGGACTGGTGTGTTTTCACGTGGGGATGGGGTCAAGATCTTTGGAGAAAGAACTCTTAAGGTTTGGTGAAGATCGATCATCTGTCATTGTCAGTAATGGTTGTAATAACGTTATGGATCACTAAGCAAAGTCTATCTCTCTGGGTCTATAGAAAGAATGGGGTTATACCGCACGTATATTGTATGATAAATGTGTGATATGATGGGAAGAACGCATCAGTGAAGACCCACATGGCTGATCATGGTAGAGGAGAGATCAAGATGTAGAAAATCAGATGACTAATGGGAAGATAGATAGATAGATACATAGGAAAGAGATAGATAGATAGATAGATAGATAGATAGATAGATAGATAGGAAAGAGATAGATAGATAGATAGATAGATAGATAGATAGATAGATAGGAGATAGATAGATAGATAGATAGATAGATAGATAGATAGATAGATAGATGATAGATAGATAGAGATAGATAGGAGATAGATAGATAGATAGATAGATAGATAGATAGATAGATAGATAGATAGATAGATAGATAGATAGGAGATAGATAGATTTCCCCAGGTTTATTAAACTCCAGGCCAGTTCACAGTGATAGTCAAGACAATCGATAAAACACAATTTATCTAGCGTGGCGCATGTCACTATTAATATAACAAGGTGAAGAATTATCTTTAGTGAAGCCTGTAATAGGATTCTGTTAAATACCCAAAGCTAATGATTGTATACACAGTGTGCAAGAGCGCAGGGCAGTCATATGTATTCATTAGATGTGTCATCAGAGCTATGTGGGGGGTTATAGTTAACCAATGTATTGCCAATGCCTAATCATATCATATACACATTGGGGGCAGTATTATAGTAGTTATGAATATAAATGATAAAGAATAGGGCACTAACCAAATCTTCTGGCTTGTTTCACTTTATTCCAAACATCCAAAGGAAGGGAGGACAGATGGACTATTATGGACGCAGTCCCGGAACAGACCACTAGTGTATATATATCACAGTGCAAACTGAGAATGTGACTGTGTTTTTATTTATTTTGTGTTACAATGTTATTGTGTTTTCACTTTGCACTGTGCGGTCAGGTCACTCCCCGACAGGAAGAAGCACCAGTGGGCGTGAAACGGCTGTTCCAGGAGAGCGCGCCCACTAGTACACCTGTCCTCTCTTTCTTTGGATGTTTGGAATAAAGTGAAATAAGCCAGAAGATTTGGTGAGTGCCCCATTCTTTATCTTTCATATTCATTAGATCGCTGGTTGTTACTTAGTGGGAGCACCACCTTTACACGACTGCCATACTCTCCTTCATCCTAGCGGGGTCTACTGTCAGCGTCTACTGTGCATTATAGTAGTTATACTCCTGTATATAGAAGCAGTATTAAAGTAGTTATATTCTTGTATATAGGAGCAGTATTATAGTAGTTATATTCCTGTATATAGGAGCAGTATTATAGTAGTTATATTCTTGTATATAGGAGCAGTATTATAGTAGTTATATTCTTGTATATAGGAGCAGTATTATAGTAGTTATATCTCTGTATATAGGGAGCAGTATTATAGTAGTTATATTCTTGTATATAGGGGGCAGTATTATAGTAGTTATACGAACTGGAGAGAATGGAACGGCTGCACATCCCAATATGGCTTGATCAATTCATATACAGACACTCTGGTGTTGATTTTTAATATAGGCCTAGCGGCAATAGTATCAGCCATAGATAGGATGTGCAGAAGTTCCATTCTCTCCAGTTCGTGTATTATAGTAGTTATATTCATGTATATAGGAGCAGTATTATAGTAGTTATATTCATGTATATAGGAGCAGTATTATAGTAGTTATATTCTTGTATATAGGAGCAGTATTATAGTAGTTATATTCTTGTATATAGGAGCAGTATTATAGTAGTTATATTCTTGTATATAGGAGGCAGTATTATAGTAGTTATATTCTTGTATATAGGAGCAGTATTATAGTAGTTATATTCCTGTATATAGGAGCAGTATTATAGTAGTTATATTCCTGTATATAGGAGCAGTATTATAGTAGTTATATTCTTGTATATAGGAGCAGTATTATAATAGTTATAGTCTTGTATATAGGGGCAGTATTATAGTAGTTATATACTTGTATATAGGAGCAGTATTACAGTAGTACTTGGAATAAGTGATAACATAAAACATCACAAGTGACAGACACAGACCACCAGCAGCACAAAGGTTAAAGACAATTAAAGATCCATCAATGTACAACTTGTCATAGAAGTAATTTTTGACCGGATCAATGACCATATGGTAAATCTTTACATAAATGATTTTCAGCCTCATAGCCCGCTCTTTACATCTGGTGCCCTGGGATATCTGGTATAGGATTCCTCTAGGTTTCCGTACCTTCGCTACGTCTTCTGCAATAGGAAATCGGTGATACTTGGTCATTTGCATAGTAATTGGCTCAGCTTTGATGAATGACATGTTCAGCCCTGGGGGTATCAGGACTACGGCTTCCTTTGATAGTCCAGAGTGAATATCTGGGAAGTCCATTGATGATAATAGAGGCCATGAAAGACCCGCAAACCGCCATAGGATTCCCATAGCCAGATGACAGATATAAGTTGTGCACTAACAAACATTGATCTGAGCCTAATGACGGAAGGACGAGGCGTTGCGATCCCTCCATTGATCCTTGTGGTCCCATTAACGTCCTTTGTGTGTCAATTATATGGCAGGTTTATCCTGTGAAGGTGAAGGTTTACGCAAGGTATGATAAAGCCCAGGACACAGCTGGCTCTCAGAATTGACAATCTCCATGAATATATGTGTTCTCTCCATAGTTCTGTCTATGCAGAGTGCAGATCAATAGCCTCGGGTTTTGTTACGGTGTATCGCATACATCACCGAGCGAATCAATGGCCATATGTTTGTGGCTGTGTGTGTCGGTAGATAATAGAAGTAATTAGCTTGTGCACTGTATACCGTCATATCGAGCTACAGAGAGGTGATGTGCACTTGTATACATCACCTCCTTGTGCTGTACGCACTCCTTTATGTTCTCGTACACAGATGTCATCGCTTCCATTCATTCCTATACTCGCACCGTTTCCTTCTTGTCTTCCATGTTTAGAAACGTGAATGGGAATAAAGGGGAGAATGCAAGGGTGGAGGCCGAGCCGAGGCCGTGCACTGTACCGTATTCCATTCATCCATTTATTCCCATTTATGAATGGAAGTGGTGTGACATCTGTGTACGGTACAAGAACATAAAGGAGTCATAGTGCAGCACAGCCGGCCAATGCTCAACCGGCCATGAACTGTTTCACCCGGCTCCACCATAACTACCATCAGCTGAGCATAGGGAGATGTACCACAATACCACCCTTAAAGGGGTAGTTCACAAAAAAAAATTCAATTCAACTGGTGCCATAAAGTTCCAGAGATTTGTAATTTACTTCTATTAAAAAAATCTAAAGTCTTCCGGTACTTATCAGCTGCTGTATGTCCTGCAGTTCCCAGTCTGACACGGTGCTCTCTGCTGCCACCTCTGTCCAGAGCAGATGAGGTTTTCTATGGGGATTTGCTGCTGCTGTGGTCAGTTCCTGACATGGACAGAGGTGGCAGCAGAGAGCACTGTGTCAGGCTGGAAAGAGTACACCACTTCCTGCAGGACATACAGCAGCTGACAAGTACTGGAAGACTGGAGATTTTTAAATAGAAGTAATTTACAAATGTATATAACTTTTCTGAAACCAGTAGATTTGAAAAAAATCAGTGTGTGTGTTGCCTTTAACCAACATGCTGGGGTTGTCCTATGTAGCTGAAGGAGTCCCTGACGAAAGGATAGTCGCCCTAGACACAGACAGGTTTGGGTTCCCCTTCAGTGATAGTTGCCCTGTTAGGGTTTAGCAGGCCATAATCTTAGAAGTAGATATTTGAAGAAAGAAACTGTCTTTAGGCACTCGGGCACCTGGTCATAGGCCAGGCCCTGGAAGGAACTCTCTCTGGTACAACTGCAGTGTAGACTACTCGGGAACAACTAAGACTAAGGCTAGGTTCACACTCCGCTTTTGCAATCCGTTTATGTGTGCATCCGTTTTGATCCGTTTTTCCATTGACTTTCATTGTAAAAAAAGGATCAAAACTGATCCGTTTTTTTTTTACGGACACAAAACGTAGCTGACACGACTTTTGTGTCTGTTAAAAAAAACAGCTCTGTTTTGATCTGTCAACAGACACAAAAGTCGTGTCAGCTACGTTTTGTGTCCGTAAAAAAAAAACGGATCAGTTTTGATCCTTTTTTTACAATGAAAGTCAATGGAAAAACGGATCGAAACGGATGCACACAAATGCATCCGTTTTCTCCATCCGTTTTTGGAAAAACGGATTGCAAAAATGCAGTGTGAACCTAGCCTTACTCTGACCCCCACCAGATACTTATAAGGTAAGGCTGGGCTGGTTCCCTATTGGTGGAGAATATTCTGTGATGACTCAACATTCCATAGGGTAGAACATTCTGGAACAGGACCCTGATAGGCTGAGAGAGTGGGATGTGGCTGGCAATCACACACTTCCACATACAATATAATATGCATAACATTAACCCCCTATTGCCGTCAATGTGCTGGCTGCTATAAAACAATATTTGTTAGTGACATCTTGTGGTGAAATAGTAATACTGCATTGTACATAAGAAAGCATTAGAGACCCAAAACCCTCAGTGCTGACTGATATGCCTAGGAACAAGCAGTGCAGGGGCACATGGCTCCTATGACACAGCAGTGTTATGGGGGATCTGTAGATGACACTGTTATAGGGGATGTGTAGATGACACTATTATGGGGGATCTGTAGATGACATCGTTATGGGGGATCTGTAGATGACAATGTTATGAGGGATCTGTAGATGACACTGTTATGGGGGATCTGTAGATGACAATGTTATGAGGGATCTGTAGATGACACTGTTATGGGGGATCTGTAGATGACAATGTTATGAAGGATCTGTAGATGACACTGTATGGGGGATGTGTAGATGACACTGTTATGGAGGATCTGTAGATGACACTGTTATGGGGGATGTGTAGATGACACTGTTATGGGGGATCTGTAGATGACACTTATGGGGGATCTGTAGATGACATTGTTATGGGGGATGTGTAGATGACACTGTTATGGGGGATGTGTAGCGGACACTGTTATGGGGGATGTGTAGAGAACACTGTTATGGAGGATCTGTAGATGACACTGTTATGGGGGATCTGTAAATGACACTTATGGAGGATCTGTAGATGACACTGTTATGGGGGATGTGTAGATGACACTGTTATGGGGGATCTGTAGATGACACTGTTATGGTGGATGTGTAGATGACACTGTTATGGGGGATGTGTAGATGACACAGTTATGGTGGATGTGTAGATGACACTGTTATGGGGGATGTGTAGATGACACTGTTATGGGGGATCTGTAGATGACACTGTTATGGTGGATGTGTAGATGACACTGTTATGGGGGATGTGTAGATGACACAGTTATGGGGGATGTGTAGATGACACAGTTATGGGGGATGTGTAGATGACACAGTTATGGGGGATGTGTAGATGACACTGTTATGGGGGATGTGTAGATGACACTGTTATGGAGGATGTGTAGATGACACTGTTAGGGTACGTTCACACCTACCTACCGCTGCGTGTATGGGACTCGGCCCCTTTAACCCCTACGCCGCCGGCCGAAAGCATGCCTGCCCGCAGCCCCAGCCCCCCGTTCGGCCGCCCCGAGCATACATTACCAGTTCGGTGCCGCGGCTGTGTGAAGCTCCCGGCTCCCTTCACTCCTCTTCAGCCAATCAGTGCACGGCAGCCCTGATTGGCTGAAGAGGAGCGAGGGGAGCCGTGAGCCTGAATCAAGCCGCGGCACCGAACTGGTAATGTATGCTCGGGGCGGCTTGCGGTGCGGCCAGACGGGGGGCCGGGGCTGCGGGCAGGCAGGCAGGCTTTCGAACAACGGTGCAGGGGTTAAAAGGGCAGAGTCCCATACATGCAGCGTTAACCCTCCTGTGAGTGGTGGAGCTGAGTGTGTGTGAGAGTGAAGACAGGATAGGACAGAGAAGAACTCGCACCTGTGACTGGTCAACACATAACACGTGACACAAAACAATTGACCTTTCTTCTTCTTCCACAGTGCATAGTACAAGATAAAACAGTAGTGACACCTAGTGGGGAAAACACAACAGTACATCTCCCACTTGTATGAACCTGAGGGAGTGACTAACTAAGGTGCCATGACACAGCACCCTGTGGCACCACAAATGCATCACGGTATTATAGCTGGTAGCTATAGGGGAGCAACTGCATAATGGTAAAGGCACCTATGTACCCTCTGGGGACACATACAGTATCTTACTAATTGGGGGCAGCTACCTAATGGCAGTGCCCACTGGAAGATACCTAAAAGAGACCGACCCAGGGGCCTTATTAGGTATTGGACAGGGATGTGCCATAGAATGTTATAGTTCATAACTGTTCTGACTTAATAGTGCCATATAGTGCACATAAGATATGTCATTTAGAATCTATGAGAAAACATAATGGAGGCCTCTATCGTTTGTCACCCAGAATCTGTTCTTTTTGAAGGAGAGCAAGGAAATGAGAAATGACTGAGCAGGGCGACCCGTGAACTTACAAAATGGCCGCCTTTGAGGTTTCAGTCGATATCGTTCACTAATAGACAGAAGGTCTAGATGTGACATGTAAATCTGTTAATGCATTCAGTGTATTCCGTTTCCATCAGATACTCGGTGCGGTAAAAGCCTTTTATATGAAGATGAAGCAGAGCCGCCCGAGGGGGTCACACACCTGCAGAGAAAGCCGAAAAGTCAATGTGTTTAATGCAGATGGGATTATGGCAAATGATCCGTAGGCTTTAGGTCTGGGATTAATGTAGTCTTTGCATGTTTGCATAAGATAACACTGTTCCCAATTCAGGATGAGCACAGGATGTAGCAGAGCTGAGTATGGGAGAGGTTGTTGTGTTGTGTTTACCTATAGATTTATAGAAGGAGCTCAAAGCTTTGGAGGTCCCAAGTGCAGGAATAGGACCAGATTAACCGTGAGGCCTGTCTGTACACTGGATAGAGTAGACGTCAACAACAACCCAATCCCCATGGGCCCTTGTACGTATTTCTCTCTCTGTCTTCCTGGAGAAGATGTCATCTGTGCTGCTCTAAATCCCGATGACAATGTTTCCCAATCTCAATCTCCGTCCAGTAATTACGCGACCAATTTACCCCATTTGAGATTAAATATGGCGACAAATGGGCCCCAGCTTGCAGCTAAACATCAGTCTTCAGCTCGTAATGAAGAGCTTGGCGGCTGCGGTGTGTGCTTTCCAGCATTAACCCTTTCTGCGCCCTCGACATCTGTTATTATACAGATGAGTCTGAAGTCTTGTGGGATTCCCCTTTAAAAGATGACAGATCAGACTTACTATGACTATAGAATATTTCATCACATACAGAGGCATGGTGTCTTGAAGTCTTGATGTTTGCAGTTCTCAGATAAGGCACAGAAGCTTAATGGTGACACTAGTAAGTCACACTAGAGGGCGCTGTGACTTAAAAATTGCAGCTGCGGCTTCATTGTTAGTAGGTTTCCAGGTCTCTTGGGGGTCTTAAGTCTCATTAGCATAAGGTAAGGAGGAGACACAGGGGCAAACCTCTTATCCATCAATGTAAGGTAAGAACAAAGGCGCAGATGTGTCTACGTGATGGAGGGCCACAGGTTCTGTACTATGGGATTAGTTCACCATACACTGAGTCGCCCATCTAGGCGATGACCCTCTTATGTAGGATCAAGTACCTTCCAAGGTCAGCGGTTGATTAGGCCCATAAATCACATTATCCCTGTATATAATGTAAAGACACTGACATATATGTAAGCTAAGAACAACCGCATTCAGGTCATAGGCCCCATCTGTCCCAATAAACTACACTCTATGGTTTTCCATTAACTCCACAGAACGTATTCTGTACTTACAAAATGACTTTACAGAATGCATGATGACCGGAGATTAGTGAAAATTAGCAGGAATTGGACACACTAACTGACTGGGGGCACTGTGTATGGGGGGCACACTTTGGCTAGGGAACACTCTTAATGGAGAACTGTAAACAGGGGCACTCTCTTAATGGGGCAATATAAATAGGATCACTCTTTTAATTTGGCACTGTAAATAGAGGTACTCTCTTAACGGGGTACTGTAAATAGGGGCACTCTTTTAGTAGTGTACTGTAAATAGGGTCACTCTCTCGATAGGGTATGTTAAACAGGGTCACTCTTTTCATGGGGCAATACAAATAAGAGCACTCTCGTAATGGAGCATTGTAAATAAAGGCCCTCTTATGATGAGGCACTCTCTAGATGGGGTACTGTAAATTGGGACACTGTCTTCATGGGCCAGTGAAAATAGGGACACTTTCCTGATATGGCACTGTAACTAGGGGCACTCTCTTAATGGGTTAATGTAAATAGGGCCACTCTCTTGATGGGGCACTGTAAATAGAGACACTCTCTTGATGGGGCACTGTAAGTAGGGGCACTCTCTTAATGTGGCAGTGTAAGTTGGGGCAGTCTCTTGATGGGGCACTGTAAGTAGGGGCACTCTCTTAATGTGGCAGTGTAAGTTGGGGCAGTCTCTTGATGGGGCACTGTAAGTAGGGGCACTCTCTTTATGGAGCATTGGTAATAGGGGCAATCTCTTGATGGGGCACTGTAAGTACAGACACTCTCTTGATTGGGCACTGTAAGTTGGGGCACTCTCTTTATGGGGCATTGGTAATAGGGGCACTCTCTTGATGGGGCACTGTAAATAGGGACACTCTCTTGATGGGGCACTGTAAGTAGGGGCACTCTCTTTATGGGGCATTGGTAATAGGGGCACTCTCTTTATAGGACACTCTCTGGACCATGGAGAATACACCCCTGAACCACACATAGGGGCATATGTATCGTTCTCTTTGTGCCATTATTTTGGCGCAAAAGTTGTTTTTGCGTAGCATTTATCAAGCCGTTTGCGCTACCTTGAGCATTTTTTTATTGCCTTTTTTATTTATTTTTCATATCAAGGGGGCGTGGTCGGAGCATGGTTTATATTAGCCTTTTGTAGCCAGATTTTTTTTATTTTGCGCAAAAATGGTTGCGCAGCATTACTCCAGTTAGTTTTTTTTTTTTTTTAAGCCAAAGGATAAAAAATTCAAAAAATGTGCAATATTTATCAAGGTCTGTGATACTAATGATAATCAGGAGATCTTTGTGCAACAGAGCAGCTGTACTTTGGGCCCCGTGCCAAATGACAAACTCAGCTCTGCTACATCTTGTATTTCTTTCTCTGCTTGTAATTGGCTGTGGTCTGTGACCTGGTGAATAGCGGATAATTGGGTGAGACGTCTCTGGTATCGCCCATCAGGATCTCCCATTCTCCCTGAGTTTTCTCTTAAGGCTAATTTACAGGATTTCTTGCACTCGGTGGGGGTGGAGGGGCAGATTGGGCTTGTGATGTTCCCAGCATGAGGCTAACTACAGGGGGCACATGTGTGAGATTGTTAGATGTGGCGGCTGCCATAGAATCCGATTATTAACAGGATAGGGAGCGAGATCTGCGGTCAGAAAAGACACAGGGTGGAGGGTGACAGAGAATAGAGATGTGTCTAATGGACGTGTGCACCTGTCAGGCTGACGCTTGATGTCTCTACAGTTTACATTCATTCTACGTCCTTTTCCTTTTTATCTATCACAGAACATTCTGGAGTTTTTTGCACCATATAGTTATTTACATATAGTTAATACGGTTGAAAAAAGACACATGTCCATCAAGTTCAACCAAGGAGGGGATGGATACAGGGAAGGGGGAGGGGTGATAGCTTCTATACATATGCATTTATATTATTTTGCTCTAAGAACTTGTCTAGGCCGGTTTTGAAGCCCTCTACTGTTTTTGCTGTGACCAGATCCTGTGGTAGACTGTTCCACAGATTCACAGTTCTCATGGTAAAGAAGGCTTGTCGCCTCCGGAGATTGAACCTTTTTTTCTCCAGGCGGAGGCAGAGCCCTCTTGTCCTTTGAGGGGGTTTTACCTGGAACATCTTTTCCCCATATCTCTTGTAGGGGCCATTTATATATTTAAATAAGTTAATCATATCTCCCCTTAAACGTCTCTTCTCCAGACTAAACAAATGTAATTCTTTTAATCTCTCCTCATAACTAAGATGCTCCATTCCCCTTATTAGTTTAGTTGCCCGTCTTTGTACCCTCTCCAGCTCTAGAACATCCTTTTTATGAATCGGGTTCCAAAACTGGACAGCATACTCCAGATGAGGCCGCACCAAAGCTTTATAAAGCGGTAATATTATATCCCTGTCCCGAGAGTCCATGCCTGTTTTAATGCATGACAATATCCTGCTGGCCTTAGAAGCAGCTGACTGACATTGTGTGCTATTCTGTAGTTTATTATCTACAAGTACACCCAGATCCTTCTCCATCAGTGACTCTCCCAGAATAACTCCCCCCAGGACATATGATGCATGTGGGTTATTAGTACCCAGGTGCATAACTTTACATTTATCCACATTGAACCTCATTTGCCAAGTGGACGCCCAAACACTCAGTGTCTCTAAGTCATCCTGTAACATCTGCACATCCTCCATAGACTGTACTGTACTACAAAGCTTGGTGTCATCTGCAAAGATAGAAACATTGCTGTTAATTCCATTCTCAATATCATTAATAAACAAGTTAAACAGAAGAGGGCCCAGTACTGACCCTTGGGGTACACCACTTATTACCGGGGACCATTCGGAGTAGGAATCATTGACCACCACTCTCTGGGTACGATTATTAAGCCAGTTTTCAATCCAGTTACACATTAAATTTTCCAAACCAATAGACTTTAACTTACCCATCAGACGTCCATGAGGAACTGTGTCAAACGCTTTTGCAAAATCCAGGTACACTATATCCACAGCCGCGCCGCCATCCAGGCTTCTACTTACCTCTTCATAGAAACATATTAGGTTGGTTTGACAGCTTCTGTCCTTAGTAAAACCATGCTGGTTATCACTTATAATACTATTAGCCACCACATATTCCTGGATGTAGTCCCTTATAAGCCCCTCAAATAGTTTCCCCACAATGGACGTTAAGCTTACGGGTCTATAGTTACCTGGGGAAGTTCGAGAGCCCTTTTTGAAGATCGGCATTACATTTGCCTTACGCCAGTCCCTCGGCACAATACCAGTAAGCAAAGAATCACGGAATATTTCATACAAGGGAAGTGAAATTACAGAACTGAGTTCCCTAAGAACTCTGGGGTGCAATCCATCAGGCCCTGGAGCTTTGGTTACATTGAGTTTGTTTAATTTATCTTGGACCATATCTATAGTAAACCAGTTCAGTACATTACATGTGTTAGCAGCACTGGCCCCACCCACCTCAGTACTGGCCCCACCCACCACAGCTCCATCCTCTTTTGTATATACAGAACTGAAGAACCCATTAAGTAACTCAGCTTTCTCCTGATCCCCAGTTATTAATTCCCCGTCGCCATTATTTAGGGGTCCTACATGCTCTGACCTTGGTTTTTTTGCATTAATATATTTGAAGAATTTTTTGGGGTTTCTTTTGCTATCTATAGCTACCTGCCTTTCATTGTGAATTTTTGCTGCTTTTATTACATTTTTACAGGTTTTGTTGACTTCTTTGTAATGTTTAAATGCTACAGCTGACCCCTCTGATTTATATTTTTTGAATGCCCCTTTTTTCTCATTTATAGCCCTTCTAACCTCGGTTGTAAGCCATGTGGGATTGGATTTTAACCGTTTATATTTGTTACCCATAGGAATATATTTGGCAGTACAGTTATTTAATGTGGATTTGAAGATTTCCCATTTATTAGCTGTATCCGTATGTGACAGCAGCCGCTCCCAGTCTATGCCCTGAAGTTCTGCCCTTAACCCAGGAAAATTGGCCCTTTTAAAATTAAGAGTTTTTGCCCTCCCAACATGCTTTTCTTTTCTACACTTTAAGCTAAAAGTCACTATATTGTGGTCACTATTACCCAGGTGTTCATGGACAGTGACATCCCCAACCAGCTCAGCGTTGTTAGAAATAACCAGATCCAACAAGGCATCACTTCTAGTTGGCTCCTCCACAAACTGGCCCAGAAAATTATCCTGCAGGAGGTTAAGAAATTCCCTCCCCTTTGTGGTTTTAGCTGAACCGTGACCCCAATCTATATCTGGGTAGTTGAGGTCCCCCATTATCACTACTGTTCCCTCCCGGGCAGCCCGCTCTATTTGTCTATTCAACTGGCCATCTACCTCCTCAGTAATGTTGGGGGGTCTATAGATTACACCAAGAATAATTTTTTCCCTCTTTTCCTCCTTCTGTAGTTCTACCCACAATGCTTCCACATCATCACAGTCATCTCCCACTATTGCATCTATTACACTCACTTTAATATCATTTCTGACATACAGACATACTCCTCCTCCCCTTCTGCCCACCCGGTCCCTTCTGAACAACGTAAATCCCTGAATATTGACAGCCCAGTCATGTGAGGAGTCCAGCCATGTCTCAGTCACACCAACCACATCAATGGACTCCTCCAGAACCAAGGCCTCTAGCTCCCCCATCTTGCTGGCTAGACTTCTGGCATTAGTAACCATACACTTTATATTACCATCGAGTTTAACCGCTTCATTATAAGAAATGGGATTTATTACTGTGCTGTGGCTACAATCATCCTCACTGTTCATCCGCAACATATGGATCTCCCTATCCACTGCTCTTATCCTCCCCCCACAGGACCCTTCTCCTCCCTCCTCATTGTTCTGTCCCCTCTTTAACCTATCTGCCACTACATTACATACTACATTGTCCTCCCTCCACATCCCTAGTTTAAAAACCCCTCCACCCCTTCTAGGATTCTCTCCCCCAGCACAGCGGACCCCCTTCCATTAAGGTGCAAATTATCTGCGGAAAACAGATTGTACCCCAATGAAAAGTCAGCCCAGTGCTCTAAAAACCCAAACCCTTCTCCTCTACACCATGACTTGAGCCATGCATTTAACTCCCTAAGCTCCCGCTGTCTTTCCTGCGATGCGCATGGCACAGGCAGTATTCCAGAGAATACCACCTTGGAGGTCCTTCCCTTCAACTTAGCACCTAGTTCTCTAAAATTATTTTTAATAGACCTCCACCTACCTTGTATCCTGTCATTGGTTCCCACATGGACCACGACAGCTGGGTCATCCCCAGCCCCCCCAAGTAATTTATCCACCCTTTCCACCACATGCCGAACCCTGGCACCAGGGAGACAGCAAACCATTCGGTTGAGGCGGTCTTGGCGACAAATTATTCTATCCGTCTTCCTGATTATAGAATCCCCTACAACCACTAGCTGTCTAGGCCTACCTACAATACCATCCCGCCCACTACTAGTTGGACTGTTCCCCCGGCTGTTAGGGAGAACAGGTTCCACTAGAGCTGCCATTTCTGACACGGATGCCCTAGCATCATCACCTAACTTGGCAATTTTGCTTGGGCATATAGTAGGAGAAGTGGCCTTCCTTTTCTTGGATCCCTTACTGGTCCCTCTAACTACATTAACCCAGCTACTTACTTGGGCCTCCTGATCTATATCACCACCCTCCATCTCTAACCCACTAACTTCCTGCTCAGTGAGCCGAAGTTCCCTCTCAAGGTGGCCAAGTTCCCTCAGTGTTGCAATATGCTTCTCCAGATCTCTAACTCGAGCTTCTAGATGGGCAACATGCTCACATCTGTCACAGCGGTACTCACCCTGGAACACCTGCTCCAGTTGTGCGTACATGCAGCAGACTGCGCACTGAATGAATCCTTCCATCCTGCTAGCCATCATCCTCAGTGCAACAAAAACAGTGAAAAAGAAAGAGATTTAGCACTTACCAGAACTTGTAACTCCTTCTTTCAACTCCTTTTTTAAACTCCACTTATTTTCAACCACTTGTCAGCAAGCACAGTGAGCAAGACATGACATGACAAAGAAAAGTAATCCATTATTAGGTGTAACCAGCGAGGGAAACTACAATGGGGGAAATACAATAGATACGAGACAGATAGATAGATGATAGATGCGTCTATTCATTGGAGCACTCTGCCTCTAGCAATGGGGTATTCTGTCTCTATTTATAGGAGCACTCTACCTCTAGTGATGGAGCACTTTGCTTCTATTCATTGGAGCACTCTTCATTTAGTAATGGGGCACTCTGTCTCTATTCATTGGAGCACTCTGCCTCTAGCAATGGGGTATTCTGTCTCTATTTATAGGAGCACTCTACCTCTAGTGATGGAGCACTTTGCTTCTATTCATTGGAGCACTCTTCATTTAGTAATGGGGCACTCTGTCTCTATTCATTGGAGCACTCTGCCTCTTGTGATGGAGCACTCTGCTTCTATTCATTGGAGCACTCTTCCTTTAGTAATGGGGCACTCTGTCTCTATTCATTGGAGCACTATGTGCCGTGGCCAGGGTTGCTGTAACTGATGTTGGGCCTGCTGGTGGGTTCTGGTGTTTTGGAGGCTACTTGTGTTTGAAGAAGTCCTCGCATATGTCATGTATGGATGAGTCCAAGTTATCTCATCTTACCACCTTCTGTCCCACAGTGTCGGGTTTCCGTTCTAATGGGGTAGTACAAGTCCCAGGTCTCTGCTCTGGGTGGAGCTGGCTTGCAGAATGCTTCCTACAAAGATAATTGTCAGTCAGTAGAGAACGACTTGCTGGCACTGTGCTCTACTGCAGGACCAGTCTTAAAGTGTCCGTCCCTTTCTCTAAGGTGGTCTACTGGCCTGTGCTATAGAGTAAATCCACTGCATAGGCAAGACAGGAGACTCCCTTTCCAGGGGATCTAGTCTACCAACCCATAGTGTTTGGGTAACTACTGTAGCTGCAGGAACAAACTATATACACGACCTGGCTGGACTGTATGTGTAGCTAGACCTAGTGTTAGCTGCAGCTGTGCTGTGAGAGTGTGACATCTAGTGGTTGGAATAAGAAACAGCGGCCTCCTCTCCTAACCTGTCACACTAGAGCGTGAGAAGTGAAAGAAAACACATAGTGGGACACTACATAATGGGGTATTCTGTCTTATTGGAGCACTCCTCCTCTAGTAATGGGGTATTCTGTCTCTATTCATTGGAGCACACTTCCTCTAATAATGGGGCACTCTGGCACTCTTCATAGGCAGTTTTCAGTTCTCCCATGATCCACCTCTGAAATAAAACACAAAACGTTTAGAAACCTTTCTGTTTTTAATAAAAAGTTTACGTATATGTTGTTCTCAGAAAAATCTGTCAAGTCCAAACAAGTGAAAATAAACAATGAAGACCTTTGCCCTGGATTGATTGACTCTCGTTCTTCATGCTGGGGATGGTGAGTCCTGTGTCTAATGGCTGGCTGGGCTATAAAACAGAAAGCTCTCGGACTTGATGAGTTACAATTTCTTCCTGGCGAGGAACAGTGTGCAGAAGAAATGAGATGTATACAGAAGAGCCTTTCCGGTGACAGCACAGGACAAGCAGATTTACTCCAAAGTTTGAAGAGTCCACTTTCTAGAACTTTTTAAAGTGGGACTAGGGGAGTAATGTGTCTCCTTGAGGAGACCACCAGACTGGTATATGAAATCTTACAAACCGTGCAGTGCTTCATGGGAAAGAGGTATGCAAAGTAGGAGAGAGAAACTGCTTTATAGTGACACCTACTGAATGACAGTGGCATCAGCAGGTAGAAAGTTCTTTTCTTTCTGGAAATTAGCTTCTTTGCAGGGATTTTTTTAAGGATACCCTGCTTGAAGGGTAACCCTCCATTTTAGCATACAAGAAAAAAAAAAGCAAAGAATTCTGGTGCCATTCTTGTAGCAGGATGGATATAATGGATATCACTCTGCTGCTCCCGCTGGTCAAAGGTAGTACTGCAATGGCTTTTAATAATGCGTGAAGCCTACATTGACTTTGCGGATAATTGAATTTCTTCAAGGAAATCTGTATAAACAACCATGAACACGCATAGAGAATCTTGTAATCTCCCACCAGATGAGACCAGATAAACACAGAGATGAGCAACTGAACATCAAGCTTTACTTTCTATAGACTGCAGATCTGTGGGGGTCTCGGATACGGGACCCCAATTACAGCTGCCACCATATAGTGACTAGGTAATATGCAGAATCCCTTAAAGAGCTCTCATAATACCGCCATATGGTGGTGACAGGGTGCTTCAATAACATTTACAAACACCACCACCATACACCATTCCCCTTTAAGTCATAGAGTGTAAGCATTGTAAATTTGCACTCTACAGTCTGCTTACATACATATATATATATATATATATATATACACCTTTTTATGCGGCTAGCAGATAAAGGAAGATTTCATGTAAAATTCATGCAAATGACATGCAAATTCAGAGCAATCCCAATCTGTTTTCTGTACGATATGTTGAGGGAATAAATCCTCCCATATCTGTCTGTAGCCTAAAGCTTGGATGTAAATGGATTGACCCTGCGTCACAGAGGGGGCCGCCATTTAGTAGACCGCACCAGTACTTATGGTAATTCGGGAAAAAGCTCTGTGGTGTCTGGGTGACGTCACTAGGTTTTGTTAGGTTCTTTTAAACTTTATTTTACCATTAAATTTGCATATCATTTCAGATACTTTACATATATTGCAGGGAGATCCATGTAGAGCTATTTTCTCCATTCCTCACCAAAGCTGCATTTTATATTGTGCAAGTTTCCTGGTAGCTGGCACTGCTGTCCTCTGCTGGTTAACTGCACCCTATGGAGTTATTCATGGTGGCACTGTAATAATGAAGCACTCTGGCACCATAATAATAATGGACTCTGGCACTGGAATAATGTAGCACTCTGGCACTGGGATAATGGGGTATTCGGGCACTGTAATAATGCAGCACCCTGGCACTATAATAATGCAGCACCCTGGCACTGTAATAATGGAGCACACTGGCACTGTAATAATGGAGCACACTGGCACTGTAATAATGGAGCAACCTGGCACTATAATAATGGAGCACACTGGCATTGTAATAATGGAGCACGCTGGCACTATAATAAGGTAGCATGCTGGCACTGTAATAATAGAGCACGCTGGCACTGTAATAATGAAGCACCTTGGCACTATAATAATAGAGCACCCTGGCACTGTAATAATGAATCATGCTGGCACTGTAATAATGGAGCACCCTGGCATTATAATAATGGAGCACACTGGCATTGTAATAATGGAGCATGCTGGCACTATAATAAGGTAGCATGCTGGCACTGTAATAATGAAGCACACTGGCACTGTAATAATGGAGCAACCTGGCACTATAATAATGGAGCACACTGGCATTGTAATAATGAAGCACCCTGGCACTATAATAATAGAGCACCCTGGCACTGTAATAATGAATCATGCTGGCACTGTAATAATGGAGCACCCTGGCACTATAATAAGGTAGCACGCTGGCACTGTAATAATGGAGCACCCTGGTACTGTAATAATGGAGCACCCTGGCACTATAATAAGGTAGCACGCTGGCACTGTAATAATGGAGCACCCTGGTACTGTAATAATGGAGCAGTCTGGCAGTGACACTTTAGTACTGCAATAATAGGGTAATCTGTCAGTGAAGTAAAGAGGCACTCTGGCACTAATAACAGAGCGCTGTAGTAATAGGACACTCTCCATTAAGATAGCCAACCATTATACATCAGAGCATATAATTACAATGCATGGAAACACTCTAGCATTAATAATAAGACATTATTCGTTGGGTAACTGAGGCACAACTTGTTGACATGTTGACTCTATGGATGGAACTATACAGTATATAGAGGCCACTTTGGTATTATTTATGGGAGAACTCTGGCAATATATATATATATATATGGTCACCCCACAAGCCACTATACATGAGGACATGGTGGGGGACTCTGGAATTATTCACTTGTTGCTGTGCATCTTCAGCTTAGAGGAATTGCCCTTTTCACACCCCTTTCCACAAGCCTGTCTTCATATACACTGACATTCCCTGCTGCTCATACTGTCCCAGGACAAGCTCCAGCCTGAGGTGACATCATATCTGGCTACTAGAAGATACCTCGCGCCATGTGACAGCCGATAAGCGCACATTTTCCCATTATCCACTTAGTTAAACCTGCCCCATCCTCTGCATCCTATTATATTCCCAATAAACCTATCCGGTGCTGGGACATGAGGATCCAACAGCGTCAATCATTCTTTTCCCTCCTCCCCAATAGATCAGCAACCTTCACAGGGTTAAATGAGTCAAAATCAACAAATATAAACCAATAGGGCTTTTAAGTTAAGGGTGAAAGGAAAGAATCAAGAGGTGTCGGAGCTGTGTACATAGCGCGGAGCGTCGCTGTAATAATCCCTGGCTATTTCCATATAGATGACTATATTAATATGCCAGGGCACCTTCCCTGCCAGACGGAGATAGGCCACGTAGTGCTACTACCATTAACATATTCAACGCCGCAGGTGCGGAGCGCAGACGTCTTGTGTATTCATCATGTGTGTGAAGTTAACGGCTCCTGAATCAACAAGAAAGGAGTCATCCAATGGGGCAATGTGAAGACTCCAATGTAAGAACTGTGCTAGTGCCTCCAGCTTCCATGTGTAGTTTATGCTGGAGGGTCCCCTGTAGGCTTTAGGGCTTGGTCGCAACTGTACTCCCTATAGCTACATGGAACTTTACAGTCTTAAAAAATTATCAAGACCTCATCGAAAGAGCCTCCAACCATACCCTACCTCACCAAGCTACTGTAGACGCTATATCCAGGGTCAAAGACAAGTTTCCACCATTGACTATATCCATGTTTTCTATGCACCCACAGGGCTGGAGGATTGTGGAACCTACGGTTGTGCACCACCTGAAGAGCGAAGACATAACCGCCCCACTGAGGGCTAGCCGTGCTATACGTTTGTTGTCCGGAGTGGATCCACTGTTTACATTCCGAGCAGTAGTGCCGGGACCATATCTTACTTTTTATAAAGACATAATGTTAGGATTGGGACAGGGAGACACAAGGACAGGTGAGCCCTGAAGCTGGCACCCGCCCCGCTGTCCCTACCTACTTGCCTCAGATGCCATAGGTGGCAAATGGACAACTGGACGGCAGTCCCTGATCTACTAAAGTGCAACACTAAACGAAACAAGACACACAAACACAATGAGAGCAAGGTCAGAAATCCGAGTCATTAACAGTCGAGCGGTGCAATACAAAAACGTGTATAAGGGGTAGTCGATTAGTCAGAAGCCAGAAGTCAAGTTACCACAAATACAAAGCAGGGAAAACACTTGATCCAGATACACTAGCGAACTAGGCACTTTCACGGGCACTGGACTGAGACCAGGGTGCTGACAGCTAACTGGCTAGGTCAGCTGTTAGTCAGAACACAGCGGAGACAATTAGTGAGTGAGCCACAGCAAGAAAGTGCATGGAGAACTGAGAAAACATGGACCGGATAATGGAAGACATAAGCAAAGAACATAATAAAACCAGGAACGGACTTAAGGTCAAAAGCGCCGTCTTTGGCGCAGAGGTCGGATCTTAACCGCAGAGGGAGGCACTGATGTCTTTTCAGGCACGATCATGACACATAAAGCCTACCAGATCACAAAGAGGTAAATCCCCTAAGGCCCTCAAACCCTAAGTGAGATACAACCACCATTGGTTTCGGGTGCCAATGGTGCACATTGGGCTTTCAAAGTATTTGCCCAATGGTTTATGGTGACACACTGCCTACACAAAGAAGGTATGACCTACCAGCTTGCGTTGGCGTACTGGGTGGACTTCTATCTGTTGGGGATACCGGGATCATATTCTCCTTCTGAAGGACAGCAATTCTTTTCTTGACATATGCAACCACCAAAGTTTCTGTATTATCATAGGAAGAACTGACATTACGAGATGATGTTGATGGATCCAACTCGTCCTACTTTATGTCAGTCTTTGGGTTCCACCTCTTCCTATCCCTTAATAAAATCTTTGTCCTAAGAATCTGTCCACTACTGTACAATAATGTCCAAAGTATAAAATCCACCTAAATACCCCACGAAAATTAAAGATGATCCCATGGAAGTCTTTGAAAGCCTTGACAATTTCTAAGATGTCCTCTTCAAAAACATTTGTAGGCCAGGAGTGACCAAGACGGACGAAAGACCAATGGAAGATTTAGACCTGTCCGAACAGTCAGTTGATGGCTGGAAAGTCCTGTTGAGTCACCGCAGAAGAACACGCTCCGACCACCAGACAGAAGCCGCATTCCTTCAGCTCCGAACTCTGCAGCACAAATTAGCGCTAATGACAAAACCATCCCATCTCCGGGCTCCGTCTCTGCCAGTAACAATCGACTTCAAGACTCTCAGAGCTAGAAATTTAGGATTTAGCGCACTGGATAAGATTTCCAAATCAACCAAGAATGCACCTGGAATGTCGACCGTGGTGAACGCCTCGGATCACGTTCATGGCTTTATCCAGGACCAGGTCCCGATGATTATTCAGTAACGTCCTCTATCAACCCAGACCTCCAAATATAGGAAAATGTAATAACGGCAGACTAAACACTGACTCATATAAAAATATGCAAAAGTTATATTCCTGTACATATAGGAACAGCATTATAGTAGTTATATTCTTGTATATAGGAGCAGTATTATAGTAGTTATATTCCTGTATATAGGGGCAGTATTATAGTAGTATATTCTTGTATACAGGAGCAGTATTATAGTAGTTATATTCCTGTATATAGGAGCAGTATTATAGTAGTTATATGCACAAGCCAAAAAGACAGAAATGGCTGCACATCGCACCCATGGCTGACACGAAAGCTTGTTCAGCTACATTTAAAACCAACATCAGAAGTTAGTATATAATTTGGCCAAACCATATTGCCTCATGTACCACGTGCAGGTCTTCTGATACACATGAGTCCCTAACCAAACCTCATCACTGTGCCGGTCAGCGACCACAATCCCCGCAAAACGTGCGCAAGCAGAGAAGAGGGGCCACGGAATGGCCCTGCAACCCCATTGTCACAGGACCAGACCCAAAAGGGCACCCCAAACCCCGCAGGCGCCACCGGCGGAAAAAGTGGACGCCAAGCAACACAAGTGTGAACAAGCTCTTACCTCTCTCCATTCCTCTGCAGGTAGAATGGGAGAATACTAGGAGATCCTCCCCTTATGTACACAGGTGCTTCCTGCTAATTTGGATCACATGGGTCTTACACAGCACGAGTGCTAGCCACAATGAAAAAAGGGACAGAATACATAAAATATGCACAAGCCAAAAAGACAGAAATGGCTGCACATCGCACCCATGGCTGACACGAAAGCTTGTTCAGCTACATTTAAAACCAACATCAGAAGTTAGTATATAATTTGGCCAAACCATATTGCCTCATGTACCACGTGCAGGTCTTCTGATACACATGAGTCCCTAACCAAACCTCATCACTGTGCCGGTCAGCGACCACAATCCCTGCAAAACGTGCGCAAGCAGAGAAGAGGGGCCACGGAATGGCCCTGCAACCCCATTGTCACAGGACCAGACCCAAAAGGGCACCCCAAACCCCGCAGGCGCCACCGGCGGAAAAAGTGGACGCCAAGCAACACAAGTGTGAACAAGCTCTTACCTCTCTCCATTCCTCTGCAGGTAGAATGGGAGAATACTAGGAGATCCTCCCCTTATGTACACAGGTGCTTCCTGCTAATTTGGATCACATGGGTCTTACACAGCACGAGTGCTAGCCACAATGAAAAAAGGGACAGAATACATAAAATATGCACAAGCCAAAAAGACAGAAATGGCTGCACATCGCACCCATGGCTGACACGAAAGCTTGTTCAGCTACATTTAAAACCAACATCAGAAGTTAGTATATAATTTGGCCAAACCATATTGCCTCATGTACCACGTGCAGGTCTTCTGATACACATGAGTCCCTAACCAAACCTCATCACTGTGCCGGTCAGTTATATTCACTGTGCCATTATAGTAGTTATATTCCTGTATATTGGAGCAGTATTATAGTAGTTATATTCCTGTATATAGGAGCAGTATTATAGTAGTTATATTCTTGTATATAGAAGTAGTATTATAGTAGTTATATTCTTGTATATAGGAGCAGTATTATAGTAGTTATATTCCTGTATATAGGAGCAGTATTATAGTAGTTATATTCTTGTATATTAGAGCAGTATTATAGTAGTTATATTCCTGTATATAGGAGCAGTATTATAGTAGTTATATTCTTGTATATCGGAGCAGTATTATAGTAGTTATATTCCTGTATATAGGAGCAGTATTATATTAGTTATGACATGGAGAGAAAGAAACGGCTGCACATCCCATCTATGGCTGATACTAATGCCGCTAGGCCTATTTTAAAATTCAACACCAGGGTGTCTGTACATAATTTGATAAAACCATAATAGCCCCGTGTACTGTACCACATGCAGTTCCCCTGGTTCACACGCGTCCCCACGCTAACTCCAAACCGTGTCGGTCAGTGACCGCCAACCCTGCGAAGCGTGCACATGCAGGGAAGGGAGGCCATGGAATGGCCCTGCAACCCCAATGTCACATGACCAAACCCAAAATGCCCCACCAAAACCCGGCCAGCACCACCGGCGGGGAAGGCTGCCCCCAAACAACACAAGTATGAATATGGTATTACACTTATCACTGCTGCTCACACAGAATGGGGAAGACATACGGTACTGACATGTGAGCACAGTCACATGCTGCTAATTTTGGTCATGTGGGTCTTATAAAGGAGTGCGAGCTGTTTAGAAAAGGGAGAACTGTAAAACACGACATGGAGAGAAAGGAACAGCTGCACATTAGTTATATTCTTGTATACAGGCGCAGTATCATAGTAGTTATATTCTTGTACATAGGTGGCAGTATTATAGTAGTTATACTTTTGTACATAGGTGGCAGTATTATAGTAGTTATGCTTCAGGAAGATACAGGTGCCGACACTGTCTGAATACTGCTCAATCAGTAGCTGTGCGCTGGAGTCGGATTAAGGGTTAATAAACTGCACTGGTAAGTAGCCGCGGTGCTCGAACAGAGACAAGGGCAGTGCGGTGTATAAAATAGAAAATAAGTCCAAGCACTCACCGGATGAAGGGATCTCTTTGTGCGTTTATTCAAGACATCACAGGGAGGGAGCGGTGGCAAGGGTGCGGGAGCGTGTAGCAGACAACTGTTTCGCGCCTCAGCGCTTTGTCAAGTCTATAGTAGTTATACTTTTGTACATAGGTGCAGGGCCGCTTTAACCAGAGGGCACATGTTGCACGTGCACCGGGCCCACTGGTTAAAGGGGCCCCCGCGAGCAGGCCGGCCGTTGCTATGTGCGACCAGTGCGGTCGCACAGGGCTCCGGCCACCAGCCTGTCAGCTGTAGCGCCATGGATGGGTAATCTACTTACCCCTCCATGGCGCCCCGTGCAGGGCCCCCCCGTCCGCCGCTGCCCCCGCCCCCTGCTGCGGCGCTTCAGCCGCTGCAGCGATACTGACAGAGAGAGAGCCATTGGCTCCCTCCCTGTCAGTCACTCTTGTGGCCGCACTTCCTGCGGTCACAAGAGGCCGCACTCTCCCTCTAGCGCCCGACGTCACTGGAGCGTCGGCGCGAGGGTAAGGGGAGTGCAGCCTGTTGTGACCTCAGGAAGTGCGGCCACAAGAGGGAAGAGAAGAGGAACGCGTGGACCTAGGTGAGTAACAGTGTTTGTTTTTTTCAATGTTATATGGGAGGGGGAGCGCATATACTATTAGGGAGCACAGGGGCTATATACTATGGGGGAGCACAGGGGCGCTATATACTATGGGGGAGCACAGGGGGATATATACTATGGGCGAGCACAGGGGAGCTATATACTATGGGGGAGCACAGGGGAGCTATATACTACTGGGGAGCACAGGGGGCTATATACTATGGGGGAGCACAGGGGGCTATATACTATGGGGGAGCACAGGGGAGCTATATACTATAGGGGAGCTATATACTATGGGTGAGCACAGGGGAGCTATATACTGTGGGGGAGCACAGGGGAGCTATATACTACTGGGGAGCACAGGGGGCTATATACTATGGGGGAGCACAGGGGGCTATATACTATGGGGGAGCACAGGGGGCTATATACTATGGGGAGCACAGGGGAGCTATATACTATGAGGGAGCACAGGGGGCTATATACTATGGGGGAGCACAGGGGAGCTATATACTATGGGTGAGCACAGGGGAGCTATATACTATGGGGGAGCACAGGGGAGCTATATACTACTGGGGAGCACAGGGGGCTATATACTATAGGGGAGCACAGGGGGCTATATACTATGGGGGAGCACAGGGGAGCTATATACTATGGGGGAGCACAGGGGGCTATATACTATGGGGAAGCACAGGGGGCTATATACTATGGGGGAGCACAGGGGGCTATATACTATGCGGGAGCACAGGAGAGCTATATACTATGGGGGAGCACAGGGGAGCTTTATACTATGGGGGAGCACAGGGGGCTATATACTATGGGGGAGCACAGGGGGCTATATACTATGGGGGAGCACAGGGGGCTATATACTATGGGGGAGCACAGGGGAGCTATATACTACTGGGGAGCACAGGGGAGCTATATACTATTGGGGAGCACAGGGGAGCTATATACTATTGGGGAGCACAGGGGAACTATATACTATTGGGGAGCACAGGAGAGCTATATACTATTGGGAAGCACAGGGGAGCTATATACTATTGGGGAGCACATGGGAGCTATATACTATTGGGGAGCACAGGGGGGCTATATACTATTGGGGAGCACAGGGAGCTATATACTATTGGGGAGCACAGGGGTCTATATACTATGGGGGAGCACAGGGGAGCTATATACTATTGGGGAGCACAGGGGTCTACATACTATTGGGGGGAGAGCACAGGGGGGCTATATACTATTGGGAAGAGCACAGGGGGGCTATATACTATGGGGGGAGAGCACAGGGGGGCTATATACTATTGGGGGAGAGCACAGGGGGGCTATATACTATTGTGGGAGAGCACAGGGGGACTATATACTACTGTGGGAGAGCATAGGGGGGCTATATACTATTAGGGGAGAGCACAGGGGGGCTATATACTATTGTGGGAGAGCACAGGGGGGCTATATACTACTGGGGAGACTGCACAGGGGGGCTATATACTAATGGGGGAGCGCACAGGAGGGCTGTATATAAATGGAGGAGCACATGAGGGTCTATATACTACAGGGACACCTTAAAACTATGGAGGCACAGAGGGGTGTAACTATGTAGGGGTACAGAGGGGTGTAACTACTGTATAGGGGTACAAGGGACCTAACTACTGTATGTGTTGGAGCCTAAAATATTTGTCTGGCAGATTCTGGAGAGAAGATTCACAGCCAGGAGAAGACTTCAAGGTGACCCAGGCTGGATGGAGAGAAAAAGAAAAGGTGACAGACTCTGATCGGAGAAGATGCCCCCGGTGAGTCACTGGATATAACTGCACTCTGTTATAGGGTTGTAGTGTTAGGGGTCATGATGTGGCGGTATTATGTAATGGTATCATTGGTGATATCTTTCTGTTTTGTTTAGTGCAGTTTTTATGTAATATGTAATCACTGTATGGTGGAAATAGTGTTATAAGGTAACTACTGTATGTATTGGGGCTCTTGATACAGTGTGGGGGCAAATTCAGTACATTATACAATGTGCCGAAAGGGAAGGGGGGGGCCACTCTTGAGGGCTGTGCACTGGGCCCACCAATGTATTAAAACGGCCCTGGACAGGTAGCAGTATTATAGTATTTTCTTATAAATATAAATCAGTATTAAAGAAGACACTGTATGCATCACTACACACTCATGTCCTAGTTTGAGAACACCCAGCAGATGTATAGTGTACAATATGTTCACTGCATTGGTTTAGGAAGGTGTGATGCTTCCCTCGCCCTCAGACACTGGACACTAGCTGGTCCACATCATGCCATGTGATGTGGCATCAGGGTTTGTCACACCAACTGGAATCATTGCAGACGACTTTTAGGGGTAACTTTAGGGGTCATAAAATATATCCAGATACTTTTGGGTATTATTTATCCTCGATGTTCTTCTCCATCCATGTTCCTTCCATCTTTCATCATCTTTCGAGCCTATAATAACATTGTGCTATGTTTTATGTATCTCAATCCATCACTAATATCGTCTATTCATCAAAGACTAAGAGAAGAACATCAATGGCGGCCCCAGATTTCGAGGACTCATAAGTAGAGAAACATCCCGGAGGAAAGTCTCAGAAGTCAGGTAAAATTTCTCCTTTCAAAGGAATTTTTCTGTATTATTCTGTGCCTTCCGAGGTGACATAAAATACGGCGGAGGTGAGGCTTCAGCCAATGGGAAGACACCAAGACGGGATGGGAGATGAAGGGGAAGCTGAAAACAGCCGACCATGCTTCACACGACTCCCGAAAAAGCTTTGATTTTCCTTGTCGCCCACAAATAAGAGAAATAATTTGTATCATTTATTCCCTCTCTGATGATGGGGCCGCTCCACACGGAGATCCAGGGTGGTGTCAAACAACCCCCGCTGGTAGGGAAGTCAGGGAAAAACAGTTTACATCTAAATATATGCTAAAAACATCCAGAGCTGCATTCAGAATTCTGATGGACTCGTACATCAAAGTAGCCCTTGATCTGTATAGACACTGAGCCGATAGATTAGAGATACGGGGAATCCATCAGGCTTCTGAAAAAGCAGCTCTGCCCTTGATTACAGTATATGCCGCATCCCTATCCTCAGAAATTGGGGACAACTCGTGGATCGGTGGGGATCCTACCACCAGATCCCCTGGAAATCCTGAGATAGGAGGACAGATGTCCTTCCAATGAATGGAGCAGCAGTCTATGTCTGTTTGCAAAGTTATAAAGTCATGTTTTCCTTCCAAGCATAGAGGGTGGGCTGAGCTGCAGTATGCATGCCCCCTCCTTCCCCCCACCTCTTCCAGTTTGGCTTCTAGCACCAAGCTCTCTACATCAATCACATATATCTATATATCTATTTTATTTCTAGCCATTATCTAGATGGGTTTTGCACAGCATATAAAACCAATGGCAATCTAATATAGTGGCCAGACCAATGCATAATCAGCTGTTCCTACGGCACCGGCCCCCACCAACCCTGTTCTGGCTCTGACGTCCGTTGACCAGAACAATAAGGATTATCGACCCACCCTCCTTTGTGGGTCTTCTGGGTTTCAGGTGACTATTGATATAGGGATATTGATGGAAAACCTGTTACTTCTAGATCCTGAAGTTGATATCATTCATAGTCCAGAGACGGGGTAACTGGAGATATTACAAGGACTTAACCCTTTCATGGTCTTAGGTTGTAAGCTATATGGTATCTATGGGTCAAATACATATGGGGCAACTCCATTCTCATTACCCTCCATAGTCATCGGTTGTTGTTGTTGCTGTTGTTGTGCTTTTGGGTAATCTTATTGTCTGGGATAACATATTCTAGAAAAATAGTGCAAGATGAGAAAGGTCTTGGGGAATAAAAGTGGCAGGTTTAAATTATGGAAGAGATTAGTGTTTGAGGAGAGGTGGTAGACAGGGATGAGGAAGGAGATGTAGGGAGGTGCAGCACTAGAGATCCAGGGAGGTGCAGCACTGGGGAGAGCTTTGTAATTGTAAATTGTATTACATAGTGAAAGGGTAAGAATCCATGTAGTGACTGGCACAGAGGAGACATCAGTGTAGTGACTGGTACAGGAGGAGGAGACATCAGTGTAGTGACTGGTACAGGAGGAGGAGACATCAGTGTAGTGACTGGTACAGGAGGAGGAGACATCAGTGTAGTGACTGGTACAGGAGGAGGAGACATCAGTGTAGTGACTGGTACAGGGGGAGGAGACATCAGTGCAGTGACTGGTACAGGAGGAGACATCAGTGTAGTGACTGGTACAGGAGGAGGAGACATCAGTGTAGTGACTGGCACAGAGGAGACATCAGTGTAGTGACTGGTACAGGAGGAGACATCAGTGTAGTGACTGGTACAGGAGGAGACATCAGTGTAGTGACTGGTACAGGAGGAGGAGACATCAGTGTAGTGACTGGTACAGGAGGAGGAGACATCAGTGTAGTGACTGGTACAGGAGGAGGAGACATCAGTGTAGTGACTGGTACAGGAGGAGGAGACATCAGTGTAGTGACTGGTAGAGGAGGAGACATCAGTGTAGTGACTGGTACAGGGGGAGGAGACATCAGTGTAGTGACTGGTACAGGAGGAGACATCAGTGTAGTGACTGGTACAGGAGGAGGAGGAGACATCAGTGTAGTGACTGGTACAGGAGGAGACATCATTGTAGTGACTGGTACAGGAGGAGACATCAGTGTAGTGACTGGTACAAGAGGAGGAGACATCAGTGCAGTGACTGGTACAGGGGAGACATCAGTGTAGTGACTGGTACAGGAGGAGACATCAGTGTAGTGACTGGTACAGGAGGAGGAGACATCAGTGTAGTGACTGGTACAGGAGGAGGAGACATCAGTGTAGTGACTGGTACAGGAGGAGGAGACATCAGTGTAGTGACTGGTACAGGAGGAGGAGACATCAGTGTAGTGACTGGTAGAGGAGGAGACATCAGTGTAGTGACTGGTACAGGGGGAGGAGACATCAGTGTAGTGACTGGTACAGGAGGAGACATCAGTGTAGTGACTGGTACAGGAGGAGGAGGAGACATCAGTGTAGTGACTGGTACAGGAGGAGACATCATTGTAGTGACTGGTACAGGAGGAGACATCAGTGTAGTGACTGGTACAAGAGGAGGAGACATCAGTGCAGTGACTGGTACAGGGGAGACATCAGTGTAGTGACTGGTACAGGGGGAGGAGACATCAGTGTAGTGACTGGTACAGAAGGGGGCATCAGTGTAGTGACTGGTACAGGAGGAGACATCAGTGTAGTGACTGGTACAGGGGGAGACATCAGTGTAGTGACTGGTACAGGAGGAGGAGACATCAGTGTAGTGACTGGTACAGGAGGAGGAGACATCAGTGTAGTGACTGGTACAGGGGGAGACATCAGTGTAGTGACTGGTACAGGAGGAGAAGACATCAGTGTAGTGACTGGTACAGGAGGAGACATCAGTGTAGTGACTGGTACAGGAGGAGATATCAGTGTAATGACTGGTACAGGGGGAGGAGACATCAGTGTGGTGACTGGTACAGGAGGAGGAGACATCAGTGTAGTGACTGGTACAGGAGGAGGCATCAGTGTAGTGACTGGTACAGGAGGGGGCATCAGTGCAGTGACTGGTACAGGAGACATCAGTGTAGTGACTGGTACAGGAGGAGGAGACATCAGTGTGGTCACTGGTACAGGAGGAGGAGACATCAGTGTAGTGATTGGTACAGAAGGAGGAGACATCAGTGTAGTGACTGGTACAGGAGGAGGAGACATCAGTGTAGTGACTGGTACAGGAGGAGACATCAGTGTAGTGACTGGTACAGGAGGAGGAGGCATCAGTGTAGTGACTGGTACAGGGGGAGGAGACATCAGTGTAGTGACTGGTACAGGAGGAGACATCAGTGTAGTGACTGGTACAGGGGGAGGAGGCATCAGTGTAGTGACTGGTGCAGCAGGAGGAGACATCAGTGTAGTGACTGGTACAGTGGGAGACATCAGTGTAGTGACTGGTACAGGAGGAGACATCATTGTAGTGACTGGTACAGGAGGAGGCATCAGTGTAGTGACTGGTATAGGAGGAGGAGACATCAGTGTAGTGACTGGTACAGGAGGAGACATCAGTGTAGTGACTGGTACAGGAGGAGGAGACATCAGTGTAGTGACTGGTACAGGAGGAGACATCAGTGTAGTGACTGGTACAGGAGGAGACATCAGTGTAGTAACTGGTACAGGAGGAGGAGACATCAGTGTAGTGACTGGTACAGGAGGAGGAGACATCAGCGTAGTGACTGGTACAGGAGGAGGAGACATCAGTGTAGTGACTGGTACAGGGGGAGGAGGCATCAGTGTAGTGACTGGTACAGGGGAGACATCAGTGTAGTGACTGGTACAGGGGAGACATTAGTGTAGTGACTGGTACAGGAGGAGACATCAGTATAGTGACTGGTACAGGGGGAGACATCAGTGTAGTGACTGGTACAGGAGGAGACATCAGTGTAGTGACTGGTATAGGAGGAGGAGACATCAGTGTAGTGACTGGTACAGGAGGAGACATCAGTGTAGTGACTGGTACAGGAGGAGGAGACATCAGTGTAGTGACTGGTACAGGAGGAGACATCAGTGTAGTGACTAGTACAGGAGGAGGAGACATCAGTGTAGTGACTGGTACAGGAGGAGGAGACATCAGTGTAGTGACTGGTACAGGAGGAGGAGAAATCAGTGTAGTAACTGGTACAGGAGGAGGAGGCATCAGTGTAGTGACTGGTACAGGAGGAGGAGACATCAGCGTAGTGACTGGTACAGGAGGAGGAGACATCAGTGTAGTGACTGGTACAGGGGGAGGAGGCATCAGTGTAGTGACTGGTACAGGGGAGACATCAGTGTAGTGACTGGTACAGGGGAGACATTAGTGTAGTGACTGGTACAGGAGGAGACATCAGTATAGTGACTGGTACAGGGGGAGACATCAGTATAGTGACTGGTACAGGAGGAGACATCAGTATAGTGACTGGTACAGGAGGAGACATCAGTGTAGTGACTGGTAGAGGAGGAGACATCAGTGTAGTGACTGGTACAGGAGGAGGAGACATCAGTGTAGTGACTGGTACAGGAGGAGACTTCAGTGTAGTGACTGGTATAGGAGGAGGAGACATCAGTGTAGTGACTGGTACAGGAGGAGACATCAGTGTAGTGACTGGTACAGGAGGAGACATCAGTGTAGTGACTGGTACAGGAGGAGGAGACATCAGTGTAGTGACTGGTACAGGAGGAGACATCAGTGTAGTGACTGGTACAGGAGGAGGAGACATCAGTGTAGTGACTGGTACAGGAGGAGGAGACATCAGTGTAGTGACTGGTACAGGAGGAGACATCAGTGTAGTGACTGGTACAGGAGGAGGAGACATCAGTGTAGTGACTGGTACAGGAGGAGGAGAAATCAGTGTAGTAACTGGTACAGGAGGAGGAGGCATCAGTGTAGTGACTGGTACAGGGGGAGGAGGCATCAGTGTAGTGACTGGTACAGGAGGAGACATCAGTATAGTGACTGGTACAGGGGGAGACATCAGTGTAGTGACTGGTACAGGAGGAGGAGACATCAGTGTAGTGACTGGTACAGGGGGAGACGACATCAGTGTAGTGACTGGTACAGAGGGAAACATCAGTGTAGTGACTGGTACAGGGGAAGACATCAGTGTAGTGACTGGTACAGGAGGAGGAGACATCAGTGTAGTGACTGGTACAGGAGGAGACATCAGTGTAAAGACTGGTACAGGAGGAGACATCAGTGTAGTGACTGGTACAGGAGGAGACATCAGTGTAGTGACTGGTACAGGAGGAGGAGACATCAGTGTAGTGACTGGTACAGGGGGAGACATCAGTGTAGTGACTGGTACAGGAGGAGGAGACATCAGTGTGGTGACTGGTACAGGAGGAGACATCAGTGTAGTGACTGGTACAGGGGGAGGAGACATCAGTGTAGTGACTGGTGCAGGAGGAGGAGACATCAGTGTAGTGACTGGTACAGGAGGAGGAGACATCAGTGTGGTGACTGGTACAGGAGGAGACATCAGTGTAGTGACTGGTACAGGGGGAGGAGACATCAGTGCAGTGACTGGTACAGGAGGAGGAGGCATCAGTGTAATGACTGGTACAGGAGGAGGAGACATCAGTGTAAAGACTGGTACAGGAGTAGACATCAGTGTAGTGACTGGTACAGGAGGAGGAGGAGACATCAGTGTAGTGACTGGTACAGGAGGAGACATCAGTGTAGTGACTGGTACAGGAGGAGGAGACATCAGTGTAGTGACTGGTACAGGAGGAGACATCAGTGTAGTGACTGGTACAGGAGGAGGAGGAGACATCAGTGTAGTGACTGGTACAGGAGGAGGAGACATCAGTGTAGTGACTGGTACAGGAGGAGGAGACCTCAGTGTAGTGACTGGTACAGGAGGAGGAGACATCAGTGTAGTGACTGGCATGGGGTGTGGCATTAATGTTGTGACTGGCACAGGATGAAGCATACATATAGTGACTGGCACAGGGACAGACATCAGTGCACCACCTGGACAAAGTACAAAGGTACCATAAGATGAGACTGTAGGAGTTAATGTAATGCGTAGTTAGTAGATGACGTTTTTAATAACCCCATTTACATATAGAGAGTACATGATGTTAGGGACAGCGGATGGACAGTCACAGGTGCTCTGCAGAGGTACAAGGGAGATGTCACAGGAAGAGGTATATAGCTGGGCATCATCATATATAGATGGGTGTGAGAGCCCAATCTGCTGACTGTTTTCTCCTATAAGGGCTGTATATAAAGAGAACAGGAAAGGACCCAGCACTGAGAAACCCCGACAGCAACAAGAGGAGAGGAAGAGGAGTCAGCGAATGAAACAATGATGTGTTGGAGAGGAAGGAGGATAACCAAGACGGAGCATGGTCCCTATAGAGCGGAGCTTACTGAGGAGGAGCTGGTGGTCTACGGGGTCAAACACTGCGGAGAGATCAGGATCAGGAGCACAGACGGCTTAAAATTTAGCTGCGAGGATCATCTGACACCTTAACAAGAGCAGCTTCTGTGTGGTGTGAAGTGTGGAAAGAAGAGTGTAAGGGGTTAAGAAGAGAGTTATCAGAGATAATGGACTACACCAGGGGAGTCCAGACCTTCCTGGGGTTCAGAGATGAAGCAAAGATTAGAGACAGGTCTATGGCCGCACACGACGGGTCCAGAGACTTGTCACTAGTCTGGCGTTATTTAACAGAGCAGGAAAGATATTATTAAGGTGACCAGTGAGGAAGATGACGAGACAAGGTGGGGTTACTGGTGTCGGAGGTGGGACGAGGAACCAGAGGAACATGGAGCATTGTAATTCTAATATTGACTCAAAGTTTGTAAAAAAAAATACAGGATGGAGGTTGATCAAAGGAGATCAAACCGGGAGATGATCTCATTACGGTGATTGTCAATTTTGAAATACTGTAAGTGTCCAAGTCTTCAGCATTTAGGTCAGTGATAGGCAGCTGTATTTGTGACCTAAGGCTAACTGTACACATTTTATTAGGTCCCTTTGTGCCTCCATATGGTAGTTAGGTCAACTATGTGCCTCCATATGGTAGTTAGGTCACCTCTGTGCCTCCATATGGTAGTTAGGTCACCTCTGTGCCTCCATATGGTAGTTAGATCACCTCTGTGCCTCCATATGGTAGTTAGGTCCTCTCTATGTTCCCATAGGCCTCTTCCAGTGGTGGAACTACAGCCGTAGCGGCTGTTACGGGGCCCTTCGCATCAGGGGGCCCGGCGCCCGATCCTGAAATGGACTGGGCCCCCTGAGCACACACTTGCAGCACCCAGCCACGGAGTGGGCCTCCCAGGTGCTGCAAATGCCCAGCTGCAATGTGCCCTGCGTTGGCCGCTGCCATCTGGCGTCCCCTGCGTCCGGCGGCCCTGAGGCTCCTACCCCCTACCGGCGTCCCCTGTTCGGCAGTCTCTCCCCCGTCCAGCATACCTTGCGGTCCCCGCCCCCGTAAGCATCCTCTGCGGTCTCTGCCCCTGTCCAGTGTCCCCTGTGTCCCCTGCATCACAAGCCCCCCTCCCCCACATAGTGTGTCCCCAGCAGTGTCCCCAGAGTCCTTCTCCCCCGCAGTGTCCCAGGGACAACTCTCCGCCACCCCCGAAATGTCCCAGAGCCAGGCACAGCAGCCACACAGGACCAAAAGACAGAGCAGGATCCAGGACAGCAGAGATTACCCCTAGAGAATTAAAACCCCCATATGTCCTGCTAACAGTTCATGGTGGGAGTTTTAGTTTTGCAACCTATGGACATTTAAGTTGCAAAACTACAACCCCCATCATGCCCTATTGGCAGTTCATAGTAGAGGGTTGAAGTTCTGCCACAGATTAGAGGTTGACACAGGAAGGAGAAAGCAGTGGCACAGTAGAACTACATCTCCCAGCTTAGTGTACAGTAATATGCAGGACTACATCTCACAACATGGTGTGTGGTAATATACAGGACTATATCTCCCAGCATGCTGTGTTGGGTAATATGCAGGACTACATCCCCCAGTATAGTGTATAGGGCAGGCTGTAGAACTACATCTCCCAGCGTGGTGTGTGGGGTATACATCACATAATAGGAGTCGTAGCTCTGCAACAGATAAGATGATGACAGGATACACGAGGGAGAGATGGGGGCACAGTGCACTAGTGGCCATGTGGGTGCATGTGTACATGTAGGGCTCGCAACACGTTCCCGGAGGCAGCTGTGCGTCTACAGCCATAAGAGCCCGACACAGCAATCCTTCCTGGCCTCTTCTATGGATTATATATATATATATATATATATATATATATATGGTAGTTGAACCCCATGAAGATGAAACGACCCTGAATACTCTGTAGGGATGAAGCAGGGAGCAGCTGGCTCTCTGTTTTGCTGCCTCTTACCTTCAAATTGTGTGTGCAATGTGTGTGCATGAGGACTACTTCTAAATGCCACTCTGTGGGCCCAGTCGCAGTGGCAATCTCTGTGACCACTATCCTTACACCCACTGAACACACATAGTATGAAGATCGAAGAAGGCAGCCATGTTTTCCTAGTTTTATGCAACCAATTTAATTAAAAGAAACATGAAAAACCCAAGACAAGGTCCCTGAAGTCATTGCTTAGAATACTCAATGCACTGTACATAGTGTTCATAGAACAACATGCAAGGGACACAGGAATAGAAAGTAAAGAATAATTTGCACTCCCCCAGTACTACCAACACCCAGTGTCGGACTGGAGTGCCTTGGCCCACCAGGGGAAATCATTCTTGGGGCCCACCCTTCTGCCACCATACTTATCTATGGTAACATTAATAAGGGTACATTAACATGGGGTGATATGGGGCAGCATAGGGCTGCAAATGATTGCTAATCAGCAGGGCAGGGGATGTGCAGCCGACAGCAATGATCTTAGCCGCACAAAAGATCAAATCAGCCGACTATGGGGAATTTGCTGGCATGTTAGCCAATCTCTGGCACTTTTACATGGGCCGATCATCGGCTGAATAGACTTCCTAGGAGCACTTGTTACCGATTATTGGCCGGTGTAATTAGGCTATAAGACAATTTTTTTGTATGATAACGCTGTATACTTAGATACAAGTCATACAGCTACCAATAACACCAGTATACAAAGAGCAAATATCCCCACGGGCCCCAAGAATCCTGTCTATCAAGACCGATATTACCAATAAACCAGTATACAGGAGGGAAATAGTATCACCATACATATTACCGCTATACTGTTACTGACCAAATCCTGTATACCAATATTACCAGTACACAAGGGGGAAATATTACCGCCACACCACAACCATTGCTACTATATTGTTACTGACCAAATCTGGTATACTAAGACCAATGAACACCGCACCAGATTACAAGTAACAAATAATACCACCACATACTGACTAACACCACCGCTGCTACTGAATAAAATCCTCTGAACAAAAGATCAATATCCCCTCATGCAGTCATACAGAGGTAGCCCCAGCTCTACACCATATACTTTACAGTGCACATAGATTTAGTGACTCACAGGGGACGTCTTCTCTGATCGGAGTTCTTCCCTTTTCATCTTCTTCTCCATCTGTCCTGGGCCGTTATGAGAACTTCTCCAAGCCACGAATCCACAGAATCTGCCAGAGAAATATATTAGGCTCCTCGCTCTGTCACCATCCTCATCTCTCTACACACTGCACATCTGTACTGTCCCCTTTACACCTTCTCTTAGTGGTTAGCCCTGACTATTTGTAGCGTATATATATTATATATCCTTCCCTGCATACAGCCCTTTATGTTGTCCTTCCCTGTATACAGCCCCCCTTATGTTCTCCTCCCCTGTACATAGCCCCCTTATGTTGTCCTCCCCCTGTATACAGCCCCCCTTATGTTGTCCTCCCCCTGTATCCAGCCCCCCTTATGTTGTCCTTCCCTGTATCCAGCCCCCCTTATGTTGTCCTTCCCCTGTATACAGCCCCTTATGTTGTCCTTCCCCTGTATATACCCCCCTTATGTTGTTCTTCCCCTGTATATACCCCCTTATGTTGTCCTCCCCCTGTATACAGCCCCCTTCTGTTGTCCTCCCCCCTGTATATAGACCCCCTTCTGTTGTCCTCCCCCTGTATACAGACCCCTTCTGTTGTCCTCCCCCTGTATACAGACCCCCTTCTGTTGTCCTCCCCCTGTATACAGCCCCCCTTCTGTTGTCCTCCCCCTGTATACAGCCCCCCTTCTGTTGTCCTCCCCCTGTATACAGACCCCCTTCTGTTGTCCTCCCCCTGTATACAGACCCCCTTCTGTTGTCCTCCCCTGTATACAGCCCCCCTATGTTGTCCTCCCCTGTATACAGACCCCCTTATGTTGTCCTTCCCCTGTATACAGCCCCCCTTCTGTTGTCCTTCCCCTGTATACAGCCCCCCTTCTGTTGTCCTCCCCCTGTATACAGACCCCTTTCTGTTGTCCTCCCCCTGTATACAGACCCCTTTCTGTTGTCCTCCCCCTGTATATCCTCTCCCTTATCTTGCCCCCTCTGATAAAAATAAAAAAAACACAAGACAACTCACCTAACCACACGATCCCCCGTCGGACGCCGGCCTCCTCCAGATCAGCAGCTCCGATGTGAAGTCCCGGCAGCGCCATCACTGAGCTTAGTGTGCGCCGCGGTGGCTGGGACTTCCGGTATGCGCTCCATGACCCGGAAGTCCTAGCCGCCGCGGCGCACACTGAGGTCAGTGATGACGCTGCCGGGACTTCGCAACGGAGCTTGCGACACTCTTGTGATCGCAAGCAAATCTCTGCTTGCGGTCACAAGAGTGATTGACAGGACACTTCCTTACATTTTTTTTTTTATAAATTCTTTATTTAGTAGCCACATTTTCCGACAAAGAAAAGCTGAACAATCAGGGATAAACACACCCCGAGCCAGAAAGTCGCGAAAAAAGGCGAAACATTTGGACACGAGAGACATATGAAAATGTACACAGTAGAACAGGTCAGTACAATTTAACACTCATGTCGAATTGGATGAGGAAATACAGTGTCCGCCTGTTCCATGAGTTATTATGATGGCCCGGTGGCTGCTCCCAACCGTCAACCCCTTCGTCCTTTTCAGCTAAAGGACCAGAAAGAGGAACTCCCAGCAAAAGACGCTGAGGTTCAGAAGGCAGGGAGGGGGTGGGGAAAAACAAAGGAGTGGGGAAAGGTGAAGAAGGGTAGAGGACAGGGGAGGAGGGGGGCGAGAAAGCCACAGGGGAGACCGGGGGGGGGGGTTAGAAGAAGGGCGAGGGAAAGCAGACGCTACGGAGGAAAGAGAAGGGAAGAGGAGAGGGAGGAGAGAGAGAAAGAAGAAGAAAAAAAAAAAAAAAAAAAAAAAGGGGGGGGGGGGGGAGGGGGGGAGGCAGGGGAAAGGAGGGAGTAGAGGGGACAGTAGGGAGGGTCTAAGGGCAATGTCCAGGCCCAGGTGCCCCAACTGTCGCAGGCCCACAAGCACTCAGAGTGATATCTAAATCCCTCCAGCGCTCTGGGAGGGGTCTGGGCACAGCAAGGTTGCATATTCCCGCTGTATCCTGGAACTCCATCCAGGCTAGCCACGTACCCGTAAAACGAGCGTTCTGGTCGTGCAGCACCGCGGTCAGGTCCTCCATCCTCATGAGTTCGTTCACCTTAGAGATCCAGAGAGAAACAGGTGGGGGGACTGTGCGTTTCCAGTATAGAGGGACGCACGAGCGAGCCGCCATTACCAGGAAGCGTAGCAGGGAGCGCCTGTATTTTTTCGTGGACAGCTCAGTGTGATGAAGAAGAAACAGGGCAGGCGAGAGGTCCACCGAGGGGCCAATGACCCGCCGGATGGTCTCCCTAACCCCGTCCCAAAAAGCTGCGAGCACCGGACAGGACCAAAACACATGCAGGTGAGTACCCTCCGCAGTCCCACATCTCCAACACATCGGATCCACCTCAGGCCAGATCGCATGCAACCTCACCGGCACCTGGTACCATCGTGTAAGGATCTTATAGCCCGCCTCTTGGAAGCGTGAGCTCACGGAGCCTTTATGGACCAGGGACATAATGTCGGTCCTTTGCGCCGGAGAGAGAGAGAGGTGGAGGTCATTCTCCCATTTCGTCAGAAATGGAGGGGATTCCTGGTCGGGCGGGATCAGCAGGTCGTTGTAGAGAAGTGAGAGTGTATGACGTAGTTGGCCAGACCCCTCGCATAACGTCTCCAAATACGTCTTAGGGGCGGAGAATTGTACGGCAGGGGGGAGAGTGTGTAAAAAGTGTGTGAGTTGGTTAATACGCCATGTACCTAGTGGTCTCGGGTCGGAGATGGCTTCCAAAGCCGCAGAAGACAGCCATGTTGCCTGGGAGATGAAATGGAAGGCTCTAAAAATATCAGCATTCGCCCATGTTCTGAAGCCTGGGTCCGAAATCCCAGGTACAAAATCCGGATGGCCAAGGATCGGAGACATAGGTGAGGTGAGTGGGAGCACGCGGCTGCGAACCAAAGCGTCGGCACAGGCTAGGAGTGTCGGGCCTATCGTCGGATGTGAGCGTAGGTCTGTCAGGGAGGGGCCGGGGAGCCAGGGGATGCAGGCTAGAGGGATGCTGGTGGAGGACTGTTCTATTTGGACCCACGGCTTCAATGCCGCATGTCTACACCAATCTACGACCCGGGTGAGGACCGACGCCAGGTGATACAGATGGATATCCGGGAGTGCAACGCCACCGCTATCTTTTTTGCGACACAGCAAAGTTCGTTTAACCCGAGCCGGTTTACCACCCCAAATGAATCTAGTCTGGGCGGAGGTCACGGCCTTAAGGAACGATTTTGGGACACGCACCGGCAGGCACTGGAAGGCATATAGCAGCTTTGGCAGGAGATTCATCTTAAAAATGGCACATCTGCCGAACCACGTGAACAGTCCCTTGCTCCAATTGGCGCAACAGGACTGTATCGTCGCAAGAATTGGGGGAAAGTTAGCGGAGAAGAGCTCTTTCGGGTCAGCAGTGAGATAGATCCCTAGGTATTTGAGCACCTTAGAGGCCCAACGGAACCTAAAGGAGGCGCGAAGTGACAACACCGTCCCACCGGGCAATGACACGTTAAGTGCCTCCGACTTTGCATAATTGATTTTAAAATTAGAGAGTGAGGCAAAGAGGTCCAGCTCTCTCAGTATGACTGGCAGAGTGACCTGAGGATTCGTGACGAAGAATAGCAAGTCGTCCGCATACGCGGCTACCTTGTGTACGGTGTTGCCCACTCGCAAACCCCCAATATCCTCCGCTCCCCGCACAATTCTCAAGAAAGGCTCTAATGTCAACACAAAGATGAGGGGAGAGAGAGGACACCCCTGTCTTGTGCCGTTGTGGATAGGAAAGCGGTCTGAGAGGACGCCGTTCACCCGGACCGTGGCAGAGGGATTGGAGTAAAGGGACAGAATCCAAGACAAAAAATTTGGACCCAAACCCAAGGCCCGCAGGGTCTCCTCCATAAACGTCCAGTTGACCCGGTCGAAAGCCTTTTCGGCGTCTGTAGAGAGAAGCATGAACGGGGTGCGGTGGGCCGAGGCATGATGGACCAGGTCAACTGCACGAATGGTATTGTCCCGGGCTTCACGTCCCGGCAAGAATCCCGTCTGGTCTAGGTGAACGGCGCCCCCAATAAGGGGAGACAGTCTGGAGGCCAGGATCTTTGCGAACAGCTTCAGGTCAACATTTAACAGGGATATTGGCCTGTAGCTGGCACAAAGGGAAGGGTCCTTTCCCTCTTTGGGGATGACCGAGATGACCGCCCTAGTGGTGTCAGTGGGGAGCGAGGGGCCCCCAGGGAGTGAATTGAAGGCCTCTAGGAAGTGGGGGGTTAGTAGTGGTTCGAGTGCCTTATAATATCCCAGGGAGAATCCGTCGGGACCCGGTGCTTTCCCGGACTTGGAAGCCTTAAGGGCTGCACGGAATTCTACGTCAGAGAGCGGCTCTTCCAGAGCAGCGAGAGCTTCCTCAGGGAGACGCGGGAGGCCAGATCGGGCCAGATAGTCCCTGATCCGGGAACGAAAAGAGTGGCTGAGTGTAAGGGGATTAGATTGGTCAGTGGAATATAAAGCAGCGTAGAAGTCGCGGAATGCCCGCGCAATGCCCGCCGGTAAGTGCTCCCGCCCTCCTGAGCCAGTAACAATTTGGGGGACATAGGTACGAGTACGTTGAGCTCGCAGCGCCCTAGCCAGGGTCCGTCCGCACTTATTCCCAAACTCATAGAAATGGCGCCTACATTTCACCAATGTGGCTTTGGCTCTATCTAGTAAATGAGTGCGGAGGGACTCCCGAGCCGCCAGTAGTCGCACCGTAATATCTTCTGTAGGGGCACACTTGTGGGCCTGCTCTAGGTCTCGCAATTCTGCCAGTAAGCGGGTCGTTTTAGCCGCTTTTTCCCGCTTAAGGCGCGCCCCGTGTTTCACCAGGATCCCTCTAGCCACGCACTTATGTGCCTCCCAGACCACCATAGCCGAGGACTCCCCACCACCATTTGTACTGAAATATTCGGCCAGGGACTGCCTAAGATCTGCAAGGACCACAATATCCTGGATCAGAGATGAATTGAGCTGCCACTGCCACTGCACAGGGTACGGGTCCGGCAGCGCCAGCGTGAGAGAAATCATCGCATGGTCTGAGAATGTAATGGTGTCAATCGCTGCATTTCTGAATGAAGATAAATGTCCGTGCTTCAACAGGAGATAGTCTAACCTTGAGTAGGTATCGTGTACAGGGGAATAGAAGGAATAGTCCCTGTCCCTGGGGTGGCCAAGTCTCCATGTGTCGATTAACTGGTGTTCGTGTAGTAGGGCGTTCATGCGGGACAAGTGTGAGCGACTAACATGTGAGGAACCTCTAGAGGTATCCATGGATGGATCCAACGCTAGGTTGAGATCTCCGCCAACGACCAGTATCCCCTCCTTGAAATCATCAATGGCCTCGAGGTACGTTTGCATCGCATGCGCCTGGCCCGAGTTAGGAAGATAGAGGGAGGCAAAGGTAAACACCTGTGCGTTGATCCTACCTTTCACAAGAATCATACGACCCTCCTCATCACACCGGGTGTCCACGAATTCCCAAGGTAGCGAACGGGATATAAGAATGCTGGTACCTCTTGCTTTCTGGATCGGTGAATAACTGTGGTAGGAGAAGGGGAACCAAGAGTTAGTCAGGGAAAATTTATGCGTGGGGAGCATATGTGTTTCTTGGATAAAGGCAACATGGATATCCTGCTTTTTAAAGAGATTCATCATAATGGAGCGTTTGCCACAATCATGTAGGCCCTTAACATTAAGGGAACCTACTTTTAGGTCACCCTGAAGCCGAGAGGCCATTGCCCGTATGAGAATGGGAAGTGGGGGGGGGGTGGAGGCGGGAAAAAGGAAAAAGGGGGGGGGGGGGGGGAAAGAAAAAAAAAAAAAAAAAAAAAAAAAAAAAAGGGGGGGGGGGAAGGGGGGTGGGGAGGGGTAGGAGGAAGGGTGAAAGAAGGGGGGGTGAAGAGGAGGAACGTGAGAACACAAGGATGGGAGGAAGGAAGGAGAGAAGGGAGAGGGATGAAGGACGAAAAGGCAGAAACTCGAGAGAGAGAAAGGAGGGGAGACCAGAAGGACAGGACAGGTAGCACTAATACGTGCTCAACGGAGGCAGAGCTCCCAGAAGGAAATAGAAGTAAAGAAAGACAAAGAAAGTTAGAGCGGAGACGTAGAAAACCATGGGGTGAGGGGCCCCGAGCCACAACCAACAGACCCAACAAAACCCTTCAAAACTAAAGGATCACTGAGTTTCCACATCCCCCACACAACAATGGGCGTGAGGGTGCAGAGGACCCAGGGCACAGACTTAGGTTACAACTAAAAACAATGAGAAAGCGTAATTAGGCAACACAAGAAGGCACCAATGGGCACCAGAGTGCAAGGCACATGCGGAAGACAATGAATCCCAGCAGATTGAGCTGAACCGTCCCCATGGAAACACAATGTACGAGCAGGCTAAGATGCGAAGTCCATCTCTGTGTCAGTCCAGCTATAGGGATGGCCGATGAGATCAGCACAGACAAAGTACGAATCCCCTCCAAACAAGTCCTCGCAGATAGCAGGGAGGTAGTATTACTGTGTCGACCCCCTCGAGGCCAGAGAAGTGGAAATGCAGCTGGGCCAATACAACAAGGACGGTTCACGACACAGTAGAGATGTGTTTCTAGTCAGCACCCGCGGGTGCGCCTGGGGAAGGAGACCGGATCATGGAAAAACAATAGAGGTGGACACAGCGGTGCCGGAGTCGCAACTTCTAAGCTTCCATCGGGAGTCCCAGAGAGAGGTCCATGATTGGTGGGGGCGAGACAGGTCGGGAAGGGGGCAGATCAGTGGAGACTCTGGATCTACGGCGGCGCAATTGCGCAGGTGGTGGCGGCAGGTCCACAGCCAGCCAATCTGGAACGGAGATGGGAGGCCTATCCAGGAAGGCGAACAGCTGTGGAAGATCCTCAGGACATCTGAGGAAGAATGTAGCGGAATCCCTGCGCACCATGACCTGGAAGGGATGGCCCCATCTATAGGACGCCCCGGCCTCTTTAATCAGTGTCAGGAGCGGCTGCAGGAGGCGTCTCATAGAGAGCGTGCGGGCGGAGACGTCAGGAAAGAGGCGCACCGACGCGTTCTCATACTGAATAGTACCTGAATTTCTCATGGCCGCTAGTATACTCTCCTTGTCCGAATAGTAGTGTAAGCGGCACAAGACATCTCTCGGCGCGGCATGTTCCCTCGCCGGTGCTCTCGCCACTCTGTGTACTCTGTCAATAGCATAAGTAGAGTCCAGAGGTCTGGAGGTAGCCATGTTGAAGAGCTCAGACACTCTGCGAGGCAGTTCATCACCCCCCTGAATCTCCGGCAGGCCTTTTATACGCACATTGTTTCGCCTCCCTCTGTTCTCCTGGTCATCTAGGAGAAGTGTGAGATGACGGGAGTGTTGGCGGATGCGCGCCATGTCACTCTCCAGGAGATCCACTCTGGAGGACAAAATGGCAGATGATCCCTCCACTGCCGTGGTGCGCTGGGCCAGCTCCTCCACCTCTGTGCGCACCTCCGCTATCGCCTGCTGGTGTGCGGATTCTATGCGGCACACGACCGCGTCCAAGTCCTGCTTCGTGGGCAGGGCCTGTATAAGCTCCCGCAGGAGCTGGAATTCCGAGGGCCGCGTGTCACCCTGTGAGGAGGCCTCCCCGGACAAGTAGCGGTCGCGTGAGGGCTGCGGCCTGGAAGCCCCCGGCCAGTCCATTTGTCCCACATCATCCCCGGTATCGGAGTCTGCCCAGGACACCGGCAGGTGAGCTTGGCTGCTCGGGAGGACACAGGGAGAAGGGGCCGGATGTGCAGTAGGCGCCATGTTGCCGCTGCCGGCGGCCTGTGGACCGGAGCCCGCCGGCTGGAGATACCTGTCTATTCGGGCGGACGCCACCGCCGAGCGGGTAGCCGGGTGCTGGGGTGTCCCCACTGTCTTCTCCTTGCGGTTTGCCATCTGGAGTGAGCTGTAATCAGCTTATGTAAGGGTGGATCTGCGTGCGGTGGCCCGGAGCTCCTGCAGGAAGCGTCCTCACGGCTCCATAGCTAAGCCACGCCCCCGCACTTCCTTACATTTAACTGGAAGCGATTGTTGCGATCGCTTCCAGTTAAAAAGGGAGGTGCGGCCCCCGGCCCCCCCTAGGAGCAGGGGGCCCACTCCAGCTCGGGGCCCACCGGGGGTTTCCCCGGCCCCCCGGTGGCCCAGTCCGAGCCTGCCAACACCCATCACTAAGCGTCAAGCACCTACTAAAATAGCCATCACTTTCATCTTAAAGATAAGCAGGATAAAAGGTCCAAAATGTGTATCAGAAGACCTGCACGTGGTACATGAGGCAATATGGTTTGGCCAAATTATATACTAACTTATGATGTTGGTTTTAAATGTAGCTGAATAAGCTTTCGTGTCAGCCATGGGTGCGATGTGCAGCCATTTCTGTCTTTTTGGCTTGTGCATATTTTATGTATTCTGTACCTTTTTTCATTGTGGCTAGCACTCGTGCTGTGTAAGACCCATGTGATCCAAATTAGCAGGAAGCACCTGTGTACATAAGGGGAGGATCTCCTAGTATTCTCCCATTCTACCTGCAGAGGAATGGAGAGAGGTAAGAGCTTGTTCACATTTGTATTGCTTGGCGTCCACTTTTTCCGCCGGTGAAGCCTGCGGGGTTCGGGGGGGGACCTTTTGGGTCTGGTCCTGTGACAATGGGGTTGCAGGGCCATTCCGTGGCCCCCCTTCTCTGCTTGCGCACGCTTTGCGGGGATTGTGGTCGCTGACCGGCACAGTGATGTTTTTTGGTTAGGGACTCATGTGTATCAGAAGACCTGCACGTGGTACATGAGGCAATATGGTTTGGCCAAATTATATACTAACTTCTGATGTTGGTTTTAAATGTAGCTGAATAAGCTTTCGTGTCAGCCATGGGTGCGATGTGCAGCCATTTCTGTCTTTTTGGCTTGTGCATATTATAGTAGTTATATTCTTGTATATAGGAGCAGCATTATAGTAGTTATATTCCTGTATATAGGAGCAGTATTATAGTAGTTACATTCTTGTATATAGGAGCAGTATTATAGTAGTTATCCGACATGGAGAGAGAGGAGCGGCTGCACATCACACCTATGGCTGATACTAATGCTGCTAAGCCTATTTTAAAAAACCAACTTCAGGATGTTGGAATATGAATTGATCAAGCTATATCGCCCCATGTACCAATGTGCAGTTCTCCTGGTTCACACAGGTCCCTACGCTAACTCCACACTGTGTCGGTCAGCGACCGCCACCCCAGCAAAGTGTGCACATGCAGGGAAGGGAGGCCATGGAATGGCCCTGCAACCCCCATGTCACAGGACCAAATCCAAAGTCCCAGCCAGCACCACCGGCGGGGAAGGCTGCCCCCAAACAACACAAGTATGGATATGGTATTACACTCACCAAAACTGCTGCAAACAGAATGGGAAAAACATGGAGGTACTGTCGTGTGAGCACAGGTATATGCTGCGCTGAGTTAGGTCACATGGGTCTTTTAAAGGGGAGTGCCAACTGCCCAGAAAGGGGAGCAAAATACAAAATCCGACATGGAGAGAGAGAAGCGGCTACACATCACACCTATGGCTGAAACTAATGCTGCTAAGCCTATTTTTTTTTTTTTTTTAATTATAGTAGTTATATTTCTGTATATAGGGAGCAGTATTATAGTAGTTATGGTTCAGGGAAGAAAAAGAGCGCTGTACCTCACACCTATGGCTGACACTAGTGCCTCTCGGCTGCATAAAAAACATCAGAATTTTGAAGTATCTGATACACATGGGTCCCTACACTAAGTCCACACTTTGCCGTTCAGTGACCACCACCCCTGCAGGCGTGCATGGGCAGGGAAGGGGGGCCATGGAATGGCCCTGCGACCCCCATGCCACAGGACCAGACCCAAAAACACCACACCAGAACCCGGCCAGCACCGCCGGCGGAGAAGGTCGCCCCCAAGCAGCACAAGCCTGGATAAGGTATTACACTCACCATAGCTGCAGCAAACAGAATGGGAAAAAACAGGAGGGATTAAAACCATGTGCACTCAGGTGTCTCCTGCTAATTGCGGTCATGTGGGTCTCACCAGGAGGAGTGCAAAACACGGAGAAAAGAGAGAAACAAAATGCGGTTCAGGTTATAGTAGTTATATCCTTGTATATAGGAGCAGTATTATAGTAGTTATATTCTTGTATATAGGAGCAGTATTATAGTAGTATATTCTTGTATATAGGAGCAGTATTATAGTAGTTATATTCCTGTATATAGGAGCAGTATTATAGTAGTTATGTTCCTGTATATAGGAGCAGTATTATAGTAGTTATATTCTTGTATATAGGAGCAGTATTATAGTAGTTATATTCCTGTATATAGGGAGCAGTAATATAGTAGTATATTCTTGTATGTAGGCGCAGTATTATAGTAGTATATTCTTGTATATAGGAGCAGTAATATAGTAGTTATATTCTTGTATATAGGGAGCAGTATTATAGTAGTTATATTCTTGTATATAGGAGCAGTATTATAGTAGTATATTCTTGTATATAGGAGCAGTAATATAGTAGTTATATTCTTGTATATAGGGAGCAGTATTATAGTAGTTATATTCCTGTATATAGGAGCAGTATTATAGTAGTTATGTTCCTGTATATAGGAGCAGTATTATAGTAGTTATATTCTTGTATATAGGAGCAGTATTATAGTAGTTATATTCCTGTATATAGGAGCAGTAATATAGTAGTTATTTTCTTGTATATAGAGAGCAGTATTATAGTAGTTATAGTTTTGTGCATGTGGTGTGGTGCTATAATAGTTATATAAAGCCACTTCCTCTCCTGAGACATAATGAAAATTAAAGGAAAAAGCCTAAGCACTTCTAACAGGGCTGATTACTGCGGCAGTGATGTTATTATCGGCTCCGTCTGGGGTTTCCCTCTGTATACAGCCAGGACATCACCAGTTCAGGATAATAAATATTCTCATCGTTTTCCTCTCGTCAGCATAAGAACAGCGTGAGATTCAATTCCGCATTAATGAAATCTCTGCCATCCTCAGAGATGAATCTCTATCTGGACAGTCTTACAGTGCCAGCCGGGCAAATCAGCATAAATGTCCATCCTCACCCAGCGTGGTGCCATCTGCCACTGACAGTAATATAACTGCTTCTGTACTGACCATCTCAATCATCTGTTTAACCCCTTCTCGCCTCCTCTATAGACTTATTATCCCCTGTGAATCAATGGCTTATTCCTCAGATTTCTGCTCGGTGGATCTAAACCGCCTTCTTTACATTCAGAGGCTGAAAACCTCTGTGGACTTAATATCTCTTGGAGCTGAGGGTTTGTTACAATTGTATCCAATCCGTATCCAATCCTCTTGGTGCTTTTTTCCAGCACTGAGACGTTGTATGGAATCATTAGAGATTTGTGCTGTGGAGGATATCCTAGGCTGGATGCTATTGTAACAGACCCCCAGCTGTGAGAGGTCTTAGGTCTAAGTGGGTTCTGCAGCCTTTGAAATGTAACCAGACTTGTTACCATTCACTGACGGCAAGCAGAGAGCAGTGGAATAAATAAGACTATTGATAGGGAAAGTAGGATCACTGTGTTAGGGGACCCTGTAGATCAGTGCAACCGACAGTACAATACTGATCAATAATTTTCATAGTAGTCAATCAATATTCTACATAAATATTAATTCACTCAGTCAGCAAGACAATGCCATTGTACAGGGTCAAGGTGGTCATACAGCACGTATCAGCCCCTGGTTACATAATACCCTAGTAACAGAGGAGTAGCTATAGGGGTCGTAGTGGTTGCCATGGCGACGGGACTTGTATGGACTTCCTCCCGTGGGCCCCCGGCCCAGTACCCCCCATGCACACTAACTCTGACTGTCCCGGGCCGCTATGCGCCGCTGGCATAGCTGGAGGCACATGCTGTAACCTAGTCAGATGACAGGAAGTACCAGCGCCCCCTCCCTCCAGACATTTGCACTAGTGGCGCACACTATGTCCTATTGGCGTACCTATACAGTGTTGAGCTGTGGCTTTGGGAGGGGCCTTGTTCCTGCAGGCGGAGCTTGACCTGAGAGGAACCTGAGTGGATCGCGCCACTGCAATCCACCTCTTCTTAGTAGTATAAGCCACCGCCTGCAGGGTTGAGGCCCCTCCCCCAGTCAGATCACAATGCCATCACATACTCACTGATCTTTACTTGACAGTTGTACAGCGTTGTTGTGATCTGGCCTTGGGGCGGGGCCACAACCCAACAGCAGCGGCTTACAGTACTGAGGAGAGAATAGGTGGATGCAACATCGTCATTTTTTTTTTAATTATAAAGGGAGTATGCCTTTAAAATGGGGATAGTACTTATTGCTATGGCTACCTATGGGGGGGACAGCAATGGGATTACCTACTGAGGGATATCTACTAAATGGAAGATTAAGATTAAGGGGGATGCCAGATACATGGGGGATACTATTTATTGGGGTAACTACCAGGAAGAATTACATGGGGATGCCTACAATGGGGAGGGGGGCAGAGATGCCTAACTATTATATGGATGCGCAGAAAGGCATGATTACTATTACTATATGGGGGCACACAAGCACCTGATTACTTTATGGGACACAGGGGGCCTGACTACTATATGGATACAAAGAGGGGTGCCTAACTACTATATGAATACCCAAAGGGGTGCCCAACTACTATATGGATGCTCGAAAGGGCACCTAACTACTATATGGATGCACAGCGGGGCACCTTACTACTATATAGATGTACAGCGGGGCACCTAACTTTTATATGTGGGCACTGAGAGGGCCCAACCACTATATGGGGCACTGGGAGGCACCTTACTTCTATATAGATGCACAAAGGGGGTCTATCTATTATATGGGGGCACAGAGGAAACTAACTATCATATGGGGGCACGGAGGACACCTATACTGTATGAGTGACAGGCCTAAAATGTTTGTCTGGCAGATTCTGTGGGGTCAAGTTGTGTCTGGGAAAAGTCTTCATGATTGTTGGGCCTTGATGGAGAACAAAGGGAAAAGCGATCAGAGAAGACGTCACTGTCCGCAGAACCTGTGTACAGCTGATATCTACCTCTAAATGGATCAGTGTATGGGGATGATACTGGTTCTTGGTTTCTATACCCTATTAGTGTTTTTCTGGGGTCACTCCCACACACTGTGCCCCCACATAACTATGTGTTCTGATCTTCCACAAAGCATCCAGTGTACAATACACCTAGGATCCTCCAACTACAACAGCTGCAAACTCTACAACTCCCAGCATTTACTGACAGCACAAAGTTGTCAGGGTATGGTGGGAAATGTAGTACAAATGAGCAGAAAATCTTCTGATAACCAATTAGCAATTTGCTCTGCTACCATACACAGCAGCCAGACCTGAGCAGAGGAGGGCAAAGCCAAAGAGAAGAGCAGAAACCTGGACGGGTGAGATTATCCCCTGTTAACAGTTCATGATGGAAGTTGTAGTTGTGCAGTCTGTGGATCTCCAGGTTGCAGAACTACAACACCCATTATTCCCTGCTGCCAGTTCAGAATGGGAGTTTTAGTTTTTCAGCTGGAGAGTCAAAGATTGGGAAACAATGATTTGAGAATGACACAGTACACTCCATTAGATATAGGGGGCAGTGGCACAGTACATGAGGTGGAGGCAGTGGTACAGTACATAAAGGGGAGGAAGTGGTACAGTACATAAAGGGGAGGAAGTGGCACAGTACATGAGGTGGAGGCAGTGGTACAGTACATAAGGGGGAGGAAGAGGCACAGTACATGAGGGGGAGGAAGTGCCACAGTACATGAGGGGGAGGCAGTGGCACAGTACATGAGGGGGAGGCAGTGGCACAGTACATCAGGTGGGGGCAGTGGCACAGTACATCAGGTGGGGGCAGTGGCACAGTACATGAGGTGGGGGCAGTGGCACAGTACATGAGGGAGAGGCAGTGGTACAGTACATGAGGGGGAGGCAGTGGCACAGTACATGAGGGGAGCAGTGACAGTTTTTTGGGACACAGTGGCACATTAGGGGGTGGCACCTTAGAGTCATTGGATATAACTTTTTTTGGCCTCTGACTGCTCCTGATCAGATGGGATGGGAGAAGGGGGGCAAGCTAAAATTTTGCACCAGGGCCCATAAGCCTTTAACTACACCCCTGCCTAGTAATATAGTATTATATATAGTATAGATATATCCAGTTGTAAGTGTCCATCTACTGTGGTCAAAAATTTGATGGTTAGAGAACCTAGTGCCATATGGTGGGCAGGAGCCTGGCTAGACAGCTCTTGTAAGCCGCCACCTGAGGGTGGATTGGGGTATCTGTGGGCAGGCAGGACAACGTGGAACCACTGCCCTGTCACAGACCATGGGCATGTAGCGGGTATGCTGCAATAGGCAAAGAGTAGGGTGAAGTGGTAGAAGTCGGTGCAGAATCAGTCAGACAACACTGTTTTTTTGTGACACAATTCACAACTTAATGAGGTAATCCACTCAAATAAGCTTTCAATGTGCTGCTGCCCTTGAGAAGAACATAACCAACAGCCTATTCTTACCTTTCCATGTTCCCGGTGTCTTGTTACATCATCTTCGGGTCCCGGCTCCACTTCCACAAGTTACTTGTGGTTACTTAAGACAGAGTAAAAAAAAAGTTACTGCTTTTAAGGGGCATAGGTTGTTTCCCAGCAGAACTTCTTGTTACTTGTAGTTACACAGATGCTCTACAATGCCCAACTGCGGGATATAGACACCCAGTTTTAGCCACTTTTGATGACCAGGCCCGGCCTGAAGCCCCTACAGGTCCTAGAGGCTTGTGTGTAAATTTATCCACACTGACTAATTGAAATGATCCTCTTGATCACCAGACTTGGAGAATAAATGTAGGTAGGATCCCCTTAGGCTGGACTAGTAATCCCAGGGTATAGGCTATCCTCTCTGGGGAGTAAGCCCAGGTGAATCAGGTTTCTGTAGGCTCCACATTTCTCCTTCTAACCACCTCTAAACACTACTCTGAACATACTTTCCTCCCCTCCACACTACCACTCACTCACTAACTTCTGTGTAGTCAGGATATCCTCCTCTAAGTTTGAGTGGGCATTGGTTGGTTAACCTACTAGGACCTACTTAGTGCAATACATTAAAGGGAACCAATCACTCCAAAAATGTCCAGGAAGCTATACGTACGGTGTAATAAAGCCCCCTGCACTGTTTCTAAGAGTGTAAAGCTTTGCACATACCCCCTGAAAACAAAGTTTGTAAATGTCCCATGCCATTTGCAAATTACCTTCAACTAGTCAGCACCAAACTAGCTCCCCATTGGGTGTGCCCAATGTAAGCCCGCCTCTCTGAGGGCATCGGAGCTCATGGACGGCCTTGCTATGCCATGGATTGAGCTCCTGCATTGAGAACTACACCCAGAGGGCCTATCCCTGGGCACCAACATTCCCAGAGAGGCGGTACTACAGCCAACTCAAGCCCAGTACTGGTGACTAGTTTGGCCTTAAGGAACACCCATGTGACTAGTTCAGATTAATTAGAGGGAGCATGACTGACAACCATAAGGGCTAGAAAAGTAGGCAGTGGGACACTGCACTCCCATATGTAGTAAGTCAGCATATCCCTGATGGTTTGGAAGGATCTTCTTTAAATCTCGATGGACCCAGTTGATTTGGTTGCATTGCCCCCTGGCAGTCATCACATCATCACATAGGGCACATGCCCCCATATTAACTTCTGGAGAAGATATCGTTCTGACAATACCCAATACCTCAAGTCTATATAGCCTGACTGGAAGTAGAAGACCTTCCATCACGACAATTTTTGAATCCCCCAGATCACGAAGTTGACTCCATCACGAAGTTGATCTCTTCATGGCTATTTATAGAAAACTTGTTAGTGAGCCGAAATGGATCCTAATCCCTTACAATAATAGAGGAAGACATGTTATTTTGTGTCAACTGATTTCCATGCGTGTAGATCTTGCCTTCTTTCTATTGATTTTTCTTGAAGGATTAATTCTTCCTCAAGCTCTTCAGAACACTTACTACTCAATACCGACCTTAGACCTCACCATTTATATTCCACAGTTTTTCGCGAGCTGAGGCCATTACATAACGTGCGCTCCTGAAGCTGGAATGCAGCAAATTTGACCCAAGAGAAGCCCTGTCATCGATGGTCGCTCCGAGGAGTCATTTTCAAGGAGACCTTTTTGTAATCATGACAAAATTGAGTAAGCCTCTTGCAGGAGCCTATGCCTGGAGATAATAAGGTCGTGAGATGAGGAGAATGGACTTTATTTTGTGGCCGGGAAATACAATGCATTGGTTGAATGGTAATGAGATTCGTGATGAAGAGGGGAAAAAAGAGAATTCATAAAAGGAGAAGATGGTAGGGAGGAAGGAGGAGTATAAACCAGTGAAAGGAGATAAAGGGGTGGGGTGGTACGGGGTAGAGGCTAGAGATGGTGGTCTACAATGGTCGTCTACCACTGATGGTCATGTGGGTCTTCTGCGTAAGAATGTGAATCTTAGAGATGAGCGAACCTTGAGCACACTTTGGTGGATGAAGAAGTTGGATGCAGCCCTAAGGCTTCCTAAAAAAATGGATACAGCCATAGGCCAAATCCATGTTTTCCATCACTCCTGAGGGCTGCATCCAATTTCTTCAACCACCAGTAACCAAATGTGGCATGCTCAGGTTTGCCCAAGGTTCGCTCATCTCTAATGGCTTGGTTGCTTTGTTTGATAATCTTGTCGTCTTCTTCTTTGAACATCAAAGCTCTGGCTAGGCTTTCCTTTACCCAGGGCAATGGTTTAGTTTACTGCCCTAGCACTGTATATAAATACCTGCCCAAGCAAAGACGCTCATTGGCAACCATCACCAGGGGCATACGTAACACCCCTCGTTTTTTCAGTATAAGTTGGAGGTCTGAGAACCTACAAGGAGTAAGTCTGTAAAGGTGTTCTACCACTAATGGACCCAAACACTGATGAATCTTGACCCTACAGGTCTGGTTGCATTGGTTTGTGTAGAAACTATCAATAACTCACTATTTCAGCAGGTACAAATGTCAGTACCACTTTAGGAGTAGAGGATAACTCAAGTGTTGACCGGCATGGTTGAACCTGTAGATCGAGAGCTGCATGTATGTAAAACTAAGGACAGAGTCACCACAAAGCCACTGAGATTTGAAGGAAACAAAAGTTTTTAAGAAGGTGAAAGCCTGGGAGCTGGAACGAGGAGGAGAACCACAGGGGAGAGAGGATAAATAAGGGAGGACGAGGGCAGGAAACGTGTAAAGGGAATCATTTATGGTAGAGAAGGTGATGATTAGAGAGTAGGGAATGATGCAAGAGAATGTGAGACCTGGAAGACAGATGGTGGATACTGAGTCATAGGCAGGTACACTACTGATGGTAGCAAAGACATCTAACAATCCTAGTCAGAGCATAGAGAGCAGGAAGAGGCACCATCAGCAATGATGAAAAAATACGACCTTTCCAGGAGCTACTTGACACCATGACACATTTTACACATCACTGTTTGCTAACATTGCAGCACCTGCAGAGACCACATTCCTGTGATGGTTCCCACTACCCAGGGTTACCCTCTCCGGCATGCAGTATATACTCTATTAGCACCAAGATGCTACCTAGAGTCCTTCCTAGCCTTATTCTGACTTCAGGACAGAAGTAAGTATACTGAGATACAGAATAAAATCACGGAACCTTCTGACGCAGTTGACACAAGTTTTTACCAAACATTTAGCAGAGCTGAGTGTGTTATATAACTCCTTTTTGTCGGATCTCTTACAGCCCTCTAAGGGTAGAGATGTAAGCTTCTTGGCCTCAATGCAAAAAAACTGGAGTCTTCTCATGTGAGCTTAGGATTCCCCCTCGGGACCACGGCTAATGTGCTAAATCACAAATAAGCCATCGAAATCGCACCATGCAACAAACTCAGCTCAGCTACATAAGATTCAGTAGGCAAACAATGGATGAGAAGGGTAGAAGAGAGACGGGTAAAGAACAGGGGTTGGTAGGTAAGGTGTCAAAAAGTTACAGGGCAGGGAAAAACAAGGGGAAGAATGAGACAATGGCAATAGGCGAAGAGGACAAACAGCCAGGCGGGAGATGGAAAGCATGACACGAGGAAAATGTGATGAATCCAGGACTGAACGGGAGCCAGACACAAAGGAAGGGATGGAACAAGGGATCCGTAAAGTATGAAGATAGAGAAGGATGAAGAAGATAGTAAGGGAGAGCAGCGTTGTCGTCACCACCTCCCCCCTCCCCCTCCCTCCTGCTCTCTCTCTCTCTCTCCTTTGCAGTTTCTAGCTATTGAGAAACCTCAGTCTTCTCCACAAGACGGTCCCTTCCCCGGGCCGGCTGCACGGATACACTAATGGAGCCCAACTCCTCCGGCCCGGGGAACTTTTCCAACCAGGACCTTCGGGGTTACAGCATGGAGGAATTAATCATCACGACAACGTTTGGCACCATCCTGTCTCTGATGTACGTGGCTGGAATGGCCGGGAATGTGTACACCTTGGTGGTCATGTGTCACTCAATGAGATATGCTGCATCTATGTACATCTCCATCATCAACCTTGCCCTGGCGGACCTCCTCTACCTGTCCAGCATCCCGTTCATTGTCTGCACCTCTTTCGTCAAGGACTGGTACTTCGGGGACATTGGGTGCAGGATATTGCTCAGTTTGGACTTGTTCACCATGCACGCCAGCATATTCACTCTCACCGTCATGTGTACTGAGAGGTATATGGCGGTCACCAAACCTCTGGACACGGTCAGAAGGTCCAAGGGCTATCGGAAGTCTATGGCTATAGCCGTGTGGGTGCTGTCTCTTCTCCTTACCTTGCCTATGATGATTATGATGACTCTAAGAGAAGTCGAAGGAAAAGGGGTGAAAAGGATGTGCGCCCCAACGTGGAGTGAGGATGCCTACAGGACTTACCTGACAGTGCTCTTCAGTACCAGCATCATGGCCCCCGGCATGGTCATTGGCTACCTGTACACCAGGTTGGCCAGGACTTATCTGGAGTCCCAGAGGAACCCCATCAATAAGAAGGAGAACAAGAGGTCTCCCAAACAGAAGGTGCTCATCATGATCTTCAGCATCGTCCTGGTCTTTTGGGCGTGTTTCTTGCCTTTTTGGATCTGGCAGCTAATACGACTTTACGACATGTCCCCCCCTCTCTCGTCTCAAACCCAAAAGTGCATTAACTACCTGGTCACCTGCCTGACCTACAGCAACAGCTGCATTAACCCTTTCCTGTACACCCTGCTCACCAAAAACTACAGGGAGTATCTGAAGAACCGTCACAAGAAGTTCTACAGGTTCACCTCCTCCTTCAAGAAGAGGGGCTCCAACCTGCAGTGTTCTTCCTGGGGTCGCTCCATGTCCTCCAGCAATCAGTACGACTATGTGTCGGAGTCTATCGGCATGACATGCGTCAGGGACATCAAGTGAGACGGGTCTGTCTCAGGTTCAGCACTGGCTGCTGGCTCACCGCAGGGGGACCCCCACCTCTGGTAAGTGACAGCTCGTCCTGGATCGTTTAACCCCTCCAGTGCCTGCTCCCTGTTCATACCTACACACACACATGCTCTGAGAGTCCTTGTAATCATAATATTTCTTGGCTACTGTTCCTTTAAAAGAATAAACAGCCTGTAATAATGTCCCCCCCTACCTGCGAGCTGCGCTCTATGTTAAGTCTTCCCGATCATCCGCTTAATAGTTGGTGTCACTATTTATAGCTGGCGATAGATGTTCTGCACTGCTCTCCGATTGTCTTAATGGCCCTTAAAGGGACACTTCACCTTTACCTGCACTCTAATATATAAGGAGATTGCTTTGTGAGCAATTCCCTAACATACATCTATGAGGCTAAATGCTCCCGTGTGTGAGCCGTGAGATAAAATTCCCTCTGACAGCTCCTCCTGGCAATGTGAGGAGTGCAGGGCAATATAGGATGTCTTTATTCTGTCAGTATAGAGAAGGAGAGCAACAGCCGCTCTATGACACTCTATCCCAAGTGCCATCATAGAGGTGTATGAGGGAATTGCTCATAATACAATTCCACAGGTGGGAAATCACTTTAATGTAGAAGACGTACAGGAATGTTTTTATACCCAGGTCTGTAACCAGGACAAAGGTCTAGAGGAAAGAAGACTGGATTCTTTACTGTAAGAGCAGTAAGGCTCTATACCACATGTTATACTTTTCTTGCAAACTTAAATATCAAAGCTATGGATAGAAGATTTCTAGTAATAGGAATGTGATCCAGGAATTTATTCTGGATATAAGAAGTGTATGGGGCAATTGTCTTCCTCTGGATCAACACAGAAGGATTTTAGGTTGAAGCTTATGGACTCTTGTCTTTTTACACCCTTATTAAATATAACTATGTACAGCAAAGGTACATTCCGTACATCTAGAGGGTGTTTCTGAACCAACATACTGTAGAACAGGATTCTTTACTGTAAAAGCACTGAGGCTATGGAAGGTGATATGGTGAACTGACAGGATCATAAGGTTTCTGGAGTGTAATAATATTACAGGTTATAGTCACTGGATTGTGGAAAAGCGTCATAGATGCAGGGATTTATTCACAAGGAGTTGGGAAGAAATGTTTGCCTTTATGTTGTGTTCACACAGTTTTTTGGGTAAAAAAAAAAACTGAAAATTTTGAAAAAAGTTTTAAAAAAATGTAGATTTTTCAGCCTTGTTTTGTTGAGTTTTAAATCCTTGATAAATACTTTCTTTTGCCTACATTTACGACTGTTTTCTTTTTTAATTCAAAAGTTTTTATTGGGTTTTTCAGAATTTACAGGTAAACAACAACGCCACATGAGTGGCAACAAAAATGGTACATGGGTGCCTATTGATAAAGAATTCCACAGAATTACAATCAACCAACAGAGATTTGCATAATATATCCCAAAATTCGTCTAGTTTTGGACGCTACAAAAAAAAAAAAAAAAAAAAACCCTGGGCATTTGATTTAACGTTCATAACAAGGCCCATTATTCGTCCTTTTAGAACTCAAATAAGGTTCGTTGTTTAGAAAATTTGTCATGTTTTTTCAGCAGTTATTTTTTTCAAGTTGCTGAAGCAAACACAGTAACTAAAAGATGTGACATTGTCAGCATTTTTTTAACATGAAAAGCGTACACATAACCAAAAGGTGCGGAAAATTGGCTTCTACTTTATGCCTTCCTCTGGATCAACACTACACGGTTATAGGCTGAACTGGTTGGACGTATGGCTTTTTGATCATTACTGATTATACTTCTATATGTTCCTATGACAGGGTACTGACTGGGGACAGTATAGGGCATGGTGCTCACTAGTGAACCTGCGCACCTGTGGCCTTCATGTTGGAGGACATGGGGCAAAAAATAAAGGGGGGTCTGGCTTAACTTTTGTAATATATATCTAAATAGTTACAGCAATAAGGGGCCCAATGCAGGGTCAAAAAAAAATATTTCCATACAGGGCATATGACATATGATCATAGAGTGAACACGTAACAGCCAAAATGCCGTCACTTGGCCTGGTTTGCACCAGTTTGGCATCAATGATCCGGTTCTCCTTAGGGGAGGTTGAAGACTTCAGTGATATCAATGTCAGGTAGGAGCAGTAAAGTGGCAGCAAACTCAATAGTTTGAGTGCAATACTCATCTATGTAGACCCTTTATTTTAAAGGGGTTATCCAGGATCAGAAAAAGCCACTTTCTTACAAAAGTAGCACCACCCCTGCCCCCAGGTTGTGTTTGATATTACAATTCAGCTCCATTTACTTCAATAGAACCAAAGTGCAAAACTGCTGAGGACAAGACAGGTGCTGCTTCTGCAGCCATGTTTTTCTATGCCTGGACAATCCCTTTAAGAATAAGTGGAGGTTCTGACTAATGGATGAGCTCCAGACACCACCAGATGGGCAAATGTATTCTGGCCAAACATCATATTCATATGTATCCATAAAAGCCTCCACTCTTTGAGTGAAGAAGTTCCATCTCCACTGGGCCACTGGTCTTGATCTTGGGCCTTGGTTGTTGGATACTCCTAAGATCAAGGACCATTGAAGTTTCCTCCTTCATAGCATTTGTTTACAGGTATGGTCATGATTGATCATCGGCCTTTGTTCCACCAAACCAAGGGGACCTTCCATTGAAGAACAGACCCGAGAACAAAGCACAGGCCTCCACTTTATATTCTGAACATGTTTGCTGGATAAGAAATGGAGCTAGTGCCATGTTGGAGCTCCTATGTAACATTAAGCCTTATGGGGTCACCTTATAGAAGTGGCCATCTTCTAGGTTCTTGAAGGCCAAAGTCAGTGGTTGGTCACCCAAAAGAAGTTTCAACTTAGCTTTTTTTCCCCAGCATAATCCATATAACACCTCCTCCAACTGGTTTCTATATTCTCCGCTTCGTAGAACCCACCCACCATCTGGATCTTCTACATCTTGAAATTTTTCACCATAACATGCAATATGTCAAGAAGTATTCTTCATAATTCCTGTTGAAAACCTGAAACCAAAGGGTTTCTATGAGGCACCAGTTTCTTCTTCCTTTTCTTCTTCTTCACCCTCCAGGGCTACAGCCGAGTGGAGACTCTGCAGGGGAAGCTGAGGGGATTAGGATGGTCAGGCCCAGGCTGGAAGGGGGCAGAAACCTTCTGTAACTTCTCCAGATACAAATAAGACAAAACAGGTAGAGAAAAGCAGAAGGTAAAGGACACAGGATTGCTTTTCTAGAGTTCACATTAGGTCAGGAGGAGGCGGAGGAACAGCAGCAACATTGGTTGTGTCATACGATCATATAACAATGCCATTATTTAGGATACAGACCTATTATCTATCTCTTTAAGCAAAGATGAAAAAAGTTCAAGAAGCAGAAAATCCTATTAGATTTCTTATTGGTCTAAAGTTGCTCAGTGGGGGCAGAGGGAGTCCGAGATGACTGTATAGTACTACTACTGACCATCATCTGAGGGACAGCGGGGGGGAGGGGGGGGCTCTGCCAATCTGCCTCATATCACATGTCTATCTATCTATCTATGTGTTCTATCTATCTATCTATCTCCTATCTATCTCCTATCTATCTATCTATCTATCTATCTCATATCTATTATCTATCTATCTCCTATCCATCTATCTTCTATCTATCTGTGTATCTATCTCATATCTATCTATCTCCTATCTATCTCCTATCTATCTCCTATCTATCTATCTATCTATCTATCTATCTCCTATCTATCTATCTATCTATCTATCTCCTATCTATCTATCTATCTATCTATCTCCTATCTATCTCCTATCTATCTCCTATCTATCTCCTATCTATCTCCTATCTATCTATCTATCTATCTCCTATCTATCTCCTATCTATCTCCTATCTATCTCCTATCTATCTCCTATCTATCTCCTATCTATCTCCTATCTATCTATCTATCTATCTCCTATCTATCTATATATCTCCTATCTATCTCCTATCTATCTATCTATCTATCTATCTATCTATCTATCTCCTATCTATCTATCTCCTATCTATCTATCTATCTATCTATCTATCTATCTATCTATCTCCTATCTATCTCCTATCTATCTATCTATCTATCTATCTTTCTCCTATCTATCTATCTATCTATCTATCTATCTCCTATCTATCTATCTATCTATCTATCTCCTATCTATCTATCTCCCTATCTATCTCCTATCTATCTATCTATCTATCTATCTCCCTATCTATCTATCTATCTATCTATCTCCCTATCTATCTATCTATCTTCTATCTATCTATCTATCTATCTATCTCCTATCTATCTATCTATCTATCTATCTCCTATCTATCTATCTATCTATCTATCTCCTATCTATCTATCTATCTATCTATCTATCTACCTATTATCTATCATCTATATTCTATCTATCTATACATACATATATATATCTATCTATTATCTATCTATCATCTATATTCTATCTATCTCCTATCTATCTATACATACATATCTACCTATTATCTATCTATCTATCTATCTATCTCCTATCTATCTATCTATCTATTATCTATCTGTCTATCTATCTATCTATCTATCTATCATCTATTTATCTATCTATCTATCTCCTATCTATCTATATATCTATCTATCTATCTACCTATTATCTATCTATCATCTATCTATCTATCTATCTATCTCCTATCTATCTATACATATATATCTACCTATTATCTATCTATCTATCTATCTCCTATCTATTATCTATCTATCTGTCTATTATCTATCTATCCATCTCCTATATCTATCTATCTATCTATCTCCTATCTATCTATCTATCTATCTCCTATCTATCTATCTATCTATCTATCTATCTATCTCCTATCTATCTATCTCCTATCTATCTATCTATCTATCTATCTATCTCCTATCTATCTATACATATATATCTACCTATTATCTATCTATCTATCTATCTCCTATCTATTATCTATCTATCTGTCTATTATCTATCTATCCATCTCCTATATCTATCTATCTATCTATCTCCTATCTATCTATCTATCTATCTCCTATCTATCTATCTCCTATCTATCTATCTCCTATCTATCTATCTATCTCCTATCTATCTATCTATCTATCTATCTATCTATCTATTATCTATCTATCTATCTATCTCCTATCTATCTATCTATCTATCTCCTATATCTATCTATCTATCTCCTATCTATCTATCTCCTATCTATCTCCTATCTATCTATCTATCTATCTATCTATCTATCGAATAAATAGCGAAGAAAAATGATCGCAATTACGATCATAAGTAACGATTATCGTTCCATGGAAATGAGTGAACGTTTTCAGGTCTTTCGCAATAGCGGTCGTTTGAGATCGTTAATCGTTAACGATTATGCAAACGATAATCGTCCGGTGGAATAGGGTCCTTTGTCTTGCGGTTTCCAGGGAAGTTGCCTCTGTCAGTGACATATAATGTATATCCTTGGTGAGGATGCGCCTCCTCCGCACCTGTCTGTTTAACCCTTCTACTGCCAGTCTGCTTAATGCTGGTACAATGATGGCTGCATTCTCTAGCTCCCTGCTACATGGCTGTTATATGGCTATTATACCATCATGTGTGTACTATATAGTGCTATTACATGTGCACTGTATGGCCGTATTATCTGTCTGCTATAAGACCACCATTAGTAGCTGGCAGCAGAGCAGGCTCACAGGTTGTTACTAAGCTGAACACCATGGGCTACAACTGTAACAAACCCCCAGCTGTGAGAAGGATTAGATATGTGCAGGTTTTAAGCCTCTGCATGAAAAATGTTCCTATTCACTGACAGCAAACAGATGTGAAATGCACCTCTTTTATTAGAGAGGTGAAGAACTTTTACTATACGGTGTAGTGCGGCCCCTGGGGTCTATTTACAGCCATCAGTGTTATTATCCTAATGCGGCGGTGAGGTGGATACCAATAAATTAGCACAACGGGTATATATATATATATATATATATATATATATATACACACCTCTATAAATAACTCGCCTTCCTGCCTATCATCCCTACAGCCGGGATCAGCTGTGAGTTATTGCTAGGGGAGACATAGGAAATTCATGTATTAACCTCATGAGCTTATACCCGGATATGAGAGGGCAGCAGGATGGGGCCAAAGGTAATAAACTCCTTCATAAAGGTGGCTTATATTCAAAAACGGCCCAGAAATCCACATAATCCAGTGTATAGCATGCAAGAGCAGTGGGGGAGGATGGGACAGACTGGAAATAATGGGGGCTGGGAAAGGAAACGAGAGATAGATAGATAGATAGATAGATAGATAGATAGATAGATGACTCTATTCACATATTCACACTGCAGGTTGCACGCTGCTTGTGGCTAAAGTACAGACAAAAAAAAACAGAAGGTGCAGCAGCAACCCACAGGTGTAAGGGCTTACCGTATATACTCCTCCCAGTGTACACACGGCAAACACCTGCCCTGTAGATATTAAAAAGTAAGGATCTTAGCAAACTATTTGATCAAACAGAGTGTACCATGTCGCCACTTTAAGGTGTCCTCATAGACATGGTCCCTACTCTAGCATTTTCACACTAGAAATGGCCTCTCCTGGGCTGAATAAGCCTACAACTGGGCAGATAGGAGCCAAATGATCTCTTTTATAGCACCCTTGGGACATGGATGGAGTGCAAGCCAACAGGAGGTAGCCACACACCCCAGTCTGTTTGATCAAATAGTTTGCTAAGATCCTCACTTTTTAATATCTACAGAGCAGGTGTTTACCATGTGTACACTGGGAGGAGTATATACGGTAAGCCCTTACACCTGTGGGTTGCTGCTGCACCTTCTGTTTTTTTTAGATAGATAGATAGATAGATAGTCAAAAGATGGGAGCAGCACTACTTGGATTGCATGCGGTGCCACATGTTTGTATGCTTGAAAAAGACCGCGAGAGGCGGTTGAAACGTCGCACTTTATATGGAATAAACTACACTTTATTTGAACTTTACGTGAACGGAGTGCTGCTGGTTTATCCTTGAATAGATAGATAGATAGATAGATAGATAGAAGATAGATAGGAGATAGATAGATAGATAGATAGATAGATAGATAGATAGTGTAGGGATCTTCCCGGGGGATGGTGTGTTTGGACACAGTTCACAGCAGACTTGGACTTGTAAAATAACAGCTTGGCGTTTATTGGCAGCATAAACAGTCCAGAAAACATAAATACAGCAACACAGTGCTTTTTAAGAACAAAACAAAACAAAAGGTCCTGCCCATCTAGGCACTTACTAAGAAGCAGGTCACCTGTCTGACACTTAATCAGCGGTATCGCACGGTGTGAATAAGCTTCAGCAGCGGCTGTATTCCAAGCTCCCACCAAACACAGCATCCAGGCTGTTCACTCCTGGCTGAGAGCCCTCACCTGCATCTCTGTGGAGCTCTTACCTTCTCAGGCTGATTGCTCACCTGATGGCAAAACCCAAACTGGATCGGGGGGAGGGAATGGCAGGTCCCACTACCAACCTACCCGCCATTCCAGTAAATCCAGGCCCGGAAACAGTAAATAATAGCTCAGCAGCATAGCACTGCTGATCACAGATCCCTCCTGGACTCACCATCTCACGCTATGAAGCAACCTAGGTGAGATGTACATCCCCTCGAAGACTTTACCAGTGACATGTCTACAATAGATAGATAGATAGATAGATAAAACAAAAAGTCCACAGCACAGCGGCTAGGAAGAAGTTTGGTGCCTGCTTCTAAATACCTGATCCTAGGTATGGCAATATAGTGTCCAAAAATGGAAGCGGCACGTCCGTAGATAAAGTGAATCAAATATTTATTTGCTCAAAAAGGAATAGCGACGTTTCTGTCCAAACAATATGGACTCTGGCTTGAAAAAAGTCCATATTGTTTGGACAGAAACGTCGCTATTCCTTTTTGAGCAAATAAAAATTTTATTCACTTTATCTACGGACTTGCCGCTTCCATTTTTGGAAACTAGATAGATAGATAGATAGATAGATAATATATAGGAGATAGATAGATAGATAGATAATAGATAGATAGATAGGAGATAGATACATACATACATACATACATACATAGATAGGAGATAGATAGATAGATAGATAGGATAGATAGATGATAGATAGATAGATAGATAGATAGATAGATAGATAGAACACAGATAGATAGATAGATAGATAGATAGGAGACAGATAGATAATAGATAGATAGGAGATAGATAGATAGATAGATAGATAGATAGATAGATAGATAGATAGATAGATGGACGCTGGTTAGAGGCCCACCATACAGACAGTAGAAGACCCCCGCAGCACACTTTAGTACAATGACTCAAAGGCTTTTTATTCCACTAACATGTTTCCAGTAGTCAGCCATGCTTCCTCCGCCTCTCGCAGCCATTGTCAGGCTGCTCCACATAGTGATAAGTAACAGGTATATATATATATATTCTTGCTCAGAGTGATGATTAATTAATACAATTAAAATGACAATTAGAAGAAAGTCTATAATGTGGCTATAATTACATGTAATACAGTATAATATCACATACATGTAGAGCGCAGGGATGGTAATTATAGGCACATTATAGAGGTTTCTTCTAATTATAATTTTAATTGTATGAATTAATCATCACGCTGAACAAGAATATATATACAGTATATATATATATATATATATATATATAGTAACATAGTAACATAGTAACATAGTAAATAGGGTTGAAAGAAGACAAGAGTCCATCAGGTTCAACCTAGGAAAATCCTAATGTGTTGATCCAGGAAGGCGAAAAACCCCTATGGGGCAGAAGACAAACGCCCCACCACAGGGAGAAACTCCCCCCCCTCCCCCGACTGCAATGGCAACCAGAACAATCCCCGGATCAACGTATCACCAGAAATCTAATGCCCATAACTTGTAATATTATATTTTTCAAGAAAATCATCCAGGCCTCCCTTGAACTTATTTAATGAATCAGCCATGACAACATCATGTGGCAGAGAGTTCCACAGTCTTACCGCTCGTACAGTAAAGAACCCGCGTCGATGCTGATGATGAAATCTTCTTTCCTCTAGACGTAGAGGATGCCCCCTTGTCATTGTTACAGACCTAGGAGTAAAAAGACCACTACAAAGATCTCTGTACTGTCCATTCATATATTTGTACATTGTGATCAGATCGCCCCTAAGACGTCTTTTTTCTAGCGTAAATAACCCCAAGCGTGATAACCTGTCCTGGTACTGTAACCCACCCATTCCCTTAATGACCTTTGTTGCCCTCCTCTGCACCCGCTCTAGTTCAGCTGTGTCCTTCTTATATACCGGTGCCCAAAACTGTACACAGTATTCCATGTGTGGTCTGACCAGTGATTTATAAAGAGGCAAAACTATGTTCTCATCTTTAGCATCTATACCTCTTTTGATGCACCCCATTATTTTATTAGCCTTGGCAGCTGCTGCCTGGCACTGATCACTAAAGTTGAGTTTACTGTCCACCAATACCCCCAGGTCCTTTTCGGAAGTAGTTTTACCCAGTGTTTTATTATTTAGCACATAACTGTACTTATTATTTCTATGGCCCAAATGCATAACCTTACATTTATCCACATTAAACTTCATTTGCCATTTCTCCGCCCAAGCCTCTAGCTTCTCCAAATCCCTCTGTAATATGATATTATCCTCCTCTGTACTGATTACTTTACCCAGTTTAGTATCATCTGCAAAAATGGAGATTCTACTCTGTAGCCCCTCTACAAGATCATTAATAAAAATATTAAAAAGAAGTGGACCCAACACTGACCCCTGTGGTACCCCACTAGTAACTAAAACCCAATCTGAATATGTTCCATCAATGACCACCCTCTGTTTTCTATCACACAACCAGTTACTTACCCATTTGCATACGTTTTCCCCGAGTCCCAGTATCCTCATTTTGTAGACCAACCTTTCATGCGGCACAGTATCAAATGCCTTTGAAAAGTCCAGATACACAACATCCACAGCCTCCCCCAGGTCCAGTCTATAACTTACCTCTTCATAGAAGCCGATCAGATTAGTCTGACAGGACCGATCCCTCATAAATCCATGCTGGTGCTGCGTCATAAGATTATTTTCATTAAGATACTCCAGTATAGCATCTCTTACAATCCCCTCAAATACTTTACCTACTATAGATGTTAGACTTACAGGCCTGTAGTTTCCAGGATCACTCCTTGACCCCTTCTTGAATATTGGTACCACATTAGCTATGCGCCAGTCCTGTGGAAGAATCCCTGTCGTAATAGAATCTTTAAATAATAGGAATAACGGTCTGTCCAACACAGTATTTAATTCTTGCAAAACCCTAGGATGGATACCTTCTGGGCCCGGTGACTTATGGATTTTAATGTTTTTAAGGCGTTTCCCCACTTCTTGTTGTGTTAGGCAGGTGAGATTTATGGGAGGATTAACATTATCCCTAGTCATGTCGTCTGTTATGGGATTCTCCTCTGTGAATACAGTAGAGAAGAATGTATTTAGTAGATTGGCCTTTTCCTCTTCCCCCTCCACCATTACACCCAGATTATTTTTGAGGGGACCAACATTTTCGGTTTTAAGTCTTTTGTTATTTATATAGGTGAAGAACATTTTGGGATTTGTTTTACTTTCTGTGGCTATCCTTCTTTCTGTTGCTATTTTTGCTTCTTTTATTTGCGTTTTACACATTCTATTCTTCTGTCTATAGTTGCTCAATGCTTCCCCACTACCTTCTTGTTTTAGTAGTCTGAATGCTTGTTTCTTATCATTTATTGCACCCCTTACAGCTGTAGTTAACCACATTGGATTTCTCTTATTTCTACTACGTTTATTCCCATATGGTATGTGTCGTTCACACGATTTACCCAGGATGCTCTTAAATATGTCCCATTTCTCTTGTGTACTTTTATTTCTGAAGGCATTGTCCCAGTCTATGTTCCCAAGGTCCTCTCTTAGTTTTTGGAAATTAGCCTTCTTGAAATTTAATGTTTTTGTAGCCCCTCTGCTAATCATTTTATTGAAGGATAATTGAAAACTTACTATGTTATGGTCACTATTACCTAGGTGACCCCCCACCTCTATTTTTGATATTCTGTCGGGCCTATTGGTTAAGATCAGGTCCAGAAGGGCCCCACCTCTTGTTGGTTCCTCTACTAGTTGGGAAAGGTAGTTATCTTTTACTATTTCCAAAAACACGCTTCCCTTCCTGGAGCTGCAGGTTTCTGCTTTCCAGTTGATATTTGGGTAGTTAAAGTCCCCCATAATAATGACTTCCCCCTGCTTCGCTGCCGCATCTATTTGTCTTATAAGAAGATTTTCTGATTCTTCCACTATACTTGGAGGTTTATAACTCACTCCTATAAGAATTTTATTATTCTTTGTCCCTCCCCTTATTTCTACCCAAAGAGACTCCACATTATCATCACATATATCCTCCCACAGAATAGGCTTAAGGCATGATTTAACATATAGACAGACCCCTCCCCCTTTCTTATTTTTACGGTCATTTCTGAATAGACTATAACCCTGGATATTAACGGCCCAGTCATAGGTCTCGTCCAGCCATGTCTCGCTTATCCCCACTATATCATATTTCTCTTCAACCATTATGAGTTCTAATTCCTCAGCTTTATTAGTGAGGCTTCGAGCATTAGTATACATACATTTAATATATTTGTCCATATTCCCTTTCCTTTTATCACTAGTGACTATTCTAACCCCTCCCGCCGCTCCACCCCCAGTTCCATAATCTAGGCCCAGCTCTCCATCTACTCTGTCTTCACTTACTATATTGTATTTGCCCTCCCCCCCGGTCCCTAGTTTAAACACTCCTCCAACCTCTTAGCCATCTTCTCCCCCAGCACGGCTGCACCCTCCCCATTGAGATGCAGCCCGTCCCTACCGTAGAGCCTGTAACCGACCGAGAAGTCGGCCCAGTTCTCCATGAACCCAAACCCCTCTATCCTACACCAGCTCTTGAGCCACTTATTTACCTCCCTAATCTCCCGCTGTCTCTCAGGTGTGGCTCGTGGTACAGGTAATATTTCGGAAAAAATCACCTTGGAGGTCCTAGTTTTAAGCTTCCTGCCTAAGTCCCTGAAATCATTTTTAAGGACCCGCCACCTACCTCTAACTTTATCATTGGTGCCAATGTGCACCATGACTGCTGGGTCATCGCCAGCCCCTCCCAGTAATCTGTCAGCCCGATCCGCGATGTGACGAACTCGAGCGCCAGGAAGGCAACACACTGTTCGACGATCCCGGTCTTTGTGACAGATTGCCCTGTCTGTCCCCCTAATAATTGAGTCCCCCACTACCAGTACCTGCCTGGCCTGCCCTGAACTCCTGTTTCCCACCTTACTGGAGCAGACACCCCCCTGGCTTTCAGAGGCAGTGTCCTGCTGCAGCAATGCCACCCCTGAATCAACATCCCCCTCATCCGCCAATTTGGCAAACTTGTTGGGGTGTGCCAGATCAGGACTGGCCTCCCTCACACTCTTCCCTCTACCCCTTTTTCTAACTGTGACCCAACTAGTTGCCTCTTCCTCCTGTACCTCCATGCTATCACACTCTCCCCCATCTACCCCTTGGAGTGCTTGCTCAGTGAGAAGCAGACCCCTTTCCAGTTTGCCAATGCATCTCAATCGTTGCAGCTGCTCATTTAGATCCAGGATCTGGGCTTCCAAACCAGCAACATGCACACATCTCCCACAATGGTATGCACCCTCGATCGGTTGATCAAGGATTGCATACATCGCACAAGATGTACATTGGGCCGCATTGTCAAACATGGCGCTCATTTATATGGGGATATTATGTATAAAGAAAGAAAAAACAAACAAGCAACAAAAGCAAACAATGTGTTCAAAAGCAAATAAACAATTTGTTTTCCTCTAAAACTCCCCGAATCTAAAGTCCCAGAATATTAAAGTCCCACACTTGAGACAAAAACACACTTCAGATCAAAAACTCGCACGCTCCAAAACTCGCTCACAATACAATATAGAAGTACTTAGCTTGCAGAGTTTGTTGCTTCTGGCTCCTGTGTTTGAGAGACTGGGAGGCTTCACACAGATGTAATTTATCAACTCTTAATTAGCAATCAGTCCCCTCCCCTTCCACCTGTGTAACCTCCAGCAAGCTTGTGTGTATACAGGCTATAGTAATGTGTCCCAAGTAAACCAGATACAATGTATATAACCTCTAGGAAAATAAATACAGATAAACTAATCTATAGTACCTTGCTATATACTATATGTGTACAGGGATTTGTTATCTATAAACCCAGTAAGGACAGATATCACTCAGTAACAGGTATGTTATACACTCCTTCCCAGAATATTAAAGTCCCACACTTGAGACAAAAACACACTTCAGATCAAAAACTCGCACGCTCCAAAACTCGCTCACAATACAATATAGAAGTACTTAGCTTGCAGAGTTTGTTGCTTCTGGCTCCTGTGTTTGAGAGACTGGGAGGCTTCACACAGATGTAATTTATCAACTCTTAATTAGCAATCAGTCCCCTCCCCTTCCACCTGTGTAACCTCCAGCAAGCTTGTGTGTATACAGGCTATAGTAATGTGTCCCAAGTAAACCAGATACAATGTATATAACCTCTAGGAAAATAAATACAGATAAACTAATCTATAGTACCTTGCTATATACTATATGTGTACAGGGATTTGTTATCTATAAACCCAGTAAGGACAGATATCACTCAGTAACAGGTATGTTATACACTCCTTCCCAGAATATTAAAGTCCCACACTTGAGACAAAAACACACTTCAGATCAAAAACTCGCACGCTCCAAAACTCGCTCACAATACAATATAGAAGTACTTAGCTTGCAGAGTTTGTTGCTTCACATATATATGTGTGTTACTTATCACTATATGGAGCAGCCTGACAATGGCTGCGAGAGGCGGAGGAAGCATGGCTGACTACTGGAAACATGTTAGTGGAATAAAAAGCCTTTGAGTCATTGTACTACAGTGTGCTGAGGGGGTCTCCTACTGTCTGAGCAGATGAATAAAAAGATAGATAGATAGATACAGGGCTGGCTGCAGGGTTTTGTAGGCCCCTTTGTAGAGCAAATCAGGACCTTTCTCTATGTAGCCCCCCTTATAGATGCCCCCCTCTGTGTAGCCCCCCTTATAGATGATCCCCCTCTGCCAGACAAACATCTTAGGCACTTTACCTTTTCAGCACATTCCCCTCCTCTATACAAGCTCCCAACAGTAACAGGACCCTCTTTGTGCCCCTAAAGTTATGTCCTTTCTGTATGCCTTATTCTGTAGTTGGGCCCCCTCTTAGTTCCATATCTGTGCCACTGCCCCCCCCCAATAAACTGTGCCACTGACCCCAATAAACTGTGCCACTTCCCCTAATAAACTGCGCCACTTGCCCCCAATAAACGGTGTCACTGCCCCTCAATAAACTGTACCACTGCCCCTCAATAAACTGTGCCACTTGCCCCCCAATAAACGGTGCTACTGCCCCCACAATAAACTCTGCCACTTCCCCCAATAAACTGCGCCACTTGCCCCCAATAAACTGTGCCACTGCACCTAAAATAAACTGTGATACTGCCCCCCAATAAACTATGCCACTTTCCCCCAATAAACTGTGTCACTTCCTCCTTATAAACTGTGCCACTGCCCCAATAAACTGTGTCACTGCCCCAATAAACTCTGCCACTGCCCCCCAATAAACGGTGCCACTGCCCCCAATAAACTCTGCCACTGCCCCCTAATAAACTGTGCCACTTGCCCCCCAATAAAAGGTGCTACTGCCCCCACAATAAACTCTGCCACTTCCCCCAATAAACTGTGCCACTGCCCCCACAATAAACGGTGCCACTGCCCCAATAAACTGTGTCACTGCCCCAATAAACTCTGCCACTGCCTCCCAATAAATTGTGCCACTGCCCCCAATAAACTCTGCCACTGCCCCCTAATATACTTTGCCACTGCCCCCCAATAAACTGTGTCACTGCCCCCTAATAAACTGTGCCACTGCTCCCCAATAAACTGTGCCCCTGCCTCCTAATAAACTGTGCCACTGCCCCCTAATAAACTGTGCCACTGTCCTCCAATAAACTGTGCCACTGCCCCCCAATAAACTGTACCACTGCCCCCCAATAAACTGTGCCACTGCCCCCTAATAAACTGTGCCACTGCCCCCACAATAAACTGTGCCACTGCCCCCACAATAAACTGTGCCACTGCCCCCTAATAAACTGTGCCACTGCCCCCCCAATAAACTGTGCCACTGCCCCCTAATAAACTGTGCCACTGCCCCCACGATAAACTGTGCCACTGCCCCACGATAAACTGTGCCACTGCCCCACAATAAACTGTGCCACTGCCCCACAATAAACTGTGCCACTGCCCCCCCCCAGATAAATTGTGCCACCGGCCCCCTAAATCAGTGTTTCCTAATGTCGCATGACAGCTCTTACCAAAACACAACTCCCATTATGTTCTGCCAGCAGTGCATGATGGAAGTTATAGTTTTGTAACAACCAGATAGTGAGTCACTTGTTGGAGATCACTGCACCTAAATAAACTGTTCTCCTAAATCTTTGTTTCCCGATCGGTGGGTTTCCAGCTGTTGGCAAACTATAACCCCCATTATGCCCTGCCAGCAGTGCATGGTGGGAGCTGTAGTTTTTCAGCAAGAGGAAAGTCACATGTTAGAGAAAACGGGACTAATAGACTGTCCCACAAATCACTGTTTCCTAATAAGTGACTCTTAAACTGTTGCCAAAATACAACTCCCATCATGTCCTGCTAGCAGTGCATGATCGGATTTGTAGTTATGCAGCAATTGGAGAGTCACATATTCGCTAAACACCCCACAAAACACTGCCCCCTCCCTCCCCCCTTTGTACACTCACCAGTCTCCCCGCCCCAGAGCTGAGCTGCTGCTCTGCTCTCCTCTAATCAGGTCTGACCAGAGCAAAAAGATGCAGGGAGTGCTGATCACACTGATCTGCAGCACAGAGGAGAGGCTGGCAGGCTGGGCAGGGAGGTGAATGTACCCTACCTCCAGCCAGTCTGAGAAGTAGTGAAAACTGGGCCCCGGCACTCGCCCTGGTAAGCCGGGTGCTGACGCCAGGCCGGGATAGGTAATATATAGAAGATAGATAGACAGATAGGAGATATGAGGAAGATTGGCTCTGTACCGGTCAGTATTAGTATTATACAGTCATCTCGGCCTCCCTCTCTTCCCCGCTGAGCAACTTCTGATCAATAAGAAATCTAATAGGATTTTCTGCCTCTTCAACTTTTTCATCTTAGCTAGAGGAAATTTCGTCTTCAGTGTCGGAGTCTGTGACTGACAACTTCTGACATTTCCTACAAATTTAAAGGACCCCAGCCTGCAAATATAGTAAAGCACTTAAAGTGTCACTGTTGTTATATATTTCAAAATTTAAATCAGCAGTAGATGTGATATAAAGCAAGTTTGCAATATACATTTTTTTATTTTTTTTGTTGTTGCTATCTTGTTGTAAAACAAAACTGAACTTACCAGAAACCCAAGTCCAGTCTCCTGAAGGCTGTTATATAGCAGCTATACTTACTGTATCCAGGTCCAGTCTCCTGAAGGCTGCTATATAACAGCTATACTTACTGTATCCAGGTCCAGTCTCCTGAAGGCTGCTATATAACAGCTATACTTACTGTATCCAGGTCCAGTCTCCTGAAGGCAGCTATATAACAGCTATACTTACTGTCTCCAGGTCCAGTCTCCTGAAGGCTCCTATATAAAAGCTAGACTTACTGTATCCAGGTCCAGTCTCCTGAAGGCAGCTATATAACAGCTATACTTACTGTAACCAGGTCCAGTCTCCTGAAGGCAGCTATATAACAGCTATACTTACTGTATCCATTTCCAGTCTTCTGAAGGCAGCTATATAACAGCTATACTTACTGTATCCAGGTCCAGTCTTCTGAAGGCAGCTATATACCAGCTATACTTACTGTATCCAGGTCCAGTGTCCTGAAGGCAGCTATATAACAGCTATACTTACTGTATCCAGGTACAGTCTCCTGAAGGCAGCTATATAACAGCTATACTTACTTTTATCCAGGTCCAGTCTCCTGAAGGCTGCTATATAACAGCTATACTTACTGTCTCCAGGTCCAGTCTCCTGAAGGCAGATTTTCTGACTTGTGCTGGTTGACATAAACAGACTAAACACAGGAATTCCGGCCAGTACAGAGAGTCAAGGCTCAATATGTCCTACAGTCACATGACTGCCTTCTCTCTGTGAGCGCTTAGATGGCCTGGGATACACAGGACTTCCTGTTTTCTGACTTTTTCCCGTTGTTTGAGAAAAAAAGAGTCAGAACACAGGAAGTGCTGTGTTTTCCATGATAACTAAAAAAAAAAAAAAAAAAAAGAATGTAGATTGCAAAGTTGCTTTATATCACATCTACTGTTGATTTAGATTTTGAAAGTTGTAACGACAGTGACACTTTAACTTGGTGACTGCACCCTCTTCTACAACTCTGTAAGGTGCAGCTCCCCCTAGTGGTACCTTACATTATGTGCAACCTGCATCAAATCAGAGAGTGAGGAGCTAAGACAGTGACAACCATTGTAGGCGCTCCTAGCTGAGGTTTATACCAGAAAAAGCTTATAAAGGACCACTCATAAACTGGACTGGAAAGTATACTGTCGGCTGCCAGAGGGGTCAGGAGACTCATCCAGCAGCACAAATAGACGTAATAAACAATCGAAAGGGTAATATTATTCTTTTTAAATTATAATGGAAAGATTCGCACAGTCTCTATGTTTTCCACCCACTCCTGGTTTTAATTAAAAAAAATACTGGCGGAAATACCATGTGTGAACATAGCCTTATTTTGTATACAGGTCATTTACTCAAAAGCTGCTAAAATGTAACAAGTGAACTGTAAGAGGTCGCGGGGATCTCACACGGGAAAGGGTGTGCACGCTAATACACATTCTTTATTACCTTCCAGGACAAGTTATATAACGTACAGGGACCTCAGGACAGGGACACAATGTCGAGACTTTATCCATGTAACCACTCGATCACCATGAATGAATGCTGGATCTCCAATGACGATCACTATAACAGATATGGATACTAGAGGGAGATTTATCAAACATGGTGTAAAGTGAAACTGGCTCAGTTGCCCCTAGCAACCAATCAGATTCCACCTTTCATTTTCCAAAGAGTCTGTGAGGAATGTAAGGTGGAATCTGATTGGTTGCTAGGGGCAACTGAGCCAGTTTCACTTTACACCATGTTTGATAAATCTCCCCCTAGATCAGGGACGGGGAACCTTCGGCCCTCTAGCTGTTGCAATACTACAATTGCCATCATGCCAAGACAGACAAAGCCTAAGGCTAAGGCTTTGGCTGTCCCGGCATGATGGGAATTGTAGTTTTGCAACAGCTGGAGGGACGAAGGTTCCCCGTCCCTGCCCTAGATCCTCCAAAAAAAAAAAAAAAGGATCATGTTGAGACTAGGAAATGGTGATGCATAGTGATCGAATAATTCGACTGTCATCTGGTGGTCCAGAGCTTGGTGTCAACAAGAGCCATTTCTGATCATGTAACGGTTTAGTAGAATTTCCTGAGGATCTAGTATCTGGTGGTTTAGTGGTCATCATTGTTGGTCCAGAACTCACCTGTAGTGATCAAGTGATTTGTCTTTCATCATGTGATCCAGCGCTTAGTTCTTGTTGAGAACCTGGTCCTTTCCTGCTGATCATGTGTCTATATCAGATACTATCGCCATATGATCAGAAATGGATCCTGTTGGCCAGTTACACATCGGGGACTTGGTCACCAACCACCCAATCCATATAATTGCCTGCTGGATCACCAAATAAACAACTTGTCACGGCCACGGTGCCGTCCTGTGCTGCAGGCAACCACCACAGCCTCACCCATTTACTAGGCCGGTGTCTGTGGTGGACGTCAGAGCCCACATGTAGGTGCTGCCATCTCTTCAGCCCCTGCGAGCATTTTACCTGTTCCCGCTCTGGTCTCCTGCTTCCTCATCTGGCGCACGTGTCCCCGCCTCCTAGGGTGTGCGCGTGCCACCTGCCCAGGATTTAAAGGGACAGCGTCTCCCTTATTGGTTAGTGCACCAATCACCTCCCCTTTAAATAGAACACCTGTGCTGACATTCCCCGTTGGAGCCGTTGGGGGGGGGGGGGTAGAGGGTCACGGAGACTGGGGGCGGGACTTGCGGCCAGGGGGCGGTGCTTACGGCCGCGGGTGGGCGGAGCCTCGGGTGTCTTTATAAAACAGTAACCCTCTCCCCATATACTAGCCTAGCGAACAGTATACAGGAAGGGGGCAGGGGATCTTGTATGATGCAGTCCCCCCTTCCACCATATACTGTTCAGGGCCCTCCTCCCTCTGTATCTATGGCCACCAGGCCCTGAGCAGTACATGATGGAGGTGGGTGCTGAATCACACAGTATCCTGTATGATAAAGTACCCCCATATCTCTCCTCTGCTCTACTACTACCCCCAATACTACTCCTAATACTGCTCTACTATTACCCCCAATACTACTCCTAATACTGCCCTACTACTACCCCCAATACTACTCCTAATACTGCCCTACTACTACCCCCAATACTGCTCTACTACTACCCCCAATACTACTCCTAATACTGCTCTACTACTACCCCCAATACTGCCCTACTACTACCACCATCAATACTACTCCTAATACTGCTCTACTACTACCCCCAATAGTGCCTTACTACTACCCCAATACTACTCCTAATACTGCCCTACTATTACCCCCAATACTACTCCTAATACTGCCTTACTACTACCCCAATACTACTCCTAATACTGCCCTACTACTACCCCCAGTAGTGCCCTACTACTACTCCTAATATTGCTCTACTACTACCCCCAATAGTGCCCTACTATTACCCCCAATACTACTCCTAATACTGCCCTACTACTACCCCCAATAGTGCCCTACTATTACCCCCAATACTACTCCTAAAACTGCTCTACTACTACCCTCAATACTACTCCTAATACTGCCCTACTACTACCCCCAATAGTGCCCTACTACTACCACCATCAATACTACTCCTAATACTGCTCTACTACTACCCCCAATAGTGCCCTACTATTACCCCCAATACTACTCCAAATACTGCTCTACTACCCCCAATACTGCCCTACTACTACCCCAATACTACTCCCAATACTGCTCTACTACTACCACAAATACTGCCCTACTACTACCCCAATACTACTCCTAATACTGCTCTACTACTACTCCTAATACTGCTCTACTACTACCCCCAATACTGCTCTATTACTACCCCCATACTGCCCTACTACTACCCCCAATACTACTCCTAATACTGCCCTACTACTACCCCCAATAGTGCCCTACTACTACCACCATCAATACTACTCCTAATACTGCTCTACTACTACCCCCAATAGTGCCCTACTATTACCCCCAATACTACTCCCAATACTGCTCTACTACTACCACAAATACTGCCCTACTACTACCCCAATACTACTCCTAATACTGCTCTACTACTACTCCCAATACTGCCCTACTACTACTCCTAATACTGCTCTACTACTACCCCCAATACTGCTCTACTACTACCCCCATACTGCCCTACTACTACCCCCAATACTACTCCTAATACTGCTCTACTACTACCCCCATACTGCCCTACTACTACCCCCAATACTACTCCTAATACTGCTCTACTACTACCCCCAATACTGCTCTACTACTACCCCCAATACTGCTATACTACTACCCCCATACTGCCCTACTACTACCCCCAATACTACTCCTAATACTGCTCTACTACTACTACCCCAATACTGCTCTACTACTACCCCCAATACTGCTCTACTACTACTACTCCCAATACTACTCTACTACTACCCCTAATACTGCTCTACTACTACCCCCAATACTGCTCTACTACTACCCCCAATACTGCTCTACTACCATTGCTATTATTACCTCCACTCCTGATACTACTACTACTCCCAAAACTGCTACTCCCCTTATCTACTACTACACCCCTCATCTTATATGCTTCTACTATTGCTACACCCCTTATCCACTATGCCTATACTACTACACCCATTAAAAAATAAATAAAAAAAAATCGAGAAAAGAAAAAACGAGATTTTATTTTTTGCCCACATCACCCCAGCCCTAGGAGATGCTATGTGCTGGGGGTGGGGGAACAGGGGAGATGCTATGTGCTGGGGGGGGTAACTATCAGGGGAGCTGCTATCTGCTGAGGGGGCAACTATCAGTGGAGATGCTATGTGCTGGGGGGGGGGAACAGGGGAGATGCTATGTGCTGGGGGGGGGGGTAACTATCAGGGGAGCTGCTATCTGCTGAGGGGGCAACTATCAGGGGGCTAGCTAACAGGTGTATAACCTACAGTGAGATGCCTCCTATATTGGTGGATACTACATACTGGGTGGTGGAGGTAACTACCAGAAGAATTACCTACAGAGGGATACCGACTATATGTACTGTGGAGGCACAGAGGGACCTATCTACTATATAGGGCACAGAGGGGTCTTATTTAAGGTCACAGAAGATCACCCCACCTCGAGCAGCGCGCCAACCGCTGACAAAAAAGTATCGGGACCTTAAATTGCTGCTACAATGTTTTAGCATTTGGGGCCCCACCTTCAACTTTGCCCAGGGCCACATTTTGTCTAAAACCGGCCCTGCTTCCCATAATTGTGTGGTCTCCCATGATTCCTGCCCGTGGTTCCAGCCATTCCTGGTTTCAGCTATCTGTGGTTCCTGCCTGTGACTGCTATCCCGGTTCCAGCCGTGAGTCTCCTGCTGGGTCCCACCCTGCCTGCCCATCTGTTTCCAGCTGCACCTCCCCCGCCACCACTAGCAAGCCAAGCCAGGGGTAGTGACTTGGGGGTCACCTGCTGCAGCAAGTCCATCCCACCTTGCAGTGGGCTCTGGTAAGGACCAGCGGACCCTTAGACTCCGCTCTCCGCTAGCGGTAGTACACCCCATCTTGTTAACAACTTCCTGTTAATACGAGGTTATCAGGGCCCTAAATCCCTTATAATATCAGATAATGACCCTCTAGACCACTTTGATAAAAGGCACAGAGTACTGGACCACCAGCCATCACATATAGACACATGATCAGCAGGAAAGGACCAAGTTGTCAACAAGAACCAAGAACTGGATCACCAGATGAAAGAAAAATCACTTGATAACTACAAGACAAAGATAACCAATAAACCACCAGACATGGATACTAGATCCTCATGATATTAAATCAGTTGCATGATCAAAAATAGTTCTTGTTGATCAATAATAAGTCAGACACAAAGCACTGGATCACCAGATACCAAACTACTCGCTCACTATCGATGACTGTAGGATGACCAGTAAGCCACCAGATATGGATATTGGATCCTCAGAAAAGGACACTAAAACCTTTATGTGATCAGAAATTGATCTTGTTGACTAAGCACTGGTTCACCAGACGATAAAAACTACCCAAACACTATCGATGACTGCAGGATCATTAAGAATGAACAATATGACTCCAGATATGAATACCAGATCTTCAGAAACAATCATTGTAGTCATTGTATAATAAAAAAAAATTATCCTGTTGACCAATTTTATACCAGGGACTAGGCACCGGATCACCAGGAACAAACTACTAGATTGGACTGCTGGATCCTCAAAAAGCCACACTAAAACCCTTGTATGGAACTGTCCAGAGCAGCAGCAAATCCCCATAGAAAACCTTTCCAGGCTGGAAAGAATACACCACTTGCTGCAGGACATACAGCAGCTGATAAGTACTGGAAGACTTGAAATTTTTTTTAATAGTAGTATATTACAGCTCTCTGGCACTTTTGGCACCAGTTGATTTGAAAGAAATCTAAGCTACTTATGGTCACGTCTGAAGCTAAGGAACATATGGGGTATCTTAAACTTTGGGGCATTAGGGACAGAACCCCTTAGGGGGAGCACGGAATATGGAGACATATATGTGGGAATCTGCAGCTGAGACGCTTTTGGCGTCTGGATATTTCCAGCTGCAATTATAGAAGCGAGCCCAGCCTCCGAAGGCTTTCTATGAATTACCTCCCACAGCCTGTAACTGGCACATATAATAATAGAACCGCTCGCTGAAATAACTTCCCCATCTATTTCCCTATTAGCTTCAACGTGTTGTCACTTTTCAGCGTGCTGTAAAGTGTAATTAGCCGCGCTAGTTAGCTCGCTATTGAGATTGTGTCTGGTTGCGGAGTAGGAGATCAAGGAGCAGAAAAAGCGCATATAACGCGTCTATATCCTCCTGGGACTACAAGAATAGAATTCTAGAATTACAGTATAGTGAAGACCGACACCTAGTAAAGAGATGGAGGTGGGCTGGAAAAGTAACATAAAGTAATGCACTGGCCCTTTAAGAAATAGAACGAAGTCCACACAGTAAAACGGAATGCAATAATCGTAAAACGGGATTGGAGACCTTTGCAGATGGCCGGTGGCGGGTGCCCAGCAGCCTATTATTTAATGTCCCGGTGCTGAGGTGACCGCAGAGTGTGCCGCTGTGCAGCCACAATTACACAGAAGCTATAATCACCCCATAAAAGAACATTCATCAAGATAATTATTTACTAATGAAAGTCGCAATTCTGCTCCGCCACTCGTGTCTTTATAGCTCAAGTCAGATGAGAAGAACAATTTTAAAAGGGGTTATCCAAGTTTAAAGAAACATGGCCACCTCTTGTTCTTAGTTTGGGTGTAGGTTTTGCAGTTCGGTTGTAATACCACACATAACCTGAGTACAGGAGTGGCGCTGGTTCTTATAGTGGTGGGTGCAGGCTATCTATACCTGTGTAATTTAGCTTTGTGTTGGAGTATTGTATCAAACAAATAGCGCTCATTAGCTTATATGCTTGGGGTAGACAATGTGCCTTAAAGGGGTACTCCGGCAAAAAAAACTCTTTCAAATCAACTGGTTAAATGGGTAATTTGGTGATTGTGTTTTTTATCATTCAAATCAACTGGTGTCAGAAAGTTATATAGATTTGTAATTTACTTCTTTTTAAAAATCTCCAGTCTTCCAGTACTTATCAGCTACTGTATATCCTGCAGATAGTGGTGTAATCTCTCCAGTCTGACACAGTGCTCTCTGCTGTCCATGTCAGGAACTGTCCACAGCAGGAGAGGTTTTCTATGGAAATTTGCTACTGCTCTGGACAGTTCCCGACATGGACAGAGGTGGCAGCAGAGAGCACTGTGTCAGACTGGAAAGAATACACCACCTCCTGCAGGACATGCAGCAGCTGATAAGTATTGGAAGACTGGAGATTTTAAAATAGAAGTAAATTACAGATTTATATAACTTTCTGACACCAGTTGATTTAAAAGAAGTTTGTTTTTTTTCTGCTGGAGTTCCCCTTTAAACTCTCAGGGCATACAAATAATTACCCCCAAAATTCTATTGTTCCTCTTTATTCTCTCCCCATATATGGAAGGACAAGAGACTAGAAGGTCCAATCCATGTGATATCATGGGGATATTCATCATGTCCCCCTCCATACACACCATCATCACCGCCACCACCCGCAGCAGCCCTCTTCTTTCACCCTTGCCCTCCGATGGCCTGACTATCAGTAAGCAGCGGGAGAAGATGCATATATTACTACAAGTACCTCCACTCCAGCTCCTTAAGATGCAGGCAAGAAGATACCTGTGTGGTTTTGCTCAGCTAAGAAACATTAATTTCTAGCGATGCGTTAATCTTCTCGGCTCCACTGTTCAGACACTTCAAGGCGCTCAATATCGGAATTAGATACGTCTTTGTGATCAAGTGTTCGTCTGCGTCAAATTAATTACATTGAAATCAGTGAACATGAGTCATTCAGTTAAAGGGAATGTCCACTTAAAGGGAGCCTCCACTTTTTCTAGTGAAAATCGACACAGAATGTTCAGTCAGTTTATAAATACTTTGCTTTGCTTAGGGCCCTATTCCACAGGACGATTATAGTTCAGATTATCGTTAAATCGTTCGAATCTAAGCGATAATCGTTCATTTGAATAGCAGTTAACGACTAACGACCGAACGAGAAATCGTTGATGTTGAAGACCGGGACCTATTTTTATCGTTGCTCGTTCGCAAGTCGTTCGCAGTAGTGACGGACGCAATAGCGACGACAAGACGACCGCAAGAACGATCATAAGTAACGATTATCTTTTCATGTAAATGGGTGAATGATTTCAGGTCTTTCGTAATAGTCGTTTGGATCGTTTATCGTTAACGATTATGCGAACGATAATTGTCCCGTGGAATAGGGCCCTTATTCTTCTTGGGGACTCCTTGTTTTTCAGCCGCTCAGTCTCTCAGATGTCTGATGGGCTGGAAGCAAGACGAGGATAGCCTTACACTATGTCAGCCAGCTGACTAGCACAGTGTGTAGGCAGAAAATAGTGCTGGAAGTAAGGGTAAGGGTTTTATAAATTAAACCTGCCATACAATATTAAATAACACCGCCATATATTGCCAATAATACTGCCATATATTGCTTATACAACACAACTATTCAGTGTAAAAAAAACCCTGCCATTTATTCATCTAACATCGCCCATGTAACACTTATATAATACTGCCATAAACATCCCATATAGTGCCATCAGATACCACCAAATAAAACTGCCATATAGTGTCTGAAAGGGATGGCCTTACACAACACTGCCCTGCTGTCTGGCATAATAAGGATGAAGAAAATGAGTCCTGGTAGTCATCAAAATAGAAGCTTAATAATTAAATATACCCATCCAATATTAAATAACACCGCCATATAATATTTAAATAATACCTTCATGCAGTCTTCAGATAAAACTACCATATATTGCCTATACAATACTGTTATTCAACACACAAAGAAAACTTCCATTTATTCATTCCACATACAATACTGTTGCTTATAGAACACCATTATAATGCCGTTAAGAAGCCCTATAACACCACCATATCTGAATTATACTGCCATACAGTGCCTATAAGGGGTGGCAATACACCAAACTGCCCTGCTGGATGGCATAGTGAGGAGGCAGAAAAAGAACCAATATCAAATAATACCGCTATGTTATACTCAGCTAATACCTTCATATAGTTAACAATTAAAACTGCCATGTGTAATACTGCTATTCAATACCCAAAGAAAATTTAAAGGGGTATTTCACCTAAGAGCTAAAAAATTAAATGCTCCCAAACCTAGCTGGTCTTACTTACCACGCCCCCCTGAGTATTTTGAGCCATCTCCCGTCATTCTAGCTGCTGCCATTATTCAGTCACAAGTTTTTCTGAAAGCCGGTCTATATCCAAGATGGTGCTGGCCAGGAAACTACATTTCCCATCATGCATCTCCCGAATTGGTCCGTTTGTGTACTCGCCCCCTTAGCTTTCTTTCCTGCCCACTGCTGTCATTAATATTGCACAGTAAATCATCACATTACCCCAGTAGGTATTTCATACTAGCTGATGATGTAGCAGAGCTGATGCACGCATGGTGTAGCTATGGGCTGCATAATGGGCATCTGTTTATCGGGGGTGTAGTGTAGGTTTAGATCTCTGCTTGCTGACTGTGAATGAAAACATTCTAGTTCCATCCAGACTCTAAGAACATCTATAACACTTACAATATACAGTACTCTGACACAAAGACAGGTACATATGCCCGCATTCACTGACGGCAAGCAGAGATAGAACTATAACTTTTCATATTACAGAAACCTAGGCTCAGGGACACATGTAAGTCTATGGAAGCAGCACAGGTGCATGGAGATGATGCAAATGATGTCTCCTGGGGGTTGAGTTACTAAGTCAATAGACAGCTAACCCAGCCCCCAGAGAGGAGATCACATGTCCTGTGTCTACAAAGGAGGGGGGAAGAGGGAGCAGCACGTGGTCAGAGTGGACCCATAGTAGAGGATTTTGAACATCCAAAGGGGGAAAAAACAGGAAAAAGGTGCAAGATATGTCATACATGTATATTAGACATAGGGTGGTATTGGGAAGGGGGATTGTTAAGAATATTGTTTTTGTTACATATATTGTTTTTGTAGCCAACATAACACCATATGGTGCTAAGATAATTCTGCCAAACCCATTCTATAAAACACCGCTATACCATCATTGCCTAAATGCTACCGCCATATAGTGCCTACAAAACACATCTCTTTTTTAAATAAGACTGTGTACAAAGAATTTGAAAGATTCCCTTTTCTTGGGGGACCCTGAAAACAAGGGCCTCCATCATGACATAGTGTCCCTGCCCTTTAAGAACAGGATGCTGAAAAGATGGAACTCCCCTTTAAATCAGCAGAGAAGCCTTGACCTTGGGGCTCGTGCGGATATCTATGCAGCAGAGCAGCCGCAGACACATGAATAGCTCTGCCCCCGCAGAGGAGAGATCAGAAGAATGCATTGTGGGCGATGTATCCATGTCGGTGGTGTCCAGAGGGATCAGCTGTAAGGAAGCATGGCCGAACGCAACCTTGTAATTCCGCCGCAGAATGGTATTCTGCAGAGCGTTGCAAAAATAAGCAGGACGCTCTGCAGCAAGTAATTGCTTCCTCTATAGTTCAGAGGAGGCCAGCGACTATGACCCTGAAGGCTTGTTAACCGAGCGTCTACGCCGCCATGAAATATTCACGGGGACAATAGATACTGCGTGTAATCATCCTGCACCGATACACTGTAACAAACTCAACAGCTGCTATTCATCTCACAGAGGATTGCCTAGACTGCATAGATTAGTAACAATTCCCAAGATGCATCAGATATCACTGAGGATCAAAAAACGTGTACTTCCCCTTTAAATATGAACTTTACGATGCATGGAGAGAACCAGGCCAGCAATTCTCTGCCTCCTCCTGACCTCAGTCTTTGCCCTCCTTGTCCTTAAATATTATTAGTCCGGTATAGCCAAGAATAGACCGCACCACGTCCTGCGCCACCGGATCAGATTACCGAGAAGTACCAATCACATCGCAGATTGAGGGGTGAAAATTTCATTTTGAGTCTAGTAAAAGCCAAAGACGTGAAGCAAAAAGAATTCATCAATCTTATAGGAGCTGAGAAGGTCTGATGTGCTTAAAGAGACAGTCCACAAAATTGTATATGGTTAAAGGAGAACTCCGGGGATTTTTTTTCCTTTCAAATCAACTGGTGTCAGAAAGTTATACAGATTTGTAAAAAAAAATCTCCAGTCTTCCAGTACTTATCAGCTGCTGTAAGTCCTGCAGGAAGTGGTGTATCCTATCCAGTGCGACACAGTGCTCTCTGCTGCCACCTCTGTCCATGTCAGGAACTATCCAGAACAGTACCAAAAAAAAAAAAAAAACCTCTCCTGCTCTGGACAGTTCCTGACATGGACAGAGGTGGCAGCAGAAAGCACTGTGTCAGACTGGATAGGACCCCACTTCCTACGGGGCATACAGCAGCTGAAAAGTATTGGAAGACTGTAGATTTTTAAATAGAAGTAAATTACAAATCAGTATAATTTTCTGACTGGTTGATTTGTAGAAAAAAAAATTGCTGGAGTTCACCTTTAAGGAGATCTAAGGGGAAAGGGCAAGCTTTTTTTAAGGGAGCTTGAACAAAATTTTAAACCAAATACAGTATAAGCTCCTCCCATATGACTACTGTTTAAGGAGTAGGATGGATGTCACAGGATGCTGTCCAAGCCATAACATACAGGGTATAAATAATGGCGCCACACAGTATCCTGCCCAGAAACAGTATCGTACATGGGCCAACTACAACATCTATATGGATGTCCAAATAAGTTGTTATATGCGCAATCACTGTCAAAACTATGCCTATTTTTGTTGGACATCAATAAACAACAAGTATCGTCCAGTATTTTATAATACCGGCCATTATTTGCCGTTAAACGATGACTGTCCAAAAAACAGCTGTCATTTTGATGGTGTGAACAAAGCCTCAAACTGAAAAAAATATATAATAAATAATAGTGCCACACAAGCCTAAGAAAAATAAATAAAACCGTATACTGTGACCAAATAACAGTTCAATACATGAAAGGTGCACAGTGCAGCTCTGTCAAGCACTAAAAAAACTATATACTATATTGTGCCCTAGTAGCCATGACATTATACTGCCACCATATAATAATACCGCTATACGGTGACAAAAAAACTGTTCCATACATTAAGCGATGTAAAATTGTCTACATAAAGAACTAACTGCCCATGTTTCTCTCTGAGCAAGGATACCAACACTAGAACATCACACATGTAGTATACATTTAAAGGGGCACTCCAGGTGTCAGTTGAATATTTTTGCTAAACTTCTTTTTTTTTTTTTTTTTGCTTTATTGACCCACCTCTTCCTTTCCTCCATAGGGAACCCCCAACTTTTCTACAGTGCCATCTCTCGACTGGATGAAGAACCTGGTTCCTCTACAAGGGAAATCCACTCACTACCTCATTTCTGGACTATAGGAAGGATATGAAACGTGTTGAATCTGCATTATGGATGAATGAAGATGGAAGCTTTTAATCATTTAAACTGGGGGCCAATACAAATTTTTTACAGCTTGGTTGCTGGTAGTGTGACAATATATCAGATCTGCTGGGCACTCACACCGTACAATGTCATATTATATAGTGATGATACAAAGGTGACTCAATTTATAGGGCCAATTCCATTAAATACATCTTATAAAATCAGCAAATAGTGTTCTGGGATGGACAAATGAAAGAAGACAAGATCAAAGACGATAATGTCAAGGGCAAATCCCGTCAAAAGAAAATACTATAATACTGTTCCCTCTGTGCAAGAATATAACTACTATAACACTGCTCCTATATACAAGTATATAACTACTATCATACTGCCCCTATATACAAGAATATAACTACTATAATACTGCCCCTATATACAGGAATATAACAACTATAATACTGCTCCTATATACAAGAATATAACTACTATAATACTGCCTCCTATATACAAGAATATAACTACTATAATACTGCTCCTATATACAAGAATAAAACTACTATAATACTGCTCCTATATAAAATACAACTCTTATAATACTGCCCCATATACAAGAATATAACTACTATAATACTGCTCCTGTATACAAGAATATAACTACTATAATACTGCTCCTATATACAGGAATACAACTACTATAATACTGCTCCTATATACAGGAATATAACTACTATAATACTGCTCCTATATACAAGAATATAACTACTATAATACTGCTCCCTATATACAAGAATATAACTACTATAATACTGCTCCTATATACAGGAATATAACTACTATAATACTGCTCCTATATTATATACAAGAATATAACTACTATAATACTGCCCCCTATGTGCAGGAATAAAACTACTATAATACTGCTTCCTATGTGCAGGAATAAAACTACTATAACACTTTGCCCTATGGATTCTGAAGGGATAGTAACTTTTGACTGGATTTATCCTTTATTATACATTGATCTATCCTCACACATATAAATGAAGGTTGTATTATTTCTCAGTACTATACTGTATGTTCATGCTCAAGAAAAAAAAAAAATGGCCGCCTTTAGACTGTTGTCATGAGAAACTATTATGGGACAAAAGACAATTATAGAATATAATGGGTGTACTCATGAAACACGCGATATGCAAAACAAGGACAACCAAAATTTGTGATATGTTTTTATTATGCTGCCGTTGTAACATGCCCCTCCCCCATATGTGCATAAGCCCGACCATTAAATTAAGGCTCCACCTACTTTGGCTTTTTACAGACTGGGACCTGCAACCAAAAAAAAATGGAGGACTGTTTGTAATTCTTTAAATATTCAAATGATCAATTTCTCCTAGATAGGGTGGAGTTTGCTCTAAAGGGGTGTGACTTAAAGGGATTTTACCTCAAAGGTAAATAAGTCTAAACAGATGCATTATGTGAAGTTAAACATATTTTTAATTTACAAGGGTTTCTCAAAATGTTATGTATGAGAGATATATGTACTTAGTAATCCCCCATGTGCCGCTTTGCCATGTTACTCTTGGTTATGATCGTCTTGAGTATCTACTCAGATGGTCAAGCATGTTGAGTTCAACTTCCTATTGCTGGTTAATCTCTACTGTGTATGGAAGCAAGGAGAATTGTGGGAAAGTGCGTACTGTGCTGCACTAAAACAGTATAGCCCCACTTCAGAGGGGAAACCAGGAAGTAATCAGATCCATGAGGGAGAAGAACAGTACAATCTCAGTTCAGAGGGGAAACCAGGAAGTAATCAGACCCATGAGGGAGAAGAACAGTACAATCTCAGTTCAGGGGGAAACCAGGAAGTAATCAGACCCATGAGGGAGAAGAACAGTACAATCTCAGTTCAGAGGGGAAACCAGGAAGTAATCAGATCCATGAGGGAGAAGAACAGTACAATCTCATTTCAGAGGGTAAACGAGGAAGTAATTAGATCCATGAGGAAGAAGAACAGTACAATCTCAGTTTAGAGGGGAAACCAGGAAGTAATCAGATCCATGGGGGAAAAGAACAGTACAATCTCAGTTCAGAGGGGAAATCAGGAAGTAATTAGATCCATGAGGGAGAAGAACAGTACAATCTCAGTTCAGAGGGTAAACAAGGAAGTAATCAGATCCATGAGGGAGAAGAACAGTACAATCTCAGTTCAATGGGAAAATCAGGAAGTGATTAGATCAATGGGGGAAAAGAACGGTACAATCTCAGTTCAGAGGGGAAACCAGGAGGTAATCAGATCCATGGGGGAGAAGAACCGTACAGAAATGTAGGTAAAAAATAAGAAAGCGTCACGTTTCTACTTCTTTACATTTATGTGGTAGATATCTGATTTTACCAACTTTGCTTCTTGGGAGAACCCCTTAGGAAATATTTAAAAAGATTCTAGAACAGTCAATTGATTTTGAGTCATAATGTCTTTCGAATTACCCCTACGACCAGAGCTCTTAAAGGGGCTCCACACCTATGTTAAACGTTTGTGTATATTGTGCCTCCTTCTTCCCAAACTCTAACATCAAACCAAGCAATGTGATGAAACAACAAAATGGCTGATCCCATCGTCCAGCATATCAGCATTTAGATCCTATGTGGTAAAGACTTGCTTCAATCAGATTGGGAAAATGTGCAAATTTGGTGGAGAGCACCCCCTATTGGTCACTTTCTGTGAAGAAATATATATATATTTGAGGGAAGGCGGCATATCCCTTTAAGTCCATGATCTTTTACCTCATATATATGACCAGTGGTCCATGAAGGGGGGCCTGGTGTGCGCGCTATGCAGAATCACGTCTATGGAATGTATTTTGTAATATGATGTAAAATATACAATTTATTTAAAGTATTATTTAAAGATTTATGTCTAATGAGTGCGGGACCCCTAAATTATCAACAGTGACTTTAGGGGTTCCTGTGCTGTCAATGATTGTGAAATAAAGTTTCTTTTGGAAAATGAAACCTTTGTAAGTCTGGAGAATATATTATACTATATCATATATACTGGGTGATTTGTATGATTCTGATGGTGGGTGGTGATATATTAAAGGGGTACTCTGGCCAATTTATTTATTTTTTCAATCAACTTTTACAAATTTGTAATTTACTTCTACTTAAAAATCTCCAGTCTTCCAATACTTATCAGCAGCTGTATGTCCTGCAGGAAGTGGTGTATTCTTTCCAGTCTGATAAAGTGCTCTCTGCTGCCACCTCTGTCCATGTCAGGAACTGTCCAGAGCAGGAGAGGTTTTCTATGGGGATTTGCTACTGTTCTGGACAGAGGTGGCAGCAGAGAGCACTGTGTCAGATTGCAAAGAATACATCACTTCCTGCAGGACATACAGCAGCTTATAGGTACTGGAAGACTTGAGATTTTAAAACAGAAGTAATTTGAAAATCTATAGTAAGAGCAAGGAAGGGGTTACACTACAATTCCCTATACTGTATACCCATATACAACACCATCCAGAGTGCACTTTAATAACAGTGCCCTATATAATATAAGTCCCGGTACAACCCCCCCCCCCCCCCCCCATAGCTGTGTCTTCCACATTGGGTGTTATATAACAGTCATATAATAATCCAGTATTATAATTTACAGCCAGATCACTGGATATTATACAGATTCCGCTCGGTTTCATTCATTTCGCGAAGTGTAAATGCGTTTCACACCGCGCGTCGGTCTCTGATCACTTGTAAGGAGAAGGTTTCTGTTCCCGCTGTTTATCCAGGGAAACGTCACACAGAGCCGGTAACAAGAGAAATAAATGATGTATAAATCCGCGCTATTAAAGGGCCAGGCACTCCCATCACCCCACAGAGATATATATATATACCCAATAAAAGGATCAGGAGGCAGAGAGGCGTCATTGAGCTCGGAAGGAGGCTTGAAGCTTCCAGCAGGAGATCCATTCAGAAAAATAGATGAAAGAGAGCGCTCTATGACCCTGACGCTCTTCAGAGGGAATGCCATGGGACTGAATGGAGAAAATTCATCTATGGAGGACCCAAGGGTAATTCATGGGGATACGTACCGTAAAATTAGAAAAAATGCAGAAAATCTCGTCCTTGTCTTGTAATATCATTTCGTGTAGCTGTGATACCCCCAGATAATATAGAATCATATATATCATATATCCCTGGGGGTGAAGGGTTAATGATAAATTCCATTGTCAGCCCGGCCCAACCCACACATTGATTGTAGTATACTATATACATTGTATCTCTGCATAACATATACTATATATGTTGTATCTTTGCATAATACGGCCCTGCACTTACTATCAGGACCAAGGGCTATACTGTATCTACTGCTCAGACCAGTATAACCACTATTTACCCCCACAGAGTCATTCTCTTTGTGTTTTCTTCTCCATGTGACTTTGACGGCTATAATGACTTCTTCCTACCCAGGACTCATCTCTGCAGAGTAATGCTCCCTCATTAGTGTACAGTATGGTGCCCCAACTGTGCTCCCTAGTCACTAATAATCGTCCTACTGGGATCTATTTCACAAAAAATGCTCCAATGGTATCCAAACTAATACACAGTAGTAAAAGTTCCCATACAGTAATAATGTCCCCCAAGTCTCCATGAAGTAATAGTGCCCCCTGTGCCTCCATATAGTAATATTGTCCCCCATGTGCTCCTATAAAGTAATAATGCCCCCTGCTGAGCTCCCATATAGTAATAATGCCCCCTACTGTGCCCTCCATATAGTAATAATGTCCCCCATGTGCTCCCATATAGTAATAATGCCCTCACTGTGCCCTATATAGTAATAATGCCCTCACTGTGTCCCATATAGTAATAATGCCTCCTGCTGTGCCCCCCTATAGTATTACTGTCTCCTGCTGTGCCCCATATAGTAATGATGCCTCCTGCTGTGCCCCCATATAGTAATAATACCCCCTGCTGTGCCCCCATATAGTAATAATGCCCTCACTGTGCCCCCACATAGTAATAATGTCCCCTGCTGTGCTCCCATATAGTAATAATGTTCCCTGCTGTGCCCCCATATAGTAATAATGTCCCCTGCTGTGCCCCCATATAGTAATAATGCCCTCACTGTGCCCCAATATAGTAATAATGTCCCCTGCTCTGCTCTCCATATAGTAATACTGCCCATACTGTGCCTTCATGTAGTAATAGTGTCTCCTGCTGTGCCCCTGTATAGTAATAATGCCCTCACTGTGCCCCCATATAGTAATAATGTCACCTGCTGTGCCCCTATATAGTAATACTGCCCTTACTGTGCCTTTATGTAGTAATACTGTTCCCTGTGTCCCCATATAGTAATAATGCCTCCTGTGCTTCCATATAGTACTAATGCCTACTGTGCCCCCATATAGTAATACTGTCCTCACTGTACCTCCATATAGTAGTAATGCTCCTTTTGCCCCCAAATAGTATTAATGCCTTCTGTGCCTCCAGGCAGTAATAATGCTCCCTGTGCCTCCATACAATACTGTCCCCGTTAGCCTTCAAATAAGAGTAACGCCTCTTGTGTCTCCACACAGTAATAATGCTCCCTGTGCCCCCATATAGTAGTACTGCCCTTACTGTACCTCCGTACAGTAATAATGTTCCCTGTGCCCGCATGTAGTATTAATGCTTTTTGTGCCCTATTTACAGTAATACTGCCCTCACTGTGCCTCCATATAGTAATACTGCCCTCACTGTGCCCCCATATAGTAATACTGCCCTCACTGTGCCTCCATATAGTAATACTGCCCTCACTTTGCCTTAATGCAGTAATACTTCCCTCACTGTGCCCCCATATAGTAATTCTGCCCTCACTGTGCCTCCATATAGTAATACTGCCCTCACTTTGCCCCCATATAGTAATAATGCCCTCTCTGTGCCTCCATGCAGTAATACTGCCCTCTCTGTGCCTCCATGCAGTAATACTGCCCTCACTGTGCCCCCATATAGTAATACTGCCCTCACTGTGCCTCCATGCAGTAATACTGCCCTCACTGTGCCCCCATATAGTAATACTGCTCTCACTGTGCCCCCATATAGTAATACTGCCCTCACTGTGCCCCCATATAGTAATACTGCTCTCACTGTGCCCCCATATAGTAATACTGCCCTCACTGTGCCCCCCATATAGTAATACAGCCTTCACTGTGCCCCCATATAGTAATACTGCTCTCACTGTGCCTCCATGCAGTAATAAAGTTCCCTGTGCATTCATACAATAATAATGTTAATTGTGGATATAAGGAGGTGACTGGCAGTCATGTTGTGGACAGTCGGCAGATTGCCTGACACATCTCACCATGACATTAGTTACCAATAAAAAAACGCAGACGAAAGCCACAGAGATCGATTGTCCTGATAGAGTAAATAAGATGGGAGGGTATTAGATCGGGGAAGGGCGAGATTTTCATCTTACCTCATGCGGTTATTTACTGAGATGACAAACTGGAATTTCACAGGTATCTAAGCCTATCATGTATAATACTGTCTGCGGAACTGCTGTATCTAATCTCATGTCGAGTCAATCAACCTAAACCTATAACATATAATACTGTCTGCTCAGCTTTATATCTAAGCCTATCATGTGTGATACTGAGTTAGTGTATCTAAGCCTATTTATTAGTAGACTGATAGCAAAAGTGAGAGAATTCTGTGAAACTGTGGAATTCTAGGAAAACATAGGTGCTCTGTGTATCCATATGTGTGTGTGTTTCCATATGAGTGTGTGTATCCATATGAGAGTGTGTATCCGCATGTTTGTGTATCCTCATGTGTGTGTATCCATATGAGTGTGTGTATCCTTATGTGTATCCTCATGTGTGTGTATCCATATGAGTGTGTATCCTTATGTGTATCCTCATGTGTGTGTATCCTCATGTGTGTGTATCCTCATGTGTGTGTATCCATATGTGTGTGTATCCATATGAGTGTGTGTATCCATATGAGTGTGTGTATCCTTATGTGTATCCTCATGTGTGTGTATACTCATGTTTGTGTATCCTCATGTGTGTGTATCCATATGAGTGTGTGTATCCTTATGTGTATCCTCATGTGTGTGTATCCTCATGTGTGTATCCATATGAGTGTGTGTATCCTTATGTGTATCCTCGTGTGTGTATCCTCATGTGTGTATCCATATGAGTGTGTGTATCCTTATGTGTATCCTCGTGTGTGTGTATCCATATGAGTGTGTGTATCCTTATGTGTATCCTCATGTGTGTATCCATAGGAGTGTGTGTATCCTTATGTGTATCCTCATGTGTGTATCCATAGGAGTGTGTTTATCCTTATGTGTATCCTCATGTGTATCCTCATGTGTGTATCCATATGAGTGTGTGTATCCTTATGTGTATCCTCATGTGTGTGTATCCATATGAGTGTGTATCAGTGATAGTACAGTACAGCGAGGAGGTCACTGGGGGCACATGTCATTTACAAGGTTATATTGACATCCCCGTCTCCTTATCTTCCTAACAATGAGGGGGTGTAATGAAGAATCATTGATTTTCAATTCTTAAATAACCCGAACAATCTGTGTGTGATGATTCAGGAGAAAACGATGGGAAAGCAAAGGAAAGGAAGAGAAAGGGATGGAAAGAGGGAAAAGAGGGACGGGAAAGAAGAAGAGGAGAAGAATAAGGGAAGGGAACGAGGGGAAGGAAAGGAATAGGGAAGGAAGGAAAGGAAAGAGGGAAGGAAATAAGCAATGAAGAGAGAGAAAAAATAAGCATTAAGGAAATGTGATAGAAAGAAAAGAGGGAAAGAGGAAAGGAGGAGAAACCAATAAAGGAAAGGAAAGAAGGGAATGAAGGAAGAAACAATACGAGAAAGGAAAGGGAATGATATAGGAAGAAGAAAGGAAACTAAAAGGGAAAGGGGGATGAACAAGAAGAAACAAGAAACATAAATGAAATAAAGAAGAATGAGGTTCATAGAAAGGGAAAGAAAGAGTGAGGAATAACAATTACCAAAATGGAGGAAAAGCAAAAGAAGGGGAAAATATAAAAACAGAAGTAGATGGAAGAAAAGAGAGAGAAGAAAAAGGAGCAAATGAACAAGAATGAAAGTAAAATCAATGAAAAAATACAAAAAAGGCTGGAGAAGAAAGAGAAAGAAAACAGTAAAGCAAAAGGGGAAGGGAGGAAAAGATAGGAATAGAGGGAAAGGAGAAGGAAAGGAGAGAGAGGGAAAGGAGAGAGAGGGAAAAGAGAGAAAGAGAGGGAAAAGAGAGAGAAAGGGAAAAGAGAGAGAGGGAAAAGAGAGAGAGAGGGAAAGGAGAGAGATGGAAAGGAGAAGGAAAGGAGAGAGAGGGAAAGGAGAAGGAAAGGAGAGAGAGGGAAAGGAGAAGGAAAGGAGAAGGAAAGGAGAGAGAGAGAGAGGGAAAAGAGAGAGGGAAAAGAGAGAGAGAGGGAAAGGAGAGAGATGGAAAGGAGAAGGAAAGGAGAGAGAGGGAAAGAAGAAGGAAAGGAGAGAGATGGAAAGGAGAAGGAAAGGAGAGAGAGGGAAAGAAGAAGGAAAGGAGAGAGAGGGAAAGGAGAAGGAAAGGAGAGAGAGGGAAAGAAGAAGGAAAGGAGAGAGAGGGAAAGGAGAAGGAAAGGAGAGAGAGGGAAAGGAGAGAGAGGCAAAGGAGAGAGAGAGAGAGGGAAAAGAGAGAGAGAGGGAAAGAGAGAGATGGAAAGGAGAGAGAGGGAAAGGATAGAGAGGGAAGGGAGAAGGAAAGGAGAGAGAGGGAAAGCAGAGAGAGAGAGAGGGAAAGGAGAGAGAGAGGGAAAGGAGAGAGAGAGGGAAAAGAGAGAGAAAGGGAAAAGAGAGAGAGAGAGAGGGAAAAGAGAGAGAGGGAAAGGAGAGAGAGAGGGAAAAGAGAGAGAAAGGGAAAAGAGAGAGAGGGAAAAGAGAGAGAGAGGGAAAGGAGAGAGAGAGGGAAAAGAGAGAGAAAGGGAAAAGAGAGAGAGAGAGAGAGAGAGAGAGAGGGAAAAGAGAGAGAGGGAAAGGAGAGAGATGGAAAGGAGAAGGAAAGGAAAGAGAGGGAAAGGAGAAGGAAAGGAGAGAGAGGGAAAGCAGAGAGAGAGAGGGAAAGGAGAGAGAGAGGGAAAAGAGAGAGAGAGGGAAAGGAGAGAGAGAGGGAAAAGAGAGAGAAGGGGAAAAGAGAGAGAGAGAGAGAGAGGAAAAAGAGAGAGAGAGGGAAAGGAGAGAGATGGAAAGGAGAGAGAGGGAAAGGAAAAGGAAAGGAGAGAGAGGGAAAGGAGAGAGAGGGAAAGGAGAGAGAGGGAAAGGAGAGAGAGGCAAAGGAGAGAGAGAGGGAAAAGAGAGAGTGAGGGAAAAGAGAGAGAGGGAAAAGAGAGAGAGAGGGAAAAGAGAGAGATGGAAAGGAGAGAGAGGGAAAGGATAGAGAGGGAAATGAGAAGGAAAGGAGAGAGAGAGGGAAAGGAGAAGGAAAGGAGAGAGAAGGAAAGGAGAGAGAGGGAAAGGAGAGAGGGAAAGGAGAAGGAAAGGAGAGAGAGGGAAAGGAGAGAGAGGGAAAGGAGAAGGAAAGGAGAGAGAGGGAAAGGAGAGAGAGGGAAAGGAGAGAGAGGGAAAGGAGAAGGAAAGCAGAGAGAGGGAGAGGAGAGAGAGAGGGAAAGGAGAAGAGAAGAAGAGAGAGGGAAAGGAGAAGGAAAGGAGAGAGAGGGAAAGGAGAAGGAAAGGAGAGAGAGGGAAAGGAGAAGGAAAGGAGAGAGAGGGAAAGGAGAGAGATGGAAAGGAGAAGTAAAGGGGAGAGAGGGAAAGGAGAGAGGGGGAAAGGAGAGAGAGGGAAAGGAGAGAGAGGGAAAGGAGAGAGGGGGAAAGGAGAGAGAGGGAAAGGAGAGAGAGGGAAAGGAGAGAGGGGGAAAGGAGAGAGGGAAATGATAAGGAAAGGAGAGAGAGAGGGAAAGTAGAGAGAGGGAAAGGAGAGAGAGAGAAAGGAGAAGGAAAGTAGAGAGAGGGAAAGGGCAGGGAGATAAGAGGAAAAAAAGGGACAAAATAATGGATTAATGAAAAGGGAAAGCTGCAGAAGTGAAAAGGAATAAACTAAAAGAGGAAAAAGAGAAATAAAAAATAAAAAGAAATAAAAGAGAAATGTGGAATAGTAAAACAAGGCATGAAAGGAAAGGGAAATTAATTGATAAGAAATAAATGTGGGGAAAGAATAAGGGCCCGATTACACGGGGTGATCACAGATATTTCCTCGGGGAATAAAGACAATGATCAGCCGAGCACCTGATCATCAGCCGAAAGTGCTGAGAAAATAATACAGCTATACTTACCTCCTCACGCTCTGCGGTGTCCCTCCGGCTTCTCCTGGCTCCCCGCAGTCACTGCTGAAGCTTCTGATGCCGTCTCTTTCGTGAGAGGCCACCAAGCCGATCACAGGCCAAGATTCTCTCCTGTCTCGCCCAGTGACTGGCTGAGCTGCTTTTTACTTCAGAGACATCCCAGAAGTGCCAGCGGCGGCTACGGGGAATGCAGGGAGAAGCTGGAAGGAAGCCGAAGAGCGATGAGAGGTAATGTGAGGGCTGCATGGACATCGCTAACAACATATATATATATATATATATATATATATATATATATATATATATATATATACAGCCCTTGCTGCATGATCGTCAAGCCGTGTAAGTGATCGCCGGTCTAGCACATCAGCACTCGCTTACATAGAATATCAGGCCGTGTAATACAGCCCGAAGAAAGAAGAGTAAGGGAAAGGTCTAAGGAGCAAGAAAGAAACAGACGAGAAGAGATAGAAAATAAAGGAGATGGGAATGGATAGGACATTTAGGGAGAAGTCCGGCAAAGGGCAAAAAAAATAATTTGGGAGTGGAGGTGGGGGAACTTAAGAAGAGGTCATATTTCCCGGCACCCATGCAGTGCCACGTCCCACTGCTGGACCTCACCGGCTGTCTTCTTAGCTCCCCGCTCAGTCAGTCAGTGATTGGGGCGGGACACTGCTGCAGTCACTGATTGGCTGAGCAAGTTAAATACCACCCACTTGTGACGTTTCAGCCTGGTCGCGAGGCCGGATGAAGATGACACCCAGCGGGTATGGGTGCTGGTCATGCGGCACGACAAGGGCAGGGGACAGGTAAGCTTAGTATTTTTTTATTTCACCCCCACAGACTTCTTTAAATAAATATCATCTGACCACAGCAACCACAAGAAGTAAAGATGAAGGAAAAGCAGATGAGAAGAGAGGGCAGCATCGTTCTTATAGTGAATATAATGGTGCAGAGCTTAACCTCAGCTTCTCGCTCCAGTACAGTCGTATCCGCAAGAGAATGAGATGTTAATAGCCATTGGTGTCTCCTCGATAGATGACCTGACCCGGGATGGGATTACACATTTTACATTACATCTGGGCATATGGACAGAGGCGTCTAGGAAAGCTTGGTGATGATCTATGTACAAGAGACTTCCTTACCATTTCCTAACTATAACTTATAACAATGTGACATGGGAGGGATCGTTCTTATAGCGCCGACGCACTTGGCAGGCTGAGAGATGACAGGGTCAGCAGGGGGCAGGCGGGACCAGTCATGTGTGCTCAGAGGGCCACAATGTTCTGGACAGACTGTCAGAGTCGGGATAGATGGTGCCAGGGCCGGTGACAGCTGATGGCAAGGACATAACTATAGCGGTGTCTGATAGGACTGCCTCCACACCAGCTACTGAACCCAACACAAATAAACTAAAGATTAGATATGGCCCTACTATAGAGGAAGTCAAGATCATTGGTTGTAAAACAGCCAATAAAGGGTTAAAAACAAATTCAATCAATCTAGATAGACACGATCCTGGAAACAAATAGGACTCATAAATATTAAAGTAATCCACAAAAGTGAATAAGAAAGAGAAATTATACCGTCACCAGCAACAAACACACCATGAATAATAGATGGCCATTGATTGTCATCGCAGAACTCCACCGAGAAGAAAATAAGGAACCTAAACTACAGCAAACGTAATGACAGGGTGAACCGAATCCAGAGAAAACCGCACAGTACAGTGTCAGGTGGAGAGGACACCGCCACCAAGACACCTAGGGGGCAGGACTCACGTGGTTATATTCCTACACATAGGGGGCAGTATTATAGTAGTTATATTCTTGTATAAAGGGGGCATGCCGTACCTGACGAAGTGCGTAACTGCGTGAAAACGTTTGTTGGCTTGCACCCGCTCCTCCATCTTCCCCCTTCCTTGCTGTGTGTCCACCCGGACTAATAAAGCATTCCACGGTGATACAGTGGTGAGTGCCCCCTTCTATTTTTCTTACTGTTGCCTATATTGGACTGATCGCTTTAGCTTGCAGCACCTCCACACACCTCTGATTTATATGCAACCGGGATATAGCTTACCGCAATCCGATCTCCTAACCCGTATATCTATGGTGTAGTGCCGGCCACCTGTCTCTCCCTCTATTGATTATAGTAGTTATATTTCTGTATATAGGGGCAGTATTATAGTCGTTATATTCCTGTATATAGGTGCAGTATTATAGTAGTTATGCGGTTCAGGGAAGAAAAAGAGTGCTGCACCTCACACCTATGGCTGATACTAGTACCTCTCGGCTGCATAAAAAACACATCAGAATTTTGTGTATGAATTGATCAAGCCATACTGCCCCATGTACCTCGTGCCGGTATCTGATACACATGGGTCCCTACACTAAGTCCACACCGTGCCAGTCAGTGGCCACCAACCCCGCAGGCACGCACAGTCAGGGAACGGGGGCCATGGGGCGGCCCTGCGACCCCCATGCCACAGGACCAGACCCAAAAACACCACACCAGAACCCGTCCAGCACCGCCGGCGGAGAAGGTCGCCCCGTGTGGACCAGAGGACCTGCGCGGTGGTACAGACACTCTGGTGTTGATTTTTAATATATGCCTAGCGGCATTAGTATCAGCCATAGATGGGATGTGCAGCCGTTCCATTCTCTCCAGTTCGTGTTTTACAGTTCTCCCTCTCTGAACAGCTAACACTCCTTTATAAGACCCACATGACCAAAATTAGCAGGATATGCCTGTGCTCACATGTCTGGACCCTATGTCTTCCCCATTCTGTGAGAGCAGCAATGGTAAGTGGAATACCATATCCATACTTGTGTCGTTTGGGGGCAGCCTTCCCCGCCGGTGGTGCTGGCCGGGTTTTGGTGGGGCTTTTTGGGTCTGGTCCTGTGATATTGGGGTTGCAGGGCCGTTCCATGGCCTCCCTTCCCTGCACGTGCACGCTTTGTGGGGTTGGCGGTCGCTGACCGACACGGTGTGGAGTTAGCGTAGGGACCCGTGTGGACCAGAGGACCTGTGCGGTGGTACACGGGGCAATATGGCTTGATCAATTCATATACAGACACTCTGGTGTTGATTTTTAATATAGGCCTAGCGGCATTAGTATCAGCCATAGATGGGATGTGCAGCGGTTCCATTCTCTCCAGTTCGTATTATAGTAGTTATATTCTTGTATATAGGAGCAGTATTATAGTAGTTATATTCCTGTATATAGGAGCAGTATTATAGTAGTTATATTCCTGTATATAGGAGCAGTATTATAGTAGTTATATTCCTGTATATAGGAGCAGTATTATAGTAGTTATATTCCTGTATATAGGAGCAGTATTATAGTAGTTATATTCCTGTATATAGGAGCAGTATTATAGTAGTTATATTCCTGTATATAGGAGCAGTATTATAGTAGTTATATTCCTGTATATAGGGGCAGTATTATAGTAGTTATATTCTTGTATATAGGAGCAGTATTACAGTAGTTATATTCTTGTATATAGGAGCAGTATTATAGTAGTTATATTCTTGTGTATAGGAGCAGTATTATAGTAGTTTGTAACGCCTGGAGTAGTGGATCCACTGGACCGGCACCAGCGATGGCACAAACCTCACCAGGGAGCGGAGTCTAAGGGGCCGCTGGTTTTCACCAGAGCCCGCCGCAAGGCGGGATGGACTTGCTGCGGCAGGCGACCCCCAGGTCGCTACCCCTGGCTTGGTTGCTGGTGACGGCAGGCGAGGCGTGGCAGGAGTAGGTACTGACAGAGGCGTGTAGGCGTACCGCAGGTGACAGGCTGAACACAGGGACAGCAGTGAGACGGGAAGCAGGAACCAGGGACTCGGAGTAGGGACTGGGTAGCGGGCAGGAAACAGGAACAAGGACTAGGGACCAGGTAGCGGACAGGAATCAGGAACAACAGGGAGCTGGGCCAAACGCTATGGGAAGCATGTAGAGGCTCCAACACAGGGGACAGGGCATGCTGGGATTTATAGGGGAGTGATTGGGTGCAACTACCAATTAGGAGCGCACTGCCCCTTTAAATCTGAGACAGCCGGCGCGCGCGCGCCCTAGGAGGCGGGGACGCGCGCGCCGGCCGGCACAGCGAGAGACAGGAGCGTGGAGAGGTGAGGCGCCCCCCGGGGCCGAACGTGTAGCAGCGCAGGGTCCTTGCACAGGGACCCCGGCAGCTGCAGGAGATGGAGGGAGGTTGCGGCGGCGGCCCGGAGCACGGGACGCCGCCGCGGCCGTGACATAGTTATATTCTTGTATATAGGAGCAGTATTATAGTAGTTATATTCCTGTATATAGGAGCAGTATTATAGTAGTTATATTCCTGTATATAGGAGCAGTATTACAGTAGTTATATTCTTGTACATAGGTGCAGTATTTTATCTGTTACATTCTTGTACATAAGAGGAAGCAATGAGGTGAGATAATTAATTGCCTACTTGCATGTGACAGGAGTGGAAGTATTTTATTCAGTAAGAACCTGCATTCCTTGTTTGATGCTTGTTCATCAATTATAATGACTTTTTTCTATTTATAAAGCAGCTGAGAATTATTACACTAGTTAATCAGCCAGGAAAACGTATTAAGGTGAAAGGAAGGGCAGAATAAGGGCTGACTTGTCTTATTCCTCAAGGCTATTATTACATTGTTCCCTCCATAATGATTTCGCTTTATACTTAGCAGGTTACATTCATTCATTGTTTTGTGCCGCAGACCTGTCATTCTCTGAAAAATTATTATTCTGATGTTATTATCGGGGATTAAAAACAAACAAAAAAAAATTAAAATGAAAGTAATAATCTGATTGGTTGCTATGGGCAACAGCTTTACTGCACCTTCCTATCCAGGATTATCTAGTAAAGTGTATGACCCGCTACCGACAGAAAAAGCAAAAAATAAAAAATAAAGTGAGAAGCATTTCATGATGGAGAATGCACCAAATGTGACATGAAGTAATAAGTTTTACACCATAGATATATTTCTCAATAGATTGTCAGCGAGTGTTCCTGTGTTCTCTATGGGGAGGGGTAAGCCATGGCGAGAGAGCGCTCACTGTGGTTTATCTCTCTCTGGACAAAGGGGTCAGGGAGTGTTTTTCATCATGCCCAACTCCTATCACCACCATCATCTGTTGGTAGTTGTTCGGGAGGGTGCCATAAACCTTAGACTGATGGACAGCGAAAGTCTAAAGTGTATGGGGCCTTAAAGGGGTACTCCGGCGCTGATAACAAAAAACAATCAATCATAAACATAGTTTTTACATTTACCATCCCTCCTGAGTCTGTCTCCGTTTGAATTTCCAGCTATTTGCAGGTCCCTGAAACTCCAGTTGGTGTCTTCCTTTTTTCTTCACTTCCTGGTTTGGGCTTTCCCATGATGCACTTTGTCTCCTGTGATGTCTAACTGGCTCTGTAAAAACTTTTAGATGGCTTACAGCTTGCTCAGCCGATCAGAGCTGAGCAACCTGAGTCATCTGACGAAGGGAGTCTGGCTTAACAGGGCTTAGACCCGCCTCCCTCTTGATGATGTCATTGTCACAAAATGGCTTCCTGGGGTCAACAGTCATTAGGTAAGAATGAGTGGGGGGTTGAGGGGGAAAAGATAGGGAAGGGGGGCAGATAGATGATTGAAGCATATTACAAAGTTAAATAACTTTGTAATGTGTTTCAATTACTGGGAAAAAGCTTTTCACTGGAGTACCCCTTTAACTCCTACAGTGTGGTGGTCAGACAAAGCCCTACATATCCTGTACAAGTCCTTGTCTTAAGGCCAATAATCGATTTGTGTAATAGAAGGCAACGATCAGCCGACATGAACGATATCTGTTGACCATTGTCTGATGTTGTCTTTCAACATGTTGAAAGACAAACGACTAAGATAGTAATGATCTACGTCCGCCGCTCCATGCGATAGGAGAGGCGGCAGCAAACCATCGCTATATGCTATGGGCTACCCAGACGATCAAGCGACCCCCACCAAACTTACCTGCTTGCTGTCGGGGTGTGTAATAGCGCTGGCAGCGTGCGGGGAACGAGGAGTGAGCGAGCACTGACCTGATAGGTTGGCACTCACTTGCTCCCGGAGATTGCCCCATTTAATAGGGGTTTCACCCTCAGTGTGACTCCTCCACCTAAAACCTCCTGATACACGTCAGGGCATAGCCCATAGTCTAATTATAATTATACTATTATACCCCCAAAGAGCTGCAGTTTGAGTCCAGGCCACCAAAATAACTTTAGGGACCTAAAGTAAAAAAGCACCCCTGCATTTAGCATAACCATCCAATAGGGATTTGGCATGTGGGAAATTAATACCCCTTAGTACCTGGCTGACACTACACTAGAAGTGGTCCAGGTCAGACATGAGCTTAAAAGCTGGTATTGTACTCCAGATGTCTAATATATCGATCAGTAACTATATTCTTGTATATAGGGGGCAGTATTATAGTAGTTATATTACTGTATATAGGAGCAGTATTATAGTAGTTATATTCTTGTATATGGGAACAGTATTATAGTAGTTATATTCCTGTATATAGGAACAGTATTATAGTAGTTATATTCTTGTATATAGGGTGCAGTATTATAGTAGTTATATTCCTGTATATAGGAGCAGTATTATAGTAGTTATATTCTTGTATATAGGGGGCAGTATTATAGTACTTATATTACTGTATATAGGAGCAGTATTATAGTAGTTATATTCTTGTATATAGGAGCAGTATTATAGTAGTTATATTGTTGTATATAGGAGGAAGTATCATAGTAGTTATATTCTTGTATATAGGAGCAGTATTATAGTAGTTATATTCTTGTATATAGGGGCAGTATTATAGTAGTTATATTCTTGTATATAGGAGCAGTATTATAGTAGTTATATTACTGTATATAGGAGCAGTATTATAGTAGTTATATTCCCGTATATAGGAGCAGTATTATAGTAGTTATATTCTAATATATAGGAGCAGTATTATAGTAGTTATATTCTTGTATATAGGGGGCAGTATTATAGTAGTTATATTCCTGTATATAGGAGAAGTATTATAGTAGTTATATTCTTGTATATAGGAGCAGTATTATAGTAGTTATATTCTTGTATATAGGTGCAGTATTATAGTAGTTATGGTAATGGTAAGAGTAAAAAATAGCTGGCACCACGTATGTCACAGGTGGGGGAAGTCCAATAAATAGCACATGCAGCTACCACGTTCAAAGTGCAGACCCTTGGAGGTGCTCAACTATATCGCAGAGAAGACGCACAGTAAAAATACTGATGAAAAACAGTAGTGGCACTCACCGCTTGGGGTCGTGGAAAAAACTTTATTGAAGAACGTGGATCACTCGGCAGGGAAGGGGGAAGGGGGAAGAGGACCATGTCCTTGGCCACACTGAGCAACCTATTGCGTTTCGAGATTTCATTCGGAATGCTTTGCTTTATGTTTTACAGAATAATTGCTTCATTTACGAAGGAGATTGGTACCATCAGGAGACCAGCACTGCGATGGGCACGCCGGTCTCCTGTACATATGCCAATCTCTTCCTATCTTGGTTTGAGCATAATTTGTTTTTTTCTGGTTATAATCCCTTTGTTCAGTATATTGTTTCTTTTTTTCGTTTTGTTGATGATATTTTTGTCACTTGGAAGGGGTCCCCACAACAGTTCGAGGATTTTGTCTTTTTTCTAAATAACACTAATCAGGTGAATATGGTTTTCACTTCTACATATGGGGGTAGTTCTTTGGATTTCCTGGATGTTAAAGTCGAAATCATAGACGATAAGATTCATACAAAGGTATTCCGTAAAAGTACGGCATCGAACGCCCTACTACACTACTCTAGTTCCCATCCCGAGGCCATTAAAAAATCCATCCCTTACAGTCAGATGGTCCGCCTCCGATGTATTAACAATACCGGCATTTCATTTACAAGCAGAGGAACTTAAAACACGCCTCTTGGATAGAGGTTATCCAGAAAACATTATAGATCTTGCACATAAGAAAGCCGCAGCTCGTAGCCGTGCTTCTTTACGTAACTCCCATAAAAACACGCCTACCAAGATGCAAGGTTCAGGAGATAAGAGGTTCACATTTGCTATGCAAAACTCACCTACGAATCAGACGATCCGCAATATAATCTATAAACATTGGTTCCTATTGGAACAAGACGCTGACCTCAGGGACGTGGCCAATAGAAAGCCTTTACTTACGTTTAGAAGAAACGTGACTATAGGCGATTCTCTTAGAACCACTATTCCCAAAACTAAACAAACTTGGTTACAGTAGGCTTTACCTAGCGGCAATAAAAGATGTGGGCAATGTCAGTACTGTCCACAGCTGCTAAATAGCCTATATCAGACTAGGTGGATAAGAGGTCTTTGTGAAAGAAATGATTACGTGCAAGACAACACATGTCATCTACGCGATCATTTGCCCGTGTCTCCACTACTATGTAGGCAAAACTAAAAGAGCACTGTGGATTCGCTTCAAGGAACATCTTTATTCCCTCAAGACAGGCAAAGGGGTCCCCCGTTTAATCGAACATGTTCGCACAGTACACGCCAGCGACCCCAAATGTCTAAAATATATAGGTTTGAAAAGGGTTAATCCCCCGAAAGACACAGTGATTAGCTCAAAAATTTACTAGTCAGAGAAACTGAATGGATCATGAAACTCAACGTGGTGGATCCTTTGGGACTCAACGAAAGGAATGACTTGAATGTTTTATTACCTTGATCAGTTGTATTAACACTGTAGAGTTGTTTTTATCCACATCCGGTTTGTTCCTCACTCACCTGTTTTAAGAGCACCTCCCCTTTCCTCTGATGTGTTGTCAACCAGGCGAAGCGCGATAGAGCGCGAAAACGTTCGTTGATTCTGTGACGCTTCCTGCTCTTCTATCTTCCCCCTTCCCTGCCGAGTGATCCACGTTCTTCAATAAAGTTTTTTCCACGACCCCAAGCGGTAAGTGCCACTACTGTTTTTCATCAGTAATTATAGTAGTTATATTCTTGTATATAGGAGCAGTATTATAGTAGTTATATTCTTGTATATAGGAGCAGTATTATAGTTGTTATATTCTTATATATAGGGGGCAGTATTATAGTAGTTATATTCTTGTATATAGGAGCAGTATTATAGTAGTTATATTCCTGTATATAGGGGGCAGTATTATAGTAGTTATATTCTTGTATATAGGAGCAGTATTATAGTAGTTATATTCTTGTATATAGGGGGCAGTATTATAGTAGTTATATTCTTGTATATAGGAGCAGTATTATAGTAGTTATGCGGTTCAGGGAAGAAACAGAGTGCTGCACCTCACACCTATGGCTGATACTAGTGCCGCTAGGCTAAATAAAAAACACATCAGAATTTTGTGTATGAATTGATCAAGCCATACTGCCCCATGTACCTCGTGCCGGTATCTGATACACATGGGTCCCTACACTAAGTCCACACCGTGCCAGTCAGTGGCCACCAACCCCGCAGGAGTGCACAGCCAGGGAACGGGGGCCATGGGACGGCCCTGCGACCCCCATATCACAGGACCAGACCCAAAAATGCCACACCAAAACCCAGCCAGCACCACCATGCAGCCGAGAGGCACTGGTATCAGCCATAGGTGTGAGGTGCAGCACTCTTTTTCTTCCCTGAACCGTATTTTGTTTCTCTCTTTTCTCCGTGTTTTGCACTCTTCCTGGTGAGACCCACATGACCGTAATTAGCAGGAGACACCTGAGTGCTCATGGTTTTAATCCCTCCTGTCTGTCCCATTCTATCTTTGATAGCTATGGTGAGTGCAATACCTCATCCAGACGTTTGGGGGCAGCTTCCTCCGCCAGTGGTGCTGGCTGGGCTTTGGTGTGGCATTTTTGGGTCTGGTCCTGTGGCATGGGGGTTGCAGGGCCGTTCCATGGCCTCCCTTCCCTGACTGTGCATGCCTGCGGGGGTGGTGGTCGCTGACTGGCACAGTGTGGACTTAGTGTAGGGACCCATGTGTATCAGATACCTGCACGCGGTACATGGGGCAGTGTGGCTTGATCAATTCACATACAGAATTCTGATGTTTTTTATGCAGCCGAGAGGTACTAGTATCAGCCATAGGTGTGAGGTGCAGCACTCTTTTTCTTCCCTGAACCGTATTATAGTAGTTATATTCTTGTATATATCTGACATAATCAATTTAAAAAAAAAATGAAATACAAAACAAGCAATGGCAAACAAAATGCTTGTAGGCATGATGTTTCTCATCATATGATGTTTCTCGAATGTCGGCTCATTATTTTAAAGGGACATCCTCCAGTGGTAATACTCACCTATTGAAAATAATTGACTTACTATCAGGGAAAGAGAAAGTACGAGCAATTGTGGACAACTAGTAAAACAAATTTCTAGGTGTAGACCGCAGCAGATGTTCCAGCCTTCGGTACCATCATTAAGTCTTCACACCAAGAACCACGTTTCTACTACAAAGCTTTAGTATTTATGACTCCCGGGCACTTCTAGAGGACTAATGAGGGTCTAGAGTCTTATGGACTAGTACATATTGTAATGAGGAACATAACACTCTAGCAACATAGCCATCTGCAATGTAGTCAGTTTATCAGTAGTATATGTTTGAAACTGTGCACCTCCTATGAATTTCATTTAACCATGGCTTAATAGTAGAGAAAGGCACTGAATTTTGTTGTGGCGTTCATGCCATCACCATGGAAACCACTAAGTATAATGCTGTCTAGGTACAAAAATATGACCGCTACAATAGAGGCTCTTATGTGCAAAACAAATAATTACACTGCCCCCAATGTGCATAAATACCACTACTATAATACTGCTCCTATATACAAGAATATAACTACTATAATACTGCTCCTATATACAAGAATATAACTACTATAATACTGCTCCTATATACAAGAATATAACTACTATAATACTGCTCCTATATACAAGAATATAACTACTATAATACTGCTCCCTATATACAAGAATATAACTACTATAATGTAAACAGTGAAGACAGAGGTCCGGGCACTCACCGATCTTCAGGAATCTTTATTCAGGCACAGTATACATCAGGGAAGGGAGGACAGGTGAAAGTGTGGGCGTACGCTACCCCAGGACAGCTGTTTCCCGGCTGATTGCCGCTTCCTCAAGCTAGGGTATCACGTGACTGCAGGGAGGAGGGTGCTTAAATAACAAAGCGTGACACTAAGCAAAACAAGTGATAAAGTAATAAAGTGACACAATGTTAAAAACAACACTACAGGCAGGCATTGAAGTCGTTGCGCTCATTAAGCCCTAAGGGGCCAGTGGCATTGAGTTTAGAGATCCAGAATACCTCTCTGGCAAGCAGTAACTTATGTCTGTCTCCTCCCTCTGGGGGGGTATTAACCCTTTGCAGACCAAAAAATCTCATGCAACTTGTATCTCCACTGTGAACCAGACGCATATGCTCAATGAGTCGGGGGACACCTTTCCCCGATCTCACCGAATACATGTGTTCCTTGAACCGGACCCACATGCACCGCTTCGTTTTCCCCACATAATATCTGGCGCAAGGACACGTCACAACATAGATGACAAAACTTGTCTTGCACGTGATAAAGTGGGATACTCTGCACTCAGTGCCATTGAGGGAGAAATAGGCTCTGTCGATCAACTGATCGCAGTAACCGCACTGCTTGCACTTTTTGTTGCCCTGCGGTAATGTCTTTTGTAGCCAGTTGGTCTGTTTAGTGTGGCAGTTCGTTTTGCTATTTAGTTCATCTTCTAGAGTTCTGTTCTTACGGAACGTGATCAGTGGGTATTGCTCAGTCATCCCTTTGAGGTCAGGGTCTGTACATAACAGGGGCCAGTTTCTCTTGATTGCTCCAGCAATAACCTGATTAACAGGGGAATTCTGAAACGCAAAAGAGTATCTCTTGGCCTTGTCTCTGTCATTCTTAGACTGGCTGCAGAGCATTTCATCTCTACTTTTAGTAATGATTCTGGAATGGCTTTCTTGGATAACGCTCTGTGGATAGCCTCTCTGTTCTAGACGGTCCTCTAGCTCTTTAAGCTGCCTAGTGAACCCTTCCGGACGGATTTTCGATTGGAACACTAAACGCAAGAGCTCATTCAGACCTAGGCAGAAGAGATCTGAGCACTGGACAACGGATTCAGATTCCAGTCCCTCAGATGATTCATCCACTGCCAGAGGAGCCGGTGGGACCCAAAGACGTAAACCTGGCCATGTACAGAATATCCCTTTAGGCGGCGCACGCGAAGAGGGGGGAAAAAGAGGAGAAAAGACACAGAAAGAGAAGAAAAGAAAACAAGTGTCGTGGCGGGATTAGGAACGCCCTCCAACGTCATCAACATTTCTGGTGTCTCATTAGAACCCAATTGCGTGTCATTGCTGGAAAGGGGACTTATATTCGGAATCAATGAAGATTTCTCTGTGCCCTCCTTTGAATTAGATCTACATAAGGCAATTAGAAAAATTAATCTAACTAAATATTTTGCCACTAATAAATATTGTAAACGCAGTGAAACTGAGTCTGTGTCTAGATGTCAGGTTGGCTCACTAGGCTTTCAGGTGGTGAGTGATTTCACCCCTGCAGAGAATGCATGTGTACATATGCTAGCCCATTTAGACAGACCAGACATGCCTGTGTATGTTGATGGCAACGATCACAATAAAGATGTGTTTACGGGTGGTAAGAGATCTACGTTCTCACCCCAGATAGTTCCTGGTAGCCCCATAGACCAGTTCCAAAGGGCAGTACAATCGGATGTCAAAGCCCTGATTTATCCCAGAGCAGTGCACAATATCCCCGACAGAGAAAGAAGAGCACTCACATGGTTGAAGTCTCGACCAGATCTCACGATCAAGAGAGCCGACAAAGGCGGGGCGACAGTTGTGATGTCTACACAGTATTACAGGGAGGAAGCCGGACGGCAGCTCAACAATCCAGATGTTTACAGGAGACTCAACCAAGATCCTACTCCAAAGATAAAGGAACAATTACGGTCCCTGTTAAGGACACATACCACGTCCGGAGCCTTGGACATGAAAACAGCCGAAAGGCTTTTACCAGACTTCCCCCGCAAGCCCAGATGGTACTTTTTGCCCAAGGTGCATAAGTCGCTGGACCGGCCGCCGGGCCGTCCCATTGTCTCGGCGGTCGGTTCAGTGACTGAGGGCTTATCCCAATTCTTAGACTGGGCTTTGCGACCGCTGTTGGACGTCACACAATCGTACCTCAAAGATACCACTGAGTTTTTAAAAGCACTTCGTGAGCTCCATTGGCAGGAAGGATATGCACTAGCGACCGTGGATGTGGAGAGCCTCTACACCCGCATCCCACATGATGCGGGTGTGGAGGCGATTGACCACATCCTCGGTCGTGCGGGTAATACCGATGCATTTAGAGCTTTCGTCAGGGACGCCCTCCGGTTTATTTTGGTCAATAATACATTCACTTTTGAGGGGCAGTGGTATGTGCAGGAGATCGGCACTGCGATGGGCACGCCAGTCTCCTGCACGTACGCCAATTTATTTTTGGCTCACATGGAGAACAGGCTTATTTTTTCATCCACTAACCCGTTTGCTATCCCCATTAAGGCTTTTTTTCGTTATATTGATGACATGTTTTTTGTATGGGAGGGGTCAGAGGAATCTTTTTCCGATTTTGTCACATACTTGAACACACAGAATGGGGTTAACATGGCCTTCACCCACAAGTTTGGGGGCTCACAGATTGAGTTCCTAGACGTGTGGGTGGAGGTCTCTGACAATGAACTCACCACATCCATATTTAGGAAGCCGACAGCCTGTAACTCGCTGCTGCACTATGAGAGCTCCCACCCCCCCAGGTTAGAGACGCCATACCCTATGGACAAATGGTCAGGACCAGAAGGGTTAATTCATCAGAAGAAGGGTTCACTAGGCAGCTTAAAGAGCTAGAGGACCGTCTAGAACAGAGAGGCTATCCACAGAGCGTTATCCAAGAAAGCCATTCCAGAATCATTACTAAAAGTAGAGATGAAATGCTCTGCAGCCAGTCTAAGAATGACAGAGACAAGGCCAAGAGATACTCTTTTGCGTTTCAGAATTCCCCTGTTAATCAGGTTATTGCTGGAGCAATCAAGAGAAACTGGCCCCTGTTATGTACAGACCCTGACCTCAAAGAGATGACTGAGCAATACCCACTGATCACGTTCCGTAAGAACAGAACTCTAGAAGATGAACTAAATAGCAAAACGAACTGCCTCACTAAACAGACCAACTGGCTACAAAAGACATTACCGCAGGGCAACAAAAAGTGCAAGCAGTGCGGTTACTGCGATCAGTTGATCGACAGAGCCTATTTCTCCCTCAATGGCACTGAGTGCAGAGTATCCCACTTTATCACGTGCAAGACAAGTTTTGTCATCTATGTTGTGACGTGTCCTTGCGCCAGATATTATGTGGGGAAAACGAAGCGGTGCATGTGGGTCCGGTTCAAGGAACACATGTATTCGGTGAGATCGGGGAAAGGTGTCCCCCGACTCATTGAGCATATGCGTCTGGTTCACAGTGGAGATACAAGTTGCATGAGATTTTTTGGTCTGCAAAGGGTTAATACCCCCCCAGAGGGAGGAGACAGACATGAGTTACTGCTTGCCAGAGAGGTATTCTGGATCTCTAAACTCAATGCCACTGGCCCCTTAGGGCTTAATGAGCGCAACGACTTCAATGCCTGCCTGTAGTGTTGTTTTTAACATTGTGTCTCTTTATTACTTTATCACTTGTTTTGCTTAGTGTCACGCTTTGTTATTTAAGCACCCTCCTCCCTGCAGTCACGTGATACCCTAGCTTGAGGAAGCGGCAATCAGCCGGGAAACAGCTGTCCTGGGGTAGCGTACGCCCACACTTTCACCTGTCCTCCCTTCCCTGATGTATACTGTGCCTGAATAAAGATTCCTGAAGATCGGTGAGTGCCCGGACCTCTGTCTTCACTGTTTACATTACACATTCTTCTGTTGTACGGAGCACCCCGTTGGAATTTCTGTGTCACTGCATATCCTCCTGCTATCACAGCGTCAGTGGTGCCGACCGCATTCTGCTTTAGAAACGATAACTACTATAATACTGCTCCTATACACAGAAATATAACTACTATACGATACCTGCACGAGGTACATGGGGCAGTGTGGCTTGATCAATTCACATATAGAATTCTGATGTTTTTTATGCAGCCGAGAGGTACTAGTATCAGCCATAGGTGTGAGGTGCAGCACTCTTTTTCTTCCCTGAACCGTATTTTCGTTTCTCTCTTTTCTTCGTGTTTTGCACTCCTCCTGTAAGACCCACATGACCGCAATTAGCAGGAGACACCTGAGTGCTCATGGTTTTAATCCCTCCTGTCTGTCCCATTCTAACTGTGATAGCTATGGTGAGTGCAATACCTCATCCAGACTTGTGCTGTTTGGGGGCAGCTTCCTCCGCCGGTGGTGCTAGCTGGGTTCTGGTGTAGCATTTTTGGGTCTGGTCCTGTGGCATGGGGGTTGCAGGGCCGCTCCATGGCCTCCCTTCCCTGACTGTGCACGCCTGCGGGGGTGGTGGTCACTGACCGGCACAGTGTGGACTTAGTGTAAGGACCCATGTGTATCAGATACCTGCACGCGGTACATGGGGCAGTGTGGCTTGATCAATTCACATACAGAATTCTGATGTTTTTTATGCAGCCGAGATGTACTAGTATCAGCCATAGGTGTGAGGTGCAGCACTCTTTTTCTTCCCTGAACCATAACTACTATAATACTGCTCCTATATACAAGAATATAACTACTATAATACTGCTTCTATATACAAGAATATAACTACTATAATACTGCTCCTATGTACAAGCATATAACTTCTATAATACTGCCCCCTATATACAAGAATATAACTACTATAATACTGCTCCTATATACAAGAATATAACTACTATAATACTGCTCCTATATACAGGAATATAACTACTATAATACTGCTCCTATATACAAGAATATAACTACTATAATACTGCTTCTATATACAAGAATATAACTACTATAATACTGCTCCTATGTACAAGCATATAACTTCTATAATACTGCCCCCTATATACAAGAATATAACTACTATAATACTGCTCCTATATACAAGAATATAACTACTATAATACTGCTCCTATATACAGGAATATAACTACTATAATACTGCTCCTATATACAAGAATATAACTACTATAATACTGCTCCTATATACAGGAATATAACTACTATAATACTGCTCCTATATACAAGAATATAACTACTATAATACTGCTCCTATATACAGGAATATAACTACTATAATATTGCTCCCTATATACAAGAATATAACTACTATAATACTGCCCCTATATACAGGAATATAACTACTATTATACTGCTCCTATATACAGGAATATAACTACTATAATATTGCTCCTATATACAGGAATATAACTACTATAATACTGCTCCTATATACAGGAATATAACTACTATAAAACGGACAAGAAGAGAAAGGAGCTGTTGCACATCACACCTATGGCTGACACTAATGCCTCTCGACTATATTTAAAAACCAACGTCAGGATGTTAGTATTTAATTTGATCAAACCATATTGCCCCATGTACCACGTGCAGGTCTCCTGGCTCATAAGAGTCAGTACACTAACTCACCACTGTGTCAGTCAGCGACTGCTAACCCCGCAAAGCGAGCACAAACAGGGAAGGGAGGCCATAGAATGGCCCTGCAACCCCACTGTCACAGGACCAATCCCCAAAGCCCCCCCCCCCCCCAAAACCCAGCAGGTAACACCGGCAGAGAAAGCTGCCACCAAACAACACAAGTGTGAACATGGTCTTACTACTCACCATTGCTCCTGCAGGTAGAATGGGAAAAATAGGAGGTACTTGTCATGTGTGCACAGGTGCTTCCTGCTGATTGGGTCATTTGGGTCTTACCATGTGACCCCAATTAGCAGGAAGCACCTAATATAATTCGGGTTAGTCTGCCCTAGTGAAGGCGTTTATTACTGCTCACTCACAAAATGGATCTAGTTCTGCTGAGTACCACACCGGTACAGGCCAGGTCGGTGTTCACACTAATTCCTATTCTATAAGCAGGTGAAAGTTACTTGTTTCTTGTGAGGAATTTCCTGTAGCTGCAAGGTTCAAACCAACAAGAAAACCCTCAAAGCGTGCGATGTTCTAAGTGCTGGAGATCTTTCTAATACATGCATCACATTTGGGAGGTGCGAAGAACATGAAAGCCGGTAAATGCGGCTGCAAAAACAGGGAATTTCAATTAGGGCAGAACTACAGAGATGGCGGTCATGTCCTCCAGCAGCAAGTCTCTTATAGGTCATCCTCCGGAGACAGAGACAAGTAACCCCAACCTACAATCCTGTTCTGCAGCTTGTAACCATCAAGAAATTGTACACTGTTAGGCTATGTTTACACTACGTAAAAGTACGCTACGTAATCGCACTGGAGTGAGCGGCTTTCGGACCGAAAGTCCGAAAGTTCCGCTCATCTCTAATCAGAACACCACGGCCTGAAAGATCATCCGGCCGGTACTACAGTACCGACCGGGATGATCCAGGCAGAGACCGGCCGTTCCGTGACCCGGACTGGTCACGGAACGGCCGGTCTCATACGTTGTGTGAACATAGCCTTATACTGTACACAATTATATATTGTAACCCATACTATAATAGCTATGCTGCTATACATACTATACTATATATATGGACTATGCAACAGTCCATATATAAGGTGAAAGTTAAATGAACAGCCTGGGGCACAGAACAGCAAAGCGGCTGAGCCGCAGTGGATGTGGTCAGGACAGAGGTGAGTATCCCGATGTGACACTAAAAAGAAAAATATATGAGAAACAGATCGCTGATCTCAGGGAGACCAGCCAAACGATAACACTGCCGGATGCCGGTTAAAGCGCTCAATGTAGTGAATTCCTAGGTGCATTGCTCCCTGGGAAACATGTATATGCAAAAGAAGAGCCAGTGGAGCCTCATTAAAGAGTCTCGAAACACAGTACTAGCCAGATATTCCTCCAGGAAGGACTCAGCCAAGGGGTGGCTCCTGTAAGGAAACCACAAAAACCACCATATTAAGTGGCCCTATAAGTCAATGTAATGACAAGGGGAAAACCAAGGCCAGGTATCAATCCACATACAGCTGTTTCGGGGTATTGCCCCTCATCAGTGTGGAGCAGGATTGTGGCTAAGTGGGAGCAATGCCTAGTAAAGCCATAAGAGAAACAGATAGCTGATTCTAAGGGAGACCAGCCAAACGATAACACTGCCATCTGCCGGTTAAAGCGATCAAAGCAGTGAAGTCCTAGGTGCAAGGATAAAGACTCCAGCACTCACCATAAGATACGGCAACAAACACTCACTTTATTCCATCACGGACATACAGCAGGGAGGGGGATACGCAGTTCTACTAGTACCAGGGACGGAAGGAATCAGGTGACACCTTTCTTCTGAATGGAAGGTATTTCCCGATACGTCCGTCCCAGGCACTGCGTGTCTCCCTTCCTGCTGAATGTCCGTGATGGAATAAACCGAGTGACCCAGCTAGGTCGCAGCGCCACTTCCATTGGAAGAATGATACTTAGAGGTGAGCCAAGGAGTCATGCGTCCTCGCCAACCAACTAGGTCCCCAACCAGGGATCATAGAGAGGTAAGTATATACTTTAATACTTTCCATATTAGCAAGGTCGCACAGACATCACTAGCGATATATATAGAGCCCTTGCTGCACGATCATTGAGCCGTTTAATAGGCTCTGTAAGCTTTAAAGTATCACTATTGTTACAAAAAACTTTGACATGTCGTAGAGACATGTGAAAATTTTTGATCGGTCTGGATCTGAGTGTTCACACTTTTACTGATCGGGAGAACAAGCCGGGAGAAGACCGAACTCAATTAGGGCCCTATTCCACCGGACGATTATCGTTTGCATAATCGTTAACGATCTCAAACAACCGCTATATTGCGAAAGACCTGAAAACGTTCACTCATTTCCATGGAACGATAATCGTTACTTATGATCGTAACTGCGATCGTTTTTTCTTCGCTATTTATTCGCTATTGCGTTCATATCTACTTATGTCTTATTCAATGCAAACGATTTGCGAACGATTTGTGAACGAGCAACGATAAAAATAGGTCAAGGTCTAAAGCGATCAACGATTTCTCGTTCGGTCGTTAATCGTTAACTGCATTTCAACCGAACGATTATCGTTTAGATTCGAACTATTTAACGATAATCTGAACGATAATCGTCTGGTGGAATAGGGCCCTTAGAGAAAGAGAGTCCGGCTCCATAGAGCTCCATTGTAAGTCTGACTCTTATTTTCTAACTCAAAGTGAAAAGAGGATGTGCTGCAGCGCTGTAACTCCTGGAGTAGTGGATCCACTGGACCGTCACTAGCGATGGCACTAACCTCACCAGGGAGCGGAGTCTAAGGGGCCGCTGGTTTTCACCAGAGCCCGCCGCAAGGCGGGATGGACTTGCTGCGGCAGGCGACCCCCAGGTCGCTACCCCTGGCTTGGTTGCTAGTGACGGCAGGCGAGGCATGGCAGAAGCAGTAGGCAGGAGATGGTACTGGCAATGGTCTGTAGGTGAGACCGCACGTGACAGGCTGAACACAGGAACCAAAGTGTAACGGGGAAGCAGGAACCAGGAACAAGGAGTGGGGACCAGGTAGCGGACAGGAATCAGGAACAAGGACTAGGGACCAGGTAGCGGACAGGAATCAGGAACAACAGGGAGCTGGGCCAAACGCTATGGGAAGCATGTAGAGGCTCCAACACCTGCAGTGGGGCAGGGCTGGAATTTATAGGGAGTGATTGTGTGCATGACCAATTAGGAGCGCACTGCCCCTTTAAATCTGAGACAGCCGGCGCGCGCGCGCCCTAGGAGGCGGGGACGCGCGCGCCGGCCGGCACAGCGACGGACAGGAGCGTGGAGAGGTGAGACGCCCCCCGGGGCCGAAGTAACAGCAGCGCCGGGTCCCTGCTTATGGACACCGCCTGCTGCATGGGAAAGAGAGGAGTCGCGGCGGCGGCCCGGAGCACGGGACGCCGCCGCGGCCGTGACAGTACCCCCCCCCCTTTGGCCTCCCCCTCTTTCTGGCCTGTAGGAACCTCTTGATGAGATCTTGGTCCAGGATGTTAGCCTCGGGTTCCCAGGACCTCTCCTCAGGACCAAATCCTTTCCAGTCCACCAGGAAGAACCGTCTCCCTCTGACAGTTTTCATGGCCAGAATGTCTTTGACAATGTAGACGTCGTCAGAGACGGCTTGTGGAGCAGAGAGCGAAGCCTTATCGGAGAACCGGTTGAGGACTACTGGCTTTAAGAGGGAGACATGGAAGGCGTTCGGAATCCGCATCGTAGGAGGTAGGCGGAGTTTGTAGGTGACAGGGTTGAGGCGTTTTAGCACCGAGAAAGGACCGATGAATCGAGGACCCAACTTGTAGCTGGGAATCTTGAGTCGGACATATTTGGCCGAGAGCCAGACTTTGTCCCCAGGGAGAAAATTCATGGCGGGTCTTCTTCTCTTATCCGCCTGGTCCTTCATGCGGTCAGATGCCTTGAGCAGAGATTGTCGAGTCTGTTCCCAGATTGACTGCAGGTCAGATAACAACTCCTCCACGGCTGGGACTTCAGAGGATGGAGAGAGAGGCAGAGGAGGGCGAGGATGACGTCCATAGACCACATAGAAGGGTGACTTGCCTGTGGAGCTCGAGTCCAGATGATTGTAGGAGAACTCCGCCCATGGAAGCAGACTGGACCAGTTGTCCTGGCGAGCGGAGACGAAATGTCGAAGATAACTGCCAAGGACCTGATTGACCCTCTCCACTTGCCCATTAGTCTGGGGATGATAGGCCGAAGAGAAGTCCAGCTTCACTTGGAGTTGAGAGCAGAGAGCACGCCAGAATCTGGAGACAAATTGTGAGCCTCTGTCAGACACTATATGAAGAGGAAGACCATGGAGGCGGAAGATATGCTGAAAGAACAGCTGGGCCAGGCGAGGAGCTGATGGTAATCCAGGAAGAGCCACGAAGTGGGACATCTTGGAAAAGCGGTCAGTTACAACCCAAATGACCGTGTCACCCGCAGATGGAGGTAAGTCTGTGACAAAGTCCATGCCTATATGGCACCAGGGGCGGTCTGGGACTGGCAAGGGCTGAAGTAGGCCGGTAGGCTTTTGATGGGAGGACTTGTCTCTGGCACAGATGGTACAAGACGCCACAAAGTCCTTGACATCTTGGAGTAGGCTAGGCCACCAGTAGTGGCGGGAGATCAGTTGCCCGGTCTTTAGAGCTCCCGGATGCCCGGCCACCATAGAGGAATGACCCCATTTCAAGATGCGTTTACGGAGTCCGGGGCGCACATAAGTCTTACCGGGAGGCAATCTCTGCAGAGTAGAAGTAGCAACAGGTACTAGGCAATCGGGAGGAATTATGTGACGAGGAGGTTCCTCTTGCCCCATGACATCGGATGCTCGGGATAACGCATCGGCCTTTATATTCTTCTCGGCTGGACGGAAATGAATGGTGAAGTTGAACCGAGAGAAGAAGAGGGACCACCTGGCCTGCCGGGGATTGAGGCGTTGAGCCGATTGGAGGTAGAGGAGGTTCTTGTGGTCCGTGTAGATGTTAACGGAATGTCTAGCCCCCTCTAGGAGATGACGCCACTCCTCCAGTGCCAACTTGATAGCCAGGAGTTCACGATGGAAAAAGTTTTAGAAAAGAACCCGCAGGTTCTGATCTTGCCTGATGTGTCCCTTTGCGAGAGGACGGCTCCTGCGCCCACAGAAGAAGCATCAACTTCAAGAGAAAACAGCTTGGAGATATCCGGGCGAACTAGAGCAGGAGCGGAGGCAAAGGCAGACATTAGGCTATTGAAGGCTTGTTCGGCCTCTGGAGGCCAGCGTTTGGGATCCGCCCTCTTCTTTGTGAGAGCCACTATGGGTGCTACCAGGGTAGAGAAGTGAGGGATGAATTGCCGGTAGTAGTTGGCAAATCCAAGGAATCGTTGGATAGCTCTAAGTCCCTCAGGGCGAGGCCATTGGAGAACAGCTGAGAGCTTGGCAGGATCCATCTGTAGGCCCTGGTCGGAGACAATGTACCCAAGAAACGGCAGGCTGCGTTGATGGAAAACGCACTTCTCCAGCTTGGCATATAAGCGGTTGGCCCGTAATCTTCGTAGAACCTGCCGTACATGGGACACGTGGGTCTGCTGGTCGTGGGAGAAGACCAGGATGTCGTCAAGATAGACAATGACGCAGACATAGAGGAGGTCGCGGAATATATCATTCACAAATTCCTGGAAGACCGCTGGGGCGTTGCATAGGCCGAATGGCATGACCAGATATTCGTAGTGCCCATCCCTGGTGTTGAAAGCGGTCTTCCATTCGTCTCCTTCACGAATTCGGATCAGGTTATACGCTCCCCTCAGGTCCAGCTTAGAGAAGACCCTAGCTCCACGGAGACGGTCGAATAGTTCGGGGATTAGCGGAAGAGGATAGCGGTTCTTGACAGTCATCTTATTTAAGCCCCGGTAGTCTATGCATGGGCGGAGGGAACTGTCCTTCTTCTGCACAAAGAAAAATCCAGCGCCAGCAGGGGACGTGGATTTACGAATGAAGCCCTACTGTAAGTTCTCCCGGAAGTAGGAGGACATGGCTTCCGTCTCGGGCACCGAGAGAGGGTATATGTAACGCCCGGAGTAGTGGATCCACTGGACCGGCACCAGCGATGGCACAAACCTCACCAGGGAGCGGAGTCTAAGGGGCCGCTGGTTTTCACCAGAGCCCGCCGCAAGGCGGGATGGACTTGCTGCGGCAGGCGACCCCCAGGTCGCTACCCCTGGCTTGGTTGCTGGTGACGGCAGGCGAGGCGTGGCAGGAGATGGCACAGGCAATAGTCTGCAGATGAGAGGGCACGTGACAGGCTGGACACGGGAACAGGTGGAGTGACAGGGGAACAGGAACCAGGAACAGGGACTTGGGACCAGGTAACGGACAGGACTCAGGAACAGGGACTTGGGACCAGGTAACGGACAGGACACAGGAACAACAGGGAGCTGGGCCAAACGCTATGGGAAGCATGTAGAGGCTCCAACACAGGGAACAGGGCAAGCTGGGATTTATAGGGGAGTGATTAGGTGCAACTACCAATTAGGAGCGCACTGCCCCTTTAAATCTGAGACAGCCGGCGCGCGCGCGCCCTAGGAGGCGGGGACGCGCGCGCCGGCCGGCACAGCGGGAGACAGGAGCGTGGAGAGGTGAGGCGCCCCCCGGGGCCGAGGTGATAGCAGCGCCGGGTCCCCGACTATGGACACCGGCTGCTGCATGGGGCAGGAAGCGGTCGCGGCGGCGGCCCGGAACGCGGGACGCCGCCGCGGCTGTGACAGTACCCCCCCCCCTTTGGCCTCCCCCTCTTTCTTGCCTGCAGATGGCACAGGAAGCCACAAAGTCTTTGACATCTTGAAACAAACTGGACCACCAGTAGTGGCGAGAGATCCGTTGGCCGGTCTTACGGACTCCAGGGTGCCCGGCCTCCAACGAGGAATGACCCCACTTCAAAATACCTCTTCGAAGCGCAGGGTGAACATGAGTCTTTCCGGGGGGTACTCTCCGAAGCGAGGAGGTGACGACTGGTGCTAGGCGATCAGGCGGTAAAACATGGCAAGGGACTGTGGGTCTGTGGACGAGGACCTTCTGTAAGTTCTCCCGGTGGTGAGAGGACCCGACCTTAGTCTTGGGTACGGAGAGAGGGTACACCTCGGCAGAGAAGGCATCCGCCGAGTCTTGGTCTTCTGCCGGTAGGTCGGATAGAGGCTTGGCTGGGACAGGAAACGACATAGTACACTTGGTCTGAGGTGACCTGAGACACTGGTTGGAACAGTCCGGACCCCAACTGAGAATCTCCCCGGTTCTCCAGTCCAGTTGAGGGGCATGTTCTTGCAGCCACGGGAGTCCCAGGAGGACCGCGGGGGAAGAATGGGGCAGGACGTAGAAGGATATCTTTTCTTGATGTAAAGGACCCACCTGGAGGACTAAAGGTGCGGTCTGGTAGTACACACGGTCGGTAAGAATCTCGCCTGTGACCGAGGAGATAGTCAGGGGCCTGGCTAGTCGGGTCACGGGTAGCCGCCATCTTTGGACCAATGTTGCCGCAATAAAACTGCCTGCTGACCCAGAATCGAGGAAGGCAGTAGTCTGATGATTTCGTCCTGAGAGAGTCCGGATGGAAACTGGCATAGACAGACTTGGTATGGTGGCATTCACACCTAGGGACACCTGTCCCACCGGACCTAGGTGCGAGCATTTTCCGGATGTTTGGGGACGTAGGGGACATCCCAGCCGGAAGTGATCGGAACCCCCGCAATAGAGACAGAGATTCTGCTCCAGGCGCCGGATTCTTTCATCAGGCGTCAGGTGAGCCCGTTCCACCTGCATAGGAATCTCAGGAGACGGTTGGGACATCGAAAGGTCAGGATTCTGGAAAACCGGCGCCAGCTGGGGATGGCGACGGGAACGGGTTAGTAAATGTTCATGCCGAACCTCCTCCTCCCTCTCCGAAAAACGAGTATCAACTCGGGTGGCCAGTAGAATGAGTTCGTTCAGGGAGGTAGGCAGGTCTCGGGCAGCGAGCACGTCTCTCACACGACTAGACAGGCCCTTCTTGAAGGTGGCCAATAGGGCGGCCTCGTTCCAGTCCAATTCGGCTGCCAGGGTGCGGAACTGGATGGCGTAGTCACCAACAGAGGAGCTGCCTTGAGAGAGGTTGAGGAGAGCAGTCTCGGCTGAAGAAGCACGGGCAGGTTCCTCAAAGACGGAGCGAAACTCGAATAGGAAGGCCCGGAGATTGGCAGCAACTGGATCATCACGGTCCCACAGTGGCGTGGCCCAGGCCAGGGCTCTACCCTCTAATAGGCTGATGATGAAAGCCACTTTAGAGCGCTCGGTGGAAAACTGACTACTCAAAAGTTCAATGTGCATGGTGCACTGAGTCAAGAATCCTCTGCACAACTTAGAGTCCCCAGAGTACTTGCTTGGGAGGGCCAGTCGGAGTGAAGAAGAAGCGTCAGGAGGTGGTGTGCGCTGGGCAGTAGTCTGCTGCTGTAAGGCGGCAGTGAGTTGCTGGATCTGCTGTGACTGTTTCTGGATTTGTTGCGCCTGCTGAGTGACCACTCTGGCGACGTCACGGAGATCGGGCACCTCGCCGGGATCCATGGTTGGAGCCTACTGTAACGCCCGGAGTAGTGGATCCACTGGACCGGCACCAGCGATGGCACAAACCTCACCAGGGAGCGGAGTCTAAGGGGCCGCTGGTTTTCACCAGAGCCCGCCGCAAGGCGGGATGGACTTGCTGCGGCAGGCGACCCCCAGGTCGCTACCCCTGGCTTGGTTGCTGGTGACGGCAGGCGAGGCGTGGCAGGAGATGGCACAGGCAATAGTCTGCAGATGAGAGGGCACGTGACAGGCTGGACACGGGAACAGGTGGAGTGACAGGGGAACAGGAACCAGGAACAGGGACTTGGGACCAGGTAACGGACAGGACTCAGGAACAGGGACTTGGGACCAGGTAACGGACAGGACACAGGAACAACAGGGAGCTGGGCCAAACGCTATGGGAAGCATGTAGAGGCTCCAACACAGGGAACAGGGCAAGCTGGGATTTATAGGGGAGTGATTAGGTGCAACTACCAATTAGAAGCGCACTGCCCCTTTAAATCTGAGACAGCCGGCGCGCGCGCGCCCTAGGAGGCGGGGACGCGCGCGCCGGCCGGCACAGCGGGAGACAGGAGCGTGGAGAGGTGAGGCGCCCCCCGGGGCCGAGGTGATAGCAGCGCCGGGTCCCCGACTATGGACACCGGCTGCTGCATGGGGCAGGAAGCGGTCGCAGTGGCGGCCCGGAACGCGGGACGCCGCCGCGGCTGTGACAGTATACTCGACTACGTGGAGGAGAAGTTCCTGGAAGAAGGTCTATAGGGCAATCATAGGGCCGATGAGGTGGTAGAGAGTCCGCCTCCTTGGCCGAAAAAACATCAACGAAGTCATGGTATTCCTGCGGTAGTCCCGAATGAGGCTTGGCGTTAGCAGGTGACCTCGTAGCGCACTTGGGTTGAGGAGGTCTCAGACACCTATTTGGACAGTCCTGGCCCCAGCTGAGAACCTCCCCAGTTCTCCAGTCCAGCTTAGGGGTATGTAGTTGCAGCCAAGGGAGACCCAACAGGATGTTGGAAGAGGAATGGCGCAAAACGTAGAAGGAGATCCTCTCCTGATGTAAGGCGCCCACCTGGAGGACTAGGGGTTCCGTCTGGCAGTGCACAGCTTTGGAAAGAATCTCGCCCGTGACCGAAGAGATAGACCGGGGTTGGGTTAGCTGTATCACGGGTAGTCATCTTTGGACCAACGAAGCAGAAATGAAACTGCCAGCAGCGCCAGAGTCGATAAGGGCAGTAGTCTGGAGAACTTGCCCTGTGGGTGTCTGGATGGAGACTGGCATAGTCAACTTTGGAGAGGTGGCATTCACACCTAGGGAGGCCTCTCCCACTGGACCTAGGTGCGAGCGTTTCCCGGACGCTGAGGACGTTGGGGACATCTCTGCCGGTAGTGATCAGCGCCACCGCAATAGAGACAGAGATTCAGCTGCATTCGACGGGCTCTCTCATCAGTCGTCAGGCGAGCTCGTTCCACCTGCATGGGGACTTCTGGAGGCGACTGGGGCATAGGAGCAACGGGACTCTGGAACACCGGTGCAAGCCGAGGATGGCGACGGGGCAGGCTCAGTCGTCGTTCCTGCCGGACCTCCTCCTCTCTCTCGGAAAATCTGTTGTCGACTCTGGTAGCCAGTAGGATAAGATCGTTCAGAGATGTAGGGAGGTCGCGGGCGGAGAGCACGTCTTTCACTCGACCGGATAGGCCCTTCTTGAAGGTGGCTAATAGGGCGGCCTCGTTCCAGTCCAATTCAGCTGCCAGGGTGCGGAACTGGATGGCATAGTCACCGACAGAGGAGCTCCCTTGAGAGAGGTTGAGAAGAGCAGTCTCAGCTGAAGTAGCACGGGCAGGTTCCTCAAAGACGGAGCGAAACTCGGCCAGGAAGGCCCGGAGATTGGCAGCAACAGGATCATCACGGTCCCACAGTGGCGTGGCCCAGGCCAGAGCTCTACCCTCCAATAGGCTGATGATGAAAGCCACTTTAGAGCGCTCGGTGGGAAACTGACTACTTAACAGTTCAATATGCATCGTGCATTGAGTCAGGAATCCCCTGCACAACTTGGGATCGCCTCCATATTTACTCGGGAGGGCCAATCGAAGTCTCGAGGTGGCTGCAGGTGGTGGTGGGCGCTGGGCTGTAGTATGCTGCTGTAGAGCGGCAGTCAATAGCTGGATTTGCTGCGACTGTTGCTGGATCTGTTGAGCCTGTTGAGCGACCACTCTGGCGACGTCACGGAGATCAGGCACCTCGCCGGGATCCATGGTTGGAGCCTACTGTAACGCCTGGAGTAGTGGATCCACTGGACCGTCACTAGCGATGGCACTAACCTCACCAGGGAGCGGAGTCTAAGGGGCCGCTGGTTTTCACCAGAGCCCGCCGCAAGGCGGGATGGACTTGCTGCGGCAGGCGACCCCCAGGTCGCTACCCCTGGCTTGGTTGCTAGTGACGGCAGGCGAGGCGTGGCAGGAGCAGTAGGCAGGAGATGGTACTGGCAATGGTCTGTAGGTGAGACCGCACGTGACAGGCTGAACACAGGAACCAAAGTGTAACGGGGAAGCAGGAACCAGGAACAAGGAGTGGGGACCAGGTAGCGGACAGGAATCAGGAACAAGGACTAGGGACCAGGTAGCGGACAGGAATCAGGAACAACAGGGAGCTGGGCCAAACGCTATGGGAAGCATGTAGAGGCTCCAACACCTGCAGTGGGGCAGGGCTGGAATTTATAGGGAGTGATTGTGTGCATGACCAATTAGGAGCGCACTGCCCCTTTAAATCTGAGACAGCCGGCGCGCACGCGCCCTAGGAGGCGGGGACGCGCGCGCCGGCCGGCACAGCGACGGACAGGAGCGTGGAGAGGTGAGACGCCCCCCGGGGCCGAAGTAACAGCAGCGCCGGGTCCCTGCTTAGGGACACCGGCTGCTGCATGGGAAAGAGAGGAGTCGCGGCGGCGGCCCGGAGCACGGGACGCCGCCGCGGCCGTGACAAGCGCATCTTCTCCCCACCGGTTCTCCAGATCTGTATGGGTCTAAACTCTCAGACCCGGACTGATCAAAACTTTTGACATGTGTCTATCGGCATTATGGGAAAAGACTAAGTATAACTTGTAATATATTGATCGGAATCTCTGATGTTTCCATGCTAAAGAGTCCAGTCCATAGAGTGACACTGCCCAGTGGTTTCAACCAATATGTTACGAATTATACTGAAACTTTTCCCACAGAGATATATATCAATCTGCTCAGCTCCTCCTGCTCTATAGGCGAGGAATTGAAGCAGAATCCACTCCTAATTTCCACCAGAAAAATATGTTCTCACTGCAGAATTTCCAAGCAGAATTTTCTGCCACAGATCCACTTTCTGCTAAAACAATTGACATGTCAATTCTTTAGGCAGATTCTGCTAGAGGAATCCTAGAGAAGTCAATGGGGGCTTCAATTCTGCTTGTATTCCGCTTGTATTCTGCCAGAGCTGAATAGGCAAGGAATTTCAAGCAAAAAACTTTCCTCTTCAGTTCCTCACTGAATACTTGCCTATTTCTCAGTTTGAACATACCCTAACATGATGGCAATAGATTAGATAGCATTGTCTTGGTGATGGGTTCCCTTTAAGCTCCCTTTGTGTTCTAATACCTCGGATAGATGTATCCTGTCTTACTGCTTTGACGATTCTACTCTTTAATCCCTGGCTTCCTTAGCCCCTATTACACAGGGCGACATAGAGGAGCTTTGACCACCTATGATTGTAGACTACACTTTGTTTCCACGCCCAATCCTGCCAATCCAGGCTATTTCCAACACCATAAACCTGGCGATTCACCGTATGAAAATCTACACCTCAGTGAGGGGCTATAAAGCCTTCACCAGACATGTGATCACCAATAGATGAGACCAGTCGCTAATGACAGATTTCAGGATGTCCTTGTCCCAACAGGCATATGGATGCTACTCATGAAGAACAGTGGAAAGCCACTAACAAGCAGTGGCTCTCATTGTAGGACATAAGCCATCCATATTATACACAATAAACTATTGATTTTAAAAGCCGCCATGTAATACCACACTTTTCCTGTAGTGGCCGCTGCAGATACTACAACTTCTTTATCCAGAAATGTAAAAGAAAATGTCCTTTAAAGAATAAATGATATTTGCTCTTCTATTCTGGGTCCTGAACACACATAAAAGAATACAATATTCTGACCTTTAAATATTTCTCATGTACAGTTTATTTCTCTCCTGTAACAAAAGGAAATGTTTATCGGTAGCTTCATAAATCTAAGTCTCGCACAATTACCATGAAATTTACATCTGAAGAGCTGGAACGACTACGTCCCCCAGTGTCCTGCAAACACAAACAGTACAAAGCCCATAGACAGACGAAACACATACTCTCCAATGCAAGAAGCATCACCCATAATCTATAATCCCTATAGATTGTGAGCCCTCGCGGGCAGGGTCCTCTTCCCCCATGTACCAGTCTGTCTTTTGCCATCATGTAATGTTTTCTGATCTTGTATTGTTCCTGCCTGTTGCCTATCTATTGTATAGCGCTCTGGAACTAAGGGCGCTTTATAAATAAATAATAATAATAATAATCCAATATAAAGAGACAGTATTATAGTAGTTATATTCTTGTACTGTATATAGGAGCAGTATTATAGTAGTTATATTCTTGTATATAGGGGTAGTATTATAGTAGTTATATTCCTGTATATAGGAGCAGTATTATAGTAGTTATATTCCTGTATATAGGGAGCAGTATTATAGTAGTTATATTCCTGTATATAGGAGCAGTATTATAGTAGTTATATTCTTGTATATAGGAGCAGTATTATAGTAGTTATATTCCCGTATATAGGGAGCAGTATTATAGTAGTTATATTCCTGTATATAGGAGCAGTATTCTAGTAGTTATTTGGATAAGTAGACTGCATGCTACAGGACCCCTAGGTTTAAACGAACGCAATGACTTCGGATCTTTTTTGTAACAACTGTTTTTAATTGTTTTTTAACATTTGCACTTATTGTTGTTACCTATTTATACATGACCCTCCCCCGGCAGTGACGTCTGTGGGCCTGACGAAACGTGCCTGTCGCCCGACGCACCTGCCTCTACCTCCCTCCCCCGTTTCATGCTGAAGTGAACCCCGAATAAACTGGAATATGTTTCACAGCAGACGGTGAGTGCTAGCTCTTTTTCTTATTGGACTGTATTGGATTGGCTCTCACTATAGCTATATGCACCACCTAGCTGTTTATCCATATGCCTATACATCCTCTACTCTAAAGTCCTGATCTAGAGGGTCTATTTAGCCTTACATGCGCTTTAGTGCTCGCTCCTATTTTTCTTCTGGTTTACGCATTCTAGTAGTTATATTCTTGTATATAGGAGCAGTATTATAGTAGTTATATTCCTGTATATAGGAGCAGTATTATAGTAGTAATATTCTTGTATATAGGAGCAGTATTATAGTAGTTATATTCTTGTATATAGGAGCAGTATTATAGTCAGCAGTGGTTTATAATAGGGGCGTTTTGGGCGGCAGCCTGGGGCCCAGAGCTCCTGGGGGCCCATGACCACCCAAAAAGACTTATACTTTCAGTGGTGTACTGTTTCCTGGCTACACTTCAGCCATGATTTGCAAAAAAATCACAGTTTTTTTATGGCAATTTTACACAAATCAGGACATCATGACATTATCTGTACTGTACTATAAACGCAAGGCTAGTGCTGCCATAGTTACAGTGGGATGGGGGGGCCTATTCTTTGTGAACAGCCCGGGGCCTATGGTAAAGTTAATCCGCCCCTGATTATAGTAGTTATATTCCTGTATATAGGAGCAGTATTATAGTAGTTATATCCTTGTATATAGGAGCAGTATTATAGTAGTTATATTCCTGTATATAGGAGCAGTATTATAGTAGTTATATTCTTGTATATAGGAGCAGTATTATAGTAGTTATATTCCTGTATATAGGAGCAGTATTATAGTAGTTATATTCTTGTATATAGGAGCAGTATTATAGTAGTTATATTCCTCTATATAGGGAGCAGTATTATAGTAGTTATATTCTTGTATATAGGAGCAGTATTATAGTAGTTATATTCCTGTATATAGGGAGCAGTATTATAGTAGTTATATTCTTGTATATAGGAGCAGTATTATAGTAGTTATATTCTTGTATATAGAAGCAGTATTATAGTAGTTATATTCTTGTATATAGGAGCAGTATTATAGTAGTTATATTCTTGTACGTAGGAGGTAGTATTATAGTAGTGATATTATTTTCTTTTACACAGGGGCTGTACTATAGGGATATATTTTAGATCTGTGTCTTAACCATGTACCTGCTGTGTATGTAATTTCTGTTATCAAGAACGGGCACTGTGCTCTGTACAGGCAGTAGATGCTGGGGATAGAGCCAATACAATATCCTACTTTACATAAATCAGTTATTACTGCAGAACATCATTAAACCCAGAGCTGTAATCCAAAGGGGCCGTGCACGTATGAAGACTCCTTCCATTTACTTCACAGAACAATTTCTTTCGCTTCAGCCCTAATATAAGATACAGGGATAAGAATATATTTAAATGTCAATTCGGTTCTGTAAATCAGTGCTGGGTCCCTTAGGGGGAACAATAAAATGATGGAATGAGGTTTCCGATATCAAGAACCTCCGAATTATCTGGCATTCCCGCCTGCTATTCATCTCCGCCTTGTTAAAAGATTCAAGACGAGGTTGCGATTTCAGAATTCTCTGGTCCTTTCTTAAAGAAACCCTCCAGTGACTGCGAGCAGCTGCCAAGTGGAAATAGTACAAGAAGAGATAAGTCTGAGACGACTAACACGTTTCCTGGTGTGAGGGAAAATCGTAACGGAGAAAGAGGCCACATGTTGCTACTACGTAGAAACCATCCTGTAACATTACACACAGGGAGCATGTACCCACACCCCACTGGCCATGGTCAGGGGTCTCCTTAGATTTCCTTAAAGGACAACTCCGGCGGGACCCCCCCAAAAAAAAACAACACAGACACACACAGACACCATACTCACCATCCCTCCGGTGACGATCGCCACTCCATTCGTCCGCCGTCCGCCTCACCGTCACCTGCCTCCGCCATCCAGCGATGTCTCTTGTTTCCGGGTCCATGAGAGAGAAAAGGCTGCCAGTGCGCTTGCGCACCGGCAGCCTTTTCATTGGCTGGAGCGCATCACATGGCTTCCAGCAAGCTCAGCCAATCAGGGCTGGGCAAGCTGGAAGCCATGTGATGCGCTCCAGCCAATGAAAAGGCTGCTGGTGCGCATGTGCACCAGCAGCCTTTTCTCTCCCATTCACTCTCAATGAAGACGCCGAAGAGGAAGAAGCCCCGGACCGCCCCCCACCTCTGACGTCACCCGACACCAGAGAAGAGGACCGTGACGACCGTAATAGGTAATGTATACATTCTTTAACTTCCGGGGTGGGGGGTCGGGGGTCGGAAAGTGGGGGAAGGGGGCCAGACCGGGTATTTAACCACATTACAAAGTTATATAACTTTGTAATGTGTGTTAAATAAGCCAAAAAAAATTTTCGCCGGAGTTGTCCTTTAATTATTGGTAGCTAGGAACTGTCTACCGATTATCCCCCTGTGTAACACAGCCAGTGTTGATGAATGAGAATCGCCTTTTGTGCGGCCGTTTGAGGACGTCTGACTTTACTAGATCCTGACAATTTTATTATCTATCAGGTCTTTAGGAAATATGACTATTGAATTAAGATAAGACTCACCCCTACCAAAACCCTAGATGGTGGTTTAACCCCTCCACTACCCAAACCCTCCAGAGAAACAGGTGAGCTCCCCCAGACCGGACATTACATGGGGGAGGAAGACTAAAACGTACAACCTATTTGCAGGATAATGCGTACAGTATGTGGCTCATCAGTAATGGTTACAAGAGAATAGGGGTCCATTCTTCCTAGAATGAAAAGAGAGACAATGCTTGCCTGTGGTTTCATAAAGGATGGTGGCATTGATCCCAACACTACCCTACTTTAAGGAAAGCAAACATTAACCATTAAAATGTAACAGTGATTTAAAATATTTTTTGCAGAAATCAACAGTACAAGTGATTTTAAGAAACTCTGTAATAGGTTTTATTAGGCAAAAAAGCCCCTTTCTGTACTCAAAAAACTGTTTTCCATCCTCCCTTCTCACTTCTTATCTGCTCATTATCAGACAAAGCCGTCTACATTACAGAGGAGCAAAGTGAAGACAGGTTTACTGTGTCCTTTATAACCTATTGAGGGGGTAGGGACCAAGGGGGATGAGTAAGCAGGAAGAGGAGACAAGCAGATGTACAGTTTAGAGACTGTCTGGGCACATAAAACGCTGGATTTACAGGTCAGAAAGGTCAGTGCTAGTCTGGGAACTTGGTGAGAGAAGATTGCAGTTTGTTGTGCTGTGCAGGGCTGCCTTTTCTCCTCTTCATTTTCACTCATCCCCCTCGTCCCCTCCCCCCTCCATAGACCATAAAGGACACAGAAAATCTTCTTCTTAAGGGAGAAGCTGCAAAACAGCTTTTTGCTTAACAAAAACCTATTACAGAGATTCTTAAAATCGCTTGTACTATTCTGATTTCTGAAAAGTGATATTTAAATGTGTTACACTTTAAATTTCCTAAGAGAACAAAGAATGGTGAAATTACCCCCTCCACTACCTTAGACCCCCAAAAAATGATCAAATTTCCCTTCTCCAATATCCTGTGGTAAAACTGTGTTTTATCAGGGTTTTTTTTCCCTGAAGTTTTTGTGCTGTTCTCCTCTGCGTCAATGACATTTCTACTGAACCTCATAATTATATATCATCATTTTAATCATTCTCTTGACCTAATCCCTTTTACAGCTAAATTATAATGCGCGGTAATTGTCAAAGCAGAGGTCTGAAGAGCTAAAGGCTTTATACTAACTAATGGGATTAGTCTGCAAAGAGCATCCACTTTCTCCAAAATATATCCAAAAACACACGGCTTAAAGCTTTCAGCCACTTACCACAAACGGGTACAAAAGAGGTTGTCAAAATTGGGGTCTGCAGAAAACTTTGCAAGCTTTCCCCTTTTTACACCTCAAACAGCACTTGGGGAGGGTTTGTGGCCTCAATTGGTCCAGCATTTAACTTAAAGTTGAAATTTTATTGGGAGTCGCTGGATTCCAGATCCATTTCTTCAGGTACGTCAAAAATCTACACCAGGTCATGGCTGCATAGAGTCAAAAAGATTCATCAAATTTATTAAGAAGCAGCGGCTGTTTGTCCTGACCACATGAGTACAACCTAACCCTTCACTGTAATCCTGCTGGTCTATTAAGGCTTAAAAAGGATGTACCATCAGGTACATCCTCTTGAATATGACCCATGGATAGAATGGCGCCGTCACGGGGAAGCCGGTGCCGCGGTCAGTTTTTTTGAACCACAGCCCGGTTCCTGTGTACGGCACTGTTCTATCCATGGGTACCAGGCCGGGGCTGAAGCACTGGAGGCCCCCAGTGGGAGGAAACCCCCGCCCCTCTATGATGCGGCTCTATTAGATTCTAAAGGAGCCGCGTCATAGAGGGGAGGGAATTCCCTCCCACTGGGGGTGGGCCGTTCTGCCTCCGATGCTTCAGCCCCGGCCTGGTACCCATGGATAGAACGGCGCCGTACACAGGAACCAGGCTGCGGTTTAAAAAACGGACCGTGGCACCGGTTTTCCCGTGACTGCGCCGTTCTATCTGTGGGTCATATTAAAGAGGATGTACCTGATGGTACATCCTCTTAACTGTCATTTAAATGTCACTTTGCAGAAATCGATAAGAATCAATAAGTACAAGTGATTTTAAGAAACTCTGTAATAGGTTTTGTTAAGCAAAAGAGTTTCTGTCTGTACTCAAAAAGCTGTTTTCCTACCAGCCCCCACTTTAGAAGGAGCAGCTTTTCAGCTGACAGGCCGCTCAGCCAATGACAGACTGGGACCGCCGTAGCCTGTGATTGGCTGAGCGGCCTATCAGCTGACAGCTCTGGCTGCTCAGAAGCCTTCCGCCGGGACTGAGAAGCTGCAGAGCACAGGAGAGAAGACCGGGAGTGAGGAGAGGTAAGGTGTCAGGTGTATGGGCAATTGTCAGCCATTGGCCGCGCATCGCTATCACACGCGGTCGATGCCCGACGATTTTAGGTCCAAACCTAAAACAACGATCAGCCGATGATCTTTGTCATCATCATGTAATAGGGCCGTAAAGCAATCAATAGGTGAGCTATTAGGGTTGGGTTCAGACGAATTTACTAAAGGGGAACTCTGGATAAGAAAAACTTGTTTTCTATTAAAAGTACATTAAAAGTTATATAGATGTGTCTGTACAATGTATTACTGTATCTGTACGGTTCTGCCACACTGGTAGCTGATAGAAATCCAGGAAGTAAAAAAAATGGCCCCTATGCAAATTCACATTGTCTCCTGCTCCCTCTGCTCTCCCACGTTAGGAGACAAATCTTCCATGCCTCTGTCTCACATTGTGTGTGTTTGCCGAGATCAGGCTGATGATGCAGACAGGGGGCAGGGTGTGATCTCCCAGGAGGCTTGGCTGGATCCCCCAATCCCCTGAGTGATTCACCATCTCTGACCAGCCAGAAGCAGGTGTTGCACTGATTTCTCTAATTGTGCAGAAGTGTGCAGTGAAATTAGGGCTGTGTTCATACATGTTGGAGTGTCATTGTAGTACTGCAGCGTATTTTAAAAAATGATGCAGTAACACAAGTAAATGATGCTAAACAGCAAAGAGGATCAGAGCCTTATTGTGGGGCTCAACTTCAAAGATAAAAGATGCCTGATCATAATATGTGTGTGGAAATGAAAAGAAAAAAATTTCAAAAAAATTCTTTACTTTATTCCAATATCAGCATTACAGGTAGAGGATACAGCGTGCTGTGTGGTGTTACAGGTAGAGAATACAGTGCTGTGTGGTGTTACAGGTAGAGAATACAGCGCGCTGTGTGGTGTTACAGGTAGAGAATACAGTGTGCTGTGTGGTGTTACAGGTAGAGAATACAGCGTGCTGTGTGGTGTTACAGGTAGAGAATACAAGGTGCTGTGTGGTGATACAGGTAAAGAATACAGCGTGCTGTGTGGTGTTACAGGTAGAGAATACAGCACGCTGTGTGGTGTTACAGGTAGAGAATACAGCGTGCTGTGTGGGTGGGACCACAATGAAATCATAAATTACTGCAAATACTTCAGTAACACAATGAAACTGCAATGTGTGAACACAGCCTAGATGTTCGGCAACAGTTTTGGGTGGGGAATAGGCAGGGTGGAGGACTGTGATGAACAGCTGAAGGAAAGCATTGCATTCTGGAACCTGTAGTACTGTGTACAAATGCTAAACCAGGAAGTGCAGAAACACAAAACAGAACAAACCCCCCAAAACAAATGGATTTTTGGTTGTTTCAAAACTGGAATAGATAAGTAAGTAATGCTTTATGCTTCTGCAGAAGTTCTAACCTCTACCTGGAGTTCCCCTTTAAGTTCGCTCATCTCTAGTAGTAGCTATCATCCAAGCCCAACCAAAGAATAAAATGATGTTGTAAGTTGAATTCTGCCTAGCCGGTTACTACCATGGGCATAACTTTAATACCAAGTAAGCAGAGAACCACCACAGCCTGATTAAATAAATAGTCTCCATTCCAGTGATTCTGTCCAATATTAATTAATTAACAATATCAATGATTACAACTGAGAAGAAATCAACGTTATGATCAAGAGTTCATGCTAAGTCCTATCCATACTCGGCTCACGGAATGTTCAACGGGGTGTCGTGGTTTACATCGATACACCCATAGAGGAGTGCTTATGTCTTTGTAATGTCCACGTAAGGCCAAGAATACTAAATAGGATACGTGACCCTACGTCAGGTGGTACATTCATCCAAAGTTTTGTTTTCATGTCTAGGGTGCAGAGATGCCTTCCAATCTGGCTCTTTGGTCTTGGATTACGTCCAGGTTGGATCCACAATACCGTGGTCAGGGTTGCAGGTGAATGAGATAGTTATGGCATATCTGGTGCCCCAGGTCACTTTCTCCACCCGGTGTAAATTCTCAGATCCAGACGTGAAGAAAGACAGACGGCCTGAAAGAATGAAGGAGACATGAGTAGGGCTACACAATGATAAACAGCAGGGAGGTTTTTTATGAAGATTTGCTGCTGCTCTGGACAGAGGTGGCAGCAGAGAGCACTGTGTCAAACTGGAAATAATATACCAATTCCTGCAGGTACTGTAAGTCTTGAGTTTGGTGCCATTATCTTGAGTAATCTATGGCTATTTTGCTTACATGATCCAAAGAAATGTAACTAAATGTATCTCCATGCATCGTGTAATGATTGGCCTTCTAGTGTTTAAGGGGTATTCCACTCCCCAGTCAGGAGTTACGTAAGCAGCATGGCTCACAGTCCTAAGCTTTTTACACCACCCCCATTAATGTCTATGGGTGTTAAGTAAAATCAGTTCAGCCACTTCCAAATTGCCGGCCACTACAATCAAGATAGAAGAGGTCGGGGGACGTTTATCTGAGAGAAAGATCGGGGTCCAAGGGGTACCCCTTTAAGCCCTTCAAAGTTCACTCAATCCCTAAAATCCCTGACACCCAAAAATGTAATACCTTCATGTTCCATTAGTGACCACATTGTTTCCTCCATGTTGCAGACAGACACAAAGATGACTTACAGTGGTGATGGTCCATAAAACAGCTGCTTATATCTCGGATACCTTTAAATTTTGGTAGGGGAAACCTTGTCTGACCAGACATTTACCCTTGTTGGGAACTCCCTTCTCCATTATGAAGTCCATACAGGGGTTGTATTCATAAGAGTCAACTCGGTCTCTTGCATAGGTGCTCGGTGAGAACTACTAATGGCCACCAATACCTTACCCAAGATGTGTGAACTTCCTCTGTAAGGGGCCTATTACAAGTGACGATTATCATGCGAATTATTGTTTGAAATTAAACAATAATCGCCTCGTGTAAATACTGGCAACGGTTAAACGACCAAGGGGAAATCGTTCATTTGGTGCTGACACCAAAGTCATCAGTAATCGTGGGCTGTAATTCCACATTCCTTTACTGTAATTCTGCATCCGTTCATTTGCTGGGATTAGACGGAGTAAACAATCGTAGTACTGGTCGTAACTAACAACTATCGTTCTGTGAAATATGGTGAACGATTTCAGGGTACGATCTCGTTTACTATCGTTTATAGTTAATGGTTAAAAATCGCTTTGTCTAAAGGACCCTTAGGGTCTATTACACGGGCCGACTACAGCCCGATTATTTTAGTAAATGAGCGGGGATCTGCTAGATTGGCGCTCATTTACTGGACCTATTAGACGGATCAAAAATCGGGCAGTAAGGGCTGCACAGACATTGTTATCGATGTCTATGCAGCCCTTGCCCAAACACCTTATACCTTACTTCTCCCCGCTCCCAGTCTACTCTCGGTCATAAGCTGGGACCGCTCAGACACCGCTGGGATCAGAGAAGGCTAAGAGCAGAGACAGATAAGGTATCAGGTGTTTGGGCCATGGTCAACCATCATTCACGCACAGCTATTACACGTATCAATGGATAGTTAGTGCCTGGCGATTTTAGGTCCAAACCTAAACCAACGATCAGCCGATGATTGTTTCATCAGCTGATCGTTGTCTCATGGCCAATTATCGCTCCGTGTAATAGGGCCCTTACTCTATGTGTCAGTCTTCACTGTAAATCTGGCCCTCACCAAATTCGTTCTGCAGTTTATTAAGGTGCAGGTAACATCAGGTAAGGACAAGTAAGGACACGTTTTGGCCAAGCATGGCCTTCATCAGCTATGGGGTAGTACTACTAAGGGTACTACCCCTAAGCTGATGAAAGCCATGCTTGGCCGAAATGCGTCCTTACTTGTATGTACCTGATGTTACCTGCACCTTAATAAACAGCAGAACGAATTTGGTGAGTGCCGGATATTCTATACTATTTACCTGGTTTCTTCTACCTTGAGCACCACCGACTCACGGAAGTGCCGTCCCTGAACACATCTTCACTGTAAATCTGGCGTCCTATTTGTGAATCAAGTGCACTCACAAAATTACAGACGCCTTTGAAATAAGAGAGAGCTGACGCGCACACGGGACTGTGACAGGACACAGAACGAATTGGATTTAAATGGTAAAATGGAGACATTTGTAACATAGAACGGTAATTCTCATCAGCAGTCAATGCCGTCTCTGCCGCTGCGGTCTATGGTGCCTTTCCCGAATTTATTTTTTCCTGCTGTAATTATTCACTTTTATGGTCGTTCATTGTCGAATCTCAGAGACAAAAATTCCCAAATGCAGCGGTGTCTGTATCAGAGTCTCCTCTTCCAATGATATCCGTGCATCATCAGCCCCATCCTGCACACGCAGAAGGGGGACGTGACGGGAGAGGCAGAAGCTCCCGCTACAGAACCAAGATAATTAATCCAATTTGTTGGTACTTCAGTAATTTCCTGCCGCGCACCATCTGGAATTAACCCCTGGCTTCCTGGATAGCGATGCAATTACACACCCTCGCCGCCTCCTTTTTCATACCTTGAATCATAGGTCACTACAAATGCAGCGAGAAATATCTGACCGGAAGATGACACCACCCGTAATTAGGAATCGCACAGCTGCAGGATGCAACAAGGATCCATTAATATTCCAGGTATAATGATGAAATCTTCATGCTTACAGCTAAACTATACATGTTTTATATAAACCTGAAGGAGCGGACAATGCCACTGTGCTGGATCACATCCAATGCAAAGATCTGTACACGAATGAGGGGTGCAAGAGTGAACAGTAACCAAGGAGGCGCTGGGTGTGACAAATAAGTCATAAAGTGCTGGACAGAATAGGGTTACGGATAAATGGGATGCTGCAGATGATGGGGTGAGGAATAACCGATGGATGCTGGAGGTTATTAGAATAGAAATCACTGATGGAAACTGGAGATGATGAGGAGAGGAATAACTGGTGGGGGCTAGGGGATGATGGGGAGAGGAATAACTAATGGGCACTGGAGATGATGAGGAGAGGAATAACTGGTGGGGGCTAGGGGATGGTGGGGAGAGGAATAACTAATGGGCACTGGAGATGATGAGGAGAGGAATAACTGATGGACACTGGAGATGATGGGGTGAGGAATAACCGATGGACACTGGAGATGATGGGGTGAGGAATAAGCGATGGATGCTGAAAATGATGGGGATAGGAATAACTGATGGACACTAGAGATGATAAGGAGAGGAATAACTAATGGATGCTGAAAATGATGGGGATAGGAATTACTGATGGACACGAGATGATGAGTATAGGAATAACTAATGGTCACTGGAAAAGATGGGAGAGGAATAACTAATGGGCACTGGAAAAGATGGGGAGAGGAATAACTGATGGATACTGGAGATGATGAGAAGAGAAATAACTGATGGGCACTGGAAATGAGGAGAGGAATAACTGATGGACACTGGAAAATATGGGGAGAGGAATAACTGATGGACACTGGAGATGATGGGGATAGGAATAACTGATGGACAATGGAGATGATAACGAGAGGAATAACTGATGGACACTGGAAATGATGGGAATAGGAATAACTGATGGACACTGGAAAAGATGGGGAGAGGAATAACTGATGGGCACTGGAAATGATGGGGATAGGAATAACTGATGGAGGCTGAAGATGATGAGGAGAGGAATAACTGATGGACACTGGAAATTATGGGGATAGGAATAACTGATGGGCACTGGAGATGATGAGAGGAATAAGTGATGGACATTGGAAATGAGGAAAGGAATAAGTGATGGACACTGGAGATGATGAGGAGAGGAATAACTAATGGACATTGGAAATGAGGAAAGGAATAACTGATGGACACTGGAAAAGATTAGGAGAGGAATAACTGATGGACACTGGAAATTATGGGGATAGGAATAAGTAATGGGCACTGGAGATGATAGGGAGAGAAATAAGTGATGGGTGCTGGCAGGGCCGGCTCTAGGTTTTTGCGGGCCCTTGGGCAACAGAGCCTCATTGGGCCCCTCATCCTACCACTATGCGCAATCACTTGAGACAACACTGACGTACACAACCACACATTATTGACACAGACACTAACTGACACACAGCACTTACAGCTCAGTCTTCTCCCTCTTCCTTTCTGTCTGTCTGCTCTCCACACTGTGAGGTTAAGGACCTTCAGTTCATGTGATCAGGTCCTTCATCCTTTTCTCTCTGTGCAGGTCCTGCTCTGTTTCCTGTGTCTTCTGATGTTCAGTGCTCACCCTGCACTACAGTGAGCGGACTGAACATGAGGACACCAGGCCCCTCTCCCTCTCTGGGCCCCTAGAGTCGCTGTGTGCCCCGAAACTTGCCCGGGTAAGTCCTGTGCTGACGCCGGCCCTGGGTGCTGGGTTGCTGGAATGATGGGGTTAGATATAGTTAAGGGGTGCTAATGGGATAACATCTAGTCTGGGTTACATGTAGATAGGTCTGTGATCTGGTGATGTGTTCAGTATAACAAAAGGGCTGTAAATGGCAACAAAGTGGTTATTTATCAGGTTAGATGTAGCAGAGGGATGCTGGAAATGGACAGGTTCCGCATAGTTGAGTTATAAAGGCAGTTTTATTAGGATCAGGGGTTAAAGATGCCAACATGGAAACTATAAAGGAGAGACATCTTAATATGCACAGCCACAGGTCTGAGGCAGAACTCTGCATCGTGACGGAGAGAGGTTCCAGTGCATTAGCAGAAAATTCTTAGTGAAGGAACAGAGGCAGCCTCTAAATAGCGTTCGTTCTATCTCTGACGTCCAACAGACCGTGAACAACACATGCAAAATGAGACAAGAGACTTAGCATCGCTAAACAGGTGCCGCTGTGCTTCCTCTTTTTCTTCAAAAGGCCCTAAAGTTCATAATTTTACGACACAGACTAATGTTATATATTGTTCCCTGTTGTAAGCTATGTCAGACTAAAGGGAAGCGGACAAAGTGTTCTTCAGATGTATCACTGACGAGAAGCTTGGGACAACCCCTGCACTCGCATGATCACTACTTCATAGTGTGTATCTCCAGTGCTGCATCTCTTATATCCCTCTTTTAGGGACATAGAATGGGATACGATGCCCACAGGGTCCTACTGTAAAAAACGTGTCCAAGATGTTTCCTCTGTTCTTGGTCCTTATCTCTTGCCCATAATGACGAGAGGTGTTTCTTCCTGTGGAGGGCCTGACCTCATTAATGTGAAGGAGCACAGTGTATTGCCTCATCTTCCCTTTGGTGGCGCTGCAGATACATGCAACACTTTATGCCATTACAGCTGAAGTCCTAGGAAGAGGAAACACTGTGACCAGCTTCTTGTCAAGGGATCATTCTAACAAGTAGGGATTGTCTAAAGTGCGCAACAAATCAGTGAACAAATGCATGTACTCCATATTCTTAAGAAGCTGGTAAAGATTAAGTACTGTAAATTCAGTTTACGCGATGACGGATAAGAGTGGGTGATGTCAAAAGATTTCATCCTCTCTCTCCAAATTAGTAAGAAAAAAATAAAAATCCCCACCATGGTGGACCCTCCCTTTCCTGAAGTCTTAATGTTGAGCATCATCTACCGCGTGCTTTGTTATCATTCCTGATGCCTCTTTTTCCATCATCTATGGGATTGCTTTTTTATATTCCATGCCATCTATGATTGATCTCATGGCCAAACAGCCATGATCTCAATCCCCATATACACATGCACACTTGGTTCGGCCGAGCATGCCATGTTCTGATTGGGAAAAGAGGAGAAAGCAGGTGAATCTCACCAAGACCAAAAGGACCGGGTATGTGAAATTCAACATTTCCAAATTTGCCATCGGGGAGAAGTTGGAGGGTCACCATACACATTAGACTGGCGGCTCATCTTGTCAAAATCAATGAGCGTCACCTAATGCGTATGGCCTGTTTTAGAAGGGTTAAAGCCAATCCTCATGACCTGGTTATTATTCCTTTCGTGCCTTATAGGATTACAGACTTGTGATTTTTCTCTATGTATTTTGATTTATTATTAATTATGGTTAGGCCGTAGGCCAGTACGGTTCAGAGAAAGCGCGCCGAACAAATCTTACGGGACCAATTAAGGGCAAAAATTGGCTGTAATTCTACATTTATACTGTACATACCGATTGTGCCTTAAATAATAGAGCAAGAAATCACTGGCCGAGCAGACACACGTATAGAATTATGTTTCAATTGACGTTTGCCAAGCTACTAACGTCTTCTTCACATCTCCTTGAATGATATACCATAATTTGCACATGAAATGAAACCATGGAGCTGAAATCCTTTAAAGACCACTAACAGAATCCATTTTTTTCTCGTCTGAAAGGCGTGTTAGATGAGGGAAACACACTTAAGACAAACAGGAATACAGCAAAGAGGATTTCTCTTTCAATTTCAGAAGAGCCTCAATTAAAGTCCCCTCCACCCCCAACTCTCCCCACCCCAAGAGTAATCGCTCTTGCCTCGCTTTGCCGCATTGCATGCTGTGTTTATGTTCCGTCTCCGTTTGATGTTTTCCCCCTGTTCGCTTCTATTGGCACCATTTATCTGCTCTTTTTGAGAGCCTTGTGGCTTGTGCACCCCAGGAAAGGTAAAATTAAAACAAAAATGTTCTGTCAGATGGCATCACAGGGGGAGACCAATCTTCCAGCCATTCAGAAATGTGTTGACTGAATATTAATGCCAGGAGACAGGCTGGAGACTGATTGGAATCTCAATTTTATCTCCTCGTAGTTGAAGACCTGACGTTTAATCTCAATGTAGCTTTGTACCTCTAGTCAGTTGGCCATTGTGTCTAAATACTATGGTGAACCATAGCTTAACCAAATTGGCAGCCACATGAGTAAACTTCTCCAGAAGATCTTTGGGGACTTTTATGATGGCTGCGGCATTGGCATATGCCGGCGAGAAGGCACAGATTACGCCAGCTGTATCGCCCGCTTGCTGGATGGGCAGGTGGGGGAGGGAGAGGCCAGGCAATCGTTGGGACAATTGGGGGCAAGACCTAATTTAAGTCCGGTGTACGAGTACGCCAGTCTTCATGAATGTTTCCCCTTGCCATCAGTTTCGGTCAATTTTTTCACAGATGTCTTCATGGCTGCAGCTGGTCATTCTCTTTTTCTAATAATTTTAAAGCTTTTGGTCATTATGATGTTCCCATCAGCAAAGTCTTCACATAAAACTACAAAAAGATGATGCATAGGAACCTTTGTTGCTCCCTACTCCACCACAATCATTACATTTAAAGCCAGTAGAGGTTCGTTTGATAGCACCTTACCTCTTGGAGAAGCAAAAGATTAAACTTTAAACAAAGGATTCTGATAAAATTGTCAGGTCCAAGCAACAGATATCTATTATATATGAGCCAAAAGGCTCAATGATGCCACTAGAGGCAGGGGAAGCAACAAGTGTAAACTGGCCATACATTGTAGACAGCTGTCTGTTAGCTATCTCTCCCGACATCCCCATACTTAGCAGAGCATGGATGTGTTTTCAGTGGGATGAAAGCTGTTGACAGACAACTCTGGTGGTAATATTGGTCTGATATTGTCCTCTGTAAGGGGGAGAGTAAGTGAGCAGCCAACCAACAAGCAAACCCATTAAAACCCATTAAAAAAATAAGCAGCCAACCTCCCCGTATAATAGGGAATGTTCAGCTGATTGCAGCACCATCAAGCATAAATTGGTGCAGCCCGAGTTGTGCAATAGGCTCTGTAAATCAGTGCCAATCTACAAGATTGATGTGTGTTTACACAGCAGCTCAGGCTATGTAATAGGGCCCTTATCTTCCCTAAGAACAAATGGATTGAGCATCATAGAATCGAATTGCTCAGTCCTCCTCTCACCCTCCTCCCCCAACATCATCTTCATGTCAGAAGGCCATCATATACAATGGAGAGTCTGCAGGTTCAATGGGAGCATATTGGCCTCCAGTATAACACTGGGTGGCCATGTCTGTTCTTTCTGCCAAAGCAGCACCTGCCGGCTCTTTTACTGGCAACGAGCATTCCTGCCAGCCAATAATCAGCCTGCGTAAAAGGGCCTTAATCCGGCACAAACCTATAATATTCCGATTAGGAATCAGATTGTGAGTCTTTAGGGTCTAATCACTACAAGCGTGGCAAAGACCTGGAGATTATAGGTATGTATTAATATAAGCAACTCATTGGCTGCTAAATACAGGAATAACTCAAGTTATGGGTTATAGGAATGAAACATTGCAACCAACTAGCTATAAATTTACAAATAAGACTTTTGTTGGTTAAAAATTTTGTCTGTTCTGCAATGTCTCCAATCAGAATAAGTCAGGATCATACTAGTTCACCTCTTTGCCCTGTCCATATAAAAGACAGCAGCATGAGAGCATTGAAAGATAACCGTATTGGAGCGATAGCCAAATTGTCTAATCGATGTCTATGGGATCGGGGGTCAGCAGCTGATAAAGGAATACACTAGCATTGGGCACTCAGAAACAGCATTAGCATGAACTGACACAGTAATGTGATAGAAACAGATAGAGAACCTAATGAGTAAGAGACAGGGCTGCCTTCAGAATGACATTTCATTATAGATCCCGATGCTGATAGTCTTGTTATCAGTCAAAGGAAATTATAACAGAATGCAAAAAGAAAAATAGCATTTCACATCCGACAACCTTCACTTACTGGGTTAAGCTATGGTATAAAGACAGGAGTAAAATTGCAGTCTAATGGTCATTGGGTTGAGCAACTTCAAATGTCAAACGCAGAACCAGCCGCCACTGTCTTCTAGAAAATGTAGTGGTTACACTTTAATGGATTAGTTTATAAACAGATAATATACTTTTTGGATTCAAGTACCCTCCGATGGGACATGCGTTTAGAAAAACAACCCATGGAAGCAGGTAATTTCAACATCACAATCGATGGGAAGACCTACCATCAGCCAAGACAGCCACCCATGACTGATTTGGTTCAAGAATAAAGGAGCCACCAGTCCTCAATGCCACAAAGAGCATATAAACATCCATACTGACCACTTGAAATGGAATAAAAATATTTACTTACTACTCTGCCCCTACTTTTGATTAAAATCTCTCTAATCTTTCTTTGTTTCGATTAAGTTCTTCTTTTGGATTCGCTCGAAAGACATACATTAAAGAGGTTTCCTGGGACTATAACACTAATGGCTTATGTCATGTTTGATCTGTGGGGGTCTAAACTATGGGATTCCTGCTGATAGGTACAATGCAAGTCCATGTCTTCTTTATTGCATACAAACAGCTAATCCAAAAATTCATCTCCAGCTCATCACTGTGCCGAATGGCAGGAGCCCCAGGTGTCGGATGCCTCCCCCACCTACCCATCAGTCAAGTATTGATGGTCTATCTTAATTAAGCTTTCTGTTTTGGTAAAGCCAGAATTACATTCAAAAGAACAGAAGATTTCATTGATATTGACGTGTTCTTTATCTTCTGTTGGGAGGAATATTTCATCTGGATATGATGTCTTCTACGAAATCTGTAGGTAATTCTGGGCGTATCACTGATCTTCCGACAGGAGTCACAAATCACTCCTCAGCCCAGCGGAAGATAGTCTTCCGAATGGGAGCACCTTTGTTCTTTCTGCCAGTATTTATGACAATTAGGTCACGATACAAAGCAGCACATGCTGCCCATGCACTCCCACCACTGCAGCCCATGCAACCCAACGTGTTCTGCCAACAGTTTAAGGTGTATGAGGGCCCTCCAACTCTCCACCAACAGATGATGTCGGTGAAGATAAGGGTTGGGCATCCTGGATTTTCAATGCTTGACATTTGTGTTCTCCGGGGTATAAGTCAGTCCCAGTGCTAACTGGCTGCGGCTTACCCCGCACCTCCCTATAAAGAACACATGGACAATTGGCTTTGCTGAACGTTTATAACATTTATAGACAGTCCGGTAATAACTATTAAAAAGTATGGGCACTGGCTTGTTTGAATTTGCCGCAGCCTGGGGGGGGCATCGTTGCAGGTCCCACCGGGCGGGGTGGGGAGCAGGCACGCCGGGGGAGGTGTTCCTGAGCTGGGGGAGAGCAGCGGCAGGGCCCCCTGCATCAGAGAGATAGAGGCAGTAGCAGGGAGGTAGAGGCAGTAGCAGAGATAGAGGCAGTAGCAGGGAGATAGAGGCAGTAGCAGAGATAGAGGCAGTAGCAGGGAGATAGAGGCAGTAGCAGAGAGATAGAGGCAGTAGAAGGGAGATAGATGCAGTAGAAGGGAGATAGAGGCAGAAGAGGGGAGATAGAGGCAGTAGCTAGGAGATAGAGGCAGTAGAAGAGAGATAGAGGCAGTAGCAGGGAGACAGAGGCAGTAGCCAAGGCACTGAGGGACACCGAGCATCCCCCGGGCTACAAGGTAACACTGCCCCGCCGTGAGACAAGAAATAGTATTGGGGATGGGGATAAAGGCACCACAACTGTGCCAGGGGCAGCAGATGCTGGGAACACAGTTTCCCAGTCCTGCCATGATCCTCTCCAGCAGCCACCACGCAGCTCTGGGAGTTCCAGCGGGTGGTGACGTCACCATTTGATGAAAGAAGTGAAGTGCAGTAGTAAGTAAAGGCACTTTATTTGCATTTCCTGAAATAAGTGTATATAAGTGATATTTGGGGGGGACAATACAATACTCTAATAAAAATTTGGGCTCGACTTCTTTTTTTAAGAGATGTATTTTTAGGGCGCTTATGAAAGTATTGATAGTGGATGAGGCCTGGATGTGTCGGGGTAGTGGGGCAGGCTTGGGCAAACTTGACTTGTACTTTAGAGGATCCATAATTGTTGGGCTCTTGACAGTGATCTTCTTACAAATATCCCCCTGTTAATCTCTAATAAAACTTTTGCATTAACTGATCAATTTCCCGGGAGCACCAACAGAGGCAGAATGAGGCATCACACAGTGACATGCTTGACATCAGTAGGTTGTGGGAGTAAGGCAGGACAGGTGAGATCCTCCACAGCGAGAGACACTCTTTGCAACAACTTTCTATTCACGCCAAATGATGAAGATACTTAAAGGAGAAGGTCTGGTGAAAATTTTTATTAAAGTATTGTATTGCCCCTCAAAGTTATACAAATCACCAATATACACTTATTACGGGAAATGCTTATAAAGTGCTTTTTTGCCTGCACTTACTACTGCATCACGGCTTCACTTCCTGGGTAAAATGGTGATGTCACGACTCGACTCCCAGAGCTGTGCAGGCTGTGGATGCTGGAGAGGATGATGGCAGGAGGATACTGAGGGACACAGGGCACTGGAGAGACACTGAGCATCCCCCTGCCATCCTCCTCTCCAGCATCCACAGCCCATACAGCTCTGGGAGTTGGGTCGTGACATCACCATGTTATCCAGGAAGTGAAGCCTTGATGTAGAAGTAAGTGCTGGGAAAAAAGCACTTTATAAACATTTCCTGTAACGAGTGTATATTGGTGATTTGTATAACTTTTGGGGGGCAATACAATACTTTAATAAAAATTTTCATTGGACTTTAATAAAGGATAAGAAAATGTATTTTTTTTCTAAACTTTTTGTTGGCTTTGAATTCGTCAACAAAATTACCAGTCGTATAAGAGAATAGGCTGAACCGCCCTGAGGAGCTGCGAGATGAATGCAAGCACATTTACGAAAAATAATCAAGTCCTGCGGCATCGGCGGCTGTGAAATGAATGATGCCCATAGTTAAGTGACCTTCTGCTGTTAATAATCTATTTCTGCTGTGGATCAGGAAAACATAATCCTCCTCATCATGAAGTGAGATAAAACCCTTTTTAATAAAGCAGGGCAACAGAAGTCACACATCTCTCCCTGAAGGGTACTCCTTGGTATTAGCCCTCCATTTCTTTGTACCAGGCGTCTTTATCTGGCATTAAAAGCGCAGCTAGCCGGGCTCGTGTCTCCAAGGCTCGGCTTCTAATTGACTGATTGGAAAATCAATATATAATTGTACGGGGAGGAGGGAGGCACGCTGCGTAATCGCCTGTATGTGGGCATTGTGTGGATGAATGAAGCGTAATTAATTACAGGGCAGGGATAGCTTCGGCTGCCTGACTTGTTGAGTGTGTGAACGCCTCGTAGAGACGTGCTAGAACAGTAGTTATTACTTTTCTGTTTACTATGAAATGAGTTCATTAGTTATAGAGGATTTATCATGGGAGACAGACAAGTGCCCGTCACTGGAATTGATGCCAACATGAAGTATAATCTCCACTTTTGGTCTTTGTGCATGAGACCTTGCATACTTAAATGCCAAGATGTTGGTTGAACTTGTACAAAGTGATACGCTTAAGTGTACGCTTTAACAAGCGTGATGGCAAAAATTTAAAACTCTTCTGATGTCAATATTTTTATTGGGTTAAGGTAGCCAATGGATTAAACCCATTGCTTGGCCATATATATGCACACTTGTTGGGGGAATGTTGTGACCAGATAACTCAAGCAGTATCTTCCCTCCGAGAAGAAAAAAAGAAATAGGCCGAGTTTTCATTCATACGGCGGTGCGGTGGCGTTTCCCTCCGGTGCAGGAGAAAAGCACCAGAGGGAAACGCACCTTCGAACTGATCCCATTGTTTTTAATGGGACCGTTCAAAGCATACGGCGGGCAAGTCGTCTTGTGCGGCAGAACTTATCCGGCAGCGTCCTGACGCACCACCGTTCCGGTGATTCGGCGGCCGCATCCATTGAGGTTTATGGAGCGCCGGAGGCATTGCCGGTACCAACACATGCATTTATGCCTCGTCCGGCTTTTGCCTCCAACACTCCAAGGAAAGATGTCGCCTGCCCCCCCCCATTAACCCTTGTGACCCCACTCTTGCATCAGAGGGACAGCCCTCTATAGCAGATGTCCCCATGTTCTGCTGCCCCCCCCCCGTAGAGGACTCCAATGTGAGTTGCCCCCCCCATAGTAGTTGCTCTGCTCTGATGGCTCGGATGCTGCCTTCTGTAGCAGCTGACCCGATTGATGCCCCCATGGAAAGGGTTCCGATGTGAGTTGCCCCCCTTCCCCCCTTTAGTAGTTCACCTGCTCTGATGCTGCCTTCTATAGCAGCTGACCCTATAGTAGATGGCCCCCTGTGAGGTGTACCCCTAAAGCAGACCATCTACTTTAGGGGTACACTTCACAGGGGTCCATCTACTCCTGTGCTGCTGCTCCTTAAAATAGATAGCCCCTGTATGTAAAGGAAGAAACTGATGTAATAAACTGATTGTAACTGATGCCAACTGATGGTTTTCATGAAAAAAGGATAGAAAACCTTTTTGGTATTAGTTGTGACATCAGTTGTGGTCAGTTTCTTCCCAAAAAAAAAAACGGAAACGCATGGAACCTAGATATGTAAACCTAGCATTAAGCATGTTGAAATCCAACTTGTCTGATCCTTCTCTCCAGAGTTGGGAGGCCCCTATTCACATTAGATGGTGGGTCCTACTGAAATCATTGGTGTTGATCAACAATAATATACTTTGTATGGTCAGAAATCTAATGTGTATGGCCAGTATGACCAATTACGGGTCAAGCCGGCCACAGACCTTTATGGTCATTGTTATGCCTTTGGCAACGTGTCATAACTTCCAAGAATATGTTGTGGGGGAGCCAATGGCTTGAGAGAACAACCCCTTTCCTCTCTCTAACCACCTATGCTGTTGTCAGCACAGACTACAGCACGTAAGTGGTTTAAAATCTGCTCATCTTTGCCCTTGCTGAAAATGTCAACTGTTTGTCACAGCTGACACCCTAAACTATTAGTACGGGCTCAGCCCCCCAGCATTATCATGCCATATAGTACATCACAGTGCGTTAGGTTGCTTCCCGTAGCAACATAATAGTAAGCCTTTCTTGTCCAACCCACCACCAAACGAACAACACATAGCAAATAATTGCTACAAAGCGAACACGTGGCAGAGCAACCAAGGTCAAAAAATCCAAGGGTTACAGAAATTAATAAAATATTCATCCACCAACGTCTAGTAACTAAATCCACCAGTTGTTATTACCCAGCATGTGAAAAACCATCAAAGCTGAATCTCGAAGAATAGGTTTGAGCAAAAAAAAAAAAAATCCATTATGCCTGAAGCCTCCGAGCAAAATCAGAGCCAAGATTGAGGACTTCACGTACCAGGCAACTCATCCAGTACAAAATGAATCCTCCTGATACAGTGTATCTGCTGGACTTTTATGAAGATGGCACAAGACCCTTCTTGACCTTCCATAGCTCAGTCTACAAACTAGAAAAGTCAATCATCCGGTCGTCTCCAGAGGAAAAACTGCTGAGATTTTTAATTTAAACAACACTGGGGTTGTCAAACAAGATTAGAGAGAAGCGGCGTACACCTATCTCATTTATTGCACGCTACCGTAACCAGGGAGTAGAGTTATAATCAATTTAAAGTTATTGGATTAGGGAGAAAACACATTATCTTCCACTCACGGTAATAGATGCCAATTGGGGCTCTCGTCTTCCAATGGGATTATAATCCACAATGCAGCTGCGTAGACAGCAGACCTGAGAAGACCCATACAGATCGTGACTAGCCACAAGTAACTCTTACAAGTTCTGTATTCTGCAATATTGAACAACCATGAACATGGAGAGTAATGTGGCCGATCAGTGATTGCTGCCCTCCTGATGGCTCTGTATAACCAATCCCTTCTAATGGGAGATGTTACAGTAAAACATCAGGAGGTCTCAGCAATATGGAAACTGATTTAGCTTTACTATGTAAGTGGTCCAAACAATGGAAACAGAAGTTCAATGTTTCCAAATTTAAAATAATAAACTTGGGGAAGAAGGAATCCTCTATCGGAGTATGATATTGGCAGTTCTGTTGGCAAAGACTTCAGAAGAGAAGGATTTAGGGGTAGTGATTTCTGACAGCCTTAGGCTATGTTCACACTACGTGAAGAGACCGGCCATTCTTTGACCCGGCTGGGTCACGGAACGACCGGTCTCTGCACGGATCATCCCGGATGATCTTTTGGCCACAGGGTTCTGATGCGGGCGCATCAGTGCGCGCCCGCATTAGAACCTCCCACAGCACACTATGAAGCAAGCGGCCGGAGCCACTCGCTTCATTGTGTAAACTGACAGGGTTTCCTACGCCCACAATTCATTGAATTGCGACCGCAGAAAACCGACATGTCAGTTATTTACGGCCCGGTACGGGATCCTGGCCAGAGCGCATACGATGTGTATACGCTCCGGCCGGGATCCCATAGAAGATAAGGCTATGTCCACACCGCACAAAGTACCGCACCGCTTTTTTACGTAGTGTGAACATAGCCTTAATATGAGTCACCAGTGCAACCAGGTGGTAAGGAAAGCAAATCGCATGCTGGGCTGTATAGCTAGAGGTATAACCAGTAGGAAGAGATTGTGATCCCGCTGTATAGAACTCTGGTGACATCACATCTGGAATACTGTGTCCAGTTCTGGAGACCTCATATGCTTGGAACAAACTTCTAGCAGATGTGGTAGGTAAATACACAATAACTAAATGTAAACCTGCCTGGGATAAACATATATCTATCCTAAGATAATAAGAAGGGAAATACTAAAAGGGCGGACTAGATGGACCAAGTGGTCTTTTTCTGCTGACAATCTACTTTGTTTTTATAAAAGAGAGGCTAATGCTGAAGGTATCCAATTGGACTGCTCAAGACATAGGAATGTCCCACTTAGCCATGAACAAATTTGATAAAAAACTTAGCAATTATCGGGAACATAGCATGGCTACTGAGGAAGAAATTAGGGCTTGGCTTCAACCACAAATGTGGAGACATGGCCTCAATATTCAACTCCTAGGAGTAATGATCAAGGCTTTCATTGGCTCTATTAGACCAATTATTGTGGTTGGTACAACATTCCTGTTGTACTAACCACAATAATTGGTCTAATAGAGCCAAGTTCCTAAGTTCCACTCACTTATCATTGAGGGACAGTAGTAGAAGACTGCAGATTGATCTGAAGCCAAACGCTCGTTTGGATAGCCATCTCTCCTGAAACCACAGCCTCAATATTCATCTCCTGGGAGTAAAGATCAAGTTTTTCTTTAGCTCCATTAGACCCATTCATGAGGTTGGTGCAATATGAACCAGTTTCACTTCCATAATCGTGGTGGGACAACTAGTAGAAGACTACTGATAGCTGTCCAATGGCTTCAGACTTATCCAACATGTCCGACTGCCCTTAGAGACCCCATACACACTGGATCTATGCCTGTTAATTTTAATCACTACCATTATAAAAGGGATGACAAATCACTACCTAGCTCTACGCCTGCCTGTGAATGCGTGAGATGCCAGATGGCTATGGTGCGCTACAGCTCCGGCAGGACACCGGACGCATGCGGTAAGTACATCTTTCACCCAAAGGGAAGCGCGAAAGCATCCATCTGGAGCCGCACCTTATACTTCACGACTATTACCTTTTTAACCCCTTCAATCCATAACAACATAATCACACAAATTATACACCATGCACACTTGAGGACTTTTAGAACGCATTAAGGGATTAGAAATAGTGTTCAATCATGGAAAGGTGCAATTTTCTTCTTACTATTTTCTCCTTGGTTAACATTGTTGGGAGTCGTGCAGCGTCAGATCCTCCTCTTGCGCTGGTAGTGAAGAATTACACGGCTCCTCAGGAACTGAATGGGCATCCATATGATACCCGGATGAGTGTGTTACCTGCCAGCCTGGGCAGGTAATAGACAGTGTAGGTCTCTGTATTAACTCTATATGCACTAAGAGGGAATAGAGGATACAAAGTAATTTGTTCATAACAGAATGTATTGAGCCTTTTTTTCAGCAAGATGGCAGCCGACACACTGCGTTAGGGTCAGACACCTGATGCTACGCTTTAATTTACCAAAGCGACGGCAGACGACAACTTCTGTTTTTACACCCAGGATAATGGCCGCGCAGGGAAATGAGCCGTGAATTACGACTGTCTGCAGCCGGGTGTAATGGGAGCCCCTTCAGCCTGGCGGGCCTGTAACGCTTCTGAAATGACAATCAGGTCTGCAAGAGACAAAAAGAGGTGGAGGAGACAGAGCAGGACTCTATGTACCTGCCAAGGCTGCTGTGTCCTGGGAACAGACGTCATACCGCAACACCGCCAAGTGCCCAGGAACGGACGGGGAGAAATGCCGCTTACTGCCAGTGAAGAATAACCAAGCTGATGGATCGAGCGGCTTTATTCTCACAGATCATGAACGAGACGAGACACATCGACCGGGAGCAATTGGCTATCGAATCAAATGAGTGTAAAATGAATTAGGCCTGAAGGCAGCGAGTAAGTGAGAAGGAATTCATTTGCCGACCTAACATATATCTTCAAAGACATTTAAAGGGGCCTTCTATTTGCAGTGAGAAAACGGTTGGAATCTTATGCTTTCCAGGTCACATGACGGATAGGTGACAGTAAAGCTACCAGACGCCTCACCTGTGTCCATCAAATGACCAGAAAACGTGTGAAAAAGTCTGAAATCTTGAGAATTATAGGATTTAACCCTTTTAAATCATATACTGTCTGTGTCCCAGGTCTCCAGTAAGAAGATGCAATTCCGTGTATGTGATTTAGTTTTTCCTATTGCAGGTTTCTCAAAGCCTTTTTAATGTCCCATGAGACACCAGCCTTAAAGGGGAGATCCAGACTAGTACATGTTACATTTCTTTAGAATGATATAGTAAAAGGAGGTATGTGACATAGTACAATACTCAGTTATGCAAAGTCTAATTCATCCCAATGTTGTTGGATGGGAATGAGGTCCAGGCGCAGGTTCCTCCACACCAAACTTTCCCTCCATGACTTTATGGACCTTGCTGTGTGTACTGCGGGGGCAGTCATAGAGGAGAATGAAGGGCTGAACCCAAACTGTACCCAAAAAGTTGGAAGCGACAATTGTCTACAGCGTCTTGGTGATGAAGCTTTAAAGGGGTACTCTGGCGAAAATCTCTTTCTTTCAAACCAACTGGTTTAAAAAAGTTATATAGATTTGTGATTTACTATTTAAAAATCTCCAGTCTTCCCGTACTTATCAGCTGCTGTATATCCTGCAGGAAGTGGTGTATTCTTTCCAGTCTGACACAGTGCTCTCTGCTGCCACCTCTGTCCATATCAGGAACTGTCCAGAGCAGGAGCAAAACCTCTTCTGCTTTGGACAGTTCCTGACATGGACAGAGGTGGAAGCAGAGAGCACTGTGTCAGACTGAAAATAAACCACTTCCTGCAGGACATACAGCAGCTGATAAGTATGAGAACACTTAAAATTTTTAGATAGAAGTAAATTACAGATCTATATAACTTTCTGAAAGCAGTTGATTTGAAAGAAAAAGATTTTTCCCGGAGAACCCCTGAGAGGCGTCCCATAGTATTCCTCTTTTACTGTACATTAGAGCTGGCACAATGCAGTGAGGTGGGTAACATTCAACTGGCATTCACCAACACCGACACAGACTCCATCAGACGCCAGATAGAAATGTGTGAACAGAGTCAAGTGGCGGCAGCTTTACACCACTCCATCTGAGGCTTAGCATATTGCTTGGTGTTTTAAGGCTTGCATACAGCTGCTCAGCCATGATAACCCGGCGGGCACAGTCTTTTTGCTGATGTTAATACCAGATGAAGTTTGTTCTTAGCGTTGGCGACTTTATATACTATATATATATATATATATATATATATATATATATATATATATATATATATACACATATACATACACTATCACTTCTCAATAATACTGATCACAACTGATGGGGAAAGATCAAGGAGGGAAGAAATCTCAGGAACTGGCTACTATTATGGCTCCGATTACAGCACCACGCTGGTATCAGTGATCTCTACAGAGCCAGACATTTTTTATTTTATTTTTTGTTTCAAAAAGTCTTTATTATCACATCAAGAAAGATACAAAAAAGTTTTATATACAAAAACAATTTATCAAATTTTTTCCCCTTTTTACAAAAAAGTCCCCCCCCCTTCCCCTCCCCAGGTGGACCTCCGATATTTAAACCAAAAAAAAAAGTTTTCCATATCTATTATTCACTAATACTATCTTCTTCCACTAATCTCTTCCTCTTTCCCATATCTTTTCATACTTGACATACTGTTTTACCAGGTTATTCCAGGTCCCTACACTTAATAATTCATTAGAATTCCAACTCCATACGATCATAAGTCTTGCCACAAACAATCTCCTGCCCAGTAATTCCTTCCAGGGCCGCCGATAGGGCAGTACAAGTGGTACTGCCGTATGGGGCCCGGACCCTAAGAGACACGGTAGGGGGCCCGGCGGGCCCGCCGGCCGCCGCCCCCCGACCGCTACGCTAGGGGGGCCCGCACGGCCCCCCTTGCCAACTGTTTTTGAGCATCCCGAAAAGCTGCGGCCACGCAGCTTCTCGGGATGCACTGATCGCTTTAATGTTCCGCCCGCACAGCGGGCGGAACATTAAAGCGATCAGAATACAGGAGAAGGACCTGTCAGCGTCCTCCTCCTGTATTCTCTCCCATAGGCTGCCGGCACTTCATACCAGCAGCCTATGGGAGGCCGGGCCGTGGTCATGTGCCCCTCCGGCAGGCGTGATGATGTGACGTCATCACGTCTGCCGGAAGTCCCGTCCCTGCGGCTCGCAAGATGGAGCCCGAAGAGGAGGAGGAAGAGCTGCTGCCTGCACAGCGCGGATTAGGTGAGTAGGATGTTTGTTTTTTTTAGGGGCACCTCTGGGGGCATTATTAGTGTATGGGGGCACCACTGGGGACATTATTAGTGTATGGGGGCACCTCTGGGGGCATTATTAGTGTATGGGGGCACCTCTGGGGGCATTATTAGTGTATGGGGGCACCTCTGGGGGCATTATTGGTCTACGGGGGCACCTCTGGGGGCATTATTGGTGTATGGGGGCACCTCTGGGGACATTATTAGTATATGGGGGCACCTCTGGGGGCATTATTAGTATATGGGGGCACCTCTGGGGGCATTATTAGTGTATGGGGGCACCTCTGGGGGCATTATTAGTATATGGGGGCACCTCTGGGGGCATTATTGGTGTATGGGGGCACCTCTGGGGACATTATTAGTATATGGGGGCACCTCTGGGGGCATTATTGGTATATGGGGGCACCTCTGGGGGCATTATTGGTGTATGGGGGCACCTCTGGGGACATTATTAGTATATGGGGGCACCTCTGGGGGCATTATTGGTGTATGGGGGCACCTCTGGGGGCATTATTAGTGTATGGGGGCACCTCTGGGGGCATTATTAGTATATGGGGGCACCTCTGGGGGCATTATTAGTATATGGGGGCACCTCTGGGGGCATTATTAGTGTATGGGCGCACCTCTGGGGGCATTATTAGTGTATGGGCGCACCTCTGGGGGCATTATTAGCTCATGGGGGAACCTCTGGGGGCATTATTAGTATATGGGGGGCACCTCTGGGGGCATTATTAGTTCATGGGGGCACCTCTGGGGGCATTATTAGTTCATGGGGGCACCTCTGGGGGCATTATTAGTATATGGGGGCACCTCTGGGGGCATTATTAGTATATGGGGGCACCTCTGGGGGCATTATTAGTATATGGGGGCACCTCTGGGGGCATTATTAGTATATGGGGGCACCTCTGGGGGCATTATTAGCTCATGGGGGAACCTCTGGGGGCATTATTAGTATATGGGGGCACCTCTGGGGGCATTATTAACTCATGGGGGCATCTCTGGGGGCATTATTAGTGCATGGGGGCCACCTCTAGGGGCATTATTAGTTCATGGGGGCCACCTCTAGGGGCATTATTAGCTCATGGGGGCACAGCTGGGAATCCTACATACAGGGGGCACAGCAGGGGATCCTACATACAGGGGGCATCCCACACAGCGCAGTTACTATGGGAGCCTACAGGGGGGAGAAAGGAAAGGAAGTTGCTAGAAATGTGCGGAGCCTAAATTGTTTGTCTCGCAGGTTCTAAGGGGATGAAACGTATCTGGAAGGAATCATCATGGAGGTCTGGGCCGGATGGAGAGGAAAAGGGAAAGTGACGCCTCAGATCAAAGAAGACGTCACCTGTGAGTCCCTGTATGACACTTTTCTTATTTTGTAGAACATCATTTAGTAGGGGCGCCCCGAAGTGACAGCCACTACATTATCTGTATTTAGAGATATCACTGTGTTATCTGTTGTGTTACATAGGACTGCAGGTGACTACTACATTATCTGTACTCAGAGATATCACTGTGTTATCTGTAGTGTTACATAGGACTGCAGGTGACAGCTACTACATTATCTGTACTCGAGATATCACTGTGTTATCTGTGGTGTTACATAGGACTGCAGGTGACTACTACATTATCTGTACTCAGAGATATCACTGTGTTATCTGTGGTGTTACATAGGACTGCAGGTGACATCTACATTATCTGTACTCAGAGGGATATCACTGTGTTATCTGTGCTGTTACATAGGACTGCAGGTGACATCTACTACATGATCTATACTCAGAGGTATCACTGTGTTATCTGTGCTGTTACATAGGACTGCAGGTGAAATCTACTACATTATCTGTACTCAGAGATACCACTGTGTTATGTGGTGTTACATAGGACTGCAGGTGATATCAGGTGATTTCTCCAGGTTGCAGAAGTTCAAACTTCATCGTGCCCTGGTGTGCTGGTGTCTGTATGTCTGTATACATGTGTGCTGGTGTCTGTATGTGTGTATACATGTGTGCTGGTGTCTGTGTGTGAGATCAATTCTAGAGAACTGGCTCATATACCCCATTTTCCCCAGTGGCTTAAAATGTAACCTCTGTTATACAGTTATAAAATTGTAGAACCTAAATGTGAACAAGGTGCAATTTAAATAGACACTTACTTGTATAGCTGCCTCTTGTGCTCTGTATGCAGTGCATTATACTCACCCCTGCAACGTACAATTTATAGCATGTCTACAAGCCCAGCGGGGCTCATTATGATGGAGACTAAAACTTATACAAGAGTGGGGTAGGGGTTCCCCTGTATTCAGAATGCTGTTGAGTGCTAGGCAATGCCCCGTCTGGGATTGAATTTCGAGGGTCTATGCAGAGCAGGATAAAGACACCTCTGCTGCACAAACAGGATCTCCTAGAAAGCGTTCTCACCGCCATGTATTCGCTATCACTGGCTTGGGTGAGCTAAACTAGTCTGCCTGGGGGGGGGGGTGATTTGTATATGCTCACTAACATGGAACAGCCTCATTATATTAGCCTTATCAACATATTCTATGTTAGTGAGCATACCGGGGGGGGGGGGATATTGGTGAACATATACAAATCAAACAGCCCCCCAGACCCTCGAAATTCAATAACCCCAAACGGGGCATTGCCTAGTACTCAACAGCATTCTGAATACAGGGGAACCCCTACCCCACTCTTGTATAAGTTTTAGTCTCCATCATAATGAGCCCCGCTGGGCTTGTAGGCACGCTATAAATTGTACGTTGCAGGGGTGAATATAATGCACTGCATACAGAGCACAAGAGGCAGCTATACAAGTAAGTGTCTATTTGAATTGCACCTTGTTCACATTTAGTTTCTACAATTTTATAACTGTATAACAGAGGTTACATTTTAAGCCACTGGGGAAAATGGGGAATATGAGCCAGTTCTCTAGAATTGATCTGAACCAAATTATACCTCCCAGCAAGGCGTGGGGCAAACACACAATTTTTTTTTTTTTTTATTAATGTGGGGGGCCCAGACACTTTGGTTGTATGGGGCCCCGAAATTCCTGATGGCGGCCCTGATTCCTTCTTCTTGCTATCTATGCCCACCAATTGTGAATCCTCCCCCAATATTATCAACGTTGGGTACGGTATTATTCTATATTTCAGTTCTTCCTCTATTGCCTTTATTATTTCCCCCCAAGGCCGTACATGTCCAAAAGATGTGCAACCAATCTTCAACCCTTTCCCCACATCTTGCACAATCTGCTGTGGTTCTTTTGCCTATCTTTTCCAAAAAGAAAGGGGTATAATATAATCGGTGCAGAATATGAAGCTGTATTATCTAGTGATTTTGATTTACCGACACCTTCTTTACATTTTTTAGTATACTCTCCCATTGCCCCTCAGACATTTTGCCTAAATCCTTCTCCCATTTCCCCCTACATCCCATTTACATCCTCCCCCGGGTTTCATCCATTAATTTCCCATATAATCGTGATACCCCTTTCTTCATACCCATGCCCCTATTTAGGAATGATATTATTTCCGGGGTAGTTTCCACTATAAATGACTCTTTATTCTCCGTATCCCTGACGGCATGCTTCAGCTGTTCATATTCGTACCATTCTTTCCCCTCTAAACCAAACTCATCCCTTAAATGCTGCCGTGTTTTCAATTTCCCATCTCGGAAAGAGTTTTTCACTCTGCTAATCCCTGCTTTTTTAAGGTTTTTAAGCGTTCCTAGTTTACATATTTCCCTCAATCTGTTGTTATTCCATATGGGTGTATTATCTATCGCATTCTTAATCCCCAATAGCTTTTTAAGGTTCTTCCATACCTTCACTAGCATATGTACCGCAGGGTATTTACTCCATTCTGGCCCCTCTAAAACTCCTCCTTCTAACATCTCAATTATACCATCATAAACCTTCCCTAGCGTTCCCTCTAAATATCTATACAATTCCACTCCCCCCCTATTCCCTAAATAATTTAGTTGCGCTGCCAGAAAATACAGCCTCATATCTGGCAACCCCATTCCCCCTTCTCCTTTAGGTAGGCAAAGAAATTTTTGTCGCAATCTCACCCCCAAAAGAGTTTGTTTAACATTACTTCTACATTTTTATGTCTATACAGGTGACTGCAGGGGTTGGGCTAGATGCTATACAACTGTGGCAATAGGTCGAAGAGTTAAGCGTGGACCGGACTATTTCTTTTTGATTGACAGCTCTGCTTTAAATTGTTGGTGCAAAGTCCTTTGTTGTTACGCTGTGCTATCAGCATTATAACTATGGGCTGTTCCATCCCTGTCACAGACACCAGTGAAATAGGGAGCTTTGAGTATGTACAGAGGGTAAAGAAGCTGAGAGCTGGAGGTCCTGGCACAACGATGAGCTATGGGATACATAAAGTGAGGCTTAATCCCTATCATACCATGGCTGCATTCTAGATGAGAGGTGTGATTCCTGTGAAGCCGGCCAAGTGCGCTCCTTTATTACCGAGAAGTCAAAGTACCGAATTGCCAGATGCTTCTTGCTGTGCAGACACATCAGGAATGGAGGTAATAAAAGTCCATAGAAGCTTTAGTTACTATATGGAGAAGAATCATCATCAAAGAGTGTCTCTCACTTTGGAGGACCCAGAAAATGTGCTCCACGCTACATAGTGACCCAGCAGCAAAACAGTGAGAGAGAGCAGCTCTGGAGTATAATACAGGATGTAACTCAGGATCAGTAATGTAATGTAATGTATGTACACAGTGACCCCACCAGCAGAATAGTGAGTGCAGCTCTGGAGTATAATACAGGATGTAACTCAGGATCAGTAATGTAATGTATGTACACAGTGACCCCACCAGCAGAATAGTGAGTGCAGCTCTGGAGTATAATACAGGATGTAACTCAGGATCAGTAATGTAATGTATGTACACAGTGATCCCACCAGCAGAATAGTGAGTGCAGCACTGGAGTATAATACAGGATGTAACTCAGGATCAGTAATGTAATGTATGTACACAGTGATCCCACCAGCAGAATAGTGAGTGCAGCTCTGGAGTATAATACAGCATATAACTCAGGATCAGTAATGTAATGTATTTATGGACTTGATTATTGCAGTTTGCCTCACTCGCTGCTGTCGGCTCTGTACGGTAGCTATGGTATATGTGGACCCGGCCTGAGGGAAGTAAATCACGTTTATGACACCCAGATGAGTTGTTTACACACCACAATAAACCTGCAGAGTAAATAACACGTATCATATTACACGCATAAGTTAGTTATATAATATTTGTGTTCTTCATATTACAAAGCTCATTTGATGCCGTCCTCAATTATTAAGCGGCGGGGATCTTTCATACAGGACAAGGAGCTGTAAACCTGATATCAGTCGGTGTAATTATTGTTTGTGCGCCAGAGTAATCTGCGTTTTATATGGCAATTTCCGTTGTTTCTGTATTAAATTTCCATGGATCAGGATCATATAATATAAAATACATTTCTTACATAAACACTTACTTACAGGGTAGCTGCCTATAGGTGGCACTAGAGGGACTTTTCTCTTATTTCTGGAGAAGAGCTCATTTGCATATTTTTCCCATGAAGCACCATATGCTCAGGATCTCCTCAATGAGTACCGATACCCTAAGAGATCTGAAACAAAATTACTATATTTCTACTATATTAATTTATATTTTTTTATTATTACTTTTTAACTACTTTTTCTCCTCCAAATAGGCCAAAAAAATTATAAGAGTTGATTTAAACTAAACAGATGCTTCTAACATATCTCACTGTATAGCCCATAACATATGTCGCCCACATATGCACAAAAAAATGTATGCAGCTGGAAACAAGGTATATGAACATATACCAGCCTGATGGAAGCCAAAAGGACAGTTATTTCCCCTTCATCAGGTGAGTGGGGGGTCCATGGGGGGGGGGGGGGGCAATGGAGGAAGCTGCAAATGTGATGCAATGATCATAACTTGAAATGACTGTCACAACTAGCGTATAAGGGATTATGTTTATAGTCCAAGGTTTTAGCTTCTAAATGATACCAGGATCAAAGCAGTGAATGCTAATTCGTGGAGCGGAATCCATTTGAAGTCTCTGGAAGCCGGATTAAAAGATTCACTTCCTGGTTCTGTGTCTGGGGAGGGGGAGCTGCAAGTGAGAGCAGAAAGAGAGAACATAGCAAAATACTGCCATCTCTCCCACTGTATGGCATCCAGTGACCCCACCGAGAAACCATGGGACATAAGCTTTTCTTCATGTTGTCGCCTGCCCTACCCCACCTTACCAATAAGAAAGGATACATAGACATAGGGAGATACATGGAGTTTTCTTACTGTTGTCACCTCCCCTAGCCCACGTTACCACTAAAAAGGGAGCTGCAGGTGAGAACAGAAAGGAATCTGTCACTAGGTTTATGCCGCCTTAAAGGAGGGCAGCATAAACTAGTGAATTAAATGCTGAACAGATCAGTGTATTATTTACATCATTCTGTTCAGCCGTTCTCTTGATATGCAGGAGAATAGGATTGTTGCCACACCCCTCCCCCACCCTCCAGCTGCTGATTGACAGGTGACTGCCTATACACAGCATGGATAGATAACTGCCAATGAGAAGCTGGTGGGCGGAGTTTTCTGCTGTTCATGAATATCCAGGACTACTGGGCACATAATGCAGAGGACTACTTATTGTCCATGTTATACAGGAGGAGATCTCTGGATCAGCTGCACAGAACAATGTAAGTGATATATCATTCTGTTCAGCTTCTCTGTCATTAGTTTATGCTACCCTGACATAGGACACCATAATCCTACTGACAGAGTCTCTTTAAGGGTCCTATTGGATGAAGCGATTTTTGGTTTTCTCCCAGAGCTTTTTCTAACTATATGATCTCTTTCACTATAACACGGAACGATAGTAGTTAGCTACAATCATAATTACGTTGGTTTGTATATCTAGTATATCAATGATCGTAATAACGAATGATGGATATGTACATCGAAAGATTAGCGAACGATTAACAATGATTTCATGGGCTAACAAGTTTTTGTTAGTCATTTCATCGTTGCCTACATACACACTGAGAGATTGTTGCTTAAATTCAGACGATATAACGATTTTTCTGAGTAATAAGGCCCCCTTACACTTTAAACTATTGTTAGCCAAACCCACCGCTCACGGCCGACCCCTTTGTTATAAAAAAGAGATAAGCCTCATCATCATCAAGACAGGAGGGTCTGACAGCAGAAAAAGCTCTGTTCTGTCTATTTTACAGTTCTCTGCCGGCATATCAGAATTTCTAAAGTATCAGACGCCAAATTATATCCGTGCACCTGTTCCATTACCGCCATCACATGCCAATACTGGCGGATGTCATGACTCAACACAACATAATAAGGAAATTCACACCTGTCTGAAGCCCTATTGAATTACCATCCCCTCCCCGCAAGTGTTTCCTATAAACAGAAGGTTATACCGATCAGAACAGAAGGACGTGGATCTAATAAACTCGATTCCTTCAGCTGCGGAAGGCGCAATCCGGCAATGCATCGGGGCGGGAGGCGTTCAGTCCTGGAGCGGTACGCAAGGGGTTAAAGTAAAAGGTCACAACAGGCGTTATTATCGCTTAGGTCCTCGATTCTACAAGGGGGGGGAGGGGGATTAGAAGGCGGACGACCACAGGGGGAAGTGAACCGAGGAATTATTTACATGGCCGCTCTCTATGGCTGCCGCTATAATGAAATAAAATTGGACTAATAAGTAAAAAGCAAAGTAATTAAATGTGAACTTTTCGACTAAATTGCATTTTTATAAAGGCGCTTAATAGATGATTAGATTACGGTAAATGGTAATAAACAAGAAGAAATGGAGGAAGCCGTGAGGGACTGTATCAGACATTTCTACGGTAGAGCACTGTGCGGAGCCTTTATGAAAAGAATGTAATTTTTTTTCGAGCGATGTTGCTGCTTTTTAGCACATCACTGTCAGTCCATGTGAATATACCCCAATACCCTCTACGTCAGGGGGGTAGGGAACCTTAGCTCTCCAGCTGTTGCAAAACTACAACTCCCATCATGCCTGGACAAGCTTAAGTAGTTTTACAACATCTGGAGAGCCAAGGTTTCCCTCCCCTGCTCTAAGGCTCACACAACATACTTTTTTTACAAGAATGTTTTAATAGCAAACAACGGCCTTGTTCACACAATGTTTTGAACAACAATGGCATGTCATCTATTTCCGGACGTTGTGCATTAAAATCAATGCAATTTTCACTCCAACAACAGCTGTTGTTCGACACTTGCAACAATGGTTGTTGTTTTTGAGTGCCCAACAACGGCCATTGTTCATGCAGTGTGTGAACATATCCTAAAAGCATATATGAGATAGTGGAGTACAAATTCCTCTCATTCTCCCCCCCCACCCCCCTATTTTAAGGCTACAAACCCACTTGGCGGGTCTGCAGCGAGTCCCCTTGCTGCAGATCCCGGCCCTATACTTTTAATGGCAGACAAACACGCAGCAGGGATGTACATCCCTGCTGCGAGTTTGTCTGCAGCCCACCCCATTAAGCCTTCGGCCGGCGGAGCTGATACTTCAACTGATCGCACGCCCCCCGCAGCACCGGTCGCATGCCCCCCCCGCAGCACGGATCGCACGCCCCCCGCAGCACGGATCGCTTGCACGCCCCCCCCCCCCCCAATCGCGCCCCCGCAGCCCCGGCCGCTCGATCGCCCCCCGGCAGCACCGATCGCACGCCCCCCTGCACCCCCGGCCGCCCCATCACCCCCCCCCCCCCCGCAGCACCGATTGCACGCCCCCCCCGCAGCACCGATCGCTCACACGCCCCCCCCTGCAGCCCCGGCCGCCCGATCGATGGGGGCTGCAGGGGGGCGATCGGTGCTGCCGGGGGGCGAGTGGCCGGGGCTGCAGGGGGGCGATCGGTGCTGCCGGGGGGCGATCGAGCGGCCGGGGCTGTGGGGGGACCGTGCAAGCGATCGGTGTTGCGGGGGGGGGGGGATTCGGGGGGGGGGTGATCGGTGCTGCCAGGGGGGGGGGGGGGGTTGGCGCGAGTTGGCGTGCGATCGGTGCTGCGGGGGGGCGATCGGGCGGCCGGGGCTGCGGGCGGCTGGCTGGAGCATATACTTCACCTGGTCCCCGCTCCGGCTTGCTGAAGACATCGGGAACCGCCGGAGCCGGGATCAGGTGAAGTATCAGCTCCGGCGGCCGGGGGGTTAATGGGGTGGGCTGTAGACAAACTCGCAGCAGGTATGTACATCCCTGCTGCGTGTTTTTCTGCCATTAAAAGTATAGGGTCGGGATCTGCAGCGAGTCTCGCTGCAAATACGCAGCAAGGGGACTCGCTGCAGACCCGCCAAGTGGGTTTGTAGCCTTAGGGTGCCTTCACACCTACCATATTGCAGCAGAAAATCCGCTGCGGATCCGCAGCAGATTTAACTAAATGAATGAACACAGCATTAAATACGCACTGTCAAATCCGCAGTGGATTTTCTGCTGCGATACGGTAGGTGTGAAGGCACCCTAAAGGGGTATTTCAACCTCCAAACTCCTTTCAGGATATATGGATATTACAGAGGGAAGTCCCCTCTGGTCTTTGCTTCCCCTATGGAACTAGATTAGTAAGCTGGTAACAAACATTTATAGCATATCCACAGGAAATGCCAAGATGGAAGTTCCCCTTTAGGTAATACTGCAACAGCTGTTGCAGTGAGTGGCAAACGACGGACGTTGTTGCACTGAAAACTGTATTGATTTCAATGCCTTACAGCTGACAATGACATGGAAAATTATTTCCGTGGCTGTAGTGAGCGACATGCGTTGTTCAATACGCAGTCTAAACAACAGCTGCTGTTGGCATTGTTTTCAAGGCAGTGCATTTTTTATGACAAGAACGGCCGTTGTTTTAATTGCCAACAACGGACATTCTTGTCACAAAGACATATGTTGTATAAACATAGCCTTTAGCATCAATATACAAACAAACTACTACTTTGAAGAAACTGTACTGTAACACTGAAAATTGGAGCGCAGAGCTTGTGCAATCCAATCTCTATTTTTTAACTACAGATTTCCTTCAAGAATCTGAAACTCAAGCACGCCGATTCCTCTCGGGTCAAGTACTTCCAAACCATTAAACTCAAGAACATATATAGAGACTTCAGAAAACTTTTAAGATTTCAAGGCAAGCAGAAGAGTACTTTACGGTTATAAGAGACTGAGGGAACCAGATGGTGCTGCTAATTCTTAAAGGGGATAAGTAATGAATCCTCATGAGGAGTTCATCAAGGAGTTGAGGATTCTTTTGATGTTCTTACCGAGTCTGGGCTCCACTGTGCTGTTCATCTTCTTATCGATGAATATGAACCTTCCCCCGCCAAAGTCTCTGGAGTAGTCAGACAGATACAGTAAGGAGGTGTAGTCAAAGGATCCGTAGGTCACCTGGGGAGGAAGAGACACAAGTTCGATTATACAAATCCTCACGACCTTCAGGCGTCCTCTCAAGGGGGCGCTCTTGTTATGGTTTATGAACAGGACACGGAATAAGTAACCCGTCTATAGGTTAATTTTAAAGGGGCACATGTAACTAAATATTCTACTTGTGGCTGATTATTACTTGATTCCTGCCCTAATAAGATCCATGGAAAGGTCTTGCTTTATGGTCCAGGGGTCAGAATTTTTAGAACTAACCCCTGGAAAGCAAATCAGGTCCCTTTAAGTGAGGCTGTAGGCTCCGTCCCCATAGGTGAGCACTTGGCAGCTCCTTATCACGGTGGATAACTGCAGCAATCAATGGATAATAACACCTTATAATTGCTACAATTACACTAAGAAAGAAGCTGCGCTCAGGGGCAGCTACAAAGTCATGAGCAGTGAAAGACGAAGGAATATAGAACATCCCCTATGTAATCTGCTTCTGTATTATTTTTCTTTTATATTTTTATACAACCTAATGCAGATTCTGAAGGTGCGGTTCATTTTTCAAAACCCCACCCAGTTCCCATGATCTGCACCATTTTCTATGTATGCTTGGTGCACTGGAGGTGGGTCCAGCACCCCCAGTGCACCTGTGAATTAAGGGGAGGAGTTGTCAGTGCACTGGGCCCGCCTCCATACACAGAAAACGGCGAAGACCGAGGCAACCAGGACATCAGGTCATATAAAAATATTTATAAACAGACACAGTGGTACATTTCAATTTTGGTACAGAAAAGCTCTGTGTACAAAAACTTAGTAAAGCAACTTTGGCAGGAAATATAGCATCATATAAGTCAGGGGTCAGACATGAAGTCGGCAGTCACACGTGGCCCTTTCGGCTGCCTTCTGTAGCCTATAGGTCATTGGAGGTCCCAAGGCATCCTTGAGAGCAGCATTTTACTAGGAGCCGTGTAATAGGTCCTGTGCCGTGGGGGCCTAATACTGTATAAGGGCTGCACATAGGGGAGCCTAATACTATATATGAGCTGCACAGAATAGGCCTAATGCTATATGGGGCTGCACAAAGGTGGGATTAATACCTATAGGGGGGCGCAGAAAGGGAGGCCAACTACTATAAGGAACACAGAGGGGCCTAACTACTATAGGGGGCACAGAGGGGCTTAGTATTGTAAGTGGGCACAGAAGTGGGCCTAACTACTATATGGAGGCACAACGCATCCACCACTACAAAGTGAACTACATTTGGGAGGGTAATTACGACAAGCTGTTAGAGTGGTGTATGTCTGTAAATATGTAAAGCTGACCAGGCCAAACATACTCAATATCTAATGTGTTTACACAAATAGCTCCCATTGAATGACTTTATTGCCTCTATTACCCCTTTTTCCCCAATTAGATGCCGTGTCTTAGTCTACGAGAGTGGTTGGACATGATTCTCATTATAGCATCATGGGTTTCTCTGCAATTTTTCCTAAATCATCGAAGATTTTTGCTTAAGAAAAAACACAATGGCTGTAATTGCCTTGTTTTCTTCCTTTTCTGTCAGAATTCAGATAAATGAACTAAATTCACCCTGCAGGAATTGTAATCCGCTGAGCGTATCTTCTAAGAGCTGTGTAAATGGAATCTATAATTATAAGTAAAAGTGTGCTGGAGTGTTTGCTTCCTCATATGTGCTGTAGGGGAGCCAGATATGTTGTGAGTAACACACAGAGTTTGGCTTGGTTTACTTCCCTTTATTCTAGTTCTCTCTCCGTGATGCTAAACAGGGAGCAATCACTGTAAAACGTGCTCGGAATCTGACAACCTCTACTTGTTGTTCCTTCTCCCCTCTCACAGACACACTGATGAATATTGCAGCTGCATCCCCCTCCTCTCCCTCTTACTGTATAACACTAAATGGAGTCTATGGTGACAGAGGTGGTTTGTTAATACTCACAGAGTGTAATATGAGTAATGGGGGAAAGTAGCATTTCTTTACTACCTAATAGTCTGTAACTCTCCTTCCTCTGCCTGTGATTAGTGCAAAAAAAAAAAAGAGAGATGTGCTTTAAAGGGGTTTTCCACTTTTAACGATCCTTGCTTTTTATTAAAGAGGTATTATGCTCAGGTAAAATAAATGTTGAATCCTCCCCCCCCCAGACAAATAATTTGTTTCATATACTCTTTGCAGTCTCCTTCCACCAGTTCTGAGCCTCCTTCTTCTGAAGACAAAGAAGTTGTGAGCTGTTCACTCCATCTTCACCCTATCCCCTCCCTTCCGAGATGGCTCAACACATGTAAACAGTGTCCCTGGCCACCTGTTTCTGCACTCTGTAATGCCGGGAGTATAATTCACAGTGAGGTCACAAGCAACTTGACCTCAAATTAACCTTCCTGGCATTACAGAGTGCAGAAACAGCCCAGGGACACTGGTTAAATGAGCCGTCTCGGAAGGTGGGAGGGAGATCAGAGTGGAGACGGGGAGAACAACTGATGCAAACTTTTCTGTGTCTTCAGCAGAAAGCAGCAGGCTCAGAACTGGGGGAAGGAGACTGAAAGGATAATAAGTATGGAACAAATTATTAATCTCAAGGAAAGGGGGCGATGGCATATTGTAAGTACTGTAATTACATTAAGATCTCTGAAGGGGCAGCACCACCACCCTCTAGTTTCTTGCAAAACCAAGGCTGGGTCTGGAAAAACTGTGGTACTGAGGCAATGTTTGTAAGCCACATAGGGAATGAATAAAGCAATGGCTGGAAATGTTTGTAAGACTTGTGTCATCCATTCTCCGGGTCGACCAGCAGCTGGACCCCACCAATGTGCTAAACATCCCCTCTCCAGGGGATAACCTTTAATAAACAGAATACCCCTTCACATATTTAATAGACCTGCAGCTCCATCATAGGAAATAAAGGGAAGATGTAGCATCACACAGCGTGTACTACAAGCAATGAGTTGTCTATGTTATACAGGGCAGGATGGATTTTCTAACCTAGCTAACCCCTTTAAGGACAGCTGTGACATATATTTTAGTTATGGTTGCTTAGGTCTGGTAACCACTACGCCCTCACTTATACACAGGAGGTGGAAAGCCTACAAGTAGTAAGGACAATGGGGGTCATTATCTGACATTGTAAAGCTGTCCATTCCATCAGCTGTAAATTGACCCCCGCTCCATCCCTCCCAGTGATGCAATCTTAAAAGGCAGAAAATTGTGGCGCTGACATTGATGGCCTCAATCTCCACTCTCGTCCCTCCCCGCTTCTGTCCCTGAGCCGAGGGAGGGGGGGGGGGGTCACAATCTATCGATCTGATAATCTTATGGGTCATCGAGCAGAAAACAATTTAAAAGATGTTAAAAAGCCTGATTTTCCCCTTCAAGTGGCTTAATATGAGTTTTCTGTTGGCCATAATGGAAGGAACAAGCATTGGCCTGACATGGTGACAATAGGGTTAGACCTCGGTACTCTCGTATAAAGCCTTACTACCTGTGTATAGTGTCAGCTGGAGAGGTTAGTGAGATTGGCCACGTACCTGGCGGGGTTATTTTTGGGAACAGCTATGCAATATTCTTTGCCTATACGCCTAAGAAGATCGGCTCATTATATAAGACCGGTGATCCATAAAGGCGTAAGATGTACAGGGACAGCGACGGACAGGATAAAAAAAAAGCATTTAGTAGTATGCAAGGAATGGAGGGGAGAAGGTAACTACTTAAAGGGGTTGTTCACAACGAAAGTGCCAGAAATTTGGAATTTATTCTATTATAAATCTAAAGTCTTCCAGTATTTATCAGCTGCTGTATGTCCTGCAGGAAGTGGTGTATTTTTTCCAGTATGACACAGTGCTCTCTGCTGCCACCTCTGTCCATGTCAGGAACTGTCCAGAGCAGTAGCAAATCCCCATAGAAAACCTCTCCTGTTCCACCACTTCCTGTAGGACACACAGCAGATTTTTTAATAGAAGTAAATAACAAATCTCTGGCACCAGTTGATTTTAAAGTAAAACTTTTTTGTGAACTACCCCTTTAAAGGGCCCCTACCCACCATATTGTATAGCCTAGAGTAGCAGAGAGGATGTAGGCTCTTTGTCTACTACTAGCCTGCATTGGTTTTGGCTTATTTCTCCGAGAACAAAGGAGTTGTGATTTTCCAATATTCCCGACCAGTATCTTTGCAGACAGCAACTGCCCTTTTATACTGCACGTACACAGCAGCACAGAGTATTTTGTGCTGATTTTGTGTAAGGTCGTGACCAAACCATTGGCTCAGCAGCGCCTCTGTCTGCTGTTTTTGTCATCATTTCCCCTGACACGTGAGAGAAGCATCAGCGATCCAGTAAGGACGGAGTAGTCATGTGGTTCATCCCAGATCCAGCATGTGTCTGCGGCTCTTGAGACTCCGCCATGGTAATTTCAGACAGATGCCTGGCAGGGCCGAGCGAGCGAACATCCAGTGACTTCATGCGATTCTTGGTACCCGGCGATGCCAGACTCTGCAGGAATCTGACCTGATCAAACAGATGGCTGATTATACCAGAAGGATGTAGCAGAGCTGGAACTGTCCTGCCCAGCAGAAGAGATGTTATACTAAACCTTTGCTTCATATATACGAGTATACAAGGTCCAAGCTAAACATCTCATTCTCCAGAATCTAGAGAAGCTGAGACGCCTTATAACAAGATCTCAGGAAAAGTTATTATACAGTACAATGCGTCCACAATGTCTGCCCCTTCTCCCCTGCTGCCAGTCTGGCCTTGGGTAGGAATCTGGCAGCGAACCCTTGACTGACAATCCTATATAATCCGATCCTCTGTACTGTCTGCAGGGCGGCTGTATCTAAGCATAGCAAGTGCCATATTGTTTGATGTGCCAATGTATCTAAGTCTATCATGTGTCATATCCTGCCTGATACTAATGTGGTAGTAGGGCTGGGCCATACGGCCAAGAAATTACATCTCATTTTTTTTTTAACATTGTGGATGATTTTTTAAATAAACAGAACATGTTTTTATCCAAGCAGGCAACCTCAGATATTGTGTTTGCGGCAGCAACTGTATTGCGTCACAAGGTAACAGTCTCCCCACATAAAAGACAAGCCTCCTCTGTGCATCCATGTAGGTAGATGAGGGGTGTAGTACTTTGTCCAGATAGGGGGCTAAAGACCGGAGCAGACTAGACAGGGCCAAAGACCAAAGCAGACCAAACGTGGCCAAAGACCAGACTGCATCAGACCGGACAGGACCAAAGACCAGAGCATGACGAATAGGGCCAAAGACCAGACCAGACAGGGACAATGACTAAGCCAGATGGGACCAAAGACCAGACTGGACAGGGACAAAGACTAGACCAGACAGGACCAAAAGCCCAACCGGACCATACGGGGCCAAAGACCAGACTGGATCAGACGGGGTCAAAGACTAGACCACTGAAGACCAGACGAGACACAGACTAGGCAGGGCCAAAGACCAGACAAGACGAGACCAAATACCAAACCAGATAGGGCCAAAAACCAGCTCAGACAGGGTCAAAGACAGGACCAGACGGGGTCAAAGACTGGACCAGACGGGGTCAAAGAGTGGACCAGACGGGGCCAAAGACCATGACTTTTGCCATGCTGGGGAACAATAATTTTGTACCCTATTACATTACTTTCGTGTCTGTACGTTTGATATTTTAAAAATGATAAAAATTGTAAGAAAATTAAAAACAAAATTATATGATCCCGTCATTTTTTGGGTGTGTAATTTTTACGGCATTCACTCTACAGTAAAATTTATTATGATCAATACTGTGTATCTAAGCCGACCCAGTGTGATACTACCGAAAAGTACAGAATAATCTCTATATACAGCATGTAGCTGATGCCGTGTATCTTTCTGCTGATCTGCTGTATCTACACACCTACCATGGGTTATACCGCACACTGATAGCATGAATGTCCCAGCAGTGCTGAGAGTTTGTTACTGTGTATCAGTCTCAACAATAAATAGGAAGATGGAGAAGAAACACAGAAACCTGTCACTATTTACTGAGCAGCGTAGAAGTGAGGGCCGGCAGGACCGCAGAGACCACTCTGCTACATCCTGGGGAGGGGGCTTATTAATCTGGGGGCACTGACGGCATGCCTTCTATTGCTGCATATATAGGGTATATAGATGGAGCCGCTGGGTATACAGAACAGATTGCAATTTTCAAAGTAACAACACAGGCTCTGTTAACATATGTATCCTTGGCAGCACTATTTTTCCTGTCAAAATGATGGGACCCAACGGACCCCAACATAAGTCAATGGGGTCTGTCAGGTGAAACAGGTCAATGGAAACAAAAATGCAGATGTGAAGAGAACCTACTTCTATAATAATGAGTAGTATAGAAGGGAACTGCTGGATTGGCACTTCCATAGTATAACTAGGGACTTACCATTTAAAGGGAAACTCCATCTCTATGTCACCCATGCACATGATGGGTATGGCATTTGTGTAGAGCAATAGGCTCTAATCTAACATGGCGGCACTTATCTATGGTACTATGAAGGATCAGTAGCCTGTTCACTTGCTTTCCCCCTATAGGTGACATGCACAGCCAGGCGTTTTATGGCTAAGGCTGGCCATAGAGGGGTATTGTGGATCCTTTATTACATCTACACAGCACTCAGCTCCCTCATCTGCTGCTGTTTAAGACATTCGGTCCTTTCACCCTTCCCCCAGCCCCGGATGCTGTGACACTGATACTGATGAAATGCTACACAGGCAGCCTGGAATAAAGCGCCCCCGCCCGCCTGATCACCTCTCTACGGTGCCGCAGTTTAACCTCCGCGGGTGCAGGAGTCCTGTGTGTCACATTACGAGCAGACACAGAGGATTAAGTGCCTGACACTACGTTTGGTAGTTCCCATCACAGGCGGAGGTGAGCGGGGAGATCACCTCCGCCCTCTATTACTGGCAACTCTGCCGCTGGAGATGCTGCACATCCGGAGCCGGGGGCGGGAGACTTCAATTAATTCAGCTGCAGCCACAGAGACCCCCTGGGAGGGAGGTGGGGGGGCATACAGAATAACAGACACTGCTAACAGTGTCTATGGATCCGTGCCTGTGACTCATAGGACACCTGCCCACGTGTCCATAGATGTGCTAGTGCTCGGCTGTCATCACAAGGTGGTTAGACGTAATCATCTCCCCAGGGTGCAACTGTAGCTGGGATGTAACATGTGATGTGGACATGTGTGTGATTTACATAGGACTGCAGGTAAATGAGAGGAAAGATTTACACTCAGCAGGTGGCATATTTAACTCTGCTACATCTAGAAATACATTTGTACTCAGTGCAATTTGTCTTTGTAACAAACGCTATGTCGTAGCAGAGGTCAATGCCACCACATCAACACACTTGTCTCCTGAAATACTCTGTGCTGCTTGGAAACCCTGTTTCGTCATGTAACCCTGACTTGTTTCCATTTCTCTTTAAAGAGGTACTCCATCCGGTATCTGTTTTCAGCAATGCCCGGGGGGGACAATTACATCCACTTAACTCCCCGTCTCCAACGCTGCTGCCCGGATTATGCCACTCCAGTTCCCCCGCAGTCCGGATGTTTCCTAGTCTTGCCTGAGACGTGACAGGCCCTATATGCCATTCAGTGACATAGGCCTGCTACATGACAAGTCCGGTCTCAAGACTAGGAAGCGGCCAAACACCAGGGGACGAGAGCGGCAGAATGCTGGCAACAGCACTGAAGCTGGGGAATTAAGTGGATTTTAATGTTTCCATCTACCCCCTCTCAGAGCGTTGCCGAAAAAGGGGTTCCGAGCTGTAGTACCCCTTTAAGGCACAGCCCGGAGTCATGTAGTCATGCTTCACTAAAACTAGGCTGGCATCAGTATGCTCCTGAAATGCTCAGTGTGGCTGTTCCTGCACTGTGCTCCCCAACTTCCACCACAATACAACGCAGCCGTCAATCCTTTGTGCCACTGGCAGAAGTGAAGAACTACTAATAGCTGGATAAACAAAAAAAAACATCTAGAGTGCAGCAAAAGTCAGACACATTTCCAGGACAAATATTAGCTTTAGATAACCGTCATGTCACCTACTGTGGAGAGCTAGAAAGAGCTAGACCTATCCCCAAGACTGGATAGAAGGCGAACTGTATACTACTGCTGCTCCAAGTGCTGCTAGAAGAAACCACTGCTGACTTCAATATCATAATCAAGTTCATCCTGAGCAGCCTGATTCATGTACAGAATGCAAAGTATTACAGGAAAGTATGACATGGGGTAAGCAGATGCCATTACGGCAGATGCCATTACGGCCATTACGCTGCCCATAGGGGCTGTCACTGGAAATCTATATGTGTTCATTACACATATAGATTTCCAGTGACAGCCCCTATGGGCAGCGTAATGGCCGCCCGTAGTGGTTGTCTTAGCCTGGGTCTCCTCACCTTGTCAATGTGTGGATGCCAGTATTCGTCATGTGTGGTTTTGGCTTCGGAGCTGTTCATACGGGAGAAGAAGGTGGGTTTGGTGAGATACAAAGAGCCGACATCGAGGTCAAACGTCCTGGCGATTTCCTGCTGGATTCTGCGCCTCACGTTGCTAGGAAGAAAAAGACAAAGTAAAAAAAAGATATATATATTTATTACTATAGACTACATGCTGGCCAAGAGTGTGAGGGCTTCCAGCTACACCTTGGATTCTCTGCTGTATTGAATCCTAGGAGAAGTAGTGTTCATACCAAGTTCTGTGCAGTGGTCTGATTTGACAATGCTTTGCTGTTGTTTTAGTGGAAAGGTTCTGCTGTGTTGCATTGTGGGAAATGTAGGGTTCACATCAGGCTCTAACAGTGGTCTGCTGTGCTGCATTGTGGGGTTCCCCCCATATACCCTACAATAAGTAATAATGATCTGCTGTGTTGCATTATGAGAGATGTAGTGTTCTCACTGTTTACTATAATAGTAATGGACTGCTGCAGTGCATTATGGGAGATGCAATATTCTACCAGGCACTACATAGTCCATAAGACATATCCCCATTTATGTAATATACCTCCATAGCTAAAATATCCACATAACGGCAAATACGGCCAAGGCTTAAAACTACAGTGCCCGATCTAGATGCCAGGATGACCGGATTGATCGGTCTCATTGCGGCTACCCTCGCTCCACTTCATATGGATGATCAGAGATTCTAGGGCGCTAATCTGCCTAATTAAATGGGAACGACTTGTAACCAGGTTAGCGGTGTGCTGAGTAATTACACCGCCATCACCTCTTTATTGCCGGGACTATTACGTAGACACTTAGTGTAAGTCAATACTAATGGTCCACAGTTAATAGGGTTGTCTGCCGTCCCCAAGAGACTGGACGGCGTTCTCATACTACAGGACCAGCCCTGAGTGGCCCGGCCTGAAATAAAGCCGTCACTTACCGATACATCTGAAAGTCTTCCTCGGTCAGGATCTCTTTCATCTGTTCTCCGTAATAGCTGTAAGAACGAGAAGGAATAAGGGATTACTGATACAGAGCTACAAATACAATGCTTAAACGTAGTTTCAACATACAGTTTCTACATAATAAAATAGTCTGAACAGCGCCACCCCTCTTCCACAGGTTGTAAGTAATTTTGCAGCACTGCTCTATTCACTTCACCAGTGCTAAGCTGCAATACCAGACTCAACCTGTGGACGGGTGGCGCTGTTTCTGAAAAAAAGCAGCCATGTTTTCTAATCCTGGACAACTGTGATAAAACTGGCATGACTGATGTGATCACTTTGAGGGGAGCACTTTTACCAGTTATGGTGGATCCCTACATATCAGTATGTCTTGACGCAGCGTGGAGTGCTACGGTTAACATGACTTTTTTTCAGATCAACTGGTTTCAAAAAGTTATACATTGTAAATTACTTCTATTTAAAAATCTCCAGTCTTCCAGTACTTATCAGCTGCTGTATGTCCTGCAGGAAGTGGTGTATTCTCTCCCGTCTGACACAGTGCTCTCTGCTGCCACCTCTGTCAATGTCAGGAACTGTCCAGAGCAGCAGAAAATCCCCATAGAAAACCTCTCCTGCTTTGGATAGTTCCTGACATGGACAGAGGTGGCAGCAGAGAGCACTGTGTCAGACATATATATATATATATATATATATATATATATATATATATATATATTTTGCTGGTGTACCCCTTTAAGATCTACAATTTTGTAAGGCCTGGGTGGGGAGGTTGATACTGAGAATCTCTAATGATCCTGCAGGCTTGCCAGGCCATCTTGGAAGTGAGCGCCACAATCTATCATCCCTGTCTCTGCTATATTCATTCATGCAGGTTATTATGGGACATAATTGGTAATAAATCACTGTAGAACGGTGGTGGAAGTAACACAAAGTTACTGCATGGAGGATCCGGGCTGAGGGGAGCGCCTGACAGTAAAAGGGCAGGATGTATACATAAGATAATGGGGGGAAAGAATAAGTATAGAGATTTAAAGTGAACCGGACAAGGCAAAGGGGCAACTATAAGAAGGCCACAAGCTGTGAGGAGTCTTGAGGTCACTGATGGGGACAGATTGACTATAACAGAACTCATGAACCCCAGGACAAGGGCCTGTCAGACATGTCAACAACTTCCACTAGGGGAGTGTCTGTGACTTTTATTCTGATCAATACTAGATAAGTATAGTCTGACTCCCAGACCATGGTGAGTCTCCTCCAACCAGCTGATCGGGGGGTGGGGGTGGCATTGGTACTGGGAGTCGGACTCCTTCTGATCTGGTATTAATGGACTATCATAGGAATGGGTCATCATCATTTACTAGATGAGGAAAGTGAAATGAGAGGGAGAGTAAAGGGAAAAGAGAAAGAAGATTGTAAGAAAGTAAAAGAATCAGAGTCAGAAAAAGTGAAACGTGAAAGGAGATTTTACCAAATAGAAAAGTGAAAGTGATTCTAACAAAGTGAAAGGAGTAAAAGAGAAATGGAAGAGAACTGGTGGAAAAGGAAAAGTGAAAGGAGACGAGGAGAAAGGGAAAGAACAATGGAGATATGAAAAAGATATGAGCTAGATAGATAGATAGATAGATAGATAGGAAATAGATAGATAGATAGATAGATAGATAGATAGATAGGAAATAGATAGGCGATAGATAGATAGATAGATAGATAGATAGATAGATAGATAGATAGATAGGAAATAGATAGATAGATAGATAGATAGATAGGAAATAGATAGATAGATAGATAGATAGATAGATAGATAGATAGAAGATAGATAGATAGATAGATAGATAGAAGATAGATAGATAGGCGATAGATAGATAGATAGATAGATAGATAGATAGATAGATAGATAGGAGATAGATAGATAGATAGATAGATAGATAGATAGATAAGCAGAAAAATACTCTGCAGCACTCCAAGAAATCAAATCAATGTGTAGAATTTATTCTATCCAATAAACAAGTGAAAAATACACACAACGTTTCGGCGTACCTTACGCACTTAAAAAATGGCGTAATGTACGCCAAAATGTTGTGTTGTGTGTATTTTTCACTTGTTTGCTGTGACATCTTTTATTGGATGGAATAAATTCTACACATTGATTTGATTTCTTGGAGTGCTGCAGAGTACGTTTCTGCTTGTTAAAGGGGTTATCCAGCGCTACAAAAACATGGCCACTTTCCCCCTACTGTTGTCTCCAGTTTGGGTGGGGTTTTTAGTTCCATTGAAGTAAATGGAGCTTAATTGCAAACCGCACCTGAACTGGAGACAAGAGAGGGGAAAAAGTGGCCATGTTTTTGTAGCGCTGGATAACCCCTTTAAACCTGGTTCGTAGTCTGGGACATGTCTGCGGGCACACGCCTTCGGTACATCGTGGTGCTGCCTATATTGCTATATATAGATAGATAGATAGATAGATAGATAGATAGATAGATAGATAGATATGAGATAGATATGAGATAGATAGATATGAGATAGATAGATAGATAGATAGATAGATAGATAGATAGATAGATAGATAGATAGATAGATAGATAGATAGATAGATAGATAGGAGATATTAGAGTAAATTATGAATGTGAGAAAACAGCTCTGGGGAGGGACCAGGAAAATCAATTCAAGCCTGTCAAATGAATGAAACAGCGGTGTTACAATAGAAGGTGGTGGGAAGGTGAGGAGTGGGCGACAGAAGAAAAGGCTGAATAAAGAACCTGCACTCAGGCTGTAAGGACTCACCGATACATATTTACAAAGTTCTTCCCCATTGACAGCGCTCCGGAGTGCAGGTCGAGAATAGAGGCCTGGAAAATACAGCAGAGGGAAGACTGTAAATTACCAACCTGTTAGCTACTGGATTCTTTACCGCCACATGCTGGCACAGCAGAGGCTTCTGGGTAATCACACTGCCTGATTGCCATGTGCGGGTCAGGCGCCCTCACTTTCATCACTTAAGGGAGGAAATGTGCGCCGGATAAAAGTTGAGGCTCAGCACCTCCTTTTGTTAGAAAATGATACCTCACAGTCAACAAGCGACTATACAGAGTATACATTGTACAGAGGGAATTTAAGGAACAATACCAGCACATAATCAAATGAAAGAGAATCATAATACATATTAACAACAGCAAAAAGCCATTAGATGAGGGTTCAGGGCTTCCAGCAGTCATGCGGACGCCTGGGGTCCTGAATTATCACAAGTGTCAGCTGATACGTCCCCAGACCGGAGTGTAGAGATCAGCAGGGGGCGCTAGAGTGAACATTACTTCTTATTTTTGTTTTGCAAAGTTAAGAGTATTTAAATTATAGAATAAAACTTTAAAACATTAATATTTTAGACTTTGATAGTTTGATGTGGCAGGTTCCTGTGTACCCCACAGAGTAAGGGCCCTATTGTGCGGGGCGATTATCGGGCAAATTATCGTTGTATTGTTCAAATTTAAATAACCGTATTGTGTTAATGCAGGCAACGATCAAACGACCAGCGAGAAATCATGCATCGTTCGTATGGTGCGGACACCAAATTCATCGTTAATCGTTCAATGTAATTCCACATCATTCCTTCATTTGCTGGGTTCAGATGGAGGAAACGATCATTATCTTAACTAACGACTATTGTTCTGTACAATATGGTGAACGAATTTAGCTTAACCATAAATAATCTTGTTTGCGATTGTTTTTCGGTAATGGATAAAAATGACTTTGTCTAATAGAACCCTTAATCCTATTAGACACCTTACCTCTCCCCGCTCCCGGTCTTCTCTCTTGTGCTCCGCTGCCTTCTGGTCCCGGCGGCTGCAGCATCAGAGTGGGCTGTCAGCTGACAAGCCACTCAGCCAATCACAGGCTGCTGCGGTCCCATCCTGTGATTGGCTGATTGGCTCAAACACTGCTGCTGCCGGCGGGACTGGGAAGCTGCGGAGCACAGGAGAAAAGACAGGGAGAGGTAAGGAAACCGGTGTTTGGACAAGGGTTGCATGGACATCGCTTAATGCCTGATTATTGGACTGTGTAATAGGTCCAGTAAACAAGCGCCCATCTAGCAGATCGGCACTCGTTTACTAAAATGATCTGGCCGTAGTTGGTCTGTGTAATAGGACCTTAGCAAGACATTCAGGAGAAGCGAACGGAGAGGAAGAGCTGCAAGGAGAGAGAAATACATGGAGAGAAAGCCAGGGGAGACAAGGTAAGTAAGAAGGCATGGAAACAAAAAACTAGACAGAAAGGATAGGGAGAATCAGCCTTGCAGGGTAGACAAAGTCCTACAGAGAAGGGGAGACAAAGATCTGCGGTCGACAGCAATACATTTAAAGGGGTAGTCCAACTGGGACACTTTTTTCACAAAAGCCAGGGAGGGGGTGAATGGAATGAATTACATGTACTTACCTTCCCGGCTCCAGCACTGACACCTGCATCCAGCTGCTCCAGTCTTCGGTCTCCTGCCACTTTCTGGTCTGAGACGGGGCTTAAGACGTGACGTCATTCAGCTGCAGAGGTGGGACCCAGCTACAGCCACTGAATGGCTGAGTGGGCCTGAGACGTCACATCTCAAGCCCCGTCTCAGACCAGGAAGTGGCCGAGGGCCCAGGGACTGAAGCAGCTGAATGCGGGCGTCAGCGCTGGAGCCGGGGAGGTAAGTAGATGTAATTGTTTTCATTCACCCCCTTCCTGGCAACTATGAGAAAAAGCGCCCCAGCCAGAGCCCCCCTTTATTTGGCCCCACGATTACTCATGCCTTCTGAAAGTGTGGGCTTGGTCTAATTCAACCTCTAGGGGGAGACAAAGATCTACACAGGATGGCAGGAGAGAAGGCCAGGGGCAAGGCAGACAGAAGCAGATTATAGGAAACCGAAGGTATATATGGCGAGACAGAGTTATATACAGCGAGGCAAGAGAGACAGAGGTATATACAGTGAGACAAAGACACAGAGGTGTATATGCAGTGAGGCAGGGAGACAGAGGTATATGAGACAGAGACACAGAGGTGTATACAGAGAGGCAGGGAGACAGAGGTATATACAGCAAGAAAGAGACACAGAGGTGTATATGCAGTGAGGCAGGGAGACAGAGGTATATGAGACAGAGACAGAGGTATATACAGCGAGGCAAGAGAGACAGAGGTATATACAGTGAGACAGAGACACAGAGGTGTATATACAGTGAGGCAGGGAGACAGAGGTATATACAGTGAGGCAGGGAGACAGAGGTATATACAGTGAGACAGAGACACAGAGGTGTAAACAGCGAGGCAGGGAGACAGAGGTGTATACGGTGAGGCAGGGAGACAGAGGTGTATACGCTGAGGCGGGGAGAAAGTAGCAGCATTATGGCAGGGGGGACAGAAGTGATGACTGGTCCTCCTACTTGCCGGTGTTGGCATTACCAGCAGAGGATGGGGCACCGAGGGTCATGGCATCCTATGGCCAACAATAGCCATTATATATTGCAGCTGGGTTAATACGCAGTGTGTTTCCTACCACAATGTCCTCAGCACAAGCTGGAGCTCTATGGGTAAGGGACAGGCGCAGGGAAGCAGCAGGGGCAGCCATGTTACAGGACATAAGCCTAAATGGAAAACGTCCTGCAGTGCTCTGCGCTCGGCATGAAATCTTTTCCATTTAAAAAACCTGAAACTGGAAAAGGAGATGGCGGGACGTGCGGCCGCTGAGATCCTTTCCAAAAGAATCGGGAGGAGGGAGGGGAAGCAAAAAAAAAAAAAAAAAAAAAAAGGTATAATAAGAGGCTGACAAGTGGACAAATTAGCCGACGCAAAACAGGTCAATAGCCACGGAGGGGGGAGACGTGTGTCCTGGAGGAACGCTTAGCTCCTGAAGAATTGTCAAAAAGGAAGTGGCTCTGATTTATACCAGCGGCTCCTGTAATTGATGACCCGAGATATCGCAGGAAACTAAACTCTGCCAAGGAAGAAACTTTTAGATGTAATATGGGGATGCATATGCATCTCCTGCTGTCCGTAGCTCCCAGCTTCCCGGCTGTCAGTGAAATATCAAACCTGCCTGTCTTGTCACCAGCATAGAGACGTTCATGTGGCGGGGGATTATGACAGGTTGACAGCAGTCCGATTAACCCTAGAGGTGCACTACGGCGTCAGGAGACGTGGATATCATATGGGATCATGTGACTGCCACTGTAATGTGGAGCTGCAGAGAATAGACTTTACAATAGACTTTAAAGGGCTGGTATGACACTGTTAAAAAAGGATCCTCTTTTCTAGACACAGCGCCACCCTATAGTCTATGGTTGCGTCTGGTAATGTAACTTATCCCCATTCACTTGATGAGTAGAGGTCATAACCCCTTACTCTTTTCTCCCCTCTCCCCTTCTCTCCCGGATTCGTAGCTTTGCCTGATCAGTGGAGGTCAAAGGTCAGGGACCCCAACTAGTCAGCACAGTGAAGGGGTCACCGGGGTGTAATAAGCTTACTGTCAAGGGAGTCTTCTAACATTTAGGGATTGTCTAAGGCGGAGAGACCCTTTAATCATCCATATGCTTTAGAAATTTTAAGTGTCACTGTCGTTTATTTATTTATTTGCAGAAATCAATAGTACAGGCGATTTTAAGAAACTTTGTAATTGGGTTTATTAGCCGAAAAATGCATTTTTATCATGAGAATGCAGTTTGAAGCTCTTCCCCCTGTCTTCATGATTGTCTATGGAGAGGGGAGGGGTGGAGGGAGATGAGGCACCAAAACAGAACAACAAAGAGTTAACTTAAAGCTACATCACCGGGCTATCTCCTCTGAAGTCAGCACTGACCTTTTTGACCTCTGAATACCGGCTTTCATACAGCTCCCACTGTGTAATTCTTTGTTCTCTGCGGCGACTAATCTCCCTCCTCCCCCCTCCCCTCTCCATAGTTTACACAGGGCTGGACTGATGTTAAAGAGTGGAGATTTCCTGATAATGAGCAGTGAATGAGAGAGAGGAGGGGGGAGGGGGGCAGGGACCTGGGGAAAATCTTTATGAATGCAGATAATGGCATATTTGCCTTATAAACTCAATTACAAAGTTTCTTAAAATCGCCTGGACTATTGATTTCGGAAAAAAATGATGTAATGATGTGAGATCTCTATGGCAAATGGCACCTCAGCATTGAATGTTCATTTCTGCAGCATATACTATATACCAATAAGAAGTTCAGACCTCCCATTAACTACAATAGAGGTAAGGGGTTCTCTAAAGTAATAATAAGAGATCTGGCAGTGGTTGGGGCTTCTGCATTGTTATTGGCAGCAAAATCGAGAGATGATCTATAAATCGGGAGCCACATATTCACCCCCCTATTATATAGAGACTATCCGCCATAATAAAACAAGCGTTCCCCTTTCTTCCCCCACTATGAGGACTTGTTGGGTAGGAGCCTAGAAATGTTGATGGGAAGGCTTTCTCGCCATGTGATGTGTATTACCAGAGCCCGGCAGCTGGGATTACAATGAGTGCGGCGATGGCCGGGACAATCTCCCCCGCACACATTTTCACTTTCAGCTATGAAAGCACAGGATGGATTACTCGCTTCACAGCTAGAGGGGCTCGTGAAATGTGTTGAAAAGCCTGAATTAATCTGTCGAAGCCTCGGATATCCAATACTCACCCCTCCGTCAGAGCCTCCGAGGGACAATCCCGCCTCAGCTATCCTGTAGGAAAACACAAGAGTCAGTAATGAGAGACAGCCGCTCACCGCCGGCTGGCACGCGCTCCTATACTGATGGAATTCAATAGGTGTCGTGCAAACCTGTGTATATATATATATATATATATATATATACATACAAGAAGCCAGGGTATAGTGTTATACCAGGAGCTGTGAAGTGGGCAGACTGGGGAGGGAGGGGGAACACATTTTCCTCCAGGAGAATGGGGGGTCTGTGTGCTCAGACATCAATCACCATCCCGGGTCCTGATCTTCTGGGCTTAAGGAAACAGAGAACTGGAAAATATTTCCCAGATAACTTTATCCGTAACTGGAAACAGAAGTTAGCGGCTCTCATCTGTAGAACAGAAGCCTGATTTACTTGACCGATTGTGGTGGAAGCTCCAGGGGACTGGGCTGTCAATCAAAGGTGGGAATGACCCTTAATATTTAAGGGAGTCCACCATACAAGTAAAGGTTTTCCATCACACCCGACCCCCTATCTCCACATCTGTCGGTTGTTGGTCGGGAGAGCCCCATACACCTTAGATTGACAGCCAAAACCACCAAAAGCAACGGGTTCGTCCGACTAAAGTCTAAGGTGTATGAGGACCTAATGCACTCACAATGGCTGCCATTGCTTCCTATTCAGAAGCATAACACGCACATTACTATGCTTAAAGCGACTCTGTACCCACAATTTGACCCCCCCAAACCACTTGTATCATCGGATAGCTGCTTTTTAATCCAAGATCTGTCCTGCAGTCCGTTTGGCAGGTGATGCAGTTATTGTCATAAAAAAATACTTAAAATTGCAGCTCCTCGCCCTACGGGCGTATCTGTGCCCTAACTTTGCACCACCCCTCCGTCCCTCCTCCCCGCCCTCCTCATCATTAGGAATGCTCCAGGCAGATTGCTTCCTATTCCCCACCTGTGTTACCACGGCACATGGGCTGGATCATTAAGACACATGTGCAATGTTCAGACAGAAGTAAATGTTCCGGTGGCATTCCTAATGATGAAGAGGGTGGGGAGGAGGGACAGAGGGGTGGTGCAAAGTTAGGGCACAGATACTCCCGTAGGGCACGGAGCTGCAATTTTAAAAGTAATTTTTTATGACAATAACTGCATCCCCTGCCGAACGGACCGCAGGACAGATCTTGGATTAAAAGCAGATATCCGAAGGTACAAGTGGTTTGGGGGGGGGGGGGGTCAGATTGTGGGTACAGAGTCGCTTTAAAAGGACTAGAAATAGCAAAGCTCCATAGGCAGTAATGGAGCAGCATTATTTCCCAGCTGCCGCAGTTATACGCATCAGAAGAGGTCAGCGTCCGGTCTCATCACATCTCCAGGACTATTTGCTCTCAGTAAACTGTACATCCCGCTGCGTGATCTAGGGCTGCAATTTTGTGTAATATAATGGATTTAATTTAAAATTCTGCAGAATCTGCTGGAAAATCGTCATAATTATTATAACTAATACTTAACGTCTCGCTTCATGGGTCTGTGATTATTACAGCGCTGCCCACAGTATACAACAGCAGCTGTACGGAATACTAAAATGTCAGCTAAGGGGTTAAAAACAGTTAATCAATACTTATTCATAAAAATTCTACCCATTGTGGTAAGGACTATACGATTTTTCTCCCCCTACTATATGACCCCTCTGTTAGAGTTTCCCATCTAGTAGCATGTCACATCTGCTTTGGTCTTCAGAATTACAGCAATTTGTTGTGGCACAGATCCCACCGGGTGATGAAATCGTTCTGCAGGAATATCGGCCCATGCGGACAAGATGGCTTCTCACACTAGATGGAGATCCTGACATCGTCAGAATAGCCTGTTCTACCAAGTCCTGGCCTAAACTGTTCACACCTGACAAGATGGACTTATTGATTATTGTTGGATCCATCTGACCAGCCATGTTTCTCTGCAGAGATCTGGATCCATCTGACCAGCCATATTTCTTTACAGAGATCTGGAACCAGCTAACTAGGTCATGTTTCTCAACGGAGATCTGGATCCATCTGACCTGTCTTTTTTCTCCATAAAAATCTGGATCCATATGAGCAGCCATGTTTCTCCATAAAGAAACTGATTAATGTGACCATGCCACAGAGATCTGGATCCATCTGACTGGGCCATGTTTCTCCACAGAGATCTGGATCCATCTGACTGGGCCATGTTTCTCCACAGAGATCTGGATCCATCTGACTGGGCCATGTTTCTCCTCAGAGATCTGGATCCATCTGACTAAGCCATGTTTCTCCACAGAGATCTGGATCCATCTGACTAAGCCATGTTTCTCCTCAGAGATCTGGATCTATCTGACTAAGCCATGTGTCTCCTCAGAGATCTGGATCCATCTGATTAAGCCATGTTTCTCCTCAGAGATCTGGATCCATCTGACTAAGCCATGTTTCTCCACAGAGATCTGGATCCATCTGACTAAGCCATGTTTCTCCTCAGAGATCTGGATCTATCTGACTAAGCCATGTGTCTCCTCAGAGATCTGGATCCATCTGATTAAGCCATGTTTCTCCTCAGAGATCTGGATCCATCTGACTAAGCCATGTTTCTCCACAGAGATCTGGATCTATCTGACTGGGCCATGTTTCTCCTCAGAGATCTGGATCCATCTGACTAAGCCATGTTTCTCCTCAGAGATCTGGATCCATCTGACTAAACCATGTGTCTCCTCAAAGATCTGGATCCATCTGATTAAGCCATGCTTCTCCTCAGAGATCTGGATCCATCTGACTGGGCCATGTTTCTCCACTGGTCAGTGACACAATTTCTCTCTTTTGCCCCTTGGAGTCTCATCATTCTGCCTCTCGTAGACACAATGGCCTCTGGTCTGATCGTCTGTTGTTATCGCCCATCCATGATGAGGAGCGGTGAGCTATTGATTCGGTCACCCCCTCTTCTTTCTCAAAACGGTTCCTAACATCCTCCAACCTCTTTTGACCACATCCACATCATCTCCTTTCGCTGGTCATGATCTCACCAATCTGAAGGCTGACAGTGAGACTGTCACACCTGGCCCTGGGTATTCTAGCCCCAAACACCGGGCTTTGCCCCATAACAGATGACTGGATTTTCCCTGGATCTATCATATGTATGGGACAAATTTCGTAGCTTACCTCAGCATCCTCCTGGCCTCCTCTTGGGTTATCACAGCATCGGTCACCGCTCGCCCACACTTCAGTGGGGTGCACCCTTGGAGGAGAAAAAGAAAGCGTTATCCTATGTACCAATAATTCCGATAAACAATTATTAAATCATAGAAAGTACAATGCGTACATCCAGCCAAGCGTATAAAAATAACCTTTAATTTCAATTATGAAGGAAAAACACCCCCCCACACCGGAGCGCGCAGCCGCTTTATGGCGCCCGGGGGTGACGCCACTTATCTCAGTAGCATTCACATTCACATTTTGATATTTTTTTTTCCTGGCAGCTCCTGAGTTTACATATTTTTAGACAAGAGGACGTGGGCGGCTAATACCGCGCTTTGGCTTCCAAAAAAACAACGTAATCGTCTCGTAAATAATCAATGGAGGGCTTTAACCCCTTCCCGGCCAGGTGTTTGCAGCTGTTCGCTCAGGAAGCCCATGAGACCGACCGCCGCTTAATAGCCACCCAGAAGGCATGAAAGAAACGCCGAATTCTCATGAAATCGGAACAGATGTAATTAATTTCCAGCCGACACGAGATGTTTTGTGGCTCGTGCCAAGAATGTTCTGACGGTGAGGAGTGAGCGTTCCCCGCGGGCTGCAGATAATGGATGAAACGACTGCCCCTGTTCTGTTGTCAGGTCTCTGTCCCCCCGCCGCCAGCCCTCAGGCGCTAAGACGGGCTCGGTGACAGGTCGTGACACCTTGGTGGGGGCCGCCATCAGAGGAATAGACAGCTGCCTGACACATAGACACAAGTCTGCCCTTTCCTACCTGCTGCAAAGTTTCACACATCAGGACATGAAAAGAGCGCAGCGTGTCGTTCTAGATGGAGAGAGCTGGCCTGAGAGGGTGTTTAGTCTTGGCAATCTTCCTTGTGTCTCGCAGCTCCATTTTACCAGATGCTGCTTGTACTTGATGACAACCGATGATGTCACCCAGCTTTCCTGACTGATTATGTGTTACATCCCCATAGGAAAGCTGGGTGACATCCCGCAGGAGCCATAATAGGCTAATCCTGGTTGTCAGGCCTCTTTACTAATCACTGTAGTTATGCAATACACCCCCTGCATATAACATATAACCAGGGCTGTCGGCATTCAGGGGACTAGAAAAGCTGGGTACCTTACTTTGCAGATGTAATACAAAAATGCCTGCATGGGAAGCCCACTAGCAGAGCGATACATCCCCAACTTCAACTGTATTTTATAACTACATAGATAAGCCATTCAGGTTACTGGGAAAGATGGGTAGTATCACCGTCAGAAGGTGTAATGTACTGGTATACTGGTTGTCAGCCAGCTTTCCCACACTCCAGGATGTGTAGGCTCCCTAGTTATGTAACACATCCCCCACCTATTACACTGTATAGCGAGATCGACCATTCAGAGCTGAAGGAAAGCTGGATGCTCACCCCTGCAGTTAAGCCCCCTTATTGGCTGTCACGCAGCTTTCCCAAGACCCAAGTTTCCTTAGTGATTTGACACATAGACTGTATACCTAGGGTGATCTGCCATTCAGTGCATTAGGAAAGCTGGGTGAGATCTGCAGGATCTCCAATGATAATGATATAAGGAAGTAACATATCTCCTGCTCAGACTGTAGGCACTAGAAAAGTTGGGTGACATTAACCGGGTTGACGTGCATCCATATTGGTTATTATTTCCTATAAGTCTCCCAAGTTATGTGACACCTAGGTGTGCTTAGTTTGTGCTTAGACCTGCTTAGTTTGAATAACTATTGTGATAAGCCATTCAGTTTACTCGGAAAGCTGTGTGAGATCAATTGGAGGAAACCGAATGCATCCATTCAGGCTATTAACAGCACTGTTCAAGAGGAACTACGGGTAAAATCTGACACAGTGCTCTCTGCTGCCACCTCTGTCCATGTCAGGAACTGTCCAGAGCAAGAGAGGCTTTCTATGGGGAATTGCTACTGCTCAGGACAGTTCCTGACATGGACAGAGGTGGCAGCAGAGAGCACTGTGTCGGACTGGAAAGAATACACCACTCTCTGGAGGACATACAGCAGCTGATAAGTACTGGAAGACTGGATATTTTTACATAGAGGAAAATTACAAATCTATATGACTTTCTGAAACCAGTTAATTTGAAAGAAAAATATTTTTGCCAGAGTACCCCTTTAAGCTCCTGACATTTTTTCACCCTTTTTCCACACCAACGTCAGATTTCCTCACTAGGGCGATCAGCCATTTAGTGCGTCAGAAAAGCTGGGTGATGCAGTATGTGTAAACATGGTACCACTTACCAACATACACTCATCAAAATGGCTGAATGAAGAAATCTCTACAACCCTCTCCATTTTAGTCTATGGAAGTCGCCACTAGGGGGAGCTCTCTGCATACAAAGTTCTATTGAACTCCATAACACATCTGTATGCACTAAGCTCCCTCTAGAGGAGGATGCACAAGTGTATCTCTTAGCTCTATAGCTGTGTATGGGAATTGGTAGTGGACACATGATACTGAAAGATGGACATTCCCTTTAAATTAAACATCCCAAGGCCATTCATCATCTTTGTTTTGCAGCCGTCTCTCCCGTTCCTATTATTAACCACTGTTTTCTTTCCAGAAATAACAGTCTGCCGTCTCCATTCATTAATCTTTCTGGATCCCGACCTAATAATCCGCAGCGCTGCGCTGCAATCCCAATAAATGTGACACGGAAAAATACGCTGCAATAATCCTCGCATGAGAAAGCAAGTCTGTCACCGAGCCAGCGAGGAGCCATGAAAAATCTGCTGCCGCTGTGCCGCCAGAGCGCCCACTCAATAACCCGCACCTTCAATATTTGCCATCTGGATGACAAAAATAAAAATGTGATATTTTCGGAGCCCCCTATTGTTGTACTGGGTGTAATAAAAGGTGCGGGAGCGGAAGCTGTGGGGGAGAAACAATGCACCGGGCTGAGGACGTGTTCCTGGTATTGAAGGGGCCGCAGCATCACAATGAGGCCAATGTATTATACAGTGATCCTCCAGGAACTGCAAAGAGTGTAAGGAGCGGCATGTATACGGCCAGCTACGGGCTAGGACTCTAGGGACCCAGGTCACAGCCAAAGTCATTGTGTGTACATACATTACATTACTTGCCCTGTATTATACTCCAGAGCTGCACTCATTATTCTGCTGGTGGGGTCACTGTGTACACACATTACATTACTTTTCCTGTACTGCTCCTCAGTTATATCCTATATTATACCCCAGAGCTGCACTCACTATTCTGCTGGTGCGGTCACTGTGTACATACATTACTGATCCTGAGTTACATCCTGTATTATACTCCAGAGCTGCACTCATTATTATGCTGGTGGGGTCACTGTGTACACACATTACTTATCCTGTACTGCTCCTTAGTTATAGGCTATGTTCACACTACGTAAAGAGACCGGCCGTTCCGTGACCCGGAACGGCCGGTCTCAGCCCAGATAATTCCGGCCGGCACTTAAGTACCGGCCGAATGATCTTTCCGGCCGCAGTGTTCTGATGCGGGCGCATTAGTGCACACCCGCTTCAGAACTGCCCATAGCACACAATGAAGCAAGCGGCCAGAGCCGCTCGCTTCATTGTGTGAACTGACAGGTCTTTCTGTGGCCGCTATTCACTGAATTGTGGCCGCAGAAAACTGACCCTGTATTATACTCCAGAGCTGAACTCACTATTCTGCTACTTTACTTTCTTTCCAATTCCATGGTTTGTGTGTCAGTCCTCACTGCAATCCTAGATTTCTATTAACCAGCTGGGAAGCTTGGGATAAATTGAAGCGATGGCGTTTCTTTTAGGTCATCAGTATGCGGTGCGGGGTCCGCAGTCTCCGGCGCTCAGTGTTATTATCTACAGTCATCATGCACACCCGTGATGACTTCCCTCCATTAATATTGACAGACAGCTCCCCCCTCCCCCAATGTTTGGGCTCCATGTAGAATGTAAAGTAAGGCAGTAAATGTAATATAGAACACTAGAGACAAGCGGCCGTCCTTCTTGTAAAAGCCGCCGTCACCTCTGACGATAGAAAATGTTACTCTGGCGGCGTTTTACCTCCAAGAACAAAATGTTTCTGTGCTTGCTCGGAATCCATCACTTGTGCACGCAGCACCAGAGAGGCGATCTGCTGACAGCTATTCACTATGCGCTCGCTCTGGCTGTAATAAGGACGGCGGCTCTGGGCTGCATCTGCATTACTGGTGCAGGAGCTCCCCCTTGTGGAGGAAGTGCTTATGACAATGCAGACATCTGTCACTAGGACCGGACTGACAGCTCCATACTAATCAGATAGGTAACAGTGCCCCCTGCAGGACAGCAGCTTACCTGGAATTCATCCTGTATACAGAGGAAATAGCTGGTTGTATACCTCTCCGCCGGAACAGCCCGCTCTGTCACCCTACATGACAGATGGGGAACCTCCGGCCCTCTAGTTGTTGCAAAACTACAATTCGCTTTGGCTTTTCATTCATGATGGGGATTGTAGTTTTGCAACAACTGGAGGGCTGAAGGTTCCCCATCCCTGGCCTACATAATATCAGCACTGAAATACTCTGTGCTGGTAAGAGATCCTGCTCTTCCACTATATATGGCTTTCAGTCTGTGACCTCCTCATAGCCTGAAACAAGATCAACACAAGCCTCTCCTTAAATAATCTGTGCTGCAGGGACTATGCACTATGTAGCTCCCACTAGACTCCATCGCCCTCCTCAACCCCTGTCCTTTCTATGATCACTACCTGTGTGCAACCACGATTACTATACCTCAAAGTTTGGCTTAATTCGCTCCTGAAATACTCTGTGCTGTACAGAGATCCCACTCCCTTAATATATGCCCCTCCCCAAACAGTCACTATCGCCCTCCTTACCTTAAAGAGAACCAATAATGGGCGAAAAAAAAAATAATAATTTACGCTAATTAGATGTATAATGCAGGGCTCCAGATGGCGACCAAAATGGTCGCCAATGCGACTGATGTTTTGCAAATGGCGCCCAGATTTATTAATCTGGGCGCCATTTGCGACTGGCCCCGGCGGCGGCGCGCTGTCTCTTTAAGTATCCCCGGCTGATGCGCGGCTGCCGGGGGTATCCCGTCCTATCCCCGGCAGCGCGGCGCATCAGTGAGCTGCCTGGGGCCCTGACTTCCGGCACAGGAAGCGCGCGTCAGAGACGCTTCCTGTGTCAGAAGTCACAGCCCCGGCGTACAGGGAGCTCACTGACGCGCCGCGCATCAGCCGGGGACAGCGTCCGAAGAAGAAGAGGATCGCCGGGGGAGCGGGTTGTCAGGTGAGTTTGTGTGTTTGTTTTTTTTAAATACTGCTTAGCATAGAGGAAAGGGGGGGGCATCTATAATGGGGGGAGAAGAGAAGGGGGGCATCTATAATGGGGGGAAGAGAAGGGGGGGCATCTATAATGGGGGGAAGAGAAGGGGGGGCATCTATAATGGGGGGAGAAGAGGGGCCATCTTCAAGGGGGGGAGAGGGGGCTAGCTATAAGGGGAGGGGGTATCTATAAGGGGGGGAGAAGAGGGGGCATCTATAATGGGGAGGAGGAGGGGGCATCTATAATGGGGGGGAGGAGGGGGCATCTATAATGGGGGGGAGGAGGGGGCATCTATAATGGGGAGGAGGAGGGGGCATCTATAATGGGGAGGAGGAGGGGGCATCTATAATGGGGGGGAGGAGGGGGCATCTATAATGGGGGTAGAGGGGGTCATCTATAAGGGGAGGGGGTATCTATAAGGGGGGGGAGAAGAGGGGGGCATCTATAATTGGGGGGAGGAGGGGGCATCTATAATGGGGAGGAGGAGGGGGCATCTATAATGGGGGTAGAGGGGGTCATCTATAAGGGGAGGGGGTATCTATAAGGGGAGGAGAAGAGGGGGCATCTATAATGGGGAGGAGGAGGGGGCATCTATAATGGGGGGGAGGAGGGGGCATCTATAATGGGGGGAGGAGGGGGCATCTATAATGGGGGGAGGAGGGGGCATCTATAATGGGGGTAGAGGGGGTCATCTATAAGGGGAGGGGGTATCTATAAGGGGGGGAGAAGAGGGGGCATCTATAAGGGGGGGAGAAGAGGGGGCATCTATAATGGGGGGGAGGAGGGGGCATCTATAATGGGGGGGAGGAGGGGGCATCTATAATGGGGGGGAGGAGGGGGCATCTATAATGGGGGTAGAGGGGGTCATCTATAAGGGGAGGGGGTATCTATAAGGGGGGGAGAAGAGGGGGCATCTATAATGGGGGGGGAGGAGGGGGAATCTATAATGGGGGTAGAGGGGGTCATCTATAAGGGGAGGGGGCCATCTATAAGTGTAGGGCAAACTGGCTGCAGACACTGGGAGATAGATATATGCACAATTATTATTATCAGGGCCCCTCAGGTGTCTGTATTGTAGGGGGTCACTTGCATTAGTCACTAGGTGAGAGATATATCTATCTATATACACATCTTGTGGGGGGTCACTATGGCTGCAGTCATAAGTCTAGCTCAGTATGTATAGACTGTTGCAAGCTTTTAAAGGGAACCTGTCACCCCCGGTGACGGGGTGACAGGCTCCCAACCCCCCGTTAGAACCCCCTATACTCACCTCATCGCGCCGGGTCCCGCTTCTGGAGGTGGTCAGGTCACGGAGATCTCAGCCGCTGCAGCCCGGCGTGCGCTGAGAGATGAGTCCAACACTCATAGAGAATGACGGAGCACTGGACTCTCCCGTCATTCTCTATGAGCGTTGGACTCATCTCTCAGCGCACGCCGGGCTGCAGCGGCTGAGATCTCCGTGACCCGACCATCTTCAGAAGCGGGACCCGGCGCGATGAGGTGAGTATAGGGGGTTCTAACGGGGGGTTGGGAGCCTGTCACCCCGTCACCGGGGGTGACAGGTTCCCTTTAAAATCAAGTTCAGAAGAGTAAGCCTCATTAAAAGGCTAGCCAAGTGCAGCTGAAGTACTGAGTCAGACTGTATATGGTTGTCAAGTTGCAAGTTTCCATGTTGAACATTTTCAAACTAAGAAAAGAAAGGATCTAAAGGAGGAGGAGGCTGCCGTGGCCTCTGCACACAGTAAGTCCCATGTAACATAACATTAATTTTACATGGTTTAAAATGTTGGCGACCAAATATTCTATTTGGCGCCTAAATTTTTCAGGTTAGGAGCCAATGGCTCCTAGGTAAATTTTTTAGTCTGGAGCCCTGTAATGTGATTTTTTAAATATTTGTAAATATAATTAATTATTTTTATTGTTCCGTTTTTTCACTGTACACAATGTCATTTCCTGTCTCGAGCCGGCTGTTTTCAAAAGAGCCGGCGCGAGACAGGAAGCTACCGACATGCAGAGCGGCAGCAAGGCCGGGGGGGCGCCATCTTGATTACGTCATTTGCGTTCCAGCGGTGGAACGCAAGGAACATAATCAAGATGGCGGCGCCTGGCTCGAACAAGAGGATCAGGTAAAGTATAAGATACAGACTGCAAAGGCAGTCTGTATCCTCATAAGACGACAAAATGAAGATAAAAACTGCCTTTGCAGTCTGTATCTTATACTTTACCTGATCCTCTTGTCCGCTGCACAAAGGCCGGTCGCCGCCATCTTGATGACGTCACTTGCGTTCCAGCGGTGGAACGCAAAGTGACGTAATCAAGATGGAGGCCCCCGGCCTTCGTGCAGAGAAAAAGAGAATTGTGTAAAGTATAGGATACAGATGCAAAGGCAGTCTGTATCTTCATAGACAGACTTAGGGAGAGCTGCACATTGATAATAGGGATAGTTAGTTTTAGGTGATAGGTTCTCTTTAAAGAAGTCCGGCGAAAATGTTTATTAAAGTATTGTATTGTCCTCCAAAAGTTATACAAATCCCCAATATTCACTTATTACGGGAAATGCTTGTAAAGGGCTTTTTTCCTGCACTTACTACTGTATCAAGGCTTCACTTCCTGGATAACATGGTGATGTCACTTCCTGGATAACATGGTGATGTCACTTCCTGGATAACATGCTGATGTCACTTCCCGGATAACATGGTAATGTCACTTCCTGGATAACATGGTGATGTCACTTCCTGGATAACATAGTGATGTCACTTCCTGGATAACATAGTGATGTCACTTTCTGGATAACATGGTGATGTCACTTCCTGGATAACATGGTGATGTCACTTCCTGGATAACATGGTGATGTCACTTCCTGGATAACATGCTGATGTCACTTCCTGGATAACATAGTGATGTCACTTTCTGGATAACATGGTGATGTCACTTCCCGGATAACATGGTGATGTCACTTCCTGGATAACATGCTGATGTCACTTCCTGGATAACATAGTGATGTCACTTTCTGGATAACATGGTGATGTCACTTCCCGGATAACATGGTGATGTCACTTCCTGGATAACATGGTGATGTCCCTTCCTGGATAACATGGTAATGTCACTTCCTGGATAACATGGTGATGTCACTTCCTGGATAACATGGTGAAGTCACTTCCTGGATAACATGGTGATGTCACTTCCTGGATAACATAGTGATGTCACTTTCTGGATAACATGGTGATGTCACTTCCCGGATAACATGGTGATGTCACTTTGTGGATAACATGGTGATGTCACTTCCTGGATAACAGGGTGATGTCACTTCCTAGATAACTTGGTGATGTCACTTCCTGGATAACAGGGTGATGTCACTTCGTGAATAACATGGTGATGTCACTTCCTAGATAACTTGGTGATGTCACTTCCTGGATAACATGGTGATGTCACGACCTGACTCCCAGAGCTGTGCGGGCTGTGGCTGCTGGAGAGGATGATGGCAGGGGGATGCTCAGTGTCCCTCCAGTGCCCTGTGTCCCTCAGTGTCCCCCTGCCATCCTCCTCTCCAGCAGCCACAGCCCGCACAGCTCTGGGAGTCAGGTCGTGACATCACCATGTTATCCAGGAAGTGACATCACCATGTTATCCAGGAAGTGACATCACCATGTTATCCAGGAAGTGACATCACCAAGTTTTCCAGGAAGCGACATCACCATGTTATCCAGGAAGTGACATCACCAAGTTTTCCAGGAAGTGATATCACCATGTTATCCAGAAAGTGAAGCCTTGATGCAGTAGTAAGTGCAGGGTAAAAAAAAGGCACGTTATAAGAATTTCCCGTAATAAGGATGAGGATTGAGGATTTGTATAACTTTTGTAGGGCAATACAATACTTTAATAAAAAATAATTTCGGACTTCTCCTTTAACCCCTTAGCGACCCATGACGTATCTGATACGTCATGGCGCCGCGGGGGGTGTTCAGCGCGGGGTCCCGCCGGGACCCCGCTCTGAACGGCGCTGATCCCGGCTGACACGTACAGCCGGGCATTGCCTCTGTTAGCCGGCGCGGGTCCCGTTGCCGCGCCGGCTAATTAAGCACTTCAATGCAGCTGTCAAACCTGACAGCTGCATTGAAGTGCTTTATGCACACTATCCCTGGTGTCTAGTGGGTCGGATCTCCCCCCCGCGATGCGATCGCGGGGGGGAGATCCGTTCTTCTGCCCGTGCCGGGCCTCAGCGTCGGAATGACCGATCTCATGGATCTTTGCTGTGTATATACACAGCATTGATCTCTATGAGAGATCAGTGCTATGTATATACAAGCCCCCCAGGGGGGCTTCTAGTCCATGTAAAAAAAAAAGTAAAAAAGTGTTTTTATTAATAAAAAATCCCCTCCCCTAATAAAAGTCCAAATCACCCCCCTTTTCCCATTTTATAAATATAAATTAATAAATAAATAAACATATTTAGTATCGCCGCGCGCGTAATCGCCGAACTATTAATTAATCACATTCCTGATCTCGCACGGTAAACGGCGTCAGCGCCAAAAAATTCCAAAGTGCAAAATTGCGCATTTTTGGTCGCATCAAATCCAGAAAAAATGTAATAAAAAACGATCAAAAAGTCGTATATGCGTAATCAAGGTACCGATAGAAAGAACACATCATGGCGCAAAAACTGACACCTCACACAGCCCCATAGACCAAAGGATAAAAGCGCTATAAGCCTGGGAATGGAGCGATTTTAAGGAACGTATATTTGTTAACAATGGTTTGAATTTTTTACAGGCCATCAGATACAATATAAGTTATACATGTTATATATCGTTGTAATCGTAACGACTTGAGGAACATGCATAACAAGTCAGTTTTACCATAGGACGGACGGCGTAAATGCAAAACTCCCCAAAATCAAAACAAATTCGTTTTTTTTTTCAATTTGACAGCGCAAATGATTTTTTTCCGGTTTCGCAGCATATGTTATGGAAAAATAATGCCGGTCATTGCAAAGTACAATTGGTTTCGCAAAAAATAAGCGCTCATATACGTCTCTAGGTGAAAAAATGCAAGCGCTATGGACTTTTAAACTTAAAATGGAATAAGCAAAAGCGCAAAAACGAAAATAGGCTTTGACCTTAAGGGGTTAATGGCCAGGTCAGTAACTTCCATAAGATGACCTTGTCTTCTGCTTAAATACTTTGTGCTGCCAAGATACCTTGCTACTTATATGTTTCTCATTCTGTGACCCACTAGCTTCCATAGCCCTGATCTCACTATGGTCAGGAATAGCCAGGTCACTACCCACCACTTATTCCACACACTGAAATACTCTGTGCTGCTGGGGTACCCTGTACAATTTTCTATGTAGCTTTCAGTCTCTGACCTCATGCTGTTTTTATTTATTGCATCAAATCATGGCCCTGCCCCTTTAAAGTGCAGGAAAGTCCTCACTCCTAAAAAAAAATTTGCTTACTCCTGTCCTGAAATACTCTGTGCTGCTGAAAGACACTGTTGTTTTGCTATATAGATCTCTCCAGCTAGTCTCTAGAACCCGTCCTCATATTTGCAGCATGGTCACTACCAGGCACACTCTTCTTCTGAAACACTCTGTGCTGCAGGGGGACCCTGCTCCTTCCACTATGTAATTCCCTCCTATTTCTCTCTATTCATCTCCTGACATTGTGATGCTGCCATTTACATCTGGACATATACATCCTGGTCTTCACGACGATCACCAGAGGCACAAGATCTGCACAGTCTTCCTTAAATACTCTGTGCTGCAGGTGAGCCAGCTCCTTCAACTATTCAATCCTTAGTCACTGACCTCCCACGTCTCTAGTCTTCTCCTGGCATTTTCTGCTATGGAAATTTAAGGGGGTTCTTCCCGGTCTGATCACAAGATGCAGCCACATATGGCAACAAGCCACTGTGTCTGGATAAAGGGGCCCGCTGCTCCTCAAACAAGCCCCGTGGGCCCCTCCATTCTGCTGATCTAAGAGCGTCTCAGAAATCCCACCGATTACACGTCCCAAGGATAGGCGATCAGCAATTATTCCTAGAAAAGCCCTTTAATGTCAGTGCACTGTGTACACTGTGATTTAATATCCCTCCAGAGCTGAAATCTCCAGCTTCTCTAAAGAGCAGCCAGAGGTTGATAAACACAGCAAACTCAAGTGAATGAGAGAGCGAATGCAGAGAAAGCTTTCTATCCTCTCAATACATAAGCTCAGAGAGCGAGGCATTCGCTTTCACGTGGTAAATCCGCAGCGAAATACAGATGAGGAGGAGGCAGGCCAGAAGCCGCAGCACAAAGAGACTAGGCACAAAAAGTAAACTTATATCTGATCCCGGGAAAGCTGGGTGACCACCACTGACTACTCGCCCAGCTTTTCCAGACTTCTGAATGTCAAGTCTTTATAAGCAATTCCGGCTATTTCTGAATAGGCTGAACGACCACTGGTTACAACTCAGCTTTTCCAGACTTCAGAATGGCATGCTCCTACATTACCAGCTGCTGTGGGGAAAGCTGGAGGAAGACTTATAAGAACGACCTAGCCCTTTGAGTTTCCTGACAGTCATGTTTGCGTATATAGCCGCATTAGCAATTGGAAAGGCAGGTGACAACCATTGTGGTTATCACGCATCTGTGCCAGAACTCTATTGTCCAACCTGACTTAATATGCACTGCTCATCTAGGGCCGTATATGTCGACTAGGGTGCTTTTCAGGAGTTTGGGAAAGCTGGGTCCAGGCATACTCTCTCAATCGGGCATCAGAGAGACACAACTGTACAGTGGTTATCCAGGTCAGTAAGGCAGTCGCCCAACACCCAGCAGGTATTCTGCACAGGTCCCATTACAAGTATAATACCCATGGACCATAATTACCTGGGGTCAACAGCAACCTGAGCGCTCGGTGTGCCGCCGCGTCTCTTTCTGCCTGATGTCAGATAGGGTAGTACAGTATAACTGAATAAAGAACAACCTGAAGGATGTGGAGAAGAGGGGGATGGGGGTTACGGATGCAGAGAGTCCCTACCTGGCAATGTGATGGTAGAACAGCTGGGGTATACGCTGCAGGTATCACACTCCGGAGGGTACCTAATCTCCTGTGACCTTTCCCCCAATGTGGGATGATAGATCACAATGTATTCAGTGCAGCATCTGTTACCTGCAGAGAGGAGGTGTGGGGGGGGCACCGAGCCGGATAATCTCATCACACTGTGTGGGTACAATGGTCCTGGGTTCCTCCTCCACATCTGTCTCTCATCTTCCCAGCTCAATAAGACGTCTCCCAGGAGCCGCACACATCAGCGTCTGCCCTGTTCTGCTTCCTGATTTACTGAGTCTCCTACCTGCGGCGCCCCGGCGAGGAGAGAAGAAGGGCAGGAGGGGCAGACACGCTCCCAGACAACCCTCTAAGGACAAGGTCTGCAACCTGTGGCTGTCTAGCTGCTGCAAAACCAGGGCTGTGGAGTTGAAAAGCCGCAGCTCCGACTCCAACTTCTGAATTTTATCAGGACCAACTCCGACTCGGACTCCTGCTCCTTCATAAATGGCCGGTCAGATACCAGGGGAGTTATTTATCACACTGGCTCAGCAGCTTCTCCCTAATGTCTTACATGATCCTGGGGCGACTTCTGAGGGAATTAGGAAACATATAAAGCAGATTTTCCTGTGTGTGCAGTAGATGCAGCCAGTCTCCAGCCTCCATGTCCTGAACTACTCACAACTAGACTAGATGGAGCAGGTGGTCTTTACCTGCTGACAATCTTCTATGTTTCTAACTAAATATTCACCATACACACAGAAACACTGCCAGATCCCTTTGATATAGATGTCAGCCATAGTGATATAGAGGGGGTCACACATAGTGATATAGAGAAGTCACACATAGTGATATAGAGGGGTCACTGTGGGTGTGGGGGCACGCCATAGTGCACACGCACACACACACACACACACACACACACACACACAGCCTGCTGCAGCCATAGCGCACACACACAGCCTGCTGCAGCCAAAGCACACACACACACAGCTGCAGCCATAGCACACACACAGCCTGCTGCAGCCATAGCACACGCACACACACACACACACACACACAGCCTGCTGCAGCCATAGCACACGCACACACACACACACACACACACACACACACACACACACATACAGCCTGCTTCAGCCATAGCATGCATACACACACACACATACACAGCTGCAGCCATAGCATACACACACAGCCTGCTTCAGCCATAGCATACATACACACACAGCTGCAGCCATAGCATACACACACGCACACACACACAGCTGCAGCCAAAGCATACACACACAGCCTGCTTCAGCCATAGCATACATACACACACAGCTGCAGCCATAGCATACACACACGCACACACACACACAGCTGCAGCCATAGCATACACACACACACACACTGACACAGCTGCAGCCATAGAACACTGAAGAAAAACACCACATCGAGGACTGAGGCTACTGCTACACTACTTATGTCTTCTCCTCCTCCTCCTCTATATTACACAGGATATCTTCATATTACACTGCTGCTCATATACAGTCATCCAGCATCCAGGGAGAGAACAGCACAGATCTCCCCCCACACAATGGACTCTTCCAGCTCAGAAACAAACTGCCAGATAGTGACCGACAACTTTTCCTCGACTCCCCCTTATGAAATAGGGACAGTGTCCTATTATAATGGTGCTCATAATATATATTGATGAGCAAAACTTATAAACATCATATCAAAACTTAATTTTAAATTGTTCTAAGATTTTTTTTAAAGCTGGAGTTGGAGTCGGTAAATTAGTTCCGACTCCGACTCCACAGCCCTGTGCAAAACTACAACTCCCAGCATACCTGGACATCCGTTGTGGTTTTGCAACAACAGAAAAGCCACTGGTTGGAGACGAAGTAAAACGTCACAGATCCAACACCTTGACACCATCCAAAATATATATCTCACACAGACCGATTGCATTATACTGTATTGCATTGTGGGAGATACAGCCTCAACGACCTAAGTGTATTATAGAATGCAACACTAAGTCTCCCGCAATGCACCAAAGCACAGGCAGGGGGCAGCAGAGAGCTAAGACGACCCCCGGCCAAAGCGACCGCAGCTTTGGATGTGACTGGAGTATAAGACCTAACGTCTTCTTTACCTGCAAACTGCTTGTGGTTGGCATAGTCCTGGGAGCAGGGCACGGGGTAGAAGGTGTGCTGAAGGGTCACCTGCTGGGACGCCAGAACTTCCATCACCTCTCCACCAGGGTAACCACAAAGAAGGAAAAGAACAAGGATGGCCACAACCGCCGCAAAGGCCCCCCAAACCAGAGGACTTCTCCATGTCCGCCCCGAAGCTCGGCTTCTCTTAAAGCTGCAAGTAAAAAAAAAAAAAAAAAAACACAGGAAAGGGGTCACTTTACCTCCTAGCAACCCCCCCCCCCATAACCCCCCTGTACACAACTCTCTCCTCACTCACTGTCACTTTCTCTGCATCACTAGTTCCCATCCTCATCTCCCCTGTCTGTGGCGGGCTCTGTTATGAGGGGCTGTGTGTGTAGCGGGCTCTGTTATGAGGGGCTGTGTGTGTAGCGGGCTCTGTTATGGGGGGCTGTGTGTGGTAGGCTCTGTTATGGGGGGCTGTGTGTGTGGTGGGCTCAGTTATGGGGGGCTGTGTGTGTGGCGGGCTCTGTTATGAAGGGCTGTGTGTGTGGCAGGCTCTGTTTGGGGGGCTGTGTGTGGTAGGCTCTGTTATGGGGGGCTGTGTGGGTCGGGCTCTGTTATGGGGGCTGTGTGTGTGGCAGGCTCTGTTATGGGGGGCTGTGTGTGTGGCAGGCTCTGTTATGGGGGGCTGTGTGTGTAGCGGGCTCTGTTATGAGGGGCTGTGTGTGTAGCGGGCTCTGTTATGAGGGGCTGTGTGTGTAGCGGGCTCTGTTATGGGGGGCTGTGTGTGTGGCAGGCTCTGTTATGGGGGGCTGTGTGTGGCGGGCTCTGTTATGGGGGGCTGTGTGTGGCAGGCTCTGTTATGGGGGGCTGTGTGTGTAGCGGGCTCTGTTATGAGGGGCTGTGTGTGGTAGGCTCTGTTATGGGGGGCTGTGTGTGTGTGGTAGGCTCTGTTATGGGGGGTTGTGTGTGTGGTGGGCTCAGTTATGGGGGGCTGTGTGTGTGGCGGGCTCTGTTATGAAGGGCTGTGTGTGTGGTGGGCTCTGTTATGGGGGGCTGTGTGTGTAGCGGGCTCTGTTATGGGGGGCTGTATGTGTGACATGCTCTGTTATAGGGGGCTGTGTGGGTCGGGCTCTGTTATGGGGGGCTGTGTGTGTAGCGGGCTCTGTTATGAGGGGCTGTGTGTGGCAGGCTCTGTTATGGGGGGCTGTGTGTGTAGCGGGCTCTGTTATGAGGGGCTGTGTGTGGTAGGCTCTGTTATGGGGGGCTGTGTGTGTGGCAGGCTCTGTTATGAGGGGCTGTGTGTGGTAGGCTCTGTTATGGGGGGCTGTGTGTGGTAGGCTCTGTTATGGGGGGCTGTGTGTGTGTGGTAGGCTCTGTTATGGGGGGTTGTGTGTGTGGTGGGCTCAGTTATGGGGGGCTGTGTGTGTAGCGGGCTCTGTTATGGGGGGCTGTGTGTGTGGTAGGCTCTGTTATGGGGGGTTGTGTGTGTGGTGGGCTCAGTTATGGGGGGTTGTGTGTGTGGCGGGCTCTGTTATGAAGGGCTGTGTGTGTGGTGGGCTCTGTTATGGGGGGCTGTGTGAGTAGCGGGCTCTGTTATGGGGGTCTGTATGTGTGACATGCTCTGTTATAGGGGGCTGTGTGTGTGGTAGGCTCAGTTATGGGGGGCTGTGTGTGTAGCGGGCTCTGTTATGAGGGGCTGTGTGTGGTAGGCTCTGTTATGGGGGCTGTGTGTGTGGTGGGCTCTGTTATGGGGGGTTGTGTGTGTAGCGGGCTCTGTTATGGGGGGCTGTATGTGTGACAGGCTCTGTTATGGGGGGCTGTGTGTAGCGGGCTCTGTTATGGGGGGCTGTGTGTGGCAGGATCTGTTATGGGGGGCTGTGTGTGGTAGGCTCTGTTATGGGGGGCTGTATGTGTGACAGGCTCTGTTATGAGGGGCTGTGTGTGGTAGGCTCTGTTATGGGGGGCTGTGTGTGTGTGGTAGGCTCTGTTATGGGGGCTGTGTGTGTGTGGCAGGCTCTATTATGGGGGGGCTGTGTGTGGCGGGCTCTGTTATGGGGGCTGTGTGTGTGTGGTAGGCTCTGTTATGGGGGGCTGTGTGTGACGGGCTCTGTTATGGGGGGCTGTGTGTGTGGCAGGCTCTGTTATGGGGGGCTGTGTGTGTGGCGGGCTCTGTTATGAAGGGCTGTGTGTGTGGCGGGCTCTGTTATGAAGGGCTGTGTGTGTGGCAGGCTCTGTTATGGGGGGCTGTGTGTGTGACAGGCTCTGTTATGGGGGTCAGTGTGGCGGGCTTTGTTATGGGGGGGCTGTGTGTGTGTGGCGGGCTCTGTTATGGGGGGCTGTGTGTGTGTGGCGGGCTCTGTTATGGGGGGCTGTGTGAAGCGGGCTATGTTATGGGGTGTGTGGCAGGCTCTGTTATGGGGGGCTGTGTGTAACGGGCTCTGTTATGGCGGGCTCTGTGTAGCGGGCTCTGTTATGGGGGGTTGTGTGTAGCGGGCTCTGTAATGGGGGGCTGTGTGTGTGGCAGGCTCTGTTATAGGGGGCTGTGAGTGTGTGTGTGGGTCGGGCTCTGTTATGGGGGCTGTGTGTATGGTAGGCTCTGTTATGGGGGGGCTGTGTGTGTGGCGGGCTCTGTTATGGGGGCTGTGTGTCAGGCTCGGCTGTGTGTAGCGGGCTCTATTATGGGGGGCTGTGTGTGGTAGGCTTTGTTATGGGGGGCTGTGTGTGTGGCAGGCTCTGTTATGGGGGGGCTGTGTGTGGCAGGCTCTGTTATGGGGGGCTGTGTGTGGTGGGCTCTGTTATGGGGGGCTGTGTGTGGCAGGCTCTGTTATGGGGGCTGTGTGTGGCAGGCTCTGTTATGGGGGGCTGTGTGTGGCAGGCTCTGTTATTTGAAGGGGGGGCAGTGTGTAGCGGGCTCTGTTATTTGGGGGGCTGTGTGTGACAGGCTCTGTTATTTGAGGGGGGCTGTGTGTAGCGGGCTCTGTTATTTGGGGGGCTGTGTGTGACAGGCTCTGTTATGGGGGGCCGTGTGTAGCGGGCTCGGTTATGGGGGGCTGTGTGTGGCGGGCTCTGTTATGGGGGGCTGTGTGTGTGGTGGGCTCTGTTATGGGGGGCTGTGTGTAGCGGCCTCTGTTATGGGGGGCTGTGTGTAGCGGCCTCTGTTATGGGGGGCTGTGTGTGTGACAGGCTCTGTTATGGGGGGCTGTGTGTAGCAGGCTCTGTTATGGGGGGCTGTGTTTGGCAGGCTCTGTTATGGGGGGCTGTGTGTGGCAGGCTCTGTTATGGGGGGCTGTGTGTGTGGCGGGCTCTGTTATGGGGGCTGTGTGTGTGGCGGGCTCTGTTATGGGGGGCTGTGAGTTTGTGTGGGTCGGGCTCTGTTATGGGGGGCTGTGAGTTTGTGTGGGTCGGGCTCTGTTATGGGGGGCTGTGAGTTTGTGTGGGTCGGGCTCTGTTATGGGGGGTTGTGTGTAGCGGGCTCTGTTATGGGGGGCTGTGTGTGGTAGGCTTTGTTATGGGGGGCTGTGTGTGTGGCGGGCTCTGTTATGGGGGGGCTGTGTGTGTGTGGCAGGCTCTGTTATGGGGGCTGTGTGTGTGGCAGGCTCTGTTATGGGGGGCTGTGTGTGGCAGGCTCTGTTATGGGGGGCTGTGTGTGGCAGGCTCTGTTATGGGGGGCTGTGTGTAGTAGGCTTTGTTATGGGGGGCTGTGTGTGTGGCAGGCTCTGTTATAGGGGGCTGTGTGTGGCAGGCTCTGTTATGGGGGGCTGTGTGGCAGGCTCTATTATGGGGGGGCTGTGTGTGGCAAGCTCTGTTATGGGGGGCTGTGTGTAGCGGGCTCTGTTATGGGGGGCTGTGTGTGGCGGGCTCTGTTATGGGGGGGCTGTGTGTGTGGCAGGCTCTGTGATGGGGGGCTGTGTGTGTGGCAGGCTCTGTTTTGGGGGTCTGTGTGTGGCGACTTTGTTATGGGGGGCTGTGTGTAGCGGCTCTGTTATTTGGGGGGCTGTGTGTGACAGGCTCTGTTATGGGGGATGTGTGTAGCAGGCTGTTATTTGGGGGGCTGTGTGTAGCGGCTCTGTTATTTGAGGGGGGGCTGTCTGTAGCGGGCTCTGTTATTTGAAGGGGGGGCAGTGTGTAGCGGGCTCTGTTATTTGGGGGGCTGTGTGTGACAGGCTGTTATTTGAGGGGGGCTGTGTGTAGCGGGCTCTGTTATTTGGGGGGCTGTGTGTGACAGGCTCTGTTATGGGGGGCCGTGTGTAGCGGGCTCTGTTATGGGGGGCTGTGTGTGGCAGGCTCTGTTATGGGGGGCTGTGTGTGTGGTGGGCTCTGTTATGGGGGGCTGTGTGTAGCGGCCTCTGTTATGGGGGGCTGTGTGTGTGACAGGCTCTGTTATGGGGGGCTGTGTGTGGCAGGCTCTGTTATGGGGGGCTGTGTTTGGCAGGCTCTGTTATGGGGGGCTGTGTGTGTGTGGCGGGCTCTGTTATGGGGGGCTGTGAGTTTGTGTGGGTCGGGCTCTGTTATGGGGGGCTGTGAGTTTGTGTGGGTCGGGCTCTGTTATGGGGGGTTGTGTGTAGCGGGCTCTGTTATGGGGGGCTGTGTGTGTGGCGGGCTCTGTTATGGGGGGGCTGTGAGTTTGTGTGGGTCAGGCTCTGTTATGGGGGGTTGTGTGTGTGGCAGGCTCTGTTATGGGGGGCTGTGTGTAGCGGGCTCTGTTATGGGGGCTGTGTGTGGCAGGCTCTGTTATGGGGGGCTGTGTGTGGCAGGCTCTGTTATGGGGGGCTGTGTGTGGCGGGCTCTGTTATGGGGGGCTGTGTGTGGTAGGCTCTGTTATGGGGGGCTGTGTGTGTGGCAGGCTCTGTTATGGGGGGCTGTGTGTGGCAGGCTCTGTTATGGGGGGCTGTGTGTGGCGGGCTCTGTTATGGGGGGTTGTGTGTGTGGCAGGCTCTGTTATAGGGGGCTGTGAGTGTGTGTGTGGGTCGGGCTCTGTTATGGGGGGTTGTGTGTGTGGCAGGCTCTGTTATGGGGGGCTGTGTGTGTAGCGGGCTCTGTTATGGGGGCTGTGTGTGGTAGGCTCTGTTATGGGGGGCTGTGTGTGTGGCAGGCTCTGTTATGGGGGGCTGTGTGTGTGTGGCAGGCTCTGTTATGGGGGGCTGTGTGTGGCAGGCTCTGTTATGGGGGGCTGTGTGTGGTAGGCTCTGTTATGGGGGGCTGTGTGTGTGGCAGGCTCTGTTATGGGGGGCTGTGTGTGTAGCGGGCTCTGTTATGAGGGGCTGTGTGTGGCAGGCTCTGTTATGGGGGGCTGTGTGTGTGGCAGGCTCTGTTATAGGGGGCTGTGTGTGGCAGGCTCTGTTATGGGGGGCTGTGTGTGGTGGGCTCTGATATGGGGGGCTGTTTGTGTGGCAGGCTCTGTTATAGGGGGCTGTGTGTGTGTGTGTGTGTGTGTGTGGCAGGCTCTGTTATGGGGGGCTGTGTGTGGCGGGCTCTGTTATGGGGGCTGTGTGTGTGGCAGGCTCTGTTATGGGGGGCTGTGTGTGGCAGGCTCTGTTATGGGGGCTGTGTGTGTGGCAGGCTCTGTTATAGGGGGCGGTGTGTGGCAGGCTCTGTTATAGGGGGCTGTGTGTGTGGCGGGCTCTGTTATTGGGGGCTGTGTGTGTGGCAGGCTCTGTTTTGGGGGTCTGTGTGTGGCGACTTTGTTATGGGGGTCTGTGTGTAGCGGCTCTGTTATTTGGGGGGCTGTGTGTGACAGGCTCTGTTATGGGGGATGTGTGTAGCAGGCTGTTATTTGGGGGGGCTGTGTTTAGCAGGCTCTGTTATTTGAGGGGGGCTGTCTGTAGCAGGCTCTGTTATTTGGGGGGCTGTGTGTGACAGGCTCTGTTATGGGGGGCTGTGTGTAGCGGGCTCTGTTATTTGAGGGGGGCTGTGTGTAGCGGGCTCTGTTATTTGAGGGGGGCTGTCTGTAGCGGGCTCTGTTATTTGGGGGGGCTGTGTGTGACAGGCTCTGTTATGGGGGGCTGTGTGTAGCGGGCTCTGTTATGGGGGGCTGTGTGTAGCGGGCTCTGTTATGGGGGGCTGTGTGTAGCGGGCACTGTTATGGGGGGGGGCTGTGTGTGGCAGGCTCTGTTATGGGGGGGCTGTGTGTGGCAGGCTCTGTTATTTGGGGGGCTGTGTGTGGTGGGCTCTGTTATGGGGGGCTTTGTGTGGCAGGCTCTGTTATTTGGGGGGCCGTGTGTGGCAGGCTCTGTAATGGATATGGCGATTGGCTTCCACTGTTCTGGGGGCACCATTGTGGCTGCCATTGTTATGAGGGCATCTCTGGATAATAGTGTGATGTTGGCATTCTCTGTGGCTGACACTATTATGTGATACTGGATTAGTATTATACTCTTGCTGAGACACAGTCTGTGTCTGGCACAGGGATGGTGGCACAGGCCTGGCACAGTAATGGAGGCATAATGTGGCACAGCTTATGACAGACTCTATGATTGGCACTGTTATGGGTGCACTATCTGGCTTATGCCCACACAATTCCATGTTCTCATTCAGTTTTATGCCCACATTCAGACCTAGACCCACATTCTCCTACGCTCCAATATACTCCAATATACATGCTTACACTCAGCCCAATGCTACCATACAGTCCTATATCCACATACAGTCCTATACCCACATACAGTCCTATATCCATATACAGTATATACCCATATACAGTCCAATCCACTCAGTCCTATCCTCACATACAGTCCTGTGCCCACATACACTAAATACCCACATACAGTATATACCCACATACAGTCCTGTGCCCACACAATGCCTATATACAGTACACTCCTATAGAGCCCTATACCCACATACAGTATATACCCACATACAGTCCTATACCCACATACAGTCCTGTGCCCACACAATGCCTATATACAGTACACTCCTATAGAGCCCTATACCCACATACAGTCCTCTGCCCACATACAGTCCTATACCCACATACAGTATATACCCACATACAGTCCTCTGCCCACATACAGTCCTATACCCACATACAGTATATACCCACATACAGTCCTCTGCCCACATACAGTATATACCCACATACAGTCCTCTGCCCACATACAGTATATACCCACATACAGTCCTCTGCCCACATACAGTATATACCCACATACAGTCCTATACCCACATACAGTATATACCCACATACAGTCCTCTGCCCACATACAGTCCTATACCCACATACAGTATATACCCACATACAGTCCTCTGCCCACATACAGTATATACCCACATACAGTCCTATACCCACATACAGTATATACCCACATACAGTCCTCTGCCCACATACAGTATATACCCACATACAGTCCTATACCCACATACAGTATATACCCACATACAGTCCTCTGCCCACATACAGTATATACCCACATACAGTCCTATACCCACATACAGTATATACCCACATACAGTATATACCCACATACAGTCCTATACCCACATACAGTATATACCCACATACAGTCCTATACCCACATACAGTATATACCCACATACAGTCCTATACCCACATACAGTATATACCCACATACAGTCCTCTGCCCACATACAGTCCTATACCCACATACAGTCCTATCCCCACATACAGTCCTCTGCCCACATACAGTCCTATACCCACATACAGTATATACCCACATACAGTATATACCCACATACAGTATATACCCACATACAGTCCTCTGCCCACATACAGTCCTATCCCCACATACAGTCCTATCCCCACATACAGTATATACCCACATACAGTCCTATCCCCACATACAGTCCTATCCCCACATACAGTCCTATCCCCACATACAGTATATACCCACATACAGTCCTATCCCCACATACAGTATATACCCACATACAGTCCTATCCCCACATACAGTCCTATCCCCACATACAGTATATACCCACATACAGTCCTATCCCCACATACAGTCCTATACCCACATACAGTATATACCCACATACAGTCCTATACCCACATACAGTCCTATACCCACATACAGTATATACCCACATACAGTATATACCCACATACAGTCCTATCCCCACATACAGTCCTATACCCACATACAGTCCTCTGCCCACATACAGTCCTATACCCACATACAGTCCTATACCCACATACAGTCCTATACCCACATACAGTCCTATACCCACATACAGTCCTATCCCCACATACAGTCCTATACCCACATACAGTATATACCCACATACAGTCCTATACCCACATACAGTATATACCCACATACAGTCCTCTGCCCACATACAGTATATACCCACATACAGTCCTCTGCCCACATACAGTATATACCCACATACAGTCCTATACCCACATACAGTCCTATACCCACATACAGTATATACCCACATACAGTCCTCTGCCCACATGCCCCCAGTCTTCCCCTCACCCGGCTCACCCAGCCTTCCCCCCCTGGGCCCCCCGGCCGGGCCCCGCCGTCTCCCCGTTCTCTCCGGTGACTCTCGGCCGCCGCCGGTGTTTCGTTGCCATAGTGAGCGGTGACTGCAGCTCGGCGCTCCGACGTGTAGGCTGCACATTGGCTGACACAGCGCCAGGCCGGAGCAATGGAGCCCAGAGCAGCCGGAGACATGGATGGGTGAGCGCTTCCCTGCTGCTAGCAGCCCCCTGTACTGCGCCCCCTGCCAGCACTACGAGGCCCAGCACGCCTAGCTGTCACCTCCCGGGGGACTACAACTACCAGCATGCCCAGCCATCACCTCCCGGGGGACTACAACTCCCAGCATGCCTTGCTGTCACCTCCCGGGGGACTACAACTCCCAGCATGCCCAGCCGTCACCTCCCGGGGGACTACAACTCCCAGCATGCTCAGCCGTCACCTCCCAGGGGACTACAACCCCCAGCATGCCTTGCTGTCACCTCCCTGGGGACTACAACTCCCAGCATGCCCAGCCGTCACCTCCCGGGGGACTGCAACTCCCAGCATGCTCAGCCGTCACCCCCCGGGGGACTACAACTCCCAGCATGCCCAGCCGTCACCTCCCGGGGGACTACAACTCCCAGCATGCCCAGTCGTCACCTCCCGGGGGACTAAAACTGCCAGCATGCTCAGCTGTCACCTCCCGGGGGACTACAACTCCCAGCATGCCCAGCCGTCGCCTCCCTGGGGACTACAACTCCCAGCATGCCCAGCCGTCACCTCCCGGGGGACTAGGACTGCCAGCATGCCTAGCTGTCACCTCCCAGGGGACTACAACTCCCAGCATGCTCAGCTGTCACCTCCCGGGGGACTAAAACTGCCAGCATGCTCAGCTGTCACCTCCCGGGGGACTACAACTCCCAGCATGCCCAGCCGTCACCTCCCGGGGGACTACAACTCCCAGCATGCCCAGCCGTCACCTCCCGGGGGACTAGGACTGCCAGCATGCCTAGCTGTCACCTCCCAGGGGACTACAACTCCCAGCATGCTCAGCTGTCACCTCCCAGGGGACTACAACTCCCAGCATGCCCAGCCGTCACCTCCAGGGGGACTACAACTCCCAGCATGCCCCGCCGTCAGGAAATGGTGTCAGGGCAGAGCTGTGCCCATCACTGGGGTATCTATGGGGGGCACATGGAGGGAAGGGACCCCTGTATGTAATAAGATATATAGACAACCCCTTTAAGCCGCACCTCGGGCCACTACGAATCTACAAACTGGGTCAGGGGTCAGGATCTATAAGGCGGTGATATCCCTTTAATAGTCATATCATTATCAAACAAAGAAACTTCAACTTTCTAATATACTTTGTGCTTCTCTTCCCATTTCAAGAGCTCTGCTTGCTGTCAGGACATGGAAATCCTCTGTACACCCAGATTCCAATAACCTATACTGTACACCTCTCAGCTAAGGGTTTTGTTATAGTTGTAACAGCCTCCTGTCCTGAGTATACAATCTGTATCTGTATACAATCAGTTTGTCCGTTCACTGACAGCAAGCAAAGATCTTACACACAAATGGTTACAGTCCATGGGAAATCACCAATATCCACCAGTATGGGCCATGAGTAATAAATCCTGTTATTCTGTCACTGCAGGAAACACTGCGACTCCAGCAATGGCAGACGTACCCCCGAGGGAAGAGCGAGCGCGAACATGATCCTGGTTCATCTAGATCTGAAAGGAGCGCCCCCTAAAGTCTCCTATCTGGCTGAGGTAACAAGTATAGTCTATTACCTCTAGTGCTTCTCAACCTCTGGCCCTTCAGCTGTTGCAAAACTACAACTCCCATCATGCACTGACAGCCTTTGGCTGTCAGTGCATGATGGGAGTTGTGGTTTTTCAAAAATAAATGCCAGATTATCAGATTTTCTAGACTATGAGATGTCAGGTTTATGAAATTTCATGTAAATGTTTTTATCTGAGTTTGAATCTAGATCAACTAAAAGACAAGTGAAATGATTTCTGAAAGAGAGCGGAAGATATTTCTGAGTTTCTTATGTATCAGTAACTTTTTCTTTCTAGGTTTTTCCGCTTTTTTCTGCCCTAGGAGCAACTGGGCTGCTGATAGAATATGAGGACACCTTCCCGTACTGCGAAGAGCTTCTCCCATTGCGGGCGAATCACGCCTACAGGTGGTCACAGATCCCATATTATCCATTCTGTATACACAGCAAAAACATAACAACTTCCATTTGTGCCCCGCATTTACAAGAATATAACTACTATAATACTGCTCCTATATACAGGACTATAACTACTATAATACTGCTTCTATATACAAGAATATAACTACTATAATACTGTCCCCTATATACAGGAATATAACTACTATAATACTGTCCCCTATATACAGGACTATAACTACTATAATACTGCTTCTATATACAAGAATATAACTACTATAATACTGTCCCCTATATACAGGAATATAACTACTATAATACTGCTTCTATATACAAGAATATAACTACTATAATACTGTCCCCTATATACAGGAATATAACTACTATAATACTGCTCCTATATACAGGAATATAACTACTATAATACTGCTCCTATATACAGGAATATAACTACTATAATACTGCTCCTATATACAGGACTATAACTACTATAATACTGCTCCTATATACAAGAATATAACTACTATAATACTGCTCCTATATACAGGAATATAACTACTATAATACTGCTCCTATATACAAGAATATAGCTACTATAATACTGCTCCTATATACAGGAATATAACTACTATAATACTGCTCCTATATACAATAATATATCTACTATAATACTGCCCCCTATATACAAGAATATAACTACTATAATACTGCTCCTATATACAGGAATAGAACTACTATAATACTGCTCCTATATACAGGAATATAACTACTATAATACTGCCCCCTATATACAGGAATATAACTACTATAGTACTGCTCCTATATACAAGAATATAACTACTATAATACTGCCTCTATATACAGGAATATAACTACTATAATACTGCCCCCTGTATACAGGAATATAACTACTATAATACTGCCCCCTATATACAGGAATATAACTACTATAGTACTGCTCCTATATACAAGAATATAACTACTATAATACTGCCTCTATATACAGGAATATAACTACTATAATACTGCTCCTATATACAGGAATATAACTACTATAATACTGCTCCTATATACAAGAATGTAACTACTATAATACTGCTCCTATATACAAGAATATAACTACTATAATACTGCTCCTATATACAAGAATATAACTACTATAATACTGCCTCTATATACAGGAATATAACTACTATAATACTGCCCCCTGTATACAGGAATATAACTACTATAATTATGCAAAGGAGAAGAAGGAATCCGCACTCACCGGTCAGTAGAAAAGGAAGGTTTAATAATCCAAACACCAGAGGCTGAGGCTGGGAGGGGGAAGGTCTTACGCAGGTGAACTCCTTACAGCAACAATTGTTTCTCGCCTGCTCGGCGCTTCGTCTGGCTGTGAGCAACGTCAGAGGAAGGGGGAGGTACAATATACACGGGATACAGGTGCACAACACAAGGCAAATTATAAACACCGTAAACGTGAAAAAAGAAATATAAACAATATTTACAAAAGTGTATTCATATCGTTACGTTCATTAAGGCCACATGGGCCCGTGGCATCTAACTTAAGAATCCACTGAGTTTCCCGTTTTAACAGGAGTTTGAGCCTGTCTGAACCATCTGTGGTGGGATTAACCCTCTCCAGGCCGAAGAATTATAGGAGCTTAACTGGTGCACAGTCCTAACGTGCTCAATAAGGCGGGGGACACCTTTGCCCGTGCGCACAGAATATAGGTGCTCTTTAAACCGCGTCCACAAGGGGCGCTTGGTTTTGCCTATATAAAATCTGTGGCACGGGCAGAGGATGGCATAAACCACATGGGTGGTACGGCACGTGATGAGATCGCGTACCAGACAATCATGACCTGCTAGGTTTAAATATGAGGTATTATACATTTGGACACAATAAGTGCATGAACCGCAACGTCTGTTGCCCTCAAGCCTATTCTGTTGGAGCCAGTTCACACTACGTTTAGGTGTCACCTTGGTTAAAGCATCGCCTATGGTGGCATTTTTCCTAAACGTAATGAGCGGTTTGTTGTAAGCTGTTCCGGCAAGGTCTGGGTCTTGTTGCAGCAAAAACCAATGCTTGGTAATAATGTTGCGTAAAGTATTATTCATCTGAGTGTTCTGAAATGCAAAAACAAATCTATTGTGATCGGGAGTACTGGTGGAGGAAACTTGAGACTTTTGCTTTTGGCTATGTAGTGTAGATTTTTCTACGGCTATGGTTCTGACATACGCTTTATCAACAACAGGTTGTGGGTAGCCTCTATTCAGGAGGCGAACTTTCAATTCATTAGCCTGTTTATGAAAGCCTGTGTCAGTGTCATTAATGCGTTTTATACGCAACATTTGTCCGTATGGAATAGAGTCCCGCACTTGAGGAGGGTGTGAACTATGGTAATGAAGTATGGCGTTAGCTGCAGTATGTTTACGGAAAACTGTAGTGTGTAAGTGAGTGGTTGTAGCAGTAACTAGGACGTCTAGATATTCAAGGCTGTTGCCTCCGAAGCAGGAGGTAAAAAACATATTACAAGTGTTGGTGCTATTAAGGAAAGAAATAAATGCATGAAACCTATCAACAGTGCCCTTCCAAATAATAAAAATATCATCTACAAAACGTTTGTAACAAACCAGGTCATCCAAAAAATGATTGGTAGGAGAAAAAATCAAATTAACTTCAAGCCAAGACAGAAAAAGATTGGCATACGTACAGGAGACCGGCGTGCCCATCGCAGTGCCGGTCTCCTGACGGTACCAATCTCCCTCAAAAGTGAAACAGTTATTTTGGAGCACAAAGAGGAGAGCTTCTTTAATAAACAATCTGAATTCAGAAGATTTTCCCATGCCTGTGAGGATGTGGATAATGGCCCCCACACCCGCATCATGAGGGATGCGGGTGTAGAGGCTCTCCACATCCACAGAGGCTAGGGAATAAGCAGGAGACCATTGAACATTACGAATCGCTAAGAGGAAGTCATTAGTATCCTTCAAATATGAGGAGAAACATGGCAGGATGGGGCGCAATGCCCAATCCAAGTATTGGGACAGACCCTCAGTCACTGAGCCAACCGCCGAGACGATAGGACGGCCCGGCGGGTGGCTCAGCGACTTGTGGACCTTGGGTAATAAATACCATTTAGGTATTCTGGGGGACTCAGGGATGAGCCGCTCCGCAGTCCTAGAGTCAATGACGCCTGCAGACACATGTTTGTGTAGCAAAGAACGGAGTTGTTCTTTTATTCTGGGCGTTGGGTCTTTGCTCAGCCTGGAATAGGTATGTCCATCCTGTAGTTGACGATAGGCCTCCTGTGTATAGCTGTCCCGTGTCATGATAACGGCTGCACCGCCCTTGTCAGCTCTCTTGATGAGTAAGTCTGGCCTAGACTTAAGCCACGAAAGTGCTCTACGTTCCTGAGCTGACAGATTGGAATGGGGTTGCGGGTATACTAAAGCTTTAGCATCCCGAAGTACTGCCTTCTGAAAGAGGTCGATCGAGCCACCTGGTGTCACTTGAGGGGAAAAGGTGGACGGGTTACCACCTCTGAAGGGCTCAGTAGTTGAGACTGTGTCTTCTATGGCAGGAAGATTTTCTTGAGAGTCCATGGTGGCCAAATCCAATATGCACATTTGTTCCTGTGTGCTAAATGTAGTGGGAGGGAAAAAGCCTAGAGGACCAATGGAATAATGAATTTTAGATGACTTGGAAGGTAAGGGCGTTTTTTTCTGTACAGCAAAGAATTTCTGTAGGTTGATTTTTCGTACTGCTTTGAATAAATCACTCTCAAATGTCGCCATAGAGAATTTTTCATTTAGACCAAAGTTTAGTCCTTTTGATAGGAGTGACTCAACTCCTTGGGGGAGCTCAACTCCGGAGATGTTGATGACCGAAGGAGGATCTGTTAGCGGCGCCACGAGACATGTTTGCGTTTGGTGGGGCCCCTGCTGGGCGCATTTCCACCTCTTCCCACCCCTCCTGGTTTTCTTCCTAAAGGGGGGATTCCGCTGTCATTGGGCGCAAGATTGTCAGACAAGCTTGAATCGGAATCTGTGGTCCAGAAATCCGATATTTTGTTGGTCTGCTTTTGTCTCCTTTTAGACTTCAGATTCCAATCAAAGATATGATTTTGGTCATAGTCAGCTTTGTCTCGTATGAATTTTTCCCTCTTGCGCTCCTTTAGTTCTGCTTGGAACGAGATAAGGCGTTTGTCGAGCTTGCTGAAAAAAGTAGCTGATTGAGCTTCTGGCAGGCGTGTGCGATATTCCATTTTAGCTTTCAAAAGATCTGTAGTGATCCTCTCATATTCTAGTTGATTCTTTTTGAGAATCAACTTGACCAGGTTCAGGGCATGAGAGTGGTGGGCTTCTTGCCACTCTTTAACAAATGTTGGATCGTCCTGAAACTGGGACGGTGATTTATAGGTCCGAAGGCCTCTAGGTACTCTGCCGCTGGAGACATACGACTGTAAAGAGTTAACAGTCCAGAAGGCTTTAGTTTCTTTCTCCGCTAAATTGCTGATGCGGTTTTCTAAAGATCTAATGCCAATGACTTGGACCTCCTCTTTGGTGTTGCAGGAGGTGAAAAATTCACCTGCATCCACCCTCCCAGCAATGAAAGCCTCAATAGGAGCTGTGCTGCCTATGTCCATGCCGGTATCCGTATGCGGATCATGCTGTGCCGTATCTGAGAGAGGAAGAGACATATCACAGTAGGGTGAGAAGGATTCAGACGGCACCAGCTGATAACTCCACTTGAATGGAACCGAGGGCAGTTAGATGCAGTAAGCAGTAAGTGTAGGATAAACTTTGTATGCCGGGGTGCTGGAGACTGAGAAAATGAGTATAAATATGCAAAGGAGAAGAAGGAATCCGCACTCACCGGTCAGTAGAAAAGGAAGGTTTAATAATCCAAACACCAGAGGCTGAGGCTGGGAGGGGGAAGGTCTTACGCAGGTGAACTCCTTACAGCAACAATTGTTTCTCGCCTGCTCGGCGCTTCGTCTGGCTGTGAGCAACGTCAGAGGAAGGGGGAGGTACAATATACACGGGATACAGGTGCACAACACAAGGCAAATTATAAACACCGTAAACGTGAAAAAAGAAATATAAACAATATTTACAAAAGTGTATTCATATCGTTACGTTCATTAAGGCCACATGGGCCCGTGGCATCTAACTTAAGAATCCACTGAGTTTCCCGTTTTAACAGGAGTTTGAGCCTGTCTGAACCATCTGTGGTGGGATTAACCCTCTCCAGGCCGAAGAATTGTAGGAGCTTAACATTAGACTGGTGCACAGTCCTAACGTGCTCAATAAGGCGGGGGACACCTTTGCCCGTGCGCACAGAATATAGGTGCTCTTTAAACCGCGTCCACAAGGGGCGCTTGGTTTTGCCTATATAAAATCTGTGGCACGGGCAGAGGATGGCATAAACCACATGGGTGGTACGGCACGTGATGAGATCGCGTACCAGACAATCATGACCTGCTAGGTTTAAATATGAGGTATTATACATTTGGACACAATAAGTGCATGAACCGCAACGTCTGTTGCCCTCAAGCCTATTCTGTTGGAGCCAGTTCACACTACGTTTAGGTGTCACCTTGGTTAAAGCATCGCCTATGGTGGCATTTTTCCTAAACGTAATGAGCGGTTTGTTGTAAGCTGTTCCGGCAAGGTCTGGGTCTTGTTGCAGCAAAAACCAATGCTTGGTAATAATGTTGCGTAAAGTATTATTCATCTGAGTGTTCTGAAATGCAAAAACAAATCTATTGTGATCGGGAGTACTGGTGGAGGAAACTTGAGACTTTTGCTTTTGGCTATGTAGTGTAGATTTTTCTACGGCTATGGTTCTGACATACGCTTTATCAACAACAGGTTGTGGGTAGCCTCTATTCAGGAGGCGAACTTTCAATTCATTAGCCTGTTTATGAAAGCCTGTGTCAGTGTCATTAATGCGTTTTATACGCAACATTTGTCCGTATGGAATAGAGTCCCGCACTTGAGGAGGGTGTGAACTATGGTAATGAAGTATGGCGTTAGCTGCAGTATGTTTACGGAAAACTGTAGTGTGTAAGTGAGTGGTTGTAGCAGTAACTAGGACGTCTAGATATTCAAGGCTGTTGCCTCCGAAGCAGGAGGTAAAAAACATATTACAAGTGTTGGTGCTATTAAGGAAAGAAATAAATGCATGAAACCTATCAACAGTGCCCTTCCAAATAATAAAAATATCATCTACAAAACGTTTGTAACAAACCAGGTCATCCAAAAAATGATTGGTAGGAGAAAAAATCAAATTAACTTCAAGCCAAGACAGAAAAAGATTGGCATACGTACAGGAGACCGGCGTGCCCAACCACTCACTTACACACTACAGTTTTCCGTAAACATACTGCAGCTAACGCCATACTTCATTACCATAGTTCACACCCTCCTCAAGTGCGGGACTCTATTCCATACGGACAAATGTTGCGTATAAAACGCATTAATGACACTGACACAGGCTTTCATAAACAGGCTAATGAATTGAAAGTTCGCCTCCTGAATAGAGGCTACCCACAACCTGTTGTTGATAAAGCGTATGTCAGAACCATAGCCGTAGAAAAATCTACACTACATAGCCAAAAGCAAAAGTCTCAAGTTTCCTCCACCAGTACTCCCGATCACAATAGATTTGTTTTTGCATTTCAGAACACTCAGATGAATAATACTTTACGCAACATTATTACCAAGCATTGGTTTTTGCTGCAACAAGACCCAGACCTTGCCGGAACAGCTTACAACAAACCGCTCATTACGTTTAGGAAAAATGCCACCATAGGCGATGCTTTAACCAAGGTGACACCTAAACGTAGTGTGAACTGGCTCCAACAGAATAGGCTTGAGGGCAACAGACGTTGCGGTTCATGCACTTATTGTGTCCAAATGTATAATACCTCATATTTAAACCTAGCAGGTCATGATTGTCTGGTACGCGATCTCATCACGTGCCGTACCACCCATGTGGTTTATGCCATCCTCTGCCCGTGCCACAGATTTTATATAGGCAAAACCAAGCGCCCCTTGTGGACGCGGTTTAAAGAGCACCTATATTCTGTGCGCACGGGCAAAGGTGTCCCCCGCCTTATTGAGCACGTTAGGACTGTGCACCAGTCTAATGTTAAGCTCCTACAATTCTTCGGCCTGGAGAGGGTTAATCCCACCACAGATGGTTCAGACAGGCTCAAACTCCTGTTAAAACGGGAAACTCAGTGGATTCTTAAGTTAGATGCCACGGGCCCATGTGGCCTTAATGAACGTAACGATATGAATACACTTTTGTAAATATTGTTTATATTTCTTTTTTCACGTTTACGGTGTTTATAATTTGCCTTGTGTTGTGCACCTGTATCCCGTGTATATTGTACCTCCCCCTTCCTCTGACGTTGCTCACAGCCAGACGAAGCGCCGAGCAGGCGAGAAACAATTGTTGCTGTAAGGAGTTCACCTGCGTAAGACCTTCCCCCTCCCAGCCTCAGCCTCTGGTGTTTGGATTATTAAACCTTCCTTTTCTACTGACCGGTGAGTGCGGATTCCTTCTTCTCCTTTGCATATTTATACTCATTTTCTCAGTCTCCAGCACCCCGGCATACAAAGTTTATCCTACACTTACTGCTTACTGCATCTAACTGCCCTCGGTTCCATTCAAGTGGAGTTATCAGCTGGTGCCGTCTGAATCCTTCTCACCCTACTATAACTACTATAATACTGCTCCTATATACAAGAATATAACTACTATAATACTGCCTCTATATACAGGAATATAACTACTATAATACTGCTCCTATATACAAGAATATAACTACTATAATACTGCCCCCTGTATACAGGAATATAACTACTATTATACTGCCCCCCATATACAAGAATATAACTACTATAATACTGCTCCTATATACAAGAATATAACTACTATAATACTGCTCCTATATACAGGAATATAACTACTGTAATACTGCTCCTATATACAAGAATATAACTACTATAATACTGCCTCTATATACAGGAATATAACTACTATAATACTGCTCCTATATACAAGAATATAACTACTATAATACTGCCCCCTGTATACAGGAATATACCTACTATAATACTGATCCTGTATACAAGAATATAACTACTATAATACTGCTCCTATATACAGGAATATAACTACTATAATACTGTCCCCTATATACAGGAATACAACTACTATAATACTGTTCCTATATACAAGAATATAACTACTATAATACTGCTCCTATATTCAGGAATATAACTACTATAATACTGCCTCCTATATACAAGAATATACCTACTATAAGAGCACACCTGCGTAACACCTTCCCCCTCCCAGCTCCAGCCTCCAGTGTATGGATCAATAAACCCCTTTCTCTGCTGACCGGTGAGTGCGGATTCCTTTCTCTCCATTGCATATTACATTGTCTCGCCTGTTTCCTGCACCCGGATCATTTGTGGTTTACCTGCACTGAACTTTGCTGTGTACTTCCCAGCCCTCGGTCCCATAGTTGTGTTGCCATCGGCTGGTGCCGGCTGAATCTCTCTCACCCGCATTATACCTACTATAATACTGCTCCCTATATACAGGGATATAACTACTATAATACTGCTCCTATATACAAGAATATAACTACTATAATACTACTCCTATATACAGGAATATAACTCCTATAATACTGCTCCTATATACAGGAATATAACTACCATAGTACTTTCCCAGGTATAGTTATGCAGAGATGGGGAGGGTCCTCAGTTATCCCCATATGTTGGCTCCCCTATAAATGACAGATGTCTTTTCAGTCCTCAGGAAATCCGGGAGATACTGATGCTGGCGCAGATTAACCGCCTGGAAGTCATTCCTCTCATACAGACCTTTGGACACATGGAGGTAAGAGAGTGGACAGCATGGGGGGGTCTTCTTCCACATCTTACACTCCCCTGGATATTTTCTCTTTTATAGTTTGTCCTGAAGCATAAAGAGTTTGCCCACCTCAGAGAGGTCCCTACGTACCCCAACAGCCTGAACCCCCACAAGGAGGAGTCCCACCAGCTGCTCCATGTCATGATAAGACAAGTGATGGAGCTTCATCCTGGCATTCGCTGGCTGCATATCGGCTCCGATGAGGTAGTATAGAGAAAGATTGACAGTCATCTTGTGTTTCTTCCATTTTCTCATAATTGCGCCAACAGTTGTTGCCTTTTCACCAAGCGGCTTGCCTATTGTCCTATAGCCCGTCCCAGCCTTGTGCAGGTTTACAATTTTGTTTGTGGTGTCCTTACACAGCTCTTTGGTCTTGGCCGTGGTGGAGAGGTTGGAGTGTGATTGATACCAGTAACGAGTTTAGACAGGTGCAGGTAATCCGGATAACGAATGCAGAGTAGGAGGAGAAGCTAACAGCCCTGCGAGAGGCAGAATTCTTGCCGGTCCGTCAGTGATCAGATACTTATTTCATGTAATCAATGTAAAGTTGTTATTTAACAATCATACCATGTGATTATCTGAATTTTTTTGCACTCACAGGTGAGGTGCACCTACAATAAATATTACACACCTCCCCATTCTTTGTAGGTGGAAAAACGTCCAAAATGGTCGGTGTATCCAATCCTTATTTCCCTCACTGTATGTATCAGTATATTTCTATATCTAGGTCTACTACCTGGGTGAGGGGGAGGAATCCAAAAAGCATCTTGCTGAACATGGCCAGACTGTAGAAGACCTCTTTATGTGCCACCTGAAGAAAGTAGCTGCCCACGTGGTTGCCACCTACCCGGGGGTCAGGCCCATCGCCTGGGATGACATGCTAAGGGCGGCATCTGCCCAGACATTGACAGGTCAGAGACTTTTTACCTAGGGCTCCTATGGCTGTACAAGGTAGATGGAGCTGGAGGCTTAGGCTAGGTTCACACTGCGTTTTCAGCATCCGTTTAACGGATCTGTTTTTTGCAAAAACGGATGCATTTGTGTGCATCCGTTTTTGGTCCGTTTTTCCATTGACTTTCATTATAAAAAAACACGGATCAAAACGGATGCGTTTTTTTTTTTTTACGATAAAGTACTGTTGACACTACTTTTTTGACCGTTAAAAAAAACGGATCCGTTATACGGATGCTGAAAACGCAGTGTGAACCTAGCCTTAGGGGCACTTAAGTTATCCCTACAACTTACTTTATACCCCCATAGATTCCGGATTGGCCCAGCTGGTGCAACCCATGATCTGGGACTACATTCCAAACCTGGACGTCGACAGTAGAGGTACATGGACTATTATCAGCTTAAAGGGATACTCCGTACACATTGTCATTGTTCTCTATGGAGTCCAGAGGTCTGTGCAGGCAGCATACGCCTCCCCCGACACCCCCGGATCTCTGCCCTACAGTCATGGTCTGCATTTCTTCTGTCCCTACAGTTGCTCTGATTGAGAAGTACTCGCAGTCCGGCTTCCAGAAGATCTGGCTGGCCAGCGCCTTTAAGGGGGCCACCGGTGCGTCCCAGCAGCTGACCCATATTGGACATCACCTGCAGAACCATAGACGTTGGCTCCAGGTGTTGCAGAGGATCCCCCCTGATATACTGCAAGGACTGGCCATTACTGGCTGGCAGAGGTATATAGCAGACAGGTGGTATGTCCCATCTGAGTGGGGACCCCCTTTGTTTTACACAGGGGGGATTCATTCCTCTCTATCTTTCAGGTACGACCACTTCTCGGTCCTGTGTGAGCTCCTCCCGGTGGGGATACCGTCTCTGGCCGTGTGTCTGCAGACATGGAAGAATGGTATGGTCCACTGTATATAGATTGGGTATACAGTACACTAACCAGTAAGGGCCTGAAGAGTTAGCGCCACCCCTAAACCTAGTGCCATATAGGTACTGCAACCTGGCAAACATTCTGCATCCCCCTTCATCCATTGAAGTGAATGGCGACCAGCTGCAGTACCATTGATCAGGTATGGCGCTGTTTTTGAAGGAAAGCAGTCATGACTTTGTGAACCTGTTTTTGTGTCTCCAGGTTCTTATTCTGCGCAGGCGACCGCCGCCGTCCAAGACTTCTTAGGAATGTCTCATGTGGACACAGAAAACTACTCAAGGTGAACAGACTGCACGCGGTTATGAAATATGAGTAGAGCGAGAAAAACTTCTGCTCAGCTGCTTCCTTCTGAGAAGGTTGGGTGGTGGCCGCTAAGTACTGTAATGTTTACTACCCAGCTTTCCTATACTCCTGAATTCAGAGGCACAGATTTACCATTCAGGAGTCTGGGAAAGTTGAAAACCATGTTACACATCACCCAGCTTTCCTAGGGAGGAGTGAGACAAGGCCTGGGGATCCCCACCTGTGCCACAGTGTTTTCCAGGCGTCTCTGCTCTCAGCTGAGCTTCTGTTAGCATGTATCTTCTATCTTGTGGCAGTGAAGCTTCCGGATCCTTCCCTGGCAGTGAGGTCTTTATACTGATCACCCAGATCACATTCTTCCTGAAGAACCCCACACAGGAATTCCTAGAGAAAAACCGGTGAGTACAAACCCCAAGATAGAGGGATCCAGTATAGTATACAGGAGGGGGAAGATGTGCAGGGATCCAGTGTAGTATACAGGAGGAGGAAGATGTGCAGGGATCCAGTATAGTATACAGGAGGAGATAAAGGTATAGGGATCCAGTATAGTATACAGGAGGAGGAAGATGTGCAGGGATCCAGTATAGTATACAGGAGGAGGAAGATGTGCAGGGATCCAATATAGTATACAGGAGGAGGAAGATGTGCAGGGATCCAGTATAGTATACAGGAGGAGGAAGATGTGCCGGAATCCAGAATAGTATACAGGAGGAGGATGTGCAGGGATCCATTATAGTATACAGGAGGAGGAAGATGAGCAGGGATCCAGTGTAGTATACAGTAGGAGGAAGATGTGCAGGGATCCAGTATAGTATACAGGAGGAGGATGTGCAGGGATCCAGTATAGTATACAGGAGGAGGAAGATGTGCAGGGATCCAGTATAGTATACAGGAAGAGATAGAGGTGTGGGGATCCAGTATAGTATACAGGAGGAGGAGGATGTGCAGGGATCCAGTGTAGTATACAGGAGGAGGAAGATATGCAGGGATCCAGAATAGTATACAGGAGGAGGATGTGCAGGGATCCATTATAGTATACAGGAGGAGATGGAGGTGCAGGGATCCAGTACAGTATACAAGAGAAGGAGGATGTGCAGGGATCCAGTATAGTTTACAGGAGGAAGAAGATATGCAGGGATCTAGTATAGTATACAGGAGGAGGAGGATGTGCAGGGTCCAGTATAGTATACAGGAGGAGGAGGATGTGCAGGGATCCAGAATAGTATACAGGAGGAGGAGGATGTGCAGGGATCCAGAATAGTATACAGGAGGAGGATGTGCAGGGATCCATTGTAGTATACAGGAGGAGGAGGATGTGCAGGAATCCAGTGTAGTATACAGGAGGAGGAGGATGTGCAGGGATCCAGTGTAGTATACAGGAGGAGGAGGATGTGCAGGGATCCAGTGTAGTATACAGGAGGAGGAGGATGTGCAGGGATCCAGAATAGTATACAGGAGGAGGATGTGCAGGGATCCATTGTAGTATACAGGAGGAGGAGGATGTGCAGGGATCCAGTGTAGTATACAGGAGGAGGAGGATGTGCAGGGATCCAGTGTAGTATACAGGAGGAGGAGGATGTGCAGGGATCTGCTGTAGAATGAGGAAACATAAAGGACTGATGTGTCAGTAAACATATTTCATTGTTTCCTTACAGATTTGTCTCCGGTTGGTTCAGTCCATTTCACAGAAAGAGAAAAATTATTCATCCCATAATGGTGCAGCAGATAGAACCCGAGGCTGTGAGGTAAGAATATCAGTGATAAACATCCGCCATATTGTAAGTGTAATATCCCCGATAGTGTACAGGAGACAGCATGCAGTGTCATAGGGGGCAGTATTATAGTAGTTATATTCCTGTATATAGGAGCAGCATTATAGTAGTTATATTCCTGTATATAGGGAGCAGTGTTATAGTAGTTATATCCCTGTATATAGGAGCGGTATTATAGTAGTTATATTCCTGTATATAGGGAGCAGTGTTATAGTAGTTATATTCTTGTATATAGGAGCAGTATTATAGTAGTTATATTCCTGTATATAGGAGCAGTATTATAGTAGTTATAGTCTTGTATATAGGGGGCAGCATTATAGTAGTTATATTCTTGTATATAGGAGCAGTATTATAGTAGTTATATTCTTGTATATAGGAGGCAGTATTATAGTAGTATATTCCTGTATATAGGGGCAGTATTATAGTAGTTATATTCTTGTATATAGGAGCAGTATTATAGTAGTTATATTCTTGTATATAGGAGCAGTATTATAGTAGTTATATTCCTGTATATAGAAGCAGTATTATAGTAGTTATATTCTTGTATATATAGGAGCAGTATTATAGTAGTATATTCCTGTATATAGGAGCAGTATTATGGTAGTTATATTCTTGTATATAGGAGCAGTATTATAGTAGTTATATCCTTGTATATAGGAGCAGTATTATAGTAGTTATATCCTTGTATATAGGAGCAGTATTATAGTAGTTATCATGTAGCAATCCCTTCTTTTTTCTCTGCCCTCAGTCTCTTATCCAATTGGACATTACTCCTTGGTGACCTCCATGCAGCTTTGCTGAAGATCTTTCCTGCTGTCACAGTAGAGGAGTGGATGGAGGAACATGCACTTCCATATTACATACAGCTTCAAGAACTAGTGGAAGATCTGAACACTGCCCTGGAGAACCAGACATAGATGGGATCAGGTTCTATACAATCAAGAACATAAGTATTTGATGCCAATTTTGCAAGTTTTCCCACCTACAGAGAATGGAAATGTTCTCTCTCTCACAGATGAAATGACCTACAATATAAAAATAAAAAAAAATAAAAAAACACAGACCTCTCCATTCTTTGCAGGTGGGAAAACTTGCAAAATCATCCGTGGTTCGAATACTTATATTCTCCACTGTTTCAGCTATTTCTGAGCCTCTATCTTGATTTTATATCTTTGTTTCTATTCTGGTCTTAGTCCTTTTATTGCTGCGCAAGTTTGACTTTTTGTTAAATTTTAGCTGCGTCCAGAGTTGTACCATGACTGGCACTCTGTCATTCTGGCATGATTCTGATTCTGTCAGCATTGTGGTGTCAGTCATTGCACAGCACTCTGATCCCCAGCAGGGGGCAGCAGGGAGATTTGATGTCGTTCAGCCAGAAAGTTTACAAGCTACCCATTATATTCCTTGGTGCAGCTTTGGGTGTGACTGGAGGATAAGACGGTTGGTGTAAATTCTTTGTAAATCACTGTTATTTTTCTGTACAAATTTTATTACTTTCTGCCAATGATAAAGAAAACATGCACTATATCAACTACTACTTTAATTGCTCTGATTGTCCAACACTACTTGAAATCTCACAAATCCAGGAGCTGAAGGCTGAATGAAGGAAAAAAGATTATGTGGTTAGGTTATGTCGCCTTACAAGTAAAATTTCTCCAGTATTATTTTTTGCCACATTAAAGGATTTTTCCTGATTTCCTGGAGCTGCCCAACACCAGTCCTGCCCCCTAGAGGTGACCAGTCTACACACGTAGTAAGGGTCACTGTGTATACTTCTTATAGTTCTATTGCAGAAAGAACGTCTTTAGATCAGTATTGCTAGATCAGGATGCTACAGGGTGGAGTATTAAACCATCATCCTGCCCCAGTGACCATTACAGTGGTTCTCTACCTAGAAATATAGGTAGGGAATAGGGATAGTTGCATTACTTATTAGTTCTATCCTGTATTATACTCCAGAGCTGCACTCACTATTCTGCTGGTGGGGTCACTGTGTACATACATTACATTACTGATCCTGAGTTACATCCTGTATTATAATGCAGAGCTGCACTCACTATTCTGCTGGTGGGGTCACTGTGTACATACATTACTGATCCTGAGTTACATCCTGTATTATACTCCAGAGCTGCACTCACTATTCTGCTGTATACTGAGTGGTAGAAGCATCGTAATACCAGGTGGTAACCATCTTATACTTTATTCACCGTATAAAAAAACAATACAGGTCACATAAACACAGCTTTTGGGTTTCAAGTAATCTAACATGATGAATGTTCATTGTATAATACACATATAATACATAAAGTGTAACATTCCTACACCCTGTACCGTGAGGGTTGGTCCTGGAGAACTAGGCCTCATTTACATGAACCGCGGGGGTCTGGATTCTTTGTCTGAGACTTTGAATCTTTCATTGAGATCAGCATTTACAGTGTGTTGTACGCTATAGACATTTTAGTCTGGAAACATGGAGTGTCAGAGGGATGAGTAGTATCCGAGAAAGCAGTGTTTGGCCAAAAGTGAACATCCCCTTTAAGTACCTACTGCATTTAAATTGTGGCAGAAAAAATACACAAGTCAGATTTAAAATAATAAATAAATTCTACAGTGACGTAGGATCAAGCTCTATAAATCTATGGAAAGATAAACCTATAGAATATAGGTGGGTGACTACTTCTGCCAGGGTAAAAAAGGTGGCACTATGGGGGAGATTTATCAAACATGGTGTAAAGTGAAACTGGCTCAGTTGCCCCTAGCAACCAATCAGATTCCACCTTTCATTCCTCACAGACTCTTTGGAAAATAAAAGGTGGAATCTGATTGGTTGCTAGGGGCAACTGAGCCAGTTTTACTTTACACCATGTTTGATAAATCTCCTCCTAGATTTCCTAGGAATGCACCATAACATAGTCCATAGTTCATGTCATTGCTAAATCCAGACCCGCCAACACTCAGGAATGGACAATAGGCCATATACTAGGAATACAGCAGTCTTTATAATATGCATTATTAATATAGCCTGTGGATATTATATAAAAGGGATATTTCCCTCTTAACCCTTTAAGGAAGGCTATAACCATCATGCACTGCAGGCAGCTCTAAAATAATACAGCAGGCAGAAAAATCAGACCATAAGTTCTTCACACTGAGCAATAACTGTACCACGCCCATAGTCGCCCCCATAACCCTGAGCTTCAAGCCCCGCCTCAAAACACAAGAGCTCCTCCCTCTGAAGTTGGTCCCATCTTTTTTCCTCCCCAAAGACTGCTGGCAACTGTACATACCATATGTTATACTGTTTATCCTTAAAGGGGTAGTGCGGCGGCAAATAATTATTCACAGAATAACACACATTACAAAGTTATACAACTTTGTAATGTATGTTATGTCTGTGAATGGCCCCCTTCCCCGTGTCCCACCACCCCCACCCGTGTACCCGGAAGTGTGGTGCGCTATACATTACCTGTCACGTGCCGACAGCCGTCTCCGATCTTCAGTCAGTGACGTCTTCTTCGGCCGGCCGGCGAACAGCTCCGACTGTTCCGAATGCCGGCCGCCCTCTGCAGCGTCATCCGATGCTCAGCCGCGATTGGCTGAGCATAACTGTGCTCAGCCAATAGCGGCTGAGCATAGTTGTGACGCGGCAGAGGGGGGACAGCGGCAGGGATTCGGCTGTCCGTCCGAAGATGACGTTTGGCACAAAATGGCGGACGGCCCTCAACACGGTTCAGGTAATGTATAATGCACCACACACTTCTGGGTACACGGGTGGGGGTGGTGGGACACGGGGAAGGGGGCCATTCACAGACATAACATACATTACAAAGTTGTATAACTTTGTAATGTGTGTTATTCTGTGAATAATTCTTTACCGCCGCACTACCCCTTTAACATTAAAAGTTATCTTGCAGGCAATGGAGACATTATGTAACAAAGCATGTAAGTTGGGGGCTCGTCCGGGGTTCGGAAAACAATAGAACTCTTCTCCATGGCTAGGTCTAATAGTGTAGGAGTCGAGTGAATGGGGCCGAGCTGCAATACCAGACACAGATCCATGGAGAAGAGTGGCGCTGTAGGGGAGGAAAAACAAGAAAATAATTTTTCCATTCCTAGTCAACCCCCTTTAAGTACCATAAAACTTTACAATATTTCAGTAGAAAGTTCTAAAATCTAGAATTGGATTTTTTTTTCTTTGGAGAAACAGAGAACACTTGCTCAGCATGCACCCCAAGAAGGAGCACAGACAACGTGTTCAGAATGATACATTTGATAAGCTCCCCCTAGTGGACAAATAACACTGAACTGTAGATTGAGTTGGTAAATGTCTGCAATAAATAGGAAATATTTGGAGGCAACTAAGGTGTATCACCCTTCAAGGCACATGAGACTGAACTCTAAATATAGTGCAAGACTAAGATGCAATTTAAAAAAAAAAAAAAAATCTTAAAAAGCTAAAATTCCCAATGTTTTGCTTTGGTCGGCATTGGCCACCATATCTGCAATATGCTGGTGGCCCAGGTGAGCGTCAACTCATTTTTCAGCCTGATCTAGAGGCTCGTCACTGTCGCTGCTCTCCTCCTCGATTCGGGAGTGGAATCCTGCCGTGTCCAGATCCAAGAAGGTGGTCAGAAGTTTTGCCACCGCTTCAACATCACTGGTGGAGGAAGTAGAATTAAGAGAAGATCAGATGAGAAGCCTCAATGGTTACAAATACTGCAAGAAGACCCTCAAAGATCTTACCTTCTACCTCCTAGTACCGCACTCTGCGTGAGAGGGTGGGAGATACCCGTCACAAGACGTAGGACGATGAGGTAGCCCTTCCCGAAATATCGTACCTTCTCCTCCTCAACATTCACGTCCCTGATCTCTTTGATCAGAACCACCACTACGAGAAAGAACATTATGTGGTCAACATGTCTTGACCCACCAAGAACTTCTTAACTTCTGCTTGCCTTTCACGTATGACCAGATCCTTCAGCCTCATCCCCTACCTTGCTCTTGGCCTCCTCTACAGAAGGTCAGTATTTTCTTGTACAGGTTGAAGGTCTTCAGGACGGCCTTTCCTGCCTTCTTATCGAATATCGCTTCCTGGGAGAGAGAGAAGAACATGGACCTAATGAGTCTATGGGATATCCCACCCAACTGAGTTCTAAATGGTCCCACCCGCCCCTTACCTCCCATTCTTCAAGATTCTGCAAGGCCACAAACAAGCAGCCGGCCACATAAAACAGCTTCCACGCCCAGGAGTCTGTGTTGGAAAGAAATGTGACAGCTATAATATTATAGACATTGGGTTAAGAAGCCACAATCCCCAGAGGACCACCCAAGGCCATCAGATACATGTCTCAGTGACTGGTACCAAAGTCTTTTTTGAGGGCAAATATCTACGGACCCAGAAGACCATCAGACCATGAGCTACGATGGGTCTAAGGCAGAAGAGAGTTTCTGGGATGAGCAACGAGGCAAGAGCCTTAGTACCAAGCTTAGAGGGATGGACTAAAATGTATTTAATTTATTTATTTAATTTATAATGAAACACATTTTATATAGTAGTCAAGATGGAGTTCCAGTCTCCTGGTACCTACCTGTACTGTAGTAGGCTGCAGCCAGGCCGACAGAGCCGATTCCTACAGGGAAGAAGAGATGGAGATTTAAAAAAAAAGTCAGCTTCATGATGTCACATTGATTACATCATATGTCTTTATAAGGTGACGCATCACAGGTCATATGCACTTCTAAACAGATGTGGGAGCCATCAGCATGATGCTGTTTACAGACCCTCTATCTGGCATATTGAGTCCACAGGAGTTTACTGCTCTGAAGTCTTATGACTGTATATATGACTGTATAAGTCTTGGCTACTAGGTGTCTCCCTTCCCTGCAATGTGCTCTGTCCATTGTCTGTTGTTAGGGGAAATCTGTCTCTAGTAAGAGCTAAAGCAAGACAAAATAAAAAAAAATAAGGAAGTGAAGCTTAGGGTGTATTCTGTAAAAGAAAGAGAGAAAGTCTGGACTGTGTTTAACTGAAAACTGAGCCAGACTACAACTAGGGATGGTCCACACTGTACCTGAAAGGTAAATGGAGGCTTTTCACTCATTTCTCCATCCATAAAGCTCTGAGCAGCTGTCTCTTGTATAAATACCTGTGTACCTGCTGCTGTATGTCCACTGTGCTGTGGTTTAATCTCCATCTCCACCCTCCGCTTAGCTTCTGCTCAGTAGCAGCAGCTTGGTGCTTAGTTTAATCCCTTTCTTCATTGCACCTCACAAAGCCAATGCATCAGTAACTCCTTCCCCAACATCATCTATAGTAGTATGTAAATCATAAGCCCAGCATCGTGCCAGCCTGTTCAGTCCAGAGCACCTTTTCCAGGACACAGCAGGGATCAGTATGAGTTGAGCTGTGATTGGCCAAACAAGTAAGGGAAAGAAAGTCCATGACTGAGCACTAAAGGGAAGCAGCCCAGCTCTGTGCACCATGCTGGGGACTCTCAGGGGCCAAGTAACAACAGGAGGAGCACTAACATCACCTGCCACCACTCAGGAAGGTGTTCTACTCTCGGGACTCACCAACCAACAGCGACCATGAGCGGATGCTGGGATTCCTTTTCAGGTGCAGGAGGGTCCCGGTGCGGCTTTCTACGTGCATATACATCTCTGGGCCTGTCCGAGAAGAGAAGATGCAATATAAGACATAAAGATAAGGGTCCACACATCTATGAGCACGCTGAATGGGTGGTGGTCTTGTCTAGTGGACCCTCCATAAGCATGGACACTGCCACCATCTACAGTATGTATAACTGCAAAACATCAGGCTCCTTCATGGTCTGAGACCATGATGCTTTGCAGCAGGATCTCCTATACACCCATATAGGTAAAGGGGTTTCCCTGCCCAGACCAGGAGATCTCCAGCACCATGCAGAGGAGGAGATGGTGGTGACAACCCCCGGGCTCCAACCAGTCATCTCCATTTTAGAGACACTGAACGGAATCCCAGAAGAGGAAGAAGAATGGGGAAGTGTCAGAGCCAGGACTTGTCACCCCGGGGAGCAGCGTCACATGGCAGCGGACAAACTCAACACAACACCCGCTGACTCAGACATCAACTAAGCAAAGACGGTGACTGATCAGGATGCCGAGTATCATAAATGGGGATGGGGGCGACAACTATCAGAAACATGAATGGGGACAAAAAGCGCCAACTATCAGAGACATGAATGGGGACAAAAAGCGCCAACTATCAGAGACATGAATGGGGACATGGGCAAAAATTATCAGAGACATGCATGGGGATGGGGCAACAACTATTAGAGACATGCATGGGGATGGGGCAACAACTATTAGAGACATGCATGGGGACAAGGAGTGCCAGCTACTACATGCACTTACAACTAATAAATAATGTAATAAACAGTGATCGCTCATCAGCTGGTGGAAACTACAACTCCCATCATGCCACAACAATCCTCCACAGACTTTTCAGCAGTTTCAAAACTACAATTCCTAGTTTGCCAAGACAGACTGCAACATCTAGTCAAGTGTTTGCTAATCTCTGGCTCTTTAGCTATTGCAAAACTACAACTCCCAGCATGACCCCTGACAGCCGCAACCGCAAGTTCTAGGGCAGCATTTCCCAACCAATGTTTCAGTTGTCACAAAACTACAACTCCCAGCATCCCCCCAACAGCCTGTGCCATTTATAGCAGCATCCAGCTGTCAGGGCATGCTGGGAGTTGTAGTTGTGCAACAGCCTGGAGGGTTGGAGATCACTAATACAGAGCATGCTAAACCATGCAAATGATGCCAAAAACAGCCATAAGGTGCATGCTGGGAGAAGTAGTCCTACCACACAGACAAGACAGAGTAGCTAGGGTCGAGAGGGTCACAGGGCCTGTTCACACTTGATGTACAGAATGTAAATGATGCAGAAAATTCCCAACTTCTGGGCTTGAACTGCGTTGATACACTGTAACAGTGCTGCAGCTGAACACAGACGGCTGTACCGCTCCCTGGCATTGCTAGTGCACAATACAGAGGCTGCCCCCTCTATAACAACACATCAGCGGCCCCTGACCCCCAGCAGGCAGACAATACACCACACATAGCACACATACCTGCTGGAGCTCTCCTGCCTGCAGTCCTGCGCTTCCCCAGTACACGCTCCAACCCGGGGCATGCTGGGATACGGGATGACCCACCCAGGCTTCACATTCATACAGCTACATCAGCATTGGCCGCTAGATGGCTCTATATCCGCTTATTTTATAGTGTCATTTCAACACTGACCTCTAGATGGCTCTACATTCATTTATTTTATTGTGTTATTCCACCATTGACCACAAGATGGCTCTACATTCATTTATTTTATTGTGTTATTCCACCATTGACCACAAGATGGCTCTATATTCATCTATTTTATAGTGTTATTCCAACATTGACCACAAGATGGCTCTACAATCATTTATTTTATAGTGTTATTCCAACATTGACCACAAGATGGCTCTACAATCATTTATTTTATAGTGTTATTCCAACATTGACCACAAGATGGCTCTACAATCATTTATTTTATAGTGTTATTCCAACATTGACCACATGATGGCTCTACAATCATTTATTTTATAGTGTTATTCCAACATTGACCACAAGATGGCTCTATATTCATCTATTTTTACTGTTATTCCAATATTGACCACATGATGGCTCTACAATCATTTATTTTATAGTGTTATTTCAACACTGACCACTAGATGGCTCTACATTCATTTATTTTATAGTGTTATCCCAACATTGACCACTAGATGGCTCTGGGCCAATTTATTTATAAACATTATTCCAATATTGACTAATAGATGGCGATACAAGCAGCTTTTAACTATATTCCAGCAATCATGCTATTACAACATTTGCCACTGGGTGGCGTAAAGGTATATAGTCAGTTTATTGTATAATGTTATTTAAACATTGACCACTAGATGGCTCTCGTAGCCTATGACTATTTTAGCCGTGTCGCTTTAAAGTGTCATTCCAACAAATGCCACTGGGTGGCGGGGTTACACAGTACACAATTATCTTGCTATACCGGCACTGGTCGCTAGATGGCTATACATTAGTTTATTTTATAATGCTATTCCACCATTGACCATTGGGTGGCGATATATCACTATAGTATCCTATACTATACTTTACTACGCACTATTAGCGCTACAATTACGCAACTCTACAATTTACCACTGGGTGGCGGAAGTGAAATCTTCAGTTTACATATACAGTATCTTGTTATACAAATAATGGACACTAGATGGCGCTGCGCCCATTCGTTCAACATCCCAGGGTTCCAATAAGGTCACACTCATGTTGATATACCAACAGAGATCACTAGATGGCGCTGCAGCTCTTCACATTTATAATCCTACACTGGAACTAATGATTGCAGAGGGAAACTACAGCAGCAGTTGGTTCTCAGGGCATTCTGGGATTAGTAGTCCTACAGTGTATATGGTGCCTATAGCTGACCAGGTGCTGTAAGGTTATTTGCAGTGCTCCCCGCCCTGTGGCTGTCGAGCTGTTGCAAAACTACAAATCCCATCATGCCCTACTCGTATGAGACATATAATGGCGCCTCGCAGCGCCCCCTAACGACTATAAGGAACGTTGCTCTATCCGACTAATCCCAATAGTTTACTATGGGCACATGACCCCATCTGTAATCAAGTAATGGATCTTCATATTAACCTTTTTGTCTCCATTCACGGAGACATTTTGCGTGAGTCACCTCCTTATACTATACATTGTTTGGTCTTCAGAAAAATGGCCGCCGCATGTGCACTACTAGACTTGCAATATTTGTTGTAGTGGGCGGAGTTTATGAGGCCGTTCTCTATGTTGTGCTTCTGATTGGCTAAGGAGGTGTCAATCAAAAGCTAGGAGAGTAAAGTGGGCTGGAGGGACTGTAAGAAGGTGCTGGAGACGGTGTGACAAAGGGCAGGGTGACAGTGGAGCCTACCGGCCGCCTCCTCCGGGACCGGGCGAGACCCCGAGCGAGACATGAAGTGTGAGAACTGCACCAAGTCGGTGAGCACCCCCCTGCGATAATGGTTGCGCCCAGGTCGCCTGCTGACGTCACCAGAGCCTCCTGCTGGTGTGATGTCACTACACACTCATTATATTATATAACATTATACTGCACTGGGGGCTGCTGGGATTTAGAGGAGCCTTCTATGGCTGATATATGGTTAACCCCTGAGTGGCCAGAGCCCCACACACCTAGAGATGTGTCTGTGTATGGTGGGAGGGCTTATTTACACATGTATGGGATATATATAAATATATAGACTACAATTCCCATCATCCCTGGAGAGGCAGAGCTAAAGCTGTCTAGGCATGATGGGAGTTGTAGTTTTACAGTAGTTGGAGGGGGTGAAGGTTCCCTGTCCCTGCACTAACCTGTGGCCCCTCCGCTATTGTATTACTGCAGCTCCCATCATATCCTGAAAGCTGAAGTCTTAGGGATGATGGGAGTTGTAGTTTAGTAACCAGTAAGGACCTATAGGAGGCTGAAGGGTGTCAGGGTATGCTGGGAGTTGTAGTTGTGTAGTCATTACGGACCCACAGAAGGCTGAGAGGGTGTGATGGGAGTTGTAGTTGTTGTGTAGTCAGTACGGACCCACAGAAGGCTGAGAGGGCATGATGGGAGTTGTAGTTGTTGTGTAGTCAGTATGGACCCACAGAAGGCTGACAGGGTATGCTGGGAGTTGTAGTTGTTGTGTAGTCATTACGGACCCACAGAAGGCTGACAGGGCATGATGGGAGTTGTAGTTGTTGTGTAGTCATTACGGACCCACAGAAGGCTGAGAGGGCATGATGGGAGTTGTAGTTGTTGTGTAGTCATTATGGACCCACAGAAGGCTGAGAGGGCATGATGGGAGTTGTAGTTTTACAACTATTATGGACCTACTGGAAAACATCAAGGACCCATAAAACCTAAAGTCTATCGGGGCATGATGGGAGTTGTAGTTCAGCCTCAGGTTGGGGGTCACCAGCAGAAATCTTACTTAATAAACTATTGTTCAGTCTCTTTTCTCTTTTTCCTCTAATTTGGCCCCAGATTGTGACCCCCCCCCCCCTGTAGGTGACAGGTCCCATGTAACCAGAGAGCATTGTTGTTCTGGCAGGATGGCCTCTCCTCCTCCTCCTCCTCCTCCTCCTCCTCACACAAAATATTTTGTCAAGGGCGACAACAAGGGAAGGAGGGGACGAGGGCAAATATTGTGAGAGTGTTGTCACCGACGTCATGTGACCTGATCTGCTCTTTATAAATAAAAGATGTTTTTGTAACTTTTTTTCACCGAAAAGCAAAAAGACAATTTTTTTTCCCTCTATAAAGGTAATAAAAAAATATCTATCTATCTATCTCCTATCTATCTATCTATCTATCTATCTATCTATCTATCTATCTATCTCCTATCTATCTATCTATCTATCTATCTCCTATCTATCTATCTATCTATCTATCTCCTATCTATCTATCTATCTATCTATCTCCTATCTATCTATCTATCTATCTCCTATCTATCTATCTATCTATCTCCTATCTATCTATCTATCTATCTATCTATCTATCTATCTATCTCCTATCTATCTCCTATCTATCTATCTATCTCCTATCTATCTCCTATCTATCTATCTATCTATCTATCTCCTATCTATCTATCTATCTATCTATCTATCTCCTATCTATCTATCTATCTATCTATCTATCTATCTATCTATCTATCTATCTATCTATCTCCTATCTATCTCCTATCTATCTATCTATCTCCTATCTATCTATCTATCTATCTATCTATCTATCTCCTATCTATCTCCTATCTATCTATCTATCTCCTATCTATCTATCTATCTATCTATCTCCTATCTATCTATCTATCTCCTATCTATCTATCTATCTATCTCCTATCTATCTATCTATCTATCTATCTCCTATCTATCTATCTATCTATCTATCTCCTATCTATCTATCTATCTCCTATCTATCTCCTATCTATCTATCTATCTATCTCCTATCTATCTATCTATCTCCTATCTATCTCCTATCTATCTATCTATCTATCTATCTCCTATCTATCTATCTATCTATCTATCTATCTATCTATCTATCTATCTATCTATCTCCTATCTATCTATCTATCTATCTATCTATCTATCTATCTATCTCCTATCTATCTCCTATCTATCTATCTATCTCCTATCTATCTATCTATCTATCTATCTATCTCCTATCTATCTCCTATCTATCTATCTATCTCCTATCTATCTCCTATCTATCTATCTATCTATCTATCTCCTATCTATCTATCTCCTATCTATCTATCTATCTATCTCCTATCTATCTATCTATCTCCTATCTATCTCCTATCTATCTATCTATCTATCTATCTCCTATCTATCTATCTATCTATCTATCTATCTATCTATCTATCTATCTATCTCCTATCTATCTATCTATCTATCTATCTATCTACTATCTATCTATCTATCTCCTATCTATCTATCTATCTATCTATCTATCTCCTATCTATCTCCTATCTATCTATCTATCTCCTATCTATCTCCTATCTATCTATCTATCTATCTATCTCCTATCTATCTATCTCCTATCTATCTATCTATCTATCTATCTATCTCCTATCTATCTATCTATCTCCTATCTATCTATCTATCTATCTATCTATCTATCTATCTCCTATCTATCTATCTATCTATCTATCTCCTATCTATCTATCTATCTATCTATCTATCTCCTATCTATCTATCTATCTCCTATCTATCTATCTCCTATCTATCTATCTCCTATCTATCTATCTCCTATCTATCTATCTATCTATCTATCTATCTATCTCCTATCTATCTATCTATCTCCTATCTATCTATCTGCTATCTATCTATCTATCTATCTATCTTCGTATAGTGGTGCTGTGGTGCGTGCCGCCCGGCATCAGTGCGGTAACATGATAGTTGGTGATACGTGTGATTTGTGGTGCTGGGGGTGTCAAGCAACAGACGTGATTCTACTTGTGTTTCACCTGCATAAATTATACAGAATTATAGAGGAAACCTTAGTCAGTTGTGTGTGTGTGTGTGTGTGTGTGTATATATATATAAGTGGTGCCTTGGATTACGAGCATAAGAAATGACTGATATGCAGACAATTGGTTCCCCACCCCAAAAATAATTTATTATTCTGAATAACAGATGAAACAAACATTTATAAACAGCAGAATCTGTGATATTATAGGTTACTGTACAGTAATGGAGAGGATGGGAAACACAAGGGCGGACAGAGACTGCAGGGAGCATGAAGGAATGAGCAGGGCAGATGTGGGCACATACATGCAGCACTCTCTGTCCGGGGAGAGAGGGGTTACAGCTATGGAGAGATTACCTTCACAGTCCTGTCCTCTGATGTAAGCCCCAGCCTGAGGTGGATCTGCTATGATTTGGAAGGTGAGGGAGACCTCCTGGGTCACAGTACAGTGCTGTAGACCCTGCTATGCAGACCACGCCCCTCCCCCACTCCTCCTCCCACCCAGTACAGGGAGCTCTTACACCAAAGCAATGCTCTTACACCAAGTCACAATTTTGAAAAACTGTGAGCTCTTAAACCAAAACACTCTTAATCCAAGTTACTCTTAAACCAAAGTACCACTGTATGTGTATGTATATAGATGTGTTTGTGCATCTTGATGTGTATATAGATAGATATATTGTATATAGTCACTCATACAGTGCTGTGCCCATTGACTGAAAAAAGTGATAATTCTTTATGCTACTTCTCACATATTTCTTCCCCCCCCCAGGAATGTAGCAAGAAGAAGAAGAAGAGCAGCGTGGATGATGCGGAGCTGTCGCAGCCGCTGCCCCTGGAGGACGGGGACGAGGTGAGAGAGGGACGCGGCCGTCTTATCTCAGGACCGTCCATGTGCGGCTGTAGATGGGGGCTGATGGGCCGTCACACACCCATCCTCTGAGCCTTATCTGGTCCCGTCACCCCCCGCCCTGGGCCAGACGGAACGCCCTAATTAACTTCAGGATTTGAAAGAAGAAAATGAAAAAGCAAAAGCCTCCCAGTCCTCATTAGATAACCCCCCCCCCCCCATATTCCTGTTGTAGACCCTTCCCCCATACTAAGACAGTGTTGTTCTTTTAAACAGTTTTGTTTAATTTTCCCATTTTAATTTTTTAATTTAGAAAAGTGAGTTTCACCGCCTGGCCGATTCCCGCATCTTCCTGAGTGACTGCCTGGCCTGCGGGAACTGTGTGACCTCGGAAGAAGGAGCCAAGATCTTCGCCCAGAACCAGAAGGAGCTTTTCAAGGTCTTAAGTCTTAATAAGGTACGGGTGTAGGGAGCGCGGTCTCTGCTATTGGCACGTCAGTGATTGCAGTTACTTGTCTTACATGATAACACATCCAGAGCTGCATTCACAATTCTGCTGGCTTCTCTTTGGAATCTGTCACTGCTCCGGATACATGGATATGGCCCTAACAGTTTAAAGGATTTTCACTCATGGCTCATTGTCAGAGGCCGTCTGTATGATATGGTGGGTGGACTTGTCCCCAGGTCTCAGCAGTACTTGACATAGTGACATCTATAGGAGGGTTGCTGTGCTTGGTACTGCCACTGTGCCAAATACTTAACCTAAGCTGTGACTTGAGAATCCCTTTAAGTTGTTGGCTGAGTGTCTGTTATGGAGCATCAGCAGATTCCGAGCAGCAGTCATCAGAATATGTCGGTGTTCAAACACTTCTCCCTGAAGTTTTTTTCGATACTCTTACATTGCTCGGTATCTTAACAAAATCAGGGGAGATAACTATCGGCTTAACTATTCTTCTGCTGTCAGTTATTGAAGGTGTTTGGCACCAACGTTTACAGGAGCGGGGACTACCATCATAATGACGGGAGTCCCAGCTCTAAACGGGAGCTCCTCTTGGGCTCCCCGCCATGAAGTTCCTGGGTGCCCCCTGGGAGAGCCGATAGGGTGACCCGGAGCTCCTGCACAGGAATATCTTCCATCCCCAGGTGTCTCCTATGCAGCAGAGTGCACCAGCCGCCTGGGGAGGGAGGACGTCCCTGTGCTGGAGCTCCAGGGCACCCAGGAATGCCCAGAAATCTGTCTCTAGTAACGGCTTTATCAGGACAAATTACAGGAAGTGGAGGTTAGGTTTGCTATGTGACTTCAGCTGAAGATGATCCATACTGTTCCTCAAAAGTAAATCAAGGTTTCCCTTTCATCTGTGATCACTCATAAAGTTCAGGGCAGCGCTCCCCGGGGGACTGTAATCTCCCCCTCCCTTTTAGCCTCTCAGCAGCAAAAACAACAGCAGCAGCTCAGTGCTTAGTGTAACCCCTTCCTTGCTGTGATGCTGCTGCTTTCCCTTTCAGCTTACATAGCACCTTACAAGCCCAGTGCATTAGTAAACCCTTCTCCTCTACATGTCATCCACAGTAGTATACTATGTAACTCATCAGTTCAGCGTAGTGCTAGCCTGTTCAGTACAGTGCACAAAGTCATAGTATAGCAGAGAGGAGTATGTGCCGTGATTGGCCAGAGAAGTAAGGGGAAGAAAGTCCATATATATGTACAGCGCAGTTGTGGTACCAACCTCCGAAATGGAGAGAAGGAGTAACAGCTGTGAAATCATTGGTTTTTGTGACCTCACTGGTTTTCCATTTCTCTTCTAGAAATGTGACACTTCCCTCCATAGACTAGTGGTGGCGTCGGTCAGTCCACAGTCCGTGCCTTATTTTGCAGTCAAGTTCCAGCTGTCCGTCTGTGAGGCGGCCAGGAAGCTCTGCGGCTTCCTCAAGAGTCTAGGTGAGTAGGTGTGACATGTGAAGCCGTACTTATCAAAACTAGAGTCGAGGGAACTTTGAACGTCGAGTCCTTCCCAACCCGAGCGTGCCGCACTTCATTAGCGCCATCTTTTCAGGGCAGCTTTAGGACTTTATCCAACTTCAGCAGCCACCGCTAATCAAATGCCACATGCTGAGCTATACTCTAACAGAACTGTGCAGGAGAAGAGGAGATGGGAGAAACGCAAAGGAGGAGACTTATCAAACATGGTGTAAAGTGAGACTGGCTCAGTCACCCCTAGCAACCAATCAGATTCTACTGAGTCTGTGGGGAATGAGAGGTGGAATCTGATTGGTTGCTATGGGTGACTGAGCCAGTTTAACTTTACACCATGTTTGATAAATTTCCCCAAAAATGTTAAAGGGGTACTCCGGTAAAAAAAAAATCTTTCAAATCAACTGGTGTCAGAAAGTTATAAAGATTTGTAATTTACTTCTATTTAAATATCTACGCTCCTCCGACACTTATGAACTGCTGTATGTCCTGCAGGAAGTAGTACGGTATTTTCTTTCCAGTCTGACACAGTGCTCTCTGCTGCCACCTCTGTCCATATCAGGAACTGTCCAGAGCAGGAGAGGTTTTCTATGGGGATTTGCTAATGCTCTGGACAGTTCCTGACATGGACAGAGGTGGCAGCAGAGAGCACTGTGTCAGACTAGAAATAATACACCACTTCCGGCAGAAGATACATCAGCTGATAAGTAAAAAAAAAAAAATTTAATAGAAGAAAATTACAAACCTATATAACTTTCTGACACCAGTTGATTTAAAAGAAAAAAGATTTTTGCCAGAGTACCCCTTTTAAAGTGGTAAAGTCGCACACTGCCCCAGTGAAACATCATATACGTTGTGTTCCCCTCAGGCGTCCATCATGTGTTCGATACAACGATCGCTGCAGATTTCAGCATCCTGGAGACCCAGAGGAACTTCATCCAAAGGTTTAGGCGGCAGACGCAGGACGAGCACGCCTTCCCCATGTTTGCCTCCGCCTGTCCTGGTAAGCAGTGTGCTTGGATGTCTACTACTATCTTGGCTTGTGTGGGGAGAGTGGGTGAACGCTGACATTATGTATCACCGGAGACGATAAGCAGCCGCTCATGTTCATATAAATTAATATAAACCCATTTAAAGAGATTATCAAAGATTAGAAAATTGTAGCTGCTTTCTTCTACAAAAAGCGCCACCCCCTGTGTTCAGGTTGTTTCTGGTATTACAACTCCCTTCACTTCTATACAACTGAGCGGCGCTGTTTCTGTAAGAAAGCAGTCATGTTTTTCTAATACTTTAAGAAAAAAATTCTTGATCTCTTCTTTCCCTCCAGAATAATTTATGCTGTTCACAATTTTGCACCTTTAAGGGACGTGATTGCTTCCACCTCTGTCACTTGCCCCGGGACCCTCGCGGACGCACCATTACTGTTTGGTTATTTATAGGGTTAACATTCCAGTTTTCTAACAGCCTTGTGAGAGAAGAGCTGTCAAGACGTCATGGCCGCCTGAGGCCAAGACTGCAGATAAGGGAGAATTGTCTGAAGGTGCTGCAGTACGAGAATAGCCGGGATTCTGCTGAGTCATTAGCTTCCCGGTGGCAGCTCTGCAGTGCCTTAATTCTGCCCCAGTGGGGGAAAGGTTAATCTCACCCTATCGCCCCACGTACACATCACATGAGCAGAGGATAGAGAACATCAAACAGCTATTGTTAATTATCTGACTATGACGAGGCCCCTTTAAATTCATATTTAAAGGGGCCTCAGTCTATTATGAAAGTTCTAGAATTTGACTCTAAAATTCCCAGTTTACATTCTTTTCATGAACTGTAAAAGGAACAGAAGTTAAGAGAAGTGGATCTGCTGATGAAGAGTTAATAAAAATAACAAAGGGAAGGAAACAACATTCTGTCTATAGCATTTTCTGGTTAAACCGTGACGCAGCAGAATGTAACAGGATCAGAAACAGACGCCAGATGTTACTAAGAACTAAGGTTATATGTCAGATTATAATATGTAATGATTACCTGATGTACCGCCACCCCTCCCCCACACCAGCTACTGCCTTACATGTAGGAAAATATAGCTACTATTATACTGCTCCTATATACAGAAATATAACTACTATAATACTGCTCCTATATACAAGGATATAACTGCTATAATACTGCCCCTATATACAGGAATATAACTACTATAATACTGCTCCTTTATACAAGGATATAACTGCTATAATACTGCCCTGTATGGACAGTAGTTACCATGTCGCTTGTGTCTTGTAGGGTGGGTACAGTATGCTGAGCGTGTTCTGGGTGACTTGGTAATGCCACACATCTGCACCGCTAAATCGCCACAACAGATTATGGGGTCACTAGTGAAAAGCTACTTTGCGTCACAGAAGGTGAGGTGCCCTTTAAGTTGCTGACTGCGATAACACTGTTTGTAGTAAAGACTCCAGAATACACAAGCGTCTTCTCTTCTAGAATTTATCCCCGGACAAGATATTTCACCTAGCGGTGGCGCCATGTTATGACCGGAAGATGGAGGCCCTGAGAGAAGACTACTACACCGAGCTGTTCAACTGCCGAGACGTGGACTGTGTCCTGACTTCAGGTGAGTGATGAATGTGGAGGGGGCTCAGGGCTCCTGATATACAAATTGAAGGGGTTCTGTTATCAGATGGAGTATCCCTTTAAAGGGGTAGTTCACAAAAAAAAAAACGTCTGGTGCCAGACATTTGTAATTTGCTTTTATTAAAAAATCTTCAGTGTTCCAGTACTTATCAGCTGCTGTAGTTCATGAAGAAAGTGGTGCATTCTTTCCAGTCTAGACAGCAGAAGAGGTTTTCAATGGGGATTTGCTGCTGCTCTGGACAGTTCCTGACATCGACACAGATGGCAGCAGAGAGCACTGTCTCAGACTGAAAAGAATACACCATTTCCTGCAGGACATACAGCAGCTGATAAGTACTGGAAGACTGAAGATTTTTCGGAAGTAAATTACAAATCCCTGTCACTTTCTGGCACCTGTTAATTTAAAACAAAAAAAAAATGCTGAACAACCCTTTTAGATGCATTGGAGAAATCGTATATATAATGGTGCGTTTACACAGACAGATTATCCGACAGATTTTTTTTTTTTAAGCCAAAGCCAGGAATGGGTTAGAAAAGAGAAGAAATCTCAGTGTTTCCTTTATGACCTGTTCTTTATTTATAGTCTGTTCCTGGTTTTGGCTTCAAAAATCTGTCAGATAAATCTGAGTCTCCCCTTTAAGTTGTAGTCTTCTCTGTTGTCAGGAGAGGTGATGCAGATCATGGAGCAGAGGAACACTTCAGTCAAAGATGTGGAGGAATCTCCCCTGGAGAACGTGTAAGTCTTCGGCTTCTGCACCAAGAAATTCCTGGCTGGGAGTTTTTTTTACTTTTTAAAGGGGTTTTTCTTTAGAGGCCAGAATTAGTTGTCCTCCTCCTTCTAAGTAACACTACCAGTCACCCCACGGTAATCCCCTGGCACTCCGGTGTGTCAATCATGTGGACGTGCCACGCTGCACAAATCACATGATTACCGTGTGATGGGAGAATAAAGTCTTGGCACCATTCACTGGCCGGTCAGCAGGGTAATTGTTAATCCTGGTTATCAGCGTACTTTCACTTTTATTCTGAATTATACATATGGTGTTTTTTGTTATTTCTGGGTGGTCATGAATCACTTAAAGACACAGTAACCTTTTTTTTTTTTTTTTTCCCTTTATTATTCACCAAGAAGAGGTGCAGGCTATACACCTCGGTAATCCCGCCACCCCCTGCTATGTGGCACCCATCCACCAGATGGCGCTGACACGCTGCACTACATTACACCTAACCCACAGGTGTCACACTGCGCCCCTATATGCCTGGATAACTGAAGCTTTGGCTGTCAGGCATGATGGGAATTGTAGTTCTGAAACAGCTGATCTAACCCCTCTGCCCCATTAGTACAGTAATGGCGTCTCCGGCACAGTGACCCCTGCACATGAAGACTAGTCACCTAATGCCTCACTGTAGCATTAACCCTTCTAACACTGGTTACAGGAATCACTTGGGAAAATCAATAGCTTTATGGCAGGTGATGGCTAATGATTCACCTCCAGACTGGTGAAACTGGTGCCGTCATGTTGGTTACTGTTTATTTAGGCTGCTAAGGTGGATATATCATAGGTGTGACCATCGCTGTGTAAGAGGGTTCTAAGCTAGGCCATTAGTAAAGACACATGTCTACTTTACCAGCAGAATAATGAGTGCAGCTCTGGAGTATAATATAGGATCTAACTCAGGATCAGTAATGTATGTACACAGTGACCCCACCAGCAGAATAGTGAGTGCAGCTCTGGGGTATAATGCAGGATCAGCAATGTAGTGTAAGAACTCCTTGTCTCTTCTCTGTCTCTAATAATTTTATATACTTACTGTGATATGGTGTGTAAAGGTGGACATCCCCTTTCGGTATATCCCCGGGTGACGTCCTTGTTGTTCCCCGTGCGTCACAGTTATGGTTTTATTCCAGCGAGTGGTTTTGATTTCCTCTTCTTGTATGTGACTTGTGATCAGCGGGGGAGGGGCAGCCTGGTTAATAACCTCATCTTGTCACCAGCTGATGGGTTACGGTTCTTCTCCTCTCTCCCCATCAGCTTTGGAGGTACCACGTGTCAGTTTGTGCGCCATGAAGGTACCAGCTCTGACGGTTACCTCGCCCACGTCTTCCGTCACGCCGCCAAGGAGCTGTTCGGCATGGAGGTGCAAGAAATAACATACAAGACCTTAAAGTGAGTCCATACACGGCCGCAGAGTGTACAGGTATTGTGTACAGGTATTGTAGGAGACCACTGGCCACACCCTGTAACATATACTCTGGCGCTTTTTTTAATTTCTAGGAACAAAGACTTCCAGGAAGTGTGCTTAGAGAAGGATGGCGAGACCGTACTGAGATTTGCCGCCGCTTACGGCTTCCGGAACATTCAGAACATGGTACTTAAACTGCGCAAGGGCAAATTTCACTATCACTTTGTGGAGGTCTTGGCTTGTCCAGGAGGTGAGTACCCAAACATTGTTCTATTTTATGTTATGCTGTTTCTCTGCAAATGTCCCTTTTTAGAATTCAAGTATCAATTGTACGAGTGATTTTTAAGAAACTCTGTAATAGGTTTTATTAAGCAAAAGAGTTTTCTTCTGTACTCAAAAAGCTGTTTTCCTACCTCCTCCCCCTCACTTCAGAAGAAGCAGGATTTCTGTGTCCATTATGCTTTATGGAGAGGGGAGAGGTCAAGGGGGATGGGTGAGCACAGGGAGGAGAAAAGGCAGCCCTGCACGGCACGACATCCTACAATCTTCTTTCACTAAGCTCCCAGGCCAGAACTGAGCTTTTTGACCTGTGAATCCAGCCATGTATTTGCCCAGACAGTCTCCAAACTGTAGAGCTGCTTGTCTTCTCTTCCTGCTCGCTCATCCCCCTGAGCCCCTCCCTCCTCCATAGGTTATAATGGACTCGGCAGAACCCGTCTTCTCTTTGCTCCTCTGTAATTTAGACGATTTTGTCTGATAATGAGCAAATACAAAGTGACAGGGGAGGCTGCAAAACTGCTTTTTGAGTACAGAAATTTTTTGCAAAATATACCCTATTTCAGAGTTTCTTAAAATCGCTTGCACTACTGATTTCTGTGAAAATATAATATATTAAATGGCAGTTACACTTTAAGTATATCTTATAAATTTATTTTTATTTTAGGGGAAAAGTAGGAGATTGCATGGGTTCCGACTCGTAAACCCCCCGGCGATCTCCATATCAGACCCCACCGGCTCTGTTATGAATAGAGCCCCTGGTCATCATGTGACCCGCAGCTCTATTCATTCCTATGGAGAGACGGAAAGAGCAGAGTATGCTGGAAGAGCGATGTACTGTGCTTTTTCTGGCGCGCCATAGGAATGAATAGGGTCGTGTCGTGTGCCAACCCCGGGGCTCTATTCATAACAGAGTCGGTGGGGTCCAATATCCCGCAATGTCCTTCTTTTCTCCTATCCTGTGGATAGGGGAAAAGTAATTTTTTTTCCCGGAGTACCCCTTTAAATAAATAAAAAAATATCTATATCTATATTTCCCTCCCTCATTTTTTTTTCCCTAGGTTGTTTGAATGGTAAAGGCCAGGCCCAGACCTTGGATGGAAAACCCGAGCGAGCACAGCTCCAGGAGATGGAGGCCTTATTCACCAGTGTGCCAGTCCAGAGCCCAGAACACAACCCTCACATACAGGAGTTATACAGCAGCTGGTTGGAGGGTGAGGAGTCCCAAAAATCCCGAGAGACGCTACACACCAAATACGTGCCCGCCGCACCTAACGCAGCCCGTGTGGACATGAAATGGTGATGCCGGAAAGCACAACATCACAGACATGAACTGCAGTAAAAGACGGGTGACTGCCGCCCATACTAGTACGTCCGAGGTCCGGGAGACAAGGATGGAGGACGTTATCCTATATGAAATGTGGGACTGGGTACAGATGAATTTCCCGCAGGCCGTTCTACGTTCTGTGTATATGTCATGTAACATTACGTGTTCTGCCTCGTCCTGCGTCCATTTCTTTTTTTTGCTGCTAGAGACGTCTATGTGGGGTTATACCAGCTGTGTGCATGCCTGTTAACCCCGTCAGTGCCGGAGCGCAGTTGTTTCTCCTATTTATGTAGATCTTGTCCGCATTGCCGTCAAGAAACCAGATTTTTTTTTTTTTTTCTATGTGACGCCCAGGTGGGGGTGAGGGCGGGGGGGGGGGGACTAATTACGATCCGGAATATACCCTAGTGTTCCGACTCCTAGTGTTTTACGTATTGTTTTCCTTTACTTTACTCATCCATCTGTAGTATGTAAGTAGTTTCTTCCATGTCAAAATTACTTTTTTTTTCTTAATTTTATTGTGAAAAAATAATAAAAATATATTTAAAAAAAGCAATCAATTGCAAAACTTGCCTTCATGCCAGCCACCATCTTGAACATGGTGTTAGTGTCTCCCATGAAGACAGGAATCTGCCCCTTATGTTAGGGTTATGATTGCAGTGGTGGTACTTTTCGGGTAATTTTACACACACTTTTTATACGTGTATGCATGTGTCCTCTTGGTATAAAGCAGGAATTGCTGAGCAGATTGGTATACATATTAGTGGGAGAGAAGTTTTAGCATTTATGGTAATCTTACTCATTTAGTGCTAAGGTAGGAGTCCAGTGGGCGGTCCTTTGTAGTGATTGACCGCCCACTGGACTCATAAGTTTTTAAATAAATAACCAGTTATACTGAAACTTCTGCTGCAGAATTACTTATCAGTCTGCTCAGAATAAAATGCTGGAAAACATGGAGTCTGCAAATTCTACAAATCCCATTACCGTACAGATGATAGGGTTGCTAAACCCTAACAAATTCTCATTCTGGTCAATAACCTGAGCTATAAATACTCATTTATTCTTATCTGTTTAGAGGCGTCTTCCTGTTTGTTTGTTTTCTGTCCCAAAAGGAGAAAAAAATTCTACCATGAAAAATCCAAGAAAAAAAATAAAAGAAAAAAAGTGACTTTGCGAGATTTTTAAGTATTTCAAGGTACTTGTCTTGGGTGACGGCCGCACATCAGATCCGAGTCTACTTTTACCTCATTGTTTTATGTCAATGTGGACTTTTTTTTTTTTTTTTTCATGTAGGTTGATGTTTTTGTTTCTGCAATAAAAAAAGAAGCCTTTGAAATTATCTTTGTGTTTTTCTAAATATACATAGGCTGTTTGATCTGTTTACTATTTGAAGTGTTTGTAGAGGCAGGAGTGTTGCACGCTGTCAGTCTTAGCCGCCATCTTGGCAGTACACAATGTTTGCGCTCACACTATTCAGCTACTCCATCAGAAGCGTGGGTGCTTGTGAGATGTTACTGCTGACCTTTTCAAGGGGTTATGCAGGATTTAAAAGAGCACAGCTAATTTTTTGCAAAAACAGTGCCACCCCTGTCCCCAGGTTATGTGTAGTATTACAATTTAGCTCTATTCACTTAAATTGAACTGAGCAGCAAAGTTACACCCAAACTGAAGACGAGAGTGGTGCTGGCCATGTTTTTCTATGCCTGAACAACCCCTTTAACATGGAGAGCCTCAGCCAACCTTCCTTCTATTTTGATGGTTTTAACTATATGGGAAAAGTGCAGATGGTTGCTAGGGATTATTAGCCATAGCATTCGTTTTTGTGATGCTGGGTGGAAGATAAAAGAAAGGATTGGTTAGTTATGATCCTCCCTTCACTTTCAGCATGCCCCTGGGCTGGATGGTGGCAGGGAGAGGGGCGCTGCAGGCCTAGGGCATGGATACTGTAGGCCACAACAGATTGACTTCCCGCCGCAGCAATAAAACTAGTTTTTCTTCAAGATACCGGCACCAGCAGAGCGTTTTGCTTGCGATCATTAGTGTAGCCCCGCCCCTGACAGATCAGCAGCTCCTGGTGACGTCCCGAGCAGCACCACCACTGAGCTCAGTGTGCACCGCAGCGGCTGGGATTGCGTCTGCAAGTGCAGAATACAGATTTGGCCCTCCAGCTGTTGTAAAACTAAAATTCCCATCATGCCAAAAGTCTCAGCTTTGGCTGTCCAGGCATGATGGGAATTGTAGTTTTGCAACAGGTGGAGGGCCGAAGGTTCCCCATCCCTGGCTTTATTGTATACAGGCATCTCTACCACAATGGGCAGAAGATTTATTAATAAAGGGGAGCCCCTGGGTGTCTGTATATGCACCTTCCTGTAAACAGGGGTCTATATACAGTATACAGTAAGGCTTCAGCTCATATACGCTATTGCTCCAGTCCTATATAAGGGCCAGTTCACACTGAGCAAGATCGTCGGAATCCCGCCGTGCTCAGTGTGCTGCAGTAAGTGAATGGGAGAGAGAGCGCGTCCGCCGCTGCCGATCTCTGCTCAAAGAACTAACATGTTCATTCTTTGAGCGGAGAGGAAGCGGACGAGCGCACGCTCTCCCATTTACTCAAAGCAGGACACTGAGTGCGGCGGAATTATGCCGTGTTTCCTCAGTGTGAACTGGCCCTAACATGTTAGTCCTTTGAGCGGAGAGCAGCGGCAGTGGACAAGCGCGCGCCCTCTCAAATTCACTTACAGCAGCAGACTGAGCACGACGGGATTCCGCGTCGGAAAGGTTGGCGGAATTCCGACGCTCTTGCTCAGTGTGAACTGGCCCTAAGTGAGCAGAGCTGCTTTCTTCCCGCCTGTATAATCTTCCTCATGGCTGACATGTCATATGAATAGATACAGTGCCCACCGCCCCTATATCACCTAGTTATATACAGCGGTATAATGTGCCAGAGCAGTTATTTTTATTAGCAGCATCAGGCCTAACCGTAACCTAGCAACAGAGGGCAGCAGCTGTGATATCACACGTGCAATGACATCATCAATTGCTTTATACTTGCTGCAGTTCTTATTCCTTCCAATTTTTTATTTTTGTTGATCGGAGGTCACACTCTAAGGAGGATACTGACTGAGCAGGGGTATGTAGGCCACCTTATACTATACTAATGCGCCAGACTGTGAATATAATATCATTAGATAGATAGATAGATAGATAGATAGATAGATAGATAGATAGATAGATAGACAATTGTTAGATCACGGTAAATAAAATGATGCTTTCAATCTGCAAAGGAGGGAAGAAAAAAAATAAGAGGGTTAACAAAAAAAAAAAGTTCAGGTTCCACCGAGATTTGAACTCGGATCGCTGGATTCAAAGTCCAGAGTGCTAACCATTACACCATGGAACCAGCTGATAGCTGAGGCATGACACACGGCTGATCACTCCCTCTGCCGGCAATCCTCATTACTCTATGCTCTCTGCTGCGCTCCTCTTAGTGATGTGAATGTCATTACATTATACATATAGTTACATGCACGGACAGCCTTATTACTGCACAGCAAATCTCACCTGACCTGCTCTAACACAAGGGGGCGCTGGAACTGTCCTGCGAGATCCAAATCCTTTGTACTGAGAGTGGATCTTGTCAGGACCTACCCCATCCTGTGAATTCCCCTATACCCCCCCCCCCCCCTCCACCCTCCTGATACCCCTCCACCCTCCTGTTGGCTGAGGGATCTTTACTTTTGTCCATTCGCCGCCATTACTTACACATAAGATCCCCGGCTGTATGACCATGCGCCGCAGCTTCTCCTCTATCACCCCCCTGTGGCGGCAGCAGGAACTGCAGCTGTTCCTCGAAGTCCGGTGGTTGGTGACGTCACCGCATCCTGACGTCACCGCTTTTGAGAAAAAAACACTAACTTACGTAATAAATGTACTCCGGGAGGGTTTGCCTCTATATCACCTATTTATATACATCAATATAATGTCCCAGAGCAGTTAGTTTCTATAGCAGCATCAGGCATAACGGTAACCTAGCAACAGAGGGTGGCTGCTGTGATGTCACACGTGTGATGACATCATAAACGGCTTTCCCAATGCTTGTTTTTGTTGACCACATAAGGAGGATACTGTGCAGGGTATGTAGATCACAGCACCAGACTGTGAATATAATCTGACCCATAACATAATGGGGGTCAGAGATATAAGGGGGCACAGATATCGGTGGGCAGAGGTATAAGGGGGCATCAAGTGGTATTTTTGGCTTTCTAAATATGTTAGGAATATTTATATAAAAAAAAAAAAAATCAGGTTCCACCGAGATTTGAACTCGGATCGCTGGATTCAGAGTCCAGAGTGCTAACCATTACACCATGGAACCGGTTAATTTCAAGAAGGGAAAATTCCAGTATAGTTTGATAACGTGCCTCAGTATAGTGGAGCGTTGTAGAGGGTTATTATACACCACGTGGGCATAATATAACCGTGTATCCCTATATGTGGATTTTATAGAATAAATTATACATAGCTATGAAGTAAAGGTAGCTCTCCCATCACAGGCTGAGAGAAGAAGGATGTGCAGTCTCTGGGACAGTGTTCCCCAACCTGTGGCTGCTGCAAAACAGGCATGCTGGGAGGTGGAGTTTGGAACCAGTAGAGAGCCACGTGTTGAGAACTCATTATATCCATTAATATGAATTAGAGTAATAACTAAATTAGATGTATTTTCTTAAAAAAATACTCGTTGTATATATAAAACTGGTAAATGGATTAAAATATAAGGGGAAAAAAAAACTTAGCAGAGGATGGTTTCGATCCATCGACCTCTGGGTTATGGGCCCAGCACGCTTCCGCTGCGCCACTCTGCTTCACGTTCAGCTTCCCTGTTCTGTAGTTATGTAAAGGATGTGCAGCAGCAGTGTCTTATAACCAGCAGAGGGCAGCCGCCTCATACTATGAGCGACTTCTGATCACATGACCTGCTGGTTCGTCTGATCATGAATCATCGGCTGCAGCTTGTCTCCTGAGGTAAAAGTGACCTATTCACCCGTATATTCCCGACCACAGACAGTATATAGCCATATATTCCCGACCACAGACAGTATATAGCCATATATTCCTGACCACAGACAGTATATAGCCATATATTCCTGACCACAGACAGTATATAGCCATATATTCCTGACCACAGACAGTATATAGCCATATATTCCCGACCAGACAGTATATAGCCATATATTCCTGACCACAGATAGTATATAGCCATATATTCCTTACCACAGACAGTATATAGCCATATATTCCCGACCAGACAGTATATAGCCATATATTCCTGACCACAGATAGTATATAGCCATATATTCCTTACCAAAGACAGTATATAGCCATATATTCCTTACCACAGACAGTATAACACACTTTTCCTGCCGTGTGGTGAACATACTGTGTTATATAGTCCGTATCCAGAAGCCTTGCCGCACTCTTCCCAGCATTCACTGCGGTTCGAATACAATTTGCATATTAGCTGCTACCAAAAAGTAAGATCGTTTTACCCCAAATAGTCGATGTTTTGGGGATTTTATACCAGCAGGTAAAAAAACATTTGGTGATATCTTTTAGAATTTTCTAATTTATGTTGAAGAGTGAAAATTTACCTCTCTATAATGTAAGAGTTCTTCCTGTATGGGACTATATATAGCAGTGGGGGAGGCCAGGCAGTCGTGCTCGCTTCGGCAGCACATATACTAAAATTGGAACGATACAGAGAAGATTAGCATGGCCCCTGCGCAAGGATGACACGCAAATTCGTGAAGCGTTCCATATTTTGCGCCAAAATACTTAATTTTTTTTTCTTTCTATGCTGAGAACATTTTTATATCATCTTATAGCAGTAACAGTTTAGGAATAGACTATTCTAGGGTTTTTTTTCTTATGTGACCACAGGCGCCGTGTCGGCACACGTATTTATTGTCATGTGACCACAAACAGTATGTGACCACAGGCGCCATGTCGGCACACGTATTTATTGTCATGTGACCACGTCGGTACATGTACATACTGACTGATGAAAGCGGATATGGATCTGATAAACCCCCCCAGACTGTGGATATAGTTCCGAACTATAACAGTTCCCTCAGCCATGGAGCATATTAGCCTGATGAAGGAAATGTTACGCTCCGGAAACGCGTTGGGTCCACACTGCGTTTTTGCAATCCATTTTTTCATCAGTTTTTTTGCAAAAAAACAGATGAAAAATGAGTTTAAAAAAAACCTGATGCATTTGTGTTCATCCGATTTGATCCGTTTTTCCATCGACTTCCATTATAAAAAAAAAAACGGATCCGTTTTTTTAACGGACACAAAAGTGTCAACACTACTTTTTTGTCCGTTTGAAAAAAAAAAGGATCCGTTCCAATCCGTTTTTTTTTTTTTATAATGGAAGTCACTGGAAAAACGGATCAAATCGGATGCACACAAAAAACGGATGAAAAAAATGGAATGCAAAAATGCAGTGTGAACCCAGCCTTACTATAAATCTTACTTACATGATGTCACGTTAAGTCACAGAGAATACCTACTTAGCATGTGCCTTAGGCTGAGTTCACGCTACGTTTTTGCAATATGTTGTTGGGTTTTTTTTATAATGGAAGTGAATGGAAAAACAGATGCACACAGTTGCATCCGTTTTTTCCATCTGTTTTTCATTGGAAAAACTAACATGCTAAGTAGGTATTCTCTGTGACTTAATCTTTCCAACAGCAAACTGTTTATTTACTTTGTTTAATATATATATATATATATATATATATATATATATATATATATATATAATTTTTTTTACAAGCAGAGAAGGGGAGGGGGGGCAAACCAGCTCAAGCAGAGTTCTGTGGACTGACAATGAGCGGGAAAACAGGGCAACTTGATGGTACATTTTGCCTCCATCCCTAGAGCTCTGATTGTCCACAAAAACCGCAAACTCCTAACAGTGGCCAACAGGTAGGAGAAAGGAGGGAAGGGGTCAGGACATCACAATTAACCCCTTAAATTTTACTAAACTCCTGATAAACTATGAAGGATGCCGCAGGCGGTCAGTGTGCGCCCGCCATGTAACTTGGATGGAGTCTGCATCTAATATACTTATCCTGTAGTACCAGCAATATCCAGTAGGGGGAGTAATTCCCATGTACATGCACTACACTAAATTTGAGGTGGGAGAGGAGTATAACATCCAACATTATAACAAACTTCCATCAACAACACAGAGAAGTGATGGAGACTGTGACAGTCACTTATTTTACAAATCCACAATAGATTCTTTCTTTTTAGCTGTGATGTGTATCTCTGTCTGAATTGGGACTCAGGAGTCTGGCCTATTTTTTCCCGCCTTTTTTGTTCATCAAAGACCTTTGTTCCCAGCATCCTCCAGGACTGGTAACTGATTTGCATATCCAGTTGTAGTCGCGTTCAATACATTCCTGTCCTTTTCCTATATTTCCTCTGGTAAAGATTTTATAGGGAAAACTCCTTGTAGTTGTAGAGAATGAGGGTTCTGATCCTGTGCAGGTTCCTGGTACTGATATTCCTATAGGGGCCCCTCACCATAACCTATAATTCCTGATCACAGGGGACTTTATATAGCAGTGGGGGAGGCCAGGCAGTCGTGCTCGCTTCGGCAGCACATATACTAAAATTGGAACGATACAGAGAAGATTAGCATGGCCCCTGCGCAAGGATGACACGCAAATTCGTGAAGCGTTCCATATTTTGCGCCGTCCCTATAACAAATCACTGGACGCCTGATAACAGAGAACGATGTACGACACCGGAGATCTACACATCACTTGGTGGGAGTCTCAGACACCAAGCAGCTTTCCCTCACGTCTTCCCCGTATACATGCACGTCCAGTTCTCTATAAGCAAAGGGAATTCAGCCGATGCCAGACACTTCTGGCAGCAGCTTATCTCCCCTCAGAACAAAGGGATTATACATTGAAATTCAGCCTGACCCTTCTTCCCCCTGACATCATTGTTAAAAAATCATCACAGCTCCATACATACGAGAGCTTGTCCTTGCTTCCTTAAAAATAAAACCTATACTAACATTCTACCATACCAATTTTACCAAAATTTTGATGCTGAGGGAAAAAAAGGGCTGGTTTTGTCCTCTCTCTCCATAGATTGCATCTGGTGTTGCATCCCAGTTCTATTGAAGTGAATGGGTTGTAGCTGCAATACCAGACATAGCCAGTGGACAGGGGTGGCGCTATTATCGGTAGAAAGTTTTCTCAGTCCTTCTATGGACTGTCACTACTGAGGATAAATGTGGGGTCTGTATTAGTTTAGGGGTCTGGTTGGAGGCAGGAATTAGTTTATGGGGTCTGGGATCTCTACTAGTTTAGGGATCTGTTTTGCTTTAGGGGGTCATGTGTCTGTATTTAGTAACACTGTGGGGTTCGGACTGTATATAATTGGGTGGTCTAGTGGGGTATTCTTACCGTATGCCCAGCAACCAAATTAAAGAGGAACTCCAGCAAAAATCTTTTTGTTTCAAATCAACGGGTTTCAGAAAGTTATATAGATTTGTAATTCACTTCTATTTTAAAATTTCCAGTCTTCCAGTACTTATCAGCTGCTGTATGTCCTGCATGAAGTGGGGTTTAATTTCCAGTCTGACACAGTGCTCTCTGCTGCCACCTCTGTCCATTTCAGGAACTGTCCAGAGCAGGGATGGTTTTCTATGGGGATTTTCTGCTGCTCTTGACAGTTCCTGACATGGACAGAGGTGGCAGCAGAGAGCACTGTGTCAGACTGGAAAGAATACACCTCTTCCTTCAGGACATACAGCAGCTGATAAGTACTGGAAGATTTTTAAATAGAAGTGAATTATGGTGCGTTTACACAGACAGATTTATCTGACAGATTTCTAAAGCCAAAACCAGGAACAGACTATGAACAGGGAACAGGTCATTAAGGAAAGACTGATTTCTGCTCTTTTCAGATCCATTCCTGGCTTTGGCTTCAGGAATCTGTTAGATAAATCTGTCTGTGTAAATGCACCATTAGGGTGCGTTTACACAGACAGATTTATCTGACAGATTTTGGAAACCAAAACCAGGAATGGATTTGAAAAAAGGAGAAATCTCAGTCTTTCCTTTGTGACCCGTTCCCTGTTTATGGTCTGTTCCTGGCTTTGGCTTAAAAAAATCTGTCAGATAAATCTGCCTGTGTAAACGTACCATTACAAACCTTTATAACTTTCTGAAACCAGTTGGTTTGGAAGAAAAAGGTTTTTTTTGGAATCAACAACACAGAAAAGTGATGGAGACTTGTCCCTTATTACAGTGGCCTCCAGGTAGCTTTGTTTTTCCCGCCTTTTTTTGTTCTACAAAGACCTTTGTTCCCAGCATCCTCCAGGACTGGTAACTGATTTGCATATCCAGTTGTAGCCGCGTTCAATACATTCCTGTCCTTTTCCTATATTTCCTCTAGTAAAGATTTTCTAGGGAAAACTCCTTGTAGTTGTAGAGAATGAGGGTTCTGATCCTGTGCAGGTTCCTGGTACTGATATTCCTATAGGGGCCCCTCACCATAACCTATAACTCCTGATCCCAGGGGACTATATATAGCAGTGGGGGAGGCCAGGTAGTCGTGCTCGCTTCGGCAGCACATATACTAAAATTGGAACGATACAGAGAAGATTAGCATGGCCCCTGCGCAAGGATGACACGCAAATTCGTGAAGCGTTCCATATTTTGCGCCGTCCCTATAACAAATCACTGGACGCCTGATAACAGAGAGCGATGTACGACACCGGAGATCTACACATCACTTGGTGGGAGTCTCAGACACCAAGCAGCTTTCCCTCACGTCTTCCCTGTATAAATGCACGTCCAGTTCTCTATAAGCAAAGGGAATTCAGCCGATGCCAGACACTTCTGGCAGCAGCTTATCTTCCCTCAGAACAAAGGGATAATACATTGAAATTCAGCCTGACCCTTCTTCCCCCTGACATCATTGTTAAAAAATCATCACAGCTCCATACATACGAGAGCTTGTCCTTGCTTCCTTAACCCCTTAACAACCGCGGGCTTAAGTGTACGCCGGCAAAACCCGTGCCTTAACGCAAACGGGCGTACATTTAAGCCCGCGGTTTCCCCGATCGCTGCGTGTACACACGCAGCGATCGGGGAGATGGCCTGCTATAATGTATAGCAGGCCATCCCTGCTTGTCGGCACGGGGGGTGATTAACCCCTCCCGTGCTGACGATCGCCGCTATTGGCTGATCAATTCAGATCAGCATATGGCGGCGATCTGCAGCTTTCCGGGTCATCGGTGACCCGATGGCCCGGAAAGCAATGGCGGTCGGTGCTGTCCGAGGACGACACCGACCGCCATTACTGTTAAAAGTAACGGTGGCCACGGTGCCACGTCCCGATCGCCGGGAGCGGCCGGCCGATCACGGCGATATAAGTACCCCATGAAAGGGTTAAATACCTGCTGTGGACACCTCAGCTAGGTAGCTGAGGTGTCCAGAGCAGGTATTGACCCATACTCACCGGATCCAGCGTCCCGATCGCGTCTTCCGGGTTCCGAACGCGTCTTCCGGGTTCCGAACGCGTCCTCGTCTTCGTCGGCGTCTTCGTCTTTTTCCGGCGGTCCCCATCGGTAATCATCGGCTCCAGCGTCGTCAAACTTCGGCTTTTTCCGGAATTGGCGTTCTACTGCCCCCTAGCGGCTGATAAGTGTATATAATACACATATCAGTAGCTATAGGGTTGAAGAAAGATTTTTTTTTTTTTTCAAAATAATTTTTTTTTCTATTTTCCGCACCCTATCGCCGCTGAGTGCTAATCAGCATCGCACGTAAGTGCGCCGCTGATCAGCAACTCCTCCTTTTTGGCGTAGAGTGTTTTTTTCCTATATCCTACAGCCACCGTCTGCTTATAAGTGCCGCACATAAGTGCGGCATTTATCAGCAACTCCTTTCTTGGCGTAGTTGTTTTTTTTTATACTTAATGTTAAAAAAACATGTAAAAAACACCATTACACTACACGGAATAAAGTTTTACACTACACCACTACATACCCCATATACTAGTCCCCGTATAAAGATGGCCCCAGGGTGTTTTCGGTGTCGGACGCATACGCTATTATTGCCTCCGACACCGAAACAGCCAGTGAGGATGAATGGGGGGTCCTTCGTTCCTCCATTCATCCTCATCCTCATCATCCAATGACGTATCTGGGGGTAGCGTAGCGTACGCTGCCCCCCAGACACGTCTTTTCCGCCAGTGCCGTCCCAATAAGAGATGACGGTATGGCGTGAAATTCTACAAACTCTGTGAGCGTACCTCAGGGTACACTTACAGATTTAGGGTACGTGCACACTGCGGAATGGCGAAGGATAACCCTTTGTGCATTCCGCAGCTGGCACCCGCCGGCGGACTGATGCGGGCGCATGTCTCTACCCGTGTCATAGACTCCATGTTATGCATGGGCGGATTCCATCGTCCGTCCAAAGAATGAACACATTTGACGGAGAGCGGAATCCGCCCGTGCATAGAATGGAGTCTATGACACGGACGGAGACGCGCGCCCGCATCAGTCTGCCGGTGGGTGCCAGCTGCGGAATGCACAAAGGGTTATCCTTCGCCATTCCGCAGTGTGCACGTGCACTTAGAGTGTATGATAGAAGGGACAACCGAATCCAGCCCCCAGATGCCCCCTCCCCCCCATCCTCGGAGTTAGTGGGGAGATTGTTGGGGAACTGATCTTCCCACTGCTGGATAAAGGTCACCACCTGTACGGGGATAACTTTTATACCAGCACCCCCTTTTCCGGTCCCTCGCTGCCCTGTAGCTTGCGGCACGATCCGAACATATCAGAAGTAGTAATAGCGCCCTAATATTTAGCAGCCATGGAGCGGCCCCAGCGCTTCTGGATATGAGGGACCCCGTATCGCACCAGGACAACATTTTCCAGGTGACGTCCCCCACACTGGAGAACGGGAGACCCCAGAAGAAGTGCAGAGTGTGGCGTAACAGGGGGATCAGGAAGGACACCATTTTCCAGTGTGACACCTGTCCTAATCCCCCCGGCCTCTGCATACTGGATCCCTCCAAGGCGCACCACACGTCACTGGGGTTCTACATTATCTAAATTCTGTCCCTTATTCCTATTTCAGGGGTCATGTTGATCCAGGGATTATTCTGATCGCCATTATCGAGTCAGGAAGGAATTTTTCCCCTATGATGAGGCTACTGTCGTCTGCCTTACTAGGGTTTTTTGCCTTCCTCTGGATCAACACAGGTTGAATTTGATGGACACCTGTCATTTCCAACCTTATAAACTAATAATTGGCCAAATACCCCCAAATAAATTAGAATTGTCCCTTTTTCCCAGCTAAGTAGGTATGGCTGCCATTTCCATTAGAGGATGCCATGATGCAATTACAAAGCCTCTGTGCGGCCAGGACAGTAGAAACCCCCCACAAGTGACCCCATTCTGGAAACTACACCCCATAAGGAATCTAACAAGGGGGGCAGCGGGGAAATGGCCCCCTGGTGACGGCCACATTTGGGACGTGAAAATGAAAAAAATTGTATTTTTTATTTTCACTGCACATGTTCTACATATGTGCCTGTTACCAGTGGGGTCCATATGCTCACTGCACCCCTTGTTAGATTCCTTATGGGGTGTAGTTTCCAGAATGGGGTCACTTGTGGGGGGTTTCTACTGTCCTGGCAGCACAGGAGCTTTGTAATTGTGACATGGCCTCCATCCTCCATTCCAGCCTCTAAATGGCACTCTGTCCCTTTGGTGGCTTGCCCTGTGCCCATATGGCACATTATGTCCACATGTGGGGGTTTTTCGTACTCAGGGGAAATTACCCTACACGCTTTGCGTTTATTTTCTTTTTTAACCCCTTGTGGAAATGGAAAAAAATCAAGGCTAGACCAACATTTGGTGTAATTTGTTTAAAATTTTTACTCTAAATCATTAATCTTGTCTTGATTTTTTCATTTTCACAAGGAGCTAAAAAATAAAAAAAAAATAAAAAATTTGTAGAGCAATTTCCCCTGAGTACGGTAATACCCCACATGTGGACATAAAGCGCCATGCGGGTGCAGGGTAAGCCTCCAAAGGGAAGGAGCGCCATTTGTTTTTTTGAGGCTGGATTTGGCTGGAATGAATTTCGAGGGGCCATGTTGCATTTAAAAGGCCCCTGTGTTGCCAAGACAGTTGAAACCCCCCACAAGTGACCCCATTATGGAAACTACATCCCTCAAGGAATGTAACAAGGGGTGTAGTGAGCATATGGACCCCACTGGTGACGGGCACAAATGTGGAACAATGTGGCGTGAAAATGAAATATTACATTTTTTACACTATAATGTTGGTCTAGCCTTGAATTTATCATTTTCACAAGGGGTTAAAAGAGAAAAAAACACACAAAATGTTTAGAGCAATTTCCGCCGAGTCCGTAAATACCCCACATGTGGACATAAAGCACCATGTGGGTGCAGGGCAAGCCTCTCAAGGGAAGGAGCGCCATTTGGATTTTGGAGGTTGGATTTGGCTAGAATGGATGATGAACGCCATGTCGCATTTACAGAGCCCTTGTGCTGCCAGGACAGTGGAAACCAAACACAAGTGACTCCATTCTGGAAACTGCACCCCTCAAGGAATCTAACAAGGGGTGCAGTGAGGATATGGACCCCTTGATGACGGGCACATTTGTGCCGTGAAAGTGAAAAAATGAAATTTTTCACTTTCACGTCACATTGTTCCACATTTGTGCCCGTCACCAGTGGGGTCCATATGCTCACTGCCCCCCTTGTTAGATTCCTTGAGGGGTGTAGTTTCCAGAATGGGGTCACTTGTGGGGAGTTTCCAGTGTTTTGGCAGCACAAGGGCTCTGTAAATGCGACGTGGCCCTTGAAATCCATTCCAGTGAAATCCAGCTTCCAAAAGCCAATTGGCGCTCCTTCCCTTTGGAGGCTCGTCCTGCGCCCCCTAGGCACTTTATGTCCACATGTGGGGTATTTCCATACTCGAGAGAAACTGCGCTACATGTTTTGTATTTTTTTTTTCCTTTTATCCCTTTGTGAAAATGAAAAATTGAAGGCTAGAACAACGTTTTAGTGTAAAAAATAAATTTTTCTTTTTTCACGCCATATTGTTGGGAAAATCTGTGAAGCACCTGTGGGGTCCAGATGCTCACCGCACCCCTTGTTACATTCCTTGAGGGGTGTAGTTTTCTAAATGGTGTCCCTTTAGGGGTGTTTTTTAGGTTTTGGCACCCCAGAGCCTCTGCCAACCTGAAGTGGTACAGTCAGAAATGACCAAATATAACGGAGCCATTGAAATGCACTAGGCGCTCCCTTATATCTGAGGCTTGTGGTTGCGTCAAATAGCGCAATAGGGCCACATATGGGGTATTTCTATAAACTGCAGAAACGGGGCAATAAATATTGTGGTGCATTTCTCTGGTAATAAGTTTATAATTATGAAAAATATTGGATTACAATAAAATCTCTGCGCAGAAAATTAAAATTTTCAAATTTCTTACACACTTGGCTTTTATTTCTGTGACTCCCCTAAAGGGTTAAAAAACTTTCTGGATGTGCTTTTGCAGAGTTTGGGGGGTGCAGTTTCTGAAATGCGGTGCTTTGTGGGGCTTTCTAACATACAGGCCCCTCAAATACACTTTAAACCTGAACAGGTCCCTAAAAATATCTGATTTTGAAATTTTACTGAAAATTTGGAAATTTGCTGCTAATGTTTTAAGCTTCCTATTGTCTAAAAAAAATGAAATATAGTTTAATAAATGCCGCCAACATAAAGTAGACATGTTGCTAATGCTATTTAATATATAATTTATGTGGCATAATCATTTTCTGTATAAGCAGAAAAGGTTTAAAGTTGGAAAAATGCATTTTTTAAAAATTTTTCACGTTATTTCGTTTTTTTTTCATAAAGATTCGTTATAAGTATCGACTCCAATTTACAAGAAATGTGAAGTACAATATGTCACGAGAAAACAATCTCAGAATCAGCCGGATAGGTAAAAGCATCCCGAAGTTATTAATGAATAAAGTGACACAGGTCATATTCATAAAATTTGTTCCGGTCCTTAAGGCAATTTTAGGCCCGGTCCTTAAAGGGTTAAAAATAAAACCTATACTAACATTCTACCATACCAATTTTACCAAAATTTTGATGCTGAGGGGGAAAAAAGGGCTGCTTTTGTCCTCTCTCTCCATAGATTGCATCTGGTGTTGCATCCCAGTTCTATTGAAGTGAATGGGTTGTAGCTGCAATACCAGACATAGCCAGTGGACAGGGGTGGCGCTATTATCGGTAGAAAGTTTTCCCAGTCCTTCTATGGACTGTCACTACTGAGGATAAATATGGGGTCTGTATTAGTTTAGGGGTCTGGTTGGAGGCAGGAATTAGTTTATGGGGTCTGGGATCTCTACTAGTTTAGGGATCTGTTTTGCTTTAGGGGGTCATGTGTCTGTATTTAGTAACACTGTGGGGTTCGGACTATATATAATTGGGTGGTCTAGTGGGGTATTCTTACCGTATGCCCAGCAACCAAATTAAAGGGGTACTCCGGCAAAAACTTTTAGTTTCAAATCAACGGGTTTCAGAAAGTTATATAGATTTGTAATTCACTTCTATTAAAAAATCTCCAGTCTTCCAGTACTTATCAGCTGCTGTATGTCCTGCAGGAAGTGGTGGATTCTTTCCAGTCTGACACAGCACTCTCTGCTGCCACCTCTGTCCATGTCAGGAACTGTCCAGAGCAGGAGAGGTTTTCCATGGGGATTTGCTGCTGCTCTGGACAGTTCCTGACATGGACAGAGGTGGCAGCAGAGAGTGCTGTGTCAGACTGGAAAGAATCCACCACTTCCTGCAGGACATACAGCAGCTGATAAGCACTGGAAGATTTTTAACTAGAAGTAAATTACAAATCTTTATAACTTTCTGAAACCAGTTGGTTTGGAAGAAAAAGTTTTTCGTTGGAATCAGCAGCGCAGAGGAGTAATGGAGACTTGTCCCTTATTACATTGGGCTCCAGGTAGCTTTGTTTTTCCCGCCTTTTTTATTCTACAAAGACCTTTGTTCCCAGCATCCTCCAGGACTGGTAACTGATTTGCATATCCAGTTGTAGCCGCATTCAATACATTTCTGTCCTTTTACTATATTTCCTCTGGTAAAGATTTTCTAGGGAAAACTCCTTGTAGTTGTAGAGAATGAGGGTTCTGATCCTGTGCAGGTTCCTGGTACTGATATTCCTATAGGGGCCCCTCACCATAACCTATAATTCCTGATCACAGGGGACTATATATAGCAGTGGGGGAGGCCAGGCAGTTGTGCTCGCTTCGGCAGCACATATACTAAAATTGGAACGATACAGAGAAGATTAGCATGGCCCCTGCGCAAGGATGACACGCAAATTCGTGAAGCGTTCCATATTTTGCGCAGTCCCTATGATAAATCACTGGACGCCTGATAACAGAGAACGATGTACGACACCGGAGATCTACACATCACTTGGTTGGAGCCTCAGACACCAAAACTTTTCCACTGGCTGCAAGAAATCCCTAAAGCAGCTTTCCTTCACATCTTCCCCGTGTACATGCAGCTCAGTTCTTAATAAACAAAGGTAATTCAGCCAATGCCAGACACTCCTGGCAGCTGCTTATCTCCCCTCAGAACAAAAGAGTAAGACATTGACAATCAGCATATGACCCTTCTTCCCCCTGATATAATTGGTCTGGAAAAGAGTCATCACAGCTCCATACAAGAGGTAACTTGGCTCTTCCCCCCCCCCCCAAAAAAAAAAGAAGAAAAGAACAAAAAATAAATAAATTCTACCGAAATGACCAAAATGTTATTCTGGGAAAATGTTCTCCTTTCCTTCTTTCTCTTAATAGATGGCCTCTGCTGTTTCATCCCAGTTGATGGTATTGATGGTTCTGAGCTGCAATACCAGACATGGCCAGTGGAAAGGTCTGGCACTATTTTTAGTAGAAAGCTTTTCTAGTCCTGTACATCTATGGATTGTTACTACTGAGGTTTAGGGGGTCTGTGTAAGGTTATTGGGTCTTGTTTAGCGCCATATTAGTTTTGCCATCTGGTCTGGGTTGGTTTGGGGGTCTATTTTACCTCGGGGGGTCATGTGTCTGTAATTAGTAAGACTGTGGGGTTCGGTCTGTATAAGTTTGGGTGGTCTGGTGGGTTATTCTTACCACATGCCCTGCAGATTAGTTACGTGTACTATGTGGATGTCGCTGTCAGCAATCATGGATTCTGACCACCATTTTGGACACAAACTTTCATGCTGGACTTTTCCTCCTACATATTTTCTAGCATTTTCAGACCCTCCAGTATTAGACGTCCCAGCATGCACTGCTCTAATCTATGGGGGTCTCCTACCCCAGCTGCCCCCAGCATGTAACTTGTATGGAGTCTGCATCTAATATACTTATCCTGGAGTATCTGCCTTATCCAGTAGGGGGAGTAATTCACATGTAAATCCACTTCACCTACTAGGAAGCTATGACAACTCTGTCTGTCATGTTCCAACAGCAGCTGAGCAGGGGAAGACGTCACAATAATCAGGATATTTGGGGTGGGAGAGGAGTATAACATCCAGGATTAGAACAATCTATTTAATTCTAATAACATGGATCGGTCTCTGTGGATTTGGAATCAGCAACACAGAAAAAAGATGGAGACTTGTCCCTTATTAGGGCCAGTTCACACGGAGTAAAAGTGGCGCGTGAGCCCTCCCATAGACTGCCTGTATGACACGGAGACTGGTGGAATTTTTACTCCGTGTGAACTGGCCCTTACATTGGGCTCCGGGTAGCTTTGTTTTTCCCGCCTTTTTTGTTCATCAAAGACCTTTGTTCCCAGCATCCTCCAGGACTGGTAACTGATTTGCATATCTAGTTGTAGCCGAGTTCAATACATTCCTGTCCTTTTACTATATTTCCTCTGGTAAAGATTTTCTAGGGAAAACTCCTTGTAGTTGTAGAGAATGAGGGTTCTGATCCTGTGCAGGTTCCTGGTACTGATATTCCTATAGGGGCCCCTCACCATAACCTATAATTCCTGATCACAGGGGACTTTATATAGCAGTGGGGGAGGCCAGGCAGTCGTGCTCGCTTCGGCAGCACATATACTAAAATTGGAACGATACAGAGAAGATTAGCATGGCCCCTGCGCAAGGATGACACGCAAATTCGTGAAGCGTTCCATATTTTGCGCCGTCCCTGTAACAAATCACTGGACGCCTGATAACAGAGAGCGATGTACGACACCGGAGATCTACACATCACTTGGTGGGAGTCTCAGACACCAAGCAGCTTTCCCTCACGTCTTCCCCGTATACATGCACGTCCAGTTCTCTATAAGAAAAGGGAATTCAGCCGATGCCAGACACTTCTGGCAGCAGCTTATCTCCCCTCAGAACAAAGGGATTATACATTGAAAATCAGCCTGACCCTTCTTCCCCCTGACATCATTGAAAAGAGTCATCACAGCTCCATACATACGAGAGCTTGTCCTTGCTTCCTTAAAAATAAAACCTATACTAACATTCTACCATACCAATTTTACCAAAATTTTGATGCTGAGGGGGAAAAAAGGGCTGGTTTTGTCCTCTCTCTCCATAGATTGCATCTGGTGTTGCATCCCAGTTCTATTGAAGTGAATGGGTTGTAGCTGCAATACCAGACATAGCCAGTGGACAGGAGTGGCGCTCTTATCGGTAGAAATTTTTCCCAGTACTTCTATGGACTGTCACTACTGAGGATAAATATGGGGTCTGTATTAGTTTAGGGGTCTGGTTGGAGGCAGGAATTAGTTTATGGGGTCTGGGATCTCTACTAGTTTAGGGATCTGTTTTGCTTTAGGGGGTCATGTGTCTCTATTTAGTAATACTGTGGGGTTCGGACTATATATAATTGGGTGGTCTAGTGGGGTATTCTTACCGCATGCCAAGCAACCAAATTAAGGTGGTACACCGGCAAAAACTTTTTGTTTCAAATCAACGGGTTTCAGAAAGTTATATAGATTTGTATTTCACTTCTATTAAAAAATCTCCAGTCTTCCAGTACTTATCAGCTGCTGTATGTCCTGCAGGAAGTGGTGGATTCTTTGCAGTCTGACAGAGCACTCTCTGCTGCCTCCTCTGTCCATTTCAGGAACTGTCCAGAGCAGGAGAGGTTTTCCATGGGGATTTGCTCCTGCTCTGGACAATTCCTGACATGGACAGAGGTGGCAGCAAGGAGCACTGTGTCAGACTGGAAAGAATAAACCACTTCCTGCAGGACATACAGCAGCTGATAGGCACTGGAAGATTTTTAAATAGAAGTAAATTACAAATGTTTATAACTTTCTGAAACCGGTTGATTTGGAAGAAAAAGTTTTTCGTTGGAATCAGCAGCGCAGAGGAGTAATGGAGACTTGTCCCTTATTACAGTGGCCTCCAGGTAGCTTTGTTTTTCCCGCCTTTTTTTGTTCTACAAAGACCTTTGTTCCCAGCATCCTCCAGGACTGGTAACTGATTTGCATATCCAGTTGTAGCCGCATTCAATACATTCCTGTCCTTTTCCTATATTTCCTCTGGTAAAGATTTTCTAGGGAAAACTCCTTGTAGTTGTAGAGAATGAGGGTTCTGATCCTGTGCAGGTTCCTGGTACTGATATTCCTATAGGGGCCCCTCACCATAACCTATAATTCCTGATCACAGGGGACTATATATAGCAGTGGGGGAGGCCAGACGACGTGCTCGCTTCGGCAGCACATATACTAAAATTGGAACGATACAGAGAAGATTAGCATGGCCCCTGCGCAAGGATGACACGCAAATTCGTGAAGCGTTCCATATTTTGCATTATGCCTAAATCCAATCATTGGACGCTCAATAACAGAACGATGTACGACACCGGGGATCTACAGATCACTTGGTTGGAGCCTCAGACACCAAAACTTTTCCACTGGCTGCAAGAAATCCCTAAAGCAGCTTTCCCTCACATCTTCCCCGTGTACATGCACGCTAAGTTGTCAATAGGCAAAGGGAATTCTGCCGATGCCAGAAACTTCTGGAAGCGGCTTATCTCCCCTAAAACAAAGTGATTATACATTGATAATCAGCCTGACCCTTTAGACAGAATTCTACCAAAATTTCAATGTAGAAAAAAACATTTCTGCTTTTTTCCTTTGTCTCTACCTGGTGTTGCATTCCAGTTCTATTGAAGTGAATAGTAATGGGCTGCAATACCAGACATAGCCAGTGGACAGGGGTGGCATCATTTTGGCTAAAAAGTTTTTCTAGTCTTGTAAATCTAGGGATTGTCTTTGCTAAGGTTCAATATGGGTGAGATCCCTGATATATAGTAACATAGTTCAATATATTTGAAAGAAAGACATTAAGTTCAACCCACAGAAACCCTACTGTGTTGATCCAGAGGAAGGCAAAAACCCTTATGAGGCAGATGACAATTGCCCCATCACAGAAAGAAAAATTCTGACTCTAAATGGCAATAAGAAAAATCTCTGGATCAGCGTCCTCTCACATGTAATCTAATGCCTATAACTTGTAATATTATATTTATAGAGAAGTATCCAGGCCCTTAAATTAATTAAATCAGCCATAACAGCATCATGTGGCAGAGAGTTCCATAGTCTCACTGCTCTTACAGTAAAGAATCTGCGTCAATGCTGGTGGTGAAACCTTCTCTTCTCTAGATGCCCCCTTGTCATGGTTACAGACCTAGGAGTAAAAAGACCACTACAATGACCTCTGTACTGTCCATTCATATATTTGTACACTATGATCAGATCGCCCCTAAGACGTCTTTTTTCTAAACTAAATAGCCCCAAGCATATAACCTGTCTATTTAGCACATAACCGTACTTAATATTTTTACGGCCCAAGTACATAACTTTACATGTATCCACATTACACTTAATTTGCCATTTCTCTACCCAAGCCTCCAGCTTCTCCAAATCCCTCTTTAATATGAAATTATCATCCTCTGTGGTGATTACTTTACCCAGTTTAGTGTTAGATTCTACTCTGTAGGCCCTCTACATGGTCAATAATGAACATAATAAAAAGAAGAGGGCCCAGTACTGCCCCCTGCTGTACCCCGCTGGTAACTGTGACCCAATCAGATTGTGTTCCATCAATGGGCACCCTCTGTCCCCTATCACTCTGCCAGTTACGTATACATTTGTATTTACTTCTCCTAGTCCCAGCATCCTCATTTTATGGACCAATATGATGCTATACTTGCAGGAGTGTGGGTCATTTTATTGGTCTACAGTCCTCATTATTTGGAATATCTGAACCAGGATTATATAGTTTATTGTGACCATGTTATATAATAGCCATGGTCATGTGACAGAACTTCAATAGTCATCTACAGAAGTTTAGGGGAAGTGTCTAGTCTGAGTTTCTTCTGCTCGTCCTACACCTTACATGTTCCTGCAGTATTCGGCTGGCATGGGATTGGCACAGAGATTCGGGTGACGTAGTTTACCATCATCAAAGTCAGGGATTACTTAATTTAGCTCGGGGATTTATCTAACCTTGAAAAGTTTTGTACATGTCAGCAAGCGTCTCCTAATTATTTATTCCTTGGCAACAATTCCCAGAGATCTGAGATGTAGAAATTGTAGGAAACCAAGAGACATTACTACTATGGGCCTGGCTGCCAGATGCCAAGGGCAGCTCTGTTTATGGGTGATTAACATAATATGGGTACTGGGGGAGGAGTAGACATGGTGATCACTATACCACTGCGATCATGTTGTCTTACGCCCAACGTACACCTGGAAGCACCAGTGGTAACTAAGCTAGTCATTGGCAGAATTGGAGAGAAGATTTCAGTCAGTGGTTATCAAGACACCTGAGTAGCTAGTGGACAGCAGATGGTAAACATGCCGACCATTACGGCCCTAAACCATAATTGGGGACCTAGTTTACCATTGGCTGCTTACAGTTATTTAAAGGGGTTGTTTGGTGGGAAAAATTTAATTAAAAAAAACTCACCAAAAAAGCTATACTCACCGATCACCTAATGCTGCCGTTCCAATGGTGCCCTGGTCCTCTTAACTCCACTTCCTGTTTCCCATCTCGACACAAGAAAGTGCCTGCTCATCCAATCACGGGGTGAGGCGGGTCAATGCTGCGGCTAGTGATTGGCTGAGCAGCCACTTCCTTGTGTCAAGATGGGAAGCAGGAAGTGGAGATCACAGAAGCAAGGGATCAGTACTATTATTTACTTTTTTTTTTTCTTTTTTTTTTTTTAACTTTTATCCTGCTAAGCTTTACCTGTCTAGAAAACCTGACTACAATGACTGGGGGATGTGATTTGTTTTCCCAAATAGAAAAATGAGGGTAAAATGGATCCTCTGTCCCCATGTGATTCCCTGAATGCTTCATGGCCCATAACTTTTTTTATACTATTATTATTATTATTATTGTTATTATTTATTTATAAAGCACCCTTAATTCCAGAGCGCTATGCAATCGATAGGGGTAACAAACAGAAACAATACAAGATCAAAACACATTACATGAAGGCAAATGGCAGACTGGTACATGGGGAAAGAGGACCCTGCCTGCGAGGGCTTACACTCTATAAGTACTATTATTTTATATATATATATATATATATATATATATATATATATATATATATAATTTCTAGAAATTACAAATATTCCATATATTCCATATATTCTCATGATATTTTTAGCTGTACCTCTATGGCTATATGTATATTGTCTCATAAATTGCTGAAGTGGAGGAACAAGTTTATTTACTTGTGTTGTAATGTATTAGTACATGCTGTTTTATGGGTGGGTGTATCTGACTGACAAGGTATATTTTTGTCCTTTTGTCATGATTTACTTGTGTTAAGGTGATGTCCAGTTCAATCCCATTCTTATTTAAAGAAGGTTTTTGAGATTTTATTTAAATAATGGAATATAGGCTGGAACCTGCCTAAAAAAAAAAGAAAAAACTTTATTTGCTCCTAAATCCACAACCACTGCTGATCCAGTAAGTGGGCCTGCTCCAATGATGTCATATTGTTTATGTGACACTGCAGCCAATCAGTGATCTCGGTACTCAGTGATTGGATGCAGTATCACGTAAAATTAAATGTGATCACAGCAGGCCAGGTCCCACTGAGGTCCAGGGGTGAGTGGCGGAGGCTGGGCTGGGCACAGCTGAGGTCCAAGCGGGAGTGTTGAGCGGTTGGCCAGACACCACTGAGGTCCGCGTGGTGCAGGCTTTGCTGCTTTCCTCTCAGCCAATCCGGAACTCTGGATGCTTTCCAGATGAGGAAAGCATCCGGTTTTCCAGTGCTCCCATAGAGTTCTATGGGGGCATCCGTGCCAGAATTCCGGATGAAAAATAAAAAATCTTGACCTATTTTCTGGAACGGACACCCTATGGGTCTGGAAATCCGTCCGGGTTTCCTGATAAGAAATCCAGGTGGATTTTCTAGATGTGTAATCAATGTAAGAGGCAGCTGTATACTCACCTCTCCCCATTCAGAATACAAGCACGGTGAATCCGGCGTGCACATGTATGGGATGAGCAGGAGAGATCGTTCTTAGCTGAATAACTACCTGACATGTATGGTCACCAACTATAATAATGAATCCTCTGGGATTCCACCGCATCGCTGGCCTACTTTTCATCAACATGACCGGCAATCTAATGGGAATTTCCAGAAATAAGGTAATTATGTCTTCTGTATGACACCCTACAATAACACTGGAGGACTAGGAGGACAGGGTGGAAGCTATGTTATATATGTACTATGGGGGAGATTTATCAAACATGGAGGAAAGTGAGACTGGCTGTGTTGCCCCTAGCAACCAATCAGATTCCACCTTTCATTCCTCACAGACTCTTTGGAAAATGAAAGGTGGAATCTGATTGGTTGCTAGGGGGCAACTGGGCCTGTTTCACTTTACACCATGTGTGATAAAATATATTGTACTTACCGTATAAATTTTATAGAAACAACGGATATATAGTAGTTGGACTTAGATTAGTAATGATATATACTTGGGATGTATAAAAAAAAAAAAAAATTAGTTTTTATATTCAAAAATCACTTTATTTTTCGGTCACAGTAATGAAGTTTTTATTCATATTTCAATTACCTTTTGCTTAGTTTATAGCAGCTTGACATATTGCCGTACGTTGCAATATATTTTGGTTGGTTACAGTTAAAGACTTTGCACGAAATAATATGGAGACATGTATACTAGAAAAAAAACATGGCAGCTTTCATGCATAAACAGCGCCACCCCTGTCCACAGGTTGGATAGGATATTGCAACTCATTTCACTGGAGCTGAGATGCAATACCAGGCAAGACCTATGGATTGGTGTGGTGCTGTTTCTGGAAGGAAATAGTCATGTTTTTCTAAGCTTGAATAGAAGTATACTTGTTCAGGAGTGTAAAACTCTTTTTTACTGGTATTGTAGATGAAACTGTATTTTTTTCACATTCTATGAGATACAGACTGTAAAGTTTTTCTTACATTGACACATTAGGTATTGTAAAGTTGTCATCGGCTGTAGATCATGCTCAGAGATCAAATGTCAAGGAGGTCGGGCTGAGCCGCAGCATACATGCCTCCATCCTACCCCACCCCTGCCTGCCTTGACTGATTGACAGGAAGGCTCAGTGCTCAATTAAGGTGGGATAGAAGGAATGTGTGCATGTTGTGGCTCAGCACCGCCTCTTTGACACTTAAGCTCTGAGCATAATTCTATTTAAAGAAGTCCACCTAATAGAGAGGGATTGCTCAGTCTTCTCAGTATAGCACCTTCCTTCCTGCACCCTAATAAATCACAACCTGATTGGTTGACCTTTATGATGGGGAGTCGCAGATAAGTTATAATTTGAATAATTGGAGATTACTAAAATTTCTAATGTTCAAGTTGTTCTTTAAAAGGATTCTCCCCCTTTACTTATTAGAAGGGGGTCCTTTACAGGAGTACTCCGCCTATTTTTTTTTTACTTTCAAAGCATCGGGTGTCAGAAAGTTATATAAATTTGTATAGTTTATTTCTATTTTAAAATCTCCAGTCTTCTAGTACTTATCAGCTGCTGTATGCCCAGCAGGAAGGGGTGTATTTTCATTCTGAAACAGTGCTCTCTGCTGCCACCTCTGTCTGAGACAGGAACCTCTCCTGGTCTGGACAGTTCCTGACATGGACAGAGGTGGCACCAGAGAGCACTGTGTCAGGCTGGAAAGAAAACACCACTTCCTGCAGCACATAGGGCAGCTGATAAGTACTGGAAGACTGGAGATTTTTAAATAGAAGTAAATTAAAAATCTGTATAACTTTTTGACAACAGTTGATTTGAAAGAAGGTACTCTCCGGTGATCAAATGTAATCTGTAAATCCTGGCAGTAAGTGTTCAGTTTTCCTGCAGCACCACCACAGGAGAAATGAAGCATTACCCAATGACCATTCAAATCAATGGGTTGTCTTTATAGTACAGGACAGGGCAGGTCATCCAGAGGAAGAGACACTCTTTGTTGGAGGACTACTCTCTATCATCTCAGAGTCCTTTAAAAAAAAAAAGAAAAAAAAGAATGGACAACATTGAATCCATGGCCACCAGTATTTCTACGAGTCATCCAGTCCTATCAATCAGCTTTTATTTTTACCAAGAGCTGATACAGCTCATACAATACAACTGGACCTTGTATAGGGAGATCATATGCATCTTAGTGCAATTGTAAAAACCAAGATGGAGACGATGTTGGGACAAACCTCCAAGGGTCGGACTCTTCTGTCTGTCTGACTCTGGCTATTATAAGGTTGTACACATGGCTCAGTGCATCCACCCCAACATATAATTACTCCATTATTTTTGGATTCTTTTCTTGACAGTATAAAATTAAATCAATCACCACTTTGGGCACTTAGAAGGTGGCACCACCTTTCTGAATTATACCCAGCATGCCACCTTAAAAAGTCAAGTCCAGGCAGGTACGCCAAAAGAGCATGGAATGTGTCATTTATAAATAGACCATATTCAGGACTGGCTAAGGACTAAGAGACGGTCAGGGCATCCGGGAGCAGCCATCTGCCATGGGAAGCGCTGACAGATACCAGTGTACACGTGAAGTATGCACAAAAAACCTTCACAGTCATTCATCGAAGGGTTGAGGTGTTACTGATTGACTCCTTAAGGCAACCATATACATTACAGCTGGACATCAGGACCCAAAAGCTAGCCATACATTTTGAGCCCACTAATTTCACTCAACAATCTAAGCTATATTGGGTCCTCCAAACTCTCCCTAAGGAGCAGATGTTGGGGAAGAGATTAGAGATGAGCGAACCGGGACTCGAATGGACTCGAACCCGAACGATCAGCATTTGATTAGCGGTGGCTGCTGAACTTGAATAAAGCCCTAAGGCTATGTGGAAAACATGGATATAGTCATTGGCTGTATCCATGTTTTCCAGACAACCTTAGAGCTTTATCCAAGTTCAGCAGCCCCCGCTAATCAAATGCCGATCGTTCAGGTTCGGATGGACTCGAACCCGAACCCGGTTCGCTCATCTCTAGAAGAGATGGATCGGGTATGGTCAACTAGATTTCAACATACCGGATCCTTTTGTTCTTGGCAAGATAAGCCACCACCATTAGTGTCATTATAACAAGATCAGTATAGGCAGCTATTGACCTCATGTGCTTTCAGCCAACAGCTATCTGAAATGTATGGTAAACTCTGGTATCAGATGTCAGGGCAGGGAATGATTGGGCAGTTGAATTTTAACATGCCTGATCCTTTTATTCTCGGTAGAAATAAGCTGACAGAGATGTCTAGTATACCCTCTCACCCCATTGAAAACACATGGTGCCAAGCATACATGTGTATGAGGTTGAGAGTTTTTAGCTGACAGCTATCTACTGTTTGAGGCCTCGTGCCTTATGGGGTTGTATATGCCAAAAAAAAAAAAAACATGGTCGCTTTCTTTGAGTGCCCCACATGCCCATTAGTTATGAGTGGTACTGCAGCTCAGCACCATTGATGTGAATTGGGGAAGAGCTACACTACCATACACAACCTGTGGTCAAGTGTGGCGCAGTCTTCAGAAGAACATCTAAGGAGCTTTGTCCATTTTCACAGCTTTTTCATGCATTGTTTAGAGACTTCTGGAGTCTTTCACACAAACATTCACTAAAGAAGAAAAATAATAATATTTTACAAAAAATTCAACTCTACTTGGATGTAGTTAAGAGTCGTGTAGTATAGGAGTCAGTTTTTTCGATATTTTTTTTATATATACGTCTTTAAATAATCTACGTCTTAAAGCCCTTCATTATTGGTGCAAATCACGCAGTTTCATGGAAGCAGAAGTAATTCCCTAGTCAGCTACGGGAACAATAGCCCTGCCATGGTTGACCTGTTTTAAGGCTTACAAGAATCTTCTTTTGGCCAAAAACTAAACCCGGAAGGTGCCGTGTTTACTGGAGTATGACATACTAACACAGGGTGATATAATAGTGCATCTATCCACCATCTTGGCCATCAAGTCTATGTTTATCCAACGAATAAGTGCCAAACCAGGAAGACAGTCCTCACTCCTCGACATGATCCATTTGAGGTTAAAGACGTCACCTTAGTTGAGATGTTTTCTGTTACGTTGATTGGCACCAAGTACTACTTTTGGTGGAGAACCATCAACGAAAGACCGTGTTGTCTTCATGTCTTTTTGACCAACAATATCCATGGAAGAACAGCCGCCAAGACAGCTACAAGAAATATCAGTAATAGTATCATTATTAAGGATGGCGAGCGACAACAGTTCACCCTGGCATCTACACGATGTGCTTCAGAGATGGTGGTGACTATGTCCTCGATGCTTTCCATGGGTTGGCCTTGGTCACTGATAATAAAGACTTGGGAGCCACACGTATGACCTATCAGATCTGGGCTGGTATCATCAGAACATGTGCACCTGTAAAGGTCTTGAGGACTCTGTGACCCTGTTGTTTCAGGAATTGGTATGACCAAGGTGTTGGGGTTCCCTACTATGGTAGAATGTGTAAGACAAGATGGACTGTGAGGAACCTCTAGAATCTGATTAAGTTCTCCAGTTTTTGGTGGCAGTATAAGTCCTCTCTTGCTGAGGAACGTCACATAGCGGCACAGCGGACAGATGATGTTCTTCTTTATGGAGCCCTCCTTTTTGGCAGTCATGAGATACTTCACCAGGCAGTCATGGCAGAAGGAATGACCACAGCTCAGCCTCCTCTCCGAGATATTGGGGTTCTGTAGACGCTCGTAACACACGGGGCACTCATTTGTAGGGGTCTCCTTGCCACTGTCTTCGCCTGACATGGCTTTCAGTTTTGACAAATTCTTTCTACAAAGGAAAAAAAAAATTGGCATCAAATTATATATGGGATTATGATTGACTGGCAATAATTTGGGGTGGTTGATATGGTATGGCAGTGTTTGGGGCACTGCAGCTGGCATGGTTATGACAGGGCTTTTAGGACAGTGTTTGGGCACACTCTGGCTGGCAATATTATTACAGGACTATTAGGGTTGTGTTTGGGGCACTCTGACGGGCACGGCTATGACAGGGCTGGTGGTATGACTGGCACAGTCTGGAGGTTTTATTCCTTGCTCTATATGGAGGAATTGTTGCTGACCCAGCAGTGTAAACCTCAGAGGCTTCACTTCTTACTCAATATCCACACAAGGAGGCAATTCATGGTATTTCATCAATTATTAACCTGAAGCTTCTGCAACTTGTTCTATATATGATGGGCAGCAGCTAAGGTCTGTATCCTCACAAGACCTACACCCATGTGTGTGTTCATATATAGACAAACAAGATGTACCGCCATATTATATAACTTTATATTTGCTGTTAAAATTATTTTCAGGACAAGGTGAGCTAGCGTATCTAAGCCTACTAATTGTAATACCCTCTGCTGAGCTCATGTATCTAAGCCCACACTGTTTACTTAACAGATGTATCTAATGCTGCGTTTACACGGAGGCCCAATCCTACGATTAACGATTTTGAAGTAAAAAAAAATTTCTAACGATCAGCGTTTAGACGGAATGATATAGAGCGGAAAAATCGTTTTGCGATCGTTTTGCAATCGCTTAAGCCTATCTCGCACATAGGTTAAATCGATGAACGACTGTTTACACGGAAAGATCTGCGAATTTTTTGCGAACGACCAACGACGATTTGAGAACATGTTCAAAGATCAAAATGAACGATTTCTCGCTCGTCGCTTGATCGTTCGCTGCGTTTACACATACGATTATTATTCGAATTCGATCGTTATCATGCAAATTCCATGTAAACGCAGCATTACTCTATCTTGTGTAATATTGTCTGTTTAGATGGTGTAACTGTGGTGAGGCCTGTCTACTACTTGGCCAGGGATGTTGTATGTCGTGACGCCAGTGCTGGTCCAGCACAGGTATGATGTTGGTACCTGTTTGTATATGGCCGGTAGTGTTCCTCAAATGGTTGGTAACCTGCCGGGTTGTTGCGGGTCCCTTGTCACGGCAGTCCTGAGTGGCAACTGACCTACCCGGACTGTCTGTACCGCCAATCACAGAAGGGGGAAAGATACCACCCCTGTGGTGGTGGTGTGTGGTGGTGTGTGTATAGGTGCCGATGCAGAGTCCCGTCCTTTAATATAAAAATATAACAGCTTTACTGCAAGCCTTTTCAGTATAACCGTACACGTTTTCAGACAATAATCTTGACACACTGTAGTGCTTGACCTTAGTGCTTGGAGGAGGTGCTTGAGAGAAGTAGAAAAGGTAGTTGTAGTGGTGCTTGTAGAGTGAAAAGTAGAGGAGAGGAGTTTGCCAGAGGAGCCCTAACCCAGTGTAGCTGTGTACTCTGCTATATGTCTACGTATAGACAGTGTCTTACTGCCTTCTGCCCTCTGGTATCGTAGAACCCGTCCCAGTAGGGTTGTACGAGCCACAGCTGTGGTTATCTAGGTGTAGCTAGGTGTCCAAGTCTTCCCGGTTACCTGCGCTGAGCAGTAGGATACATAGATCTTTATATATACCGGTTGCTTTGTCCTACTGAGGCTAGTTCCTATCTTGTTCAGGATATTGCCCTGCTCTGTTTAGATGTGTTCCTGGTGTGGGTCAGGGTGTTCCTTGGTGACTACTCTCCCTGTTGTGTTCTTTGCAATGCATAATAGATATATTGGCTTAACTGAAAGAACAGTTGGTCTCTAGCTGCATCTGACTCAACTCTACAGAACTGCTAGACTCAACTCTACAGAACTTGTTGTCCCTGACAGGGGTCCTGGCATAAGCCAGGCCCTGGCTTAACTTCTCCATGGACCTCTTTCTTTTGTGTCCTTTCTCTCTGAGAATCTGGATAAGACCAACTGTACTTCCTCCACCAGTAAAACTCCTCCTACAGGGGCCTTCTTTACACCTTCCTGTGAATGGTGGGGATGAATGTGCGCAGAAGAAAGAAGAGAAATGATAGATAGAAAAGAAAAGGGCACCTCCTATTGGTCAGCATGGAACACATGGTACACATAAAACATTAACCCATGACTTACTTTAGCTGTGCAATACATATAAGAATACAAAACACTGGCACCTAGTGGGAAAACGTAATACTTTATCCACCACTTAACCTGACAGAAAAAAGCCTTTTGGCGGGTGCACAGGAGAGAAAGAAACACCAGTGGTGAGACACCACATAACTATGCCCATTGTGCATGATACTGTGCTGCTGAAGAGGTTGTATCCAACAATATTATGTATGATTCAGTCTTCTGAATCTGTGTACCTAACCATACAGTGTATGAATATATGTGCTACTGCCAAATTATACTGCCAAGTTCATGTATGTAACACTGTCAAGCATGACCACATAACTGGACTGGTTGTAATGCGGTACGGACACTCCAATAGATGTCTATGGAGGCCTCCTCATTTTACGGAGAACACCTAAGCACTCTGCAAAACCATCCTCAATTGTGTGACATCACCATTTAAACTCCCCCTGGCTCGTTGGTACAACTAGTGACATCATTTTATGCCATCCCCCTTCCCCCCTTTTTTTTTTTTGTGGATCCACAAAATACGAAGCACAACACGGATGATATTTTTCAGATTGCGGAGGAAAAAAAATGCAGATCCCGAACTTCATCCTTGAAAATATACTGATGTGTGAATGTAGCCGTACTACTAAAGATCCTGTAAAGATAACAATACTGTCTGCTATGTGTATGTATCTAAGCCTATGTGTGATACTGTCTGTTGAGCAGGTATATCTAATCCTTTCCTGTGTGATGCTGACTGCTGCGTTGTTGTATCTAAGCCTATCTTGTGTGATACTGTGTGCTAAGCTGCAGTATCTAAGTTGATCATGTGTGATACTGTGTTCTAAGTTGCTGTATCTAAGCCTGTCAAGTACGATGCTGTATGGTAAGCCAGTGTAAATAAGTCATAAAATAAATCATGTGTGACACAGTCTGCAAAGATAAACTATTTCATTCTCTTAAGTGTGATACTGTTTGCAGAGCCATAGTATCTGACTGTATCATGCGTGATACTGTTTGCAGAGCAGAGTGTAAAAAGGACAAAAGACAACACAAACAACATAAAACAAGGTCAAACATCACAATGACAGCAAAATATAAAATCCACCTCCAAAAAGATTCCACATTCAATAACACAATAAACTGTCTCTTTTCCACCGAGCCAAAACTACCAGGGGGCGCGTGTCCTGGACCGGTTAACCTGACCTGTCAATCATTAATAGTGGACTTACTGGTTGCGGACCTGGAGAGTCAAAGGTCTGTCCTCCTCCTCCAACTCCTGAACGTCTTCTCCTTCGGGACAATCTGAAAGCAGAAGAAGAACACAACGTGGTTTAGAAAGGGAACAGGGTGTTTTCTATGTCGTGTAAGAGGCATTTTCCTCCTCATCCAATGCAACCATCCCTGGGACTGACGTGAATAATCACTGAATGCTGCTTAACCTGTTTTTTGTCGGCTGGGTTTGGCATGGAGCTGGGAGTCTATCCATCTTTCCCACTTACCGGCCAAGTCATAACGTGGCTCCGCTAGTATCACCCAATTTTGCACAGGTGACTTATTTTTTTCCCTGCCGGTCTGGCACGGGGTCAATCATTGTCTGGAGAATTACAAGCGTAGTAAAAGGACATATAACTTACGGGATTGCGTCAAGTGCGAACGATGGACTAGAGATATGAGATGCATGGCAAAGACAAAGCTGAGACGTCCTACGGACTGGGGAAGCTCCGTAGCAAGGCTCTAAAGAAGGAGGGGCTGGCAAATTGACAAGTGGCCCATATTAGGTTGGAACTTTTTAACCAGATCATTGACGATCGTTTATATGACCCATGCCTCCATGATAGGTGGGATGGAACAGTGGGATGCTCAGCAAAACCATTAGCCTTAGACCTCAAACTATGGACCAAGTATTGGAATGGCAATGGTTAGGGGTAGAGGTGGTCTTTAAGACCCAATAGCACACTCTACACAGCATAGAGTAAGCCTGGGCATGATGACGTAGAACAGTCATGTCAAACTCTGGCCCACGGGCCATATCTGGCCCATGGTGCCATTACTTTTGGCCCGCTATGCTTTTCCATTGCTGTGTTAAATCTGGCCCTCCTGATGTTGCAGCAGATTATAATATGGGTGGTCCGGATGGCCGCTCAGACCGCCCATATTATAATTTTGTAGGTCACAGGCTACTATATAAGAGACTATTTTAGGGACTGGCTTCTACATAAGAGACTATTGGGTGGACTGGCTACTATATAGGAGATTATGGGAAAGGGCTGACTACTATATGAGAGACTATTTGGAGGGCTGGCCACTATATAAGAAACTATGGGGAGCGCTGGCTACTATATAAGAGACCATAAGAGATGGCTGGCTACTATATAACAGACTATCGGGAAGGCTGGCTACTATATAAGAGATTATAGGAGACGGCTGACTACTATATAAGAGATTATTTGGAGGGCTAGCTACTATATAAGACATTATTGGGAGGGCTGACTACTGCATTGGGCACTATTGGGAGGGCTGGCTACTATATAAGACACTATTGGGGGGGCTGGTTACTATATAAGACACTATTGGAAGGGGGGCTACTATATAATACACTATTGGGGGCTGGCTACTATATGGGGCACTATCGGGGGTCTGGCTATTATATTGGGCACTGTTAGGTGTGCTGGCTACTATATGGGACACTATTGGGAGGGATGGCTACTATGTGGGGCTCTAATAGTAGGCCTGGCTAGTATGTGGGGCACTATTGGGGGGGGGCTACTATATGGGGTACACTTATGAGATTACCTACTGCTTGAGGGATATATTGGGTAACTACCATGCGGGGACAATTACTTTAGGATAGGCAGTGCCAGAAATGTACTTTCATTAAATATTATGGTTGGCCCGTGACTTTGTCCAATTCTTTAATTTTGGCCCACTGTGTATTTGAGTTTCACACCCCTGACATAGAACATATTTTAATGAACAGATCTTTCGATTTATTTTTACAACAAAAACAAAACAAAATGGAAAATTAGAGGTATGGGCAAAGGCCAAAGTTTTCAGGAAGTGACGTCATGAGATTATGATGACATCACCAGGGACAGGAATAAACCCTGGGATGTACTGTTGTCACCTAATTTATAAATGGACTGTTGCTAAGCCACTATTCCTCCAGATTCCAGAAGAAGAACAATAGGTAGTTCAACTGATAAAAATTTGGTATTCTGTAAGCTCATAATCTCCCCCTAGTGATGGCGGAATTTTATCATTTAATTTATTAGGCGGGGGATGCGGAGCTGTTACCTACAGCCGACATCCGCCATCAGCAGCCGGGATTGGAGGTAGCTAGATGTCACAGTCAATATCTAGGCAGTTAGTGTGCCCTTCTTCTCACATAAAGGGTATAGGGTTAGGATGGCAGCTGGGCACCTACTAAGGTTCCTCAGGACTCTCATGTTACTACCCACATTATAGTGTAATATGAGTGAAAGGGTGTAATATGATGGCAATCCTAATGCAATACAGAGGTATTGCAGTGTTTTGCTCCAGCAATTGCACCCCTATTGGTCAAGTACTCTAGTAAGACCAATAGGTATTCCAAAGATAAATTTCTGCTCTTAAAACTGCTCATTGGGAGGTAGGGGACAGGAAGGATGAATAAACCTGTACTCATCTTACACCAATCCACTACTGGCACTGCTGCAATGTTGTTATATCTTGGGGTGGAGAATAGAAAGCACTAATGGGGGGACCAACAACACAGGGACAGCACCAGCAAGGCATCAGCAGCAGATGAGTACAGGTTTATGTATTCTCCAACACCCCTACCTGAAGCAGTTTTAAACTTAGAAATATGTCTCCAGAGTACCCCCTAATAGTTTTAATAACATTTTTAGAATGTCACTGTCTTTTACAACTTGCGATGCTTATGTTATTCTTTAGATATTTCTAAGTCACTTCATTCACCAAAGGTGACTCCCTAGCCCAGAAAAAATACTGTTGTTCAAAGTCTTTGTCACTAGACGCCCTACTTCTCTGCTCATATCTGCTGTCCACTGCCTAATGTTAGGAAAAATCTAGTAACAGACAAAGCAAGACAAAACATAGGAAGCAGGGGCAAGGCTTAGCATGTATCATGTGTATGGGAAAGTGTGTGTGTGTGGGTGTACCTGCAAACTAAACCAGTCTGCCTGCTAAAGGTGATTCATACTGTTCCTAAAAGGTAAATCAAGGCTTCTCTCTCCTCTTTCACTACTCATAAAGCTTATGACAGCTGTCCCTTAAACAAATACTAGTGCACTGCTATTTATTCACAATGGTGCAGGGTAATCCCCCAGTCCCTTAAAGCGAATGTACAACCAGGTACATCGCTATGGGCTTTTTACATTAACAAACCGTCGCCAGCGCGGGGATGCCAGTGGCGTGATCCTTTTTTGTCATCCACCGCCCAGTTCCCGCACGGACCCAGTCTATTCCCAGGCACTGGCCTGGCATGAAGCACTGGGGCCAGGCCTGTCGGCCCCCAGTGGGACGATCTCCCCGCCCCTCTGTGATGCAGCGCCATTGATTCTAATGGAGCTGCATCACAGAGGGGAGGGGGCTTCATCACGCTGGGGGCCGGCGGGGCTGCCACCAGTGCTTCCTTATGTGGCTCAGGAACAGGCCGGTGTTGTGCTTTGGAAACAGGCAACGGTTCAAAAAAAAGGACTGTGCCACCGGCATGCCGGCGCTGGTTTGATAATGTAAAAAGCTCATAGCGATGTACCTGGTGGTACATTCACCATAAGCACCATGGTGCTTAGTGTAACCTTACTTTGTTGCTGCTGCCGTTTCTTTCTTTTCTCCTCACCAATCTCTCCCTTCACATGCCATCTAAGGCTAAGTTCACACAATGTATATTTTCAATTAATCACGTCCGTTGCAACACTAGCCATGAATAATTGGAATCCCGGCCGGAGTATATACACTCTGTATACACTCCAGCCAGGATTCCTTGCGGCTGCACGATTGTCGGCTATGGTGATTTGGAATGTGGGCACGTTCGGGTGTGCCCACATTCCAAGTCACCATAGACAACAATCATGCAAAGAAATGTAGTTTATCCGGCCGGTACTGCAGTATGAACCGGATGAACTTCACTGACACCGGCCGTTTTGTGACACGGTCGCGTCATAGAACAGCTGGTGTCATATGCTGTGTGAATCCGGCCTAATACTGTACTGTGTAAATCATCAGCACAGTGCCAGCCTGTTCAGTACACTGTACTTTCCCCAGCACTACGTGTGTATGTGTTTTGAATGGCCAGATAAGCAAGGGAAAGAGAGTCCTGTGTGTGTACTACTGCCAAACAGCCCAGCTCAAGTCCTGCTTCCTGGAATGTGAAAAAGCTGTGCATCATGGAAGGGGCAATGAGAGACTCAGTAAAAGCAATGAGAGACCACAAATCACCTTGTCACCATTATTGCTGTTTTTGTAACACCTCCCAAAAAAGATGAAATCAAAAGTGACCAAAAAGTCACATCTACCTTCAAAATTGTATCAATAAGTTGTAAGACTTAGACAATAATTAGGTATATTAATTTGGTACTGCCATAATCATACTGACCCGCAGAATTAGGTTATATGTTATTGTTTCTATAAAAACTAGACCAACAGTACAGTAATAGCTATTATATGTTTTTCTTATGCAGTAAATTTGTATTTTTTTGCAATGACCAATAGATCATTTAGGGATTGTTACTTGAGCGATTTCCTGGGATTCTACTCTTTGTCACCTCCCACAATGCTTTGCTCAGAAGGAACAGAGCTCACATTCTCCCGAACAATTAGATTTAGGTGAAAACATGAAGAGGAAGCCAGAGTCTATTATGTTTGTAAAGCAATCGCTGCCCAGGCAGAGGCCGCTGACCCGTGTCCGGGTAAATGTAATAATCTCCAGATCTTTGTATAGTGTTGTTGACCTGAACTGAGCTTACACACAGGATGGAAGTATTTGGTTCACATGCTCACTGATATGCCAGGGGTAGGCTTCGGGTAGGTTTAATATTGTGGCACATCCCTATAGACAACACTTAAGGCCCAAGTCTGCACAATGTGGAGATCAGATATCCCAAAATTTAATTTAAAACAAATACAGTGATACATCGCTGACCTCTAAATGGCTCTACCACTAGGCAGCCATATGGATTTGTTCTCTTTACCAAGAATTGGCCCCCTTTAAATTTTTGCACTTGTAGATCGGTTCTTTGAAGGACTTCCGGCTTTTTTCTCCAGCTAATGGGGCAATTAGTCACAAAAATCTCAAACAACCTAATAGGGTACTCTGATAAAAATTTCTGCTAGAGTAGTTTAGAGCTACAACTAGATGTCAAACAGGATAAGGCTGGGCCCAAAATTGGGGTCTATGAAGTTCTCCCCTAGGGGTAAGGGGTCCGCATGAGTGACTCATGGGCTATGATCTTCTAAGCAGTGGACATACTAAGGCCTGCTGTAAAGTGATTTCTGAAGGACTGTCTAGGGAATGAGAACAGTTAAAAAGTCACCAATTTTCCCCGGCATTTCCCAGTTCCTATGAGCTGTTTCTGTATATTTTGGCACTTCCTGGATAAAATGGTGATGTCACTTCCTGGATAACATGGTGATGTCACTTCCTGGATAACATTGCAATGTCCCTTACTGGATAAAATGGTGATGTCATGACCTGACTCCCAGAGCTGTGCGGGCTGTGGCTGCTGGAGAGGATGATGGCAGGGGGACACTAAGGGACACAGGGCACTGGAGGGACACTGAGCATCCCTCTGCCATCATCCTCTCCAGCTCTGGAAGTCGGGTCGTCAAAACACCATGTTATCCAGGAAGTGACATCACCATGTTATCCAGGAAGTGACATCACCATTTTATCCAGGAAGTGAAGCCTTTATGCAGTAGTAAGTGCAGGGAAAAAAAAGCACTTTATACCATTTTTCCATATATATTGTGCATATAGTGTTGTATAACTTTTGGGGGGCAATACAATACTTTAATAAAAATTTTCACCAGAATTCTCCTTAAGCTACTTTTGAAGTTACTGGAGAGTAGTATACCCTATATTTTGTTAGTCACTAACATCTTCCCTGTAATGTATGTAATATCATCTTTCTGAGTTACTGTTGCTGCACTTTCCTTATGGGCCCACATTCTCCCAAAATGAGACCAACAATGTTTTTTCTGGATTTGCCAAAATTGCTTTGGATGGGACCACTTCTGCAAGGATATTTCTAAATAAAAGAGTGGCCCAGATGTGTCCAGTCTGCTGTGGTCATACACTTTAGATAGCTGTTACATGATCAGTTTGGCTGGCTCCTATCTTGCCCCATCACCCAAGATGGTAAGGTGGAAGGTGGTAAGATGCAGCCAGACACCTCTGGTGGGGCCTTATCTTTCTAAGAACAAAAAAGATTGGGCAACTGCCATATCCTTATTTTCCCCGACATCTGCCATGGGTGGAGATTTGTGGGCTTGTATAGCCTAGGTGGTCGGCTTGTCCTGCCTAAATTGATTTGGTTGGTTTGGTAGACATTTTTCTCATGATTTATGCTTATTCAGCCATGGAGTGAATTAGCAGACTTTTTAGTAAACATTGTCGCCCTGACCTCACACCCAGGCAGGCACACCACAAAGAAAGGGATGGACTAATTTACTTGGAAAAAAAAAAAGTTGAATTCCACTATTGAAGAACATTGTGTGACTCATTTACACATCAATCACAGGGATGTTTACATATGGAGAAAAGATTCTGTCCCTCATCAGCCCTTATGGGCGTCTTTATTTTTTCTTTTTTTATCTTCATTTCCTAACCCTAAAGTACTGCTGATCCACCATTATTTACAACAAGAGGTGGGTGACTCTTGGACACAATACTAAGAATAGTACCCCATGAGCTGGATCCCACCCATTGACACCATATTTTGCCTGGCCCTTATTTCACTTCTACTTTGCCTGGGCCCAAAATCCTGACAGAATATTAAAGAAAGTTTTTAGTTCCCATCTCGTAGCCCATTATTTATGGACACTGTGCATATGTATTTATCAGGGTCTAATAAAGGACTTTTGGGGGTGCAGTGCTCTTGGGAATTTTCTTCTAATGGTCCAGGGGTGATTTTTGTAGCAACGAGGCTTCTTGCAGCCCATGCAACTTCCATCTTACTATTGTTGGGGAGCTACCCCAATATGGGTCCTTTGGGATATTTGGGCCCAGTATAGACTAAGGCGATGTTCACACAGCGTAAAAGTACGGCCGTTGCTGCAATCGGCAACAACGGCCGTTCTTTGTACGAATAGCTACGCTGCATGTTCTTCTATGGGATTCCGTCCATATACAATGCGTATACAAGTGGCGCCTCAAAGAACTGATATGTCAGTTTTCTGTGGCCGCTATTCATTGAATAGCGGCCACAGTGCACACTGAGGAGCAAGCGGCTATGGGAAGTTCCGGTCCGAAAGATTATGCAGCCAGTACTGACGATGATCTTTGCAGAGACTGGTTGGTACAATACTCCATGTGAACATGGCCTAAATCTGTATAATCTGGAGAAAAGGAGGGAAAGAGGGACATGATGGAAATCTTTAAAGGAGAAGTCCGGGCATCGGCTGCTTAGGCTAGGTTCACACTGCGTTTTCAGCATCCGTTTAACGGATCCGTTTTTTTTAACGTCCAGAAAAATAGGGTCATCAACGTTTTTTTGTCCGTTTTGGTCCGTCAAAAAAAACGGATCCGTTTTTTTTTATAATGGAAGTCAATGGAAAAACGGATGCACACAAATGAATCTGTTTTTTGCAATCCGTTTTTCATGCGTTTTTTGCAAAAAACGGATGCGTTAAACGGATGCTGAAAACGCAGTGTGAACCTAGCCTTACTGGATAAGTGGTACACATCACGACCTGGGTCCCCGCTCACACTAGAAAGCAGTTGAGGAACCAGAGCAGAGGAAAGCGGACCCCAACGCTGGAGCTGGGGAGGTAGGTGCATGTTGTTATGTTCAGCTACCTCCTCCCCGGCCCCTTTTGAAAAAAAAGGCTGATCCCGGACTTCTCCTTTAAATTTGTTGAAGGCCTAAATAAGGTTCAGGAAACCGAACATATGAACAAGAGACCACAGTCTGAGGTTATTGGGGAAGCAATCAAGAGAAAATATTAGTTTACTGAAAGAGTAGTAGCTGCTTGGAACCAACTTCCAGCTGATGTGATTGGTAAATCTACAGTAAGGTATTCAAACGTTCTACGCACGGTCTGTAAATACTGAAATGCCGTGTCGGGAACTTCGCATTCTGTTCCATAGCACATCGTCTCTGTATTTACGGGCCGTGTGCTGAACGTGTGATTGCTCCCCCCCAGTATACACAGATAGCCAACTAGATGGACCAAGTGGTCTTTTTCTGTGACAATCCTTTATGTTTCTATAGAAAGATACAAGCACTGTCAGACAATGGAGTTTGAGCTTTCTAGGCCCACTGTCGATAGGGACACAACGTCCTACCACTGGGAGTTTGGACTTTTTTGGGGGAAAGAACCATAAGCGCAGTTGAGATACCACAGTATGTATGGCCACAGGATATAGATGGACAATGAGATAGACAATGAGAGGTTGAGTCAGATGCTGAGAAAATTAAAGTCAGTAATAATACATGGTGAGCTATATCAGTGACACCCACAGTAGTGAGACATCTTCAGGTTCACAGAGACCCCACACTTTGACAGCGCAGACTCCACCACAACAGTCTCACTCAGAACATACAGGAGTTGTAGAATTTCGAGCGACCCAGTAGGTGATGAGTTGCTAAAGGGAAGGCGGTGAAGCAAGATTATATTGTTGCGTCAAGAGTAAAAATGGACAAGAGGAAAACACCTATAACAATTAGATCTTAGAAGGTCTTGCCCAAGAGACTCTATCAATTTCGATCTGGACTAATTGATGTTTTGTAAAGTGAACAAGGACATATACAAACCAAAACCAACCCTGCAAACTCTAGATAACCACTTTCCATATGTAATAGAGGTTATTCCCGATGACCCGTGGTGTCAGTAACCACCCATCAATGTCAATAATCGATACTTTGCCGTTCGTGTAGTGGGGACCTTTTTTTTTTTTTTTAGGGGACACCAGCAGACTTGAACCATGCAAATGGGCTTTCCAAAACCTTTGGAGTTAAATTATTTGTAAAATTGGTAGACCTTACATTGGGTACCATCAGGAAACAAAAGAGAGAGTCACTAAGACAGTCAAATGTTGGTACAGAAAAAGAAGTATGAAGAGAGCAATCGAAAACATTAGGTACCAGCAAGCAGATATAGACTGGCCCACCTGTAGACGAAGACTAGGAATGACCTCTTTTCGTGGGCCCAAGACTGACTCTTTATAGCCTCCATTGATACTGCAGAGAGTAGAGGACATACATGTGTCATATCTAATAACTCTCCTGTGTACGTGTCTAATAAGTGACATGTATATAACTAGGGTTAGGCAACGTTTCAGAACCGTTCATCAACTATTGAACCAAAACATTAATTTGCCAGTGAATCATCACAGAAATCCTCGAGATTATATGCCTGTGTCCACTGATAGTAATATAAATTAATGTGTAATCTTAACTTGGATGACATCATGATGGCGAGGAACATGGATGACGTCCTGATCTGAGAGGCGCTCCATGTTCTTGGCCTTTGATGGTGTCCATTCATGAGGCATAAATAAAGGATAATATTAATAATAACATACTAAGTAACAATGTGCACCTCATGATAACAGCGGACGGACTATAAACACAGCAATATTAAAGATATCTACAGGAAACGGCTCCTTGCTAGTCACAATAGGACAATCTTTAATCCCGGCCCTCTCTGTTAACCTCTTCCAAGGATAATTTAGCGGCTTGCTGAGAGTCGGCTCAAATTAACATCACAAAGCCGACTGGTTTCTGTCTCCTGGAGAAGAAACTTGCATTATTTCATCAAGGATAATAGCATTGCCCTGTATAATGTGAAGGCAAGCTTACTTCTGTACTGTCCATACTATATACCACTGTCCATTTATACGCCCACCACTTCCGGCTCCCAAGGCCAGTGAGTACTTTGAGCTCTGCCTTGAAGCCACTTTGATGAAAATTGAGTAAAATTCACATCAGCAAAGGTAGGTATGGTTTACAGCAGCCTGTATTCTTTGAATGACCTGCAGAGGAAGACTACTGGGATGTGCTGTCAGTCCCTCTTAGGCAGTCCACTGACAGAGTACAGGCTGCAATGGCTTCTGAAGGGCAGAAGCAGATGTGCGTTACATATCAGACATGGTGGGTCATAGTAAAAATTTTAGCAAAAATATATAAATGTAAGAAATATTAATGGGGTATTAAAACCATTAAAGCTGATCGGTGGGGTCGGATCAATAAAAGCCCCACCAATCCAGGGAGCAGAGGAGGGTAAGTCGCTGCCGGACTGTTCTAGTGGCTTATCTGCCTGAGCACAGAGAGGATAAGCCATGTTGAAAGTAAAAATACCCAACCCTTCTCAGATGTCAGGAAGAATCGAGAACCCTCCATACACATCGGGAAGTCACCATACATAAATAGCCAAACCCACCAATCTTGGCAAGTATGGGCAACTTTAATCCAATGGAAATGACCAGACTTACTAATTATTATTATTATTTTTTTATAATATAATTATCTCTATTATTTCCTAATATATACATCATGCACTGCTATTCTGATGAAGAGGACCTCTGTTCCTCGAAACGCGTAAATGTTGTGCACTTTTGATAAATATTTTTACTTTATTCAGCCTCTATTTGGAGTCTTTTGGGCAGCGCTAATATTTATGGATTAGCCACGCACCATTTTTGTACCTAGACTAGCCTAATATATATATTATCAATTATATTGACTAGAGCCATAATAAACAGAAACAAGTTATAGTAATAGTTATTACTATAATAAACAGTGAATGAATACAATCATACAATTAGCTCGTACAACGTAGCTTACCTGTGCATGGCTTCTTTTATATTGAAATTATATTAATATATCATTCCAATACTATTTGGTAGCAATAACAGCTTCACATAAAGGCTTGGAATTATAAATGATTAGAATAAAGATGAATATCTGCACGAAAATATTAAATGATCAAATAATAATAATAAATAATAAAATAAAAATGGAAAAATGGAAAAAATGTAAATAAAAAAAATTATACAGAATTAAATGTACTCAAATAATATACAGAACAATAGGTAAAATATTAATACAATAATAAATAATGATATTAAATTATATATAATAAAAATTAAAGACGAAATATAAACAAAATAATAAAATAAAAGAGTCAGGTAATCAAAGTTAGATATAGGTAATAAACCTAGGTATAAGCGGGATATAATGTTGTATACCGTACCTGTGTGCTGTCTCCCGTCACACTGTGGTACCACATAGAGATCTGAGCTTCATCTGATAAACTCTTTGCAGGTCCTTGGATTTTTCTCGGTCCTTGGGCTCCACCTCTCTCCTGGATTATAGAGGTGCGGCCTGTATTGTCAGCCCACAGCATCTCCTCCTCACCCACATAGACTTACAAATTGTATTTCCTACTCGGCTGTGTAGTTACCATAGTTATACATGGTGCTACCACAAGTGCCTGACGAGGGATCTACTAGAACTGGTGATCTACTGTCTATAGCGGGATCATGGTCATTGTTAGGACTGGGTGCAGGACTACAGCAGAAAATATTTGCTCTAGAGCCCTCCATGGAGTTGATGCTCGGATGCCAGGTCTATCCTAATCACCAATAAATACACCTCCTACAAATAACTGTGACCCCAAAATTATCTTTAGAAATCCTACACCTTTATTACACAACTCTGAATACAAAAATAAATGTATGCATGTAAACAGCGCAGAGGGGGCACAGAGGGAACAGCGGAGGGAGAGCTGGTGGGAATGCTGAAGGTCCTTTCCTAGCAATGGTCTGGGTCACTGTGGTCACAGCTTCCATATATACTCCCATCCTCCATAGACAAGCGTAGTGATGAGGGAGTAGCACTCAGGTAGCTTGGTATCTGTAGTTCCCCCAGGACTCTCTGTAGTAATGTGTGCCAGCTGATCAGGTGGATCATTTATATACAACTATATATACAACTCACAGAGCATTTGTGGTGTACGCTCATCCGGTAGATGGCACTTGCTAGATGGTAACGTGTGACGCCACTTCTGTGGTGGTTGGTCGGAATATAGCTCAGCCAGATGTTAGGTTGTTGTGAGACCAGTGCCGCTTGGGCACACAGGTATGGAGGCACACCTGCTTTTATTTTAGATAGGCTGGCTATACCCTTTCCCCTGTGGTCGGTGACCTGCCGGGGTGTGAGGGGGTCCCTTGGGTGCTTAACATGGTTGTCCGGAGTGGAGTTGTGACCCACCTGGACTATTGGCACTACCACCCACCGAAAGGGGAGATGACCCAAGGAAGGTGCAATGGCTGTGTAGGTGCTTAGTGAATAACCACTGAGTCCAGTTAAAATAAATAAACTCTTCTTTACTGCAGGAAGGCTTAATACAGTGATATACAGTAGGATCTTGACTTGATGATACACTTTAATCTTTAGTCACACAACCTGGGTTGAGAGCTCAAGAAGAGGTACAGCCGTGCTCACTGGGTTGCATGCTGAGAGGTAGAAGAGAAATAGAGAGGAGGAGTTCCAACCCAATGTAGTACTGTGCTCTGCCGGAACTTTAGAAGGGGAAGTAGAATACTTGAGAGTAGAGAGAATACTTGTGCCCATGTTTTGACGCTTTGGTCTTTGCACCACCTATTGCCCACCAGTGTCGGGCGACCCGTACTAAAGGGTGACACAAGCCCCAGACCTTGTTAGCTGGGATGAGCAGAATTTTCAGAGTTTTCTGATAACACCTGTGCTGCAAGATAGAGTACGTAGGCTTCTAGCAACTTTGCTCTATCCAGATCAGTTCCTCTTTCTTCAGGATACTGTCCTGCACTTTTAGACTGGTTCTCGGCGTGGGTGGGATGATCCCTGACTTGTCCTCTCTAAGTGTGTGTTCAACACAGCATAGTGGGTGGAAGTGCTGCTGTCAAGAAAAGAGTGCTAAGGTGTCTCATGTGGGTCCGTTCACTACAGAGACCAACCCAAACACTCCACAGGGGACCTGGCATAAGCCAGGGCCCTACTTGGTTACTGCAGGGACCGTTCTGGCTTGCGTCCTTCCTCTATCAAAGCCAGAGTAAGGGCCCTATTACACCAACAGATTATCTGACAGATTTTTTTGAGCCAAAGCCAGGAGTGGACTATAAACAGAGAACAGGTAATAAAAGAAAGACTGAGATTTCTCCTCTTTCCAAATCCATTCCGGGCTTTGGCTTAAAAAAATCTGTCAGATAATCTGTTGGTGTAATAGTGCTCTAAGACTCACTAAGGTTTTGCTACACTTCTTCTCCTCATGTGACTTCCTCCTACAGCATCTGTAAGGTGTGCTGTGAGTGGGTGAGAAGTGAGAAAGAGAAGGATAGAGATAGGTAGAAAAGAGAAAGAGCTCCCATTGGTGCACAGATCCTAGAAACAATAACCCTTTAGTTACCTACAGCTGTGCAATACTTAGGTACACAATATACATATTAGCGACATCTAGTGGCAAAACTTAGGTACTACTTCATTACCACTTTTACTTTGAAGTACAGACTTTTGCGAGGGGTGTAAAGACAAGAAACACCCGTGGTGGGACACCACATACTCCCCCACTTTTAAAAAGCCGTCCACGGGGTAACAGCTGGAGAAAAAGGTTGGACGAAAAGTTAACAGCACAGCAAGGGTTATATAAGTGCAGACATACAAAACATCAGTGTATCTAAAACCTGGAACACTGGATGCATCTGTCCCTGTGCACCCTGACTGGTGCTATGATGTGTAAGTCTCTTTAGTAGAACAGTGAGGCTGGTTCCTCACAGGCAGTGGCGGATTATAATATAGGCGGTTTGGGCGGCCGCCCGGGGCCCGAGGCTCCGGGGGGCCCATGCCATGCCGCCCACATTATAATCCGCTACTGCGGGTGACTCTCTTGTGACCGCAAGCATTATTTTGCTTGCGGTCACAAGAGTCCATCTGTCCCTGGCTGATGCGCGGCTGCCGGGGGTGTCCCGTCCTATCCCCGGCAGTGCGCGCATCAGTGAGCTCCCCGTGCGCCTGTGGCTGTGACTTCCGGCGCACGGGGAGCTCTCTGATGCGCGGCTGCCGGGGATAGGACGGACAGACCGAGAGGCTTGACGGGGGAACGGATGGCAGGTGAGTACTTTTGTGTCGTTGTTTTTTTCTTGTGTGTTATCTGCGGGGGGGGGGGCAGCAATGAGGGGGACCATCTATAAAGGGGGGCAGCAATGAGGGGGACCATCTATAAAGGGGGGGCAGCAATGAAGGGGACCATCTATAAAGGGGGGGCAGCAATGAGGGGGACCATCTATAAGGGGGGCAGCAATGAGGGGGGACCATCTATAAGGGGGGGCAGCAATGAGGGGGACCATCTATAAGGGGGGGGCAGCAATGAGGGGGACCATCTTTAAGGGGGGGAGAGGGAAGAGGGGGCCAGCAATGAGGGGGACCATCTATAAGGGGGGAGAGGGAAGAGGGGGACCATCTATAAGGGGGGGAGAGGGAAGAGAGGGACCATCTATAAGGGGGGGAAGAGGGAAGAGGGGGACCATCTATAAGGGCGGAAAGAGGGAAGAGGGGGACCATCTATAAGGGAGAGAGGGAAGAGGGGGACCATCTATAAGGGGGGAAGAGGGGGGCCATCCGACATCCTCTGTGCTGCTGTAACCTCCCCTATAGATCAGCACCCTCCTCTCCTGACATCCTCTGTGCTGCTGTGACCCTGTGGCCTCCCCTATAAGATCAGCGCCCTCCTCTCCTGACATCCTCTGTGCTGCTCGGACCTCTCCTATAGATCAGCCCCCTCCTCTCCTGACATCCTCTGTGCTGCTCGGACCTCTCCTATAGATCAGCACCCTCCTCTCCTGACATCCTCTGTGCTGCTGTGACGCTGTGACCTCTCCTATAGATTAGCACTCCCCTCTCCTGACATCCTCTGTGCTGCTGTGACCTCCCCTATAGATCAGCACCTTCCTCTCCTGACATCCTCTGTGCTGCTGGGACCTCTCCTATAGGAATAGCACCCTCCTCTCCTGACATCCTCTGTGCTGCTGGGACCTCTCCTATAAGATTAGCGGGGTCAGTAGCGGATTATAATTTGGGCAGATTGACCCGGGGGGGGGGGGGGGGCAGGTTGGGTTGACATTCCGGGGCCCAGGGTACATTTAATCCGCCACTGCTCACAGGATAGGGGAATAAGGAAAGGGGATCACGGCTAGGCTGGGTGCAGGATCTTGAACAAGGGGCGTTGGAAACTTGGGACACACAGAACAAGAGAATCAACGTGGCTCAACTGTAGCTCAGCCGAGCTTCTTCATCTGTAGAACAGCAAAGGGTCCTTACTTTGGTGTCTTTAACACAGAGTAAGCAAGATAAAGTAAAAACTAAAACTCTGCAGTGGGAAGGAGTAAAGTGCTGGTAATAGAATTAAAAAGACTTGGGATAGGTCAGCTATCTATGTCATTGATGTGTATGGTGGCCTGCTGATTCTCTCCCTAAAGATGATGTTAGGGAATAGAAGGATCGGATTCGGGCATGCTGGAGTTCAACAACCAGAGCTTTCTGGCAGTGGCTTACCAGCTATCTTGGAGTGAACACTGTTCTGTTATATTCCCAGGGAGTGATGTCTATACCAATGGGTCACCTAGTAATGGAAACCATTAGAGATGAGTGATTTTAAAGTATTTACGTTCAGCAGTCAGCTTATCAGGCCGGCTGCCTTTGAACTCCACTCAAGGTGCCTGGAAATGTGGGATCTAGTCCCGGGATACTTCTCCCAAGTTTCCCAAGACTGGATCCAGCTTTTCCACGCAACCAGAGTGGCACAGAGTCCAAAGGCAGCAGCCTGATAAGCCGACTGCCGAGCATAACAAAGCGATTCACCTGGTTAATACTGTAAATTCGCTCATCTCTAGACACTATTCCACTGAACCAACAGAAAGTAGACACTCTTCTATAAGGTCAGGAGATGAGTGCAACTCAAGCGTTCTCAAGTCACGTAGTTTGGCATTTGAATACCGGCTGAAGAAGTTGGATGCAGCCCAAGAGAGCCCTGGAAAACATAGATATAAATATAGGCCATAGTCTGTATCCATGTGTTCCTGGACTCCCTAGGCCATCTTCTTTAGCCACCGGTATTCAAATTCTGAATGATCAGACTCATGCTCCAATTGCGCTTGTCTCTAATTAGGAGTGAGGAATATCCTATTGAACATCTGCCCATGCTGGACAATGACATGGACAAAACAAAAACAAACATTCATCATTTACGAGGAACCTAAAATCATAAATATTATTTGTAGGAAAACTACTATGTACGATCTATAATTGGACACGGATTGGTACGGATGTTGGGGGGGGGGGATGGACTATTAGGAGTACACAGCCTGGCTGTGGTCAGAGCAATGTCCCAGAGCAGATCCAAATGGTGTGAGAACACTGTGATTGCTTATTTTTATATAACTTTTTCAAAATTGCATTTTCCTAGTAAAGTGACTCTATCTCATTCCAATCCCGCAGAGCCGGGTTCAGACAAGACTTTACAATCCTCTCGGATTTGACCTTTGTTGGAAACAAACTAATAAACCAGTAAAATGTTTCCACATGATGATATGTGTATTAAACAGTAAAATCCGCTCGCCCAGTCATAGGTACAAGTTTAATAAGAAATTTTATATCATGTCTATCTGATGTCACATCAACTCTGCTATGTTTTATGTTTGGTTACATTACTGATGGAATGAAAGATTGGAGCTATTGCCAAACGTAGAGAGATTACGAGTTATGTAAGTTACAAGCTACAATAGAACAAGAGATTCTTCCATGAATAAAGGTGATTCCTTATCTCTGTACTAGATCTAAGGTCAAAGCCCAAGTCCAGGGGTCATCGGGGAGCACACACCATCACAATGGGGAGTAGTTATCGTAAAGTGTTATTGTAAAGGTTTTCCTTGGTCTGTATAGTGGACACTTACTCCCGCTAGTTTTCTGATGAATGGAGAGTATCTCCCAAGGGAGTAAATCCTATTCTACTGAGTCACCAGATTCACATGCTAACTAAGTCACCTCAGAGTGACATCTATCCCACTGAGTCACTATGGTGGTAATACTGTCCCATTGGTTCCCATTGGTTCACCACTGAATTGTTATCCCACTGAGCCAACACAGAATTGTTAAGAAATGGAAACTATTTAATTGGACATTATTTTAATGAAATGGGTTATCTGAAAGTAGAGATCATTACAAGGAGCCACCAGAGATTGAACTGTTTCAATTGGTCACCTCAGATTAGGTGTCATCTTACTGAGCCACATGAGAGTCGTCACTAGTCCAATATTACATCTAGGAATAGATATTATTCCATTGAGGTACCAGAGAGTATCTACCATCCCATTGGGCCCACTATAAGAAGATGGCAACTTATTAAGCAACCAGTTAGTGGACACAATCTTATTGGGTAATCTAGAAATAGACACCATCCCACCGAGCCACCACAGAGTTAACACTCTTTCATTGGGTTATCTTGGAGTAAACACTGTTCTTTTCAATCACTAGAGAGTGACTTCTATTCCATTGGGTCACCTGGGATGGACACCATTTCACTGAGCCACCAGAAAGTAGATGCTCTTCTATTGGGGCACTGCAAATTCACAATATCCTACTTGAATCACTTGACAATGGATACTCTTCCAGAGGGTCACCTGGGTATGTACACCATCCTACTCAGCCACCAGGTAGTGGAAACTTCAATTGGGTCACTGGGCACCATCCCATTTACCTATTTGGTCAGCGGACAGTGGAACTAATCCCAGTAAGTCTTTATATGAAAGATGAAAGTGAGTCTATGCGGGAAAGACACCCTTCTGGAACTCTGCATTAGGCTGGGTTCACACTATGGAATTCGCGCGGATAATGTCTGCGGAATTCCGTCGGCTGTCCGCGTGCACGGCTGCGCGCCTTTCTGCTGGCTCCATAGACACTTCTTTCGTCGGATAGCGGAATACGTCGGCCCATAGAATGGTGTCTATGGAGCCGGCAGAGAGGCGCGCGGCCGTGCGCGCGAACATACTGCTGAATTCTGCTGACATTATCCTCGAGAATTCCTCAGTATGAACCCACCCTTACTGTGTACAGTGACCCCAAACCTCAATCCCCAGGCGGTTTACAGCACCCCCAGTGGTTGCTCAGCAGCAGTGCCCTTTGCTTGCACCCACCTAGATTGCAACTTGCTTTAAACCGCAACTATGTGACATTTAGTAACGATTTAGTGCGATAACCATACTGTAAATATAACAGTGCGTCACCCAACTATAAATACTTTAGAAGGAATATTGACTCATAGCTTCATCTGATAAGAGCGGTAACCTCTTTTATTAAGGGTCAATGTTCATTAATAACACCATTAGTTTGGGAGTTTAAGCTGTCTCCTGACATATCACTGAAACATACCAGAGGATCAGATTGGGGGCATGAACTGGCACTGCTATCTAGTTGGAGGTCTTGGACTCTCTATCATAGTAGTGCCTCCACTAGCATGATGTGAAGGTTGGCGGCCGCATCAGTAGTGTTTCTACAGAATTTCCCATAGCCATATTTAGTCTTTATGGTGCAGACTTCTTCAGGGTTTGCATTGATGATGAGTTCTTGGCATCTGTCAAACCTTGCAGCTACGCACAATGTACATATCTATTTGTATATATCTATTCTCACTAGGTTCAGTTTTCAGAGGCAATTTGTAGAATTTAGAATTTCCATGGGTCTCCTCCAGATTCTGTTCATACTCCAGAAATATATAGATTAATAGGTTAGCCTTGTAATTACTATTCGAGATATGCGTCTATTGTGAAGTATCTAATATAAGATATGCATCTATTCCCACAGGCATGCATCCATTCTTAATGTACTGCAACCATATACAAGGCATGCATCTATCCTCACTGCACCTCAGCTATATACAATGCATGCACCTATCTTAACTGCACCTCAGCTATATACAAGGCATGCATCTATCCTCACTGCACCTCAGCTATATACAGGGCATGCATCTATCCTCACTGCACCTCAGCTATATACAGGGCATGCATCTGTCCTCACTGCACCTCAGCTATATACAAGGCATGCATCTGTCCTCACTGCACCTCAGCTATATACAGGGCATGCATCTATCCGCACTGCACCTCAGCTATATACAAGGCATGCAACTGTTCTCACTGCACCTCAGCTATATACAGGGCATGCATTTGTTGTCACTGCACCTCAGCTATATACAGGGCATGCATCTGTCCTCACTGCACCTCAGCTATATACAGGGCATGCATCTGTCCTCACTGCACCTCAGCTATATACAGGGCATGCGACTATCCTCACTGCACCTCAGCTATATACAAGGCATGCATCTGTCCTCACTGCACCTCAGCTATATACAAGGCATGCATCTATCTGCACTGCACCTCAGCTATATACAGGGCATGCATCTGTCCTCACTGCACCTCAGCTATATACAGGGCATGCATCTGTCCTCACTGCACCTCAGCTATATACAGGGCATGCATCTGTCCTCACTGCACCTCAGCTATATACAAGGCATGCATCTATCCTAACTGCACCTCAGCTATATACAAGGCATGCGACTATCCTCACTGCACCTCAGCTATATACAGGGCATGCATCTGTTCTCACTGTAGCTCAGCTATATACAAGGCATGCAACTGTTCTCACTGCACCTCAGCTATATACAGGGCATGCATCTGTCCTCACTGCACCTCAGCTAAATAAAGGGCATGCATCTGTCCTCACTGCACCTCAGCTATATAAAGGGCATGCATCTGTCCTCACTGCACCTCAGCTATATACAGGGCATGCGACTATCCTCACTGCACCTCAGCTATATACAGGGCATGCATCTGTCCTCACTGCACCTCAGCTATATACAAGGCATGCATCTGTCCTCACTGCACCTCAGCTATATACAAGGCATGCATCTATCCGCACTGCACCTCAGCTATATACAAGGCATGCATCTATCTGCACTGCACCTCAGCTATATACAGGGCATGCATCTGTCCTCACTGCACCTCAGCTATATACAGGGCATGCATCTGTCCTCACTGCACCTCAGCTATATACAGGGCATGCATCTGTCCTCACTGCACCTCAGCTATATACAGAGCATGCATCTGTCCTCACTGCACCTCAGCTATATACAGGGCATGCGACTATCCTCACTGCACCTCAGCTATATACAGGGCATGCATCTGTCCTCACTGCACCTCAGCTATATACAGGGCATGCATCTGTACTCACTGCACCTCAGCTATATACAGAGCATGCATCTGTCCTCACTGCACCTCAGCTATATACAGGGCATGCATCTGTCCTCACTGCACCTCAGCTATATACAGGGCATGCATCTGTCCTCACTGCACCTCAGCTATATACAGAGCATGCATCTGTCCTCACTGCACCTCAGCTATATACAGGGCATGCGACTATCCTCACTGCACCTCAGCTATATACAGGGCATGCATCTGTCCTCACTGCACCTCAGCTATATACAGGGCATGCATCTGTACTCACTGCACCTCAGCTATATACAGAGCATGCATCTGTCCTCACTGCACCTCAGCTATATACAGGGCATGCATCTGTCCTCACTGCACCTCAGCTATATACAGGGCATGCATCTGTCCTCACTGCACCTCAGCTATATACAGGGCACGCGACTATCCTCACTGCACCTCAGCTATATACAGGGCATGCATCTGTCCTCACTGCAATCACATACAAGGCATATGCATGATGCTTGAATCTAGTTTTCTGGAACCATGCGGAAGCTATCTAGAAGCAGCTATCTGCCTGGGCTAGATATCTGCCCATCGATTACAGGAGAGGAGAATTCCTGGAAGTGTCTCTCTATACAACATGTAAGAGATGTTAACTGGGAAAATGTTTACTAAACAGGGTTCTGTATTTTCCTATTATAAAACCCATTAGCTATGTTTAGATTCAACAGCCGTCAGTCAGGGGGAGGTCAGCGACTGGCAGGAAGGATGGGGAGGTCCATGGAAGATAACTGAGGTCACCATCAATGCTCTGCTCCTATTATGATAATCCTTCTAATCTCTTCATTATCTTATATACAGAATGTTACATTAGTGCAGAGGACTGGCTGCAGACTGGTTACTGCCTGACCAGCCCTGACTCTGAACTGGAGAAACCCCAGCTCATACACCATGGCAAACCAAAACAACCGCCAGGCCCACTAACTACACTGAAGACCACAAACAGCAACAATTCAAAGCATATCAGGTCAAGTATATAAAAAATTCCTTTGGCTGAGAGTAATGTTTTTGAATATTCCATCAAGAACTCCGCTATACAAAGGACAAATAAAACTGCCATACTGTGACCACTACCATTACCTCTACGTAGTGACTGAATAATCTACTGTGATCAAATGGCTACACATTACCACCATACTAAGTAAAAGCCACTATACACAGACTAATATTACCCCCATACAGTGACCGTATAGTGGCAGATACCAGCCCTGCACATGATCTGTACTCCGTGTAAGTGACCACAATGCAGTTACATCCAGTGACTACAGGTGATGTCCTCTTTGACTATAGTTGTTAACTTTCAGTTTTCTTCTCCACCCAGCCCGGACTTTCAAGACAACTCCTCCCAGCCATGACATGTGTCTACAGAATTTCCAGACAAACATCCCCCATCCTCTTGATCTACTCTTCACCCCCATTCAAACTCCTCATCTATAATGGCTTATATGGTAATATGGTCCCACACATTATAGCTAGACCAAATAGCAAACTTTTGATTGCCCCCCCCCCCCTCGATCGATCGACCACTATGCCATCAACACACTCAGCTCTACTCAGGTTCTGTACACCAAATACATTACAGTGCAGTTACATCAGGTGACTCACAGGGGATGTCTTCTCTGATCAGAGTTTTTTCCTTTTCATTTTCTTTTCCATCTGCCCTGGGCCATTATGAGAACTTCTCCGAGCCACGAATCCACAGAATCTGCCAGACAAACATATTAGGCTCCTTATACTGGCACCATCCTCATCTCTATACACACTGCACATCTGTATTGGCCCCTTTACACCCTCATTTAGTTGGTAGCCCTAACACTAAGTGACCCCCTTATAGTATATGCCCCTCTGTGTATTCCCCCTTACCCCCTGTATTATCCCCCATAGATGCCCCTCTGTATTATCCCCCATAGATGGCCCCCTGTATTATCCCCCATTGATGCCCCCATGTATTATCCCCCATAGATGCCCCCCCCCTGTATATCCCCCATAGATGCCTCCTGTATATCTCCCATAGATGGCCCCCTGTATTATCCCCCATAGATGCCCCTCTGTATTATCCCCCATAGATGCCCCCCTGTATATCCCCCATAGATGCCCCCTGTATTATCCCCATGGATGGCCCCCTGTTTTATCCCCCATAGATGGCTCCTGTATATCCCCATAGATGCCCCCCTGTATTATCCCCCATAGATGGCCCCCTGTATTATCCCCCATAGATGGCCCCCTGTATTATCCCCCATAGATGCCCCCCTGTATTATCCCCCATAGATGGCCCCCTGTATTATCCCCCATAGATGGCCCCCTGTATTATCCCCCATAGATGCCTCCTGTATATCTCCCATAGATGGCCCCCTGTATTATCCCCCATAGATGCCCCCCCTGTATATCCCCCATAGATGCCCCCCTGTATTATCCCCCATAGATGGCCCCCTGTATTATCCCCCATAGATGGCCCCCTGTATTATCCCCCATAGATGCCCCCCTGTATTATCCCCCATAGATGGCCCCCTTTATTATCCCCCATAGATGCCCCCTGTATTATCCCCCATAGATGCCCCCCTGTATTATCCCCCATAGATGCCTCCTGTATATCTCCCATAGATGGCCCCCTGTATTATCCCCATAGATGCCCCCCCCCTGTATATCCCCATAGATGGCCCCCTGTATTATCCCCCATAGATGCCCCCCCTGTATATCCCACATAGATGGCCCCCTGTATTATCCCCCATAGATGCCCCCCTGCATATCCCCCATAGATACCCCCCTGTATTATCCCCATAGATGCCCCCTCTGTATTATCCCCCATAGATGCACCCCTGTATATCCCCTATAGATGCCTCCTGTATATCTCCCATAGATGGCCCCCTGTATTATCCCCCATAGATGCCCCTCTGTATTATCCCCCATAGATGGCCCCCTGTATTATGCCCCATAGATGCCCCCCTGTATTATCCCCCATAGACGCCCCCCTGTATATCCCCCATAGATGCCCCCCCCCTGTATTATCCCCCATAGATGTCCCCCCCTGTATTATCCCCCATAGATGCCCCCCCTGTATATCCCCCTTAGATTTCCCCTGTATTATCCCCCATAGATGGCCCCCTGTATTATCCCCCATAGATGCCTCCTGTATATCTCCCATAGATGGCCCCCTGTATTATCCCCCATAGATGCCCCCCCTGTATATCCCCCATAGATGCCCCCCTGTATTATCCCCCATAGATGGCCCCCTGTATTATCCCCCATAGATGGCCCCCTGTATTATCCCCCATAGATGCCCCCCTGTATTATCCCCCATAGATGGCCCCCCTTTATTATCCCCCATAGATGCCCCCTGTATTATCCCCCATAGATGCCACCCCCCCTGTATTATCCCCCATAGATGCCCCCCTGTATTATCCCCCATAGATGCCTCCTGTATATCTCCCATAGATGGCCCCCTGTATTATCCCCCATAGATGCCCCCCCTGTATATCCCACATAGATGGCCCCCTGTATTATCCCCCATAGATGGCCCCCTGTATTATCCCCCATAGATGCCCCCCCCTGCATATCCCCCATAGATACCCCCCTGTATTATCCCCATAGATGCCCCCTCTGTATTATCCCCCATAGATGCACCCCTGTATATCCCCTATAGATGCCTCCTGTATATCTCCCATAGATGGCCCCCTGTATTATCCCCCATAGATGCCCCTCTGTATTATCCCCCATAGATGGCCCCCTGTATTATGCCCCATAGATGCCCCCCTGTATTATCCCCCATAGACGCCCCCCTGTATATCCCCCATAGATGCCCCCCCCTGTATTATCCCCCATAGATGTCCCCCCTGTATTATCCCCCATAGATGCCCCCCCTGTATATCCCCCATAGATTCCCCCTGTATTATCCCCCATAGATGGCCCCCTGTATTATCCCCCATAGATGCCTCCTGTATATCTCCCATAGATGGCCCCCTGTATTATCCCCCATAGATGCCCCCCCTGTATATCCCCCATAGATGGCCCCCTGTATTATCCCCCATAGATGGCCCCCTGTATTATCCCCCATAGATGCCCCCCTGTATATCCCCCATAGATACCCCCCTGTATTATCCCCCATAGATGCCTCCCCTGTATTATCCCCCATAGATGCCCCCCCTGTATATCCCCTATAGATGCCTCCTGTATATCCCCCATAGATGCCCCTCTGTATTATCCCCCATAGATGGCCCCCTGTATTATCCCCCATAGATGCCCCCCTGTATTATCCCCCATAGATGCCCCCCCTGTATATCCCCCATAGATGCCTCCTGTATATCCCCCATAGATGCCTCCTGTATATCTCCCATAGATGGCCCCCTGTATTATCCCACATAGATGCCCCTCTGTATTATCCCCCATAGATGGCCCCCTGTATTATCCCCCATAGATGCCCCCCTGTATATCCTCCATAGATGCCCCCCTGTATTATCCCCCATAGATGCCCCCCTGTATTATCCCCCATAGATGCCCCCCCTGTATCTGCCCTGGGCCATTATGAGAACTTCTCCGGCCGCCGGGCAATACAGGCTATGTCAGCTCCGGGGGCCTGCGCCACGGGCCCCCTGATGTGGTGGGTCCCCGTAGCTGCTACGGCGGTAGTTCCGCCCCTGTATAAGAGCAGTATTATAGTAGTTATATTCTTGTATATAGGGGCAGTATTATAGTAGTTATATTATTGTATATAGGAGCAGTATTATAGTAATTATATTATATAATTGTCAGTTCAGTACTTTGACACAAAACATACATTCTACATTCCTAGACAGAAATGGTTGATAACAGGAAACAAAAAAATTGCATTTAGCTCTACAGCAGGTGAAATAATGCTTAGCGTGTCCCTTCTCTATAGTTTCCCCATGCATATGGTTTTATGCCATACATACTCTGGTTTCTATAGGCAGGAAACTTGCTCCATAAACTGGTCTGACTTGATCTCAGGTCATATTAAGCCCTGTTTCTGGTGACCCAGCCAAGGTTGGCACGTGTACGACTTGTATGCACATAAAGGCATGACTGAACCTTACTCATCCTGCACTGAGGAGACAACACTGAGCGATGAGCATGGTAAATGACAGCAATTGTTTGGAGAAAGGGAAGAGTCACCATGTGCCATTGTTTTCGCCTTGTGTCATCTATTTGCTGTTTTTCAGCTTGGGGCATTCGGAGAATTGGGTAAAATGAACAAGTTGGCACCAGATGGGGACATTTTTATTCCAGGAGTATTAACAAAGCCGTGTTTCATTATAGAGGACATAAGAGGAAGAGAATGAACGCAGCAGAAGCCGCAGGCTTACCGTCACCCTCCAGTGGTTACAGGAAGCCTGGCTGGGAGTTGTCGTTCTGGCATGGCCATTTGGGTACTATATGGTGGTATTACATGAGTATGGTATGGTAGTATTATTTATGGTTACAATATGGTGCATCACACTATATTTTATAGTTGTATTACTCTGGCACACTATGGCAGTGTTATTAAGGCACTTACTGGTACTTTTATTTGGATACTTTATGGTGTTATTATTTGGTGGTCTGTAGTGGAGGCATAAGGGTCCTGATACAAAATCTGTAACACAGACCCTCAACTGGTGCTCACTCTTTTATGGGATAGGAAAGTTTCAGACAGCGGGGACTTGGCTCTATTAAAGGAGAAGTCCAGGCGATTTTTTTTTTACAAGTGCTGGGGAGAGGGAGGATAAAAGAAATAATTTGCTCTTATCTCCCCCGCTCCAGCACTAGTGGCAGCATACCGCCACTCTGGTCCCCATGTCCCTGGCCGCTTCCTGGTCTCAGCTGGACCCAGGTTGTCACATGTGCGGTCAGCTCAGCCAGTCAGGGTCCGAGGCAGGAACCTCTTATGGCCGCTAACTAGGTGAGCGGACTTCTCGCATCATGACCAGGGTCCATCTGAGACCAGGAAGCGTGGTGGAGGTAAGAGCATTTAATTTTTTTATACTCCCTCTCCCCAGCAATTGTTAAAGAAAATCAATTTGCCTGGACTACTCCTTTAAGTCTTGCTTTGCGGCCAGTGGGTGCCATTCAGTGCTTACACCATATATTATTAATAGAGATTCGATTCGAATAGCTCCGGATATTCGTATATTCGAACGAATATCAAATTCCATTATAGTCTATGGGAAAAAAAATACTTGGGACCTGGAAATCAAGATTCGACAATTAGTAGGTCACCAAGTGCCCAATGACACTTCAGGAAATTATGCCAACACCTCTGGATTGCATATGGGACAGCAGGGGAAGCATGCCTGGCCGCATCTAACACTAGTGATGAGCCAACATCCCATGTTCCCAAGTGTACGCCAAAGATTCACGAACATATTATGAACGTAAAGTAAAAGCGCAAGTTTCGGTCTAGCAGTAAGCACTTGCGTACGTATCAGGTCAGGTGCAGTGTAAAATACGTAATAACAAAAATTAACGATAACTACAAATCAGTAGTAGCAAGATAACAGGTATTATTCCATACAGCCGTATACCGGATATATAATTGTTTCTACAACAATAAAATTAAAAGGGCTCTTCAACGCCTTTACAGGACGCAGACTGCGCAAATCAGTAGTAGCAAGATAACAGCCATTATCCCACACTCACAGTATACAGCCGTATACCGGATATATAATTGGTTTTTAAAATTATAAAATTAAAGGGCTGGTCAACTCCTTTATAGGAAGCAGACTGCACAAATCAGTAGTAGCAAGATAACAGGTATTATCCTGCACTCACAGTATCAGCCGTATACACTATCAGTAGGTGTCTTAACACACTGCCTGTCTCACAACAGCTTCTAAATATAAGGTTTTTATACTTTTAACTCTAACAAGGGCTTTTGAGGGTCCCTTCCTACCTAACTTTACCTAAAAATTTTCTCTCCCTGGTATACAGTCTGTCCCTCTCTAGCTCCAACCAGCAAGTGACACGAATCTGAAATCCACTATTCTTATATTCAGGAGGTGACGTAGTTTAGCCAGCCAATTACAGTTAGATGTTTGTTTTTTTTTAAGTCCTGCCCACTCCTAGTGAATGTCCCTCCCCCTGCATGTTTATTGGCTGGTGTGCTTTTACGGTGGTGTGGTAGCTGAGTGGGTCTAGGGTCACTTGGGCACTTGTCACCGTATCTGGCGTGGTTTAGGACCCACCCCAGACAGTCTTGGCACCTCACCAGCACTCAAAAGAGAATTAACCCAAGTGTACTGATGTGTGTGCGGGTGCAGAAGAGACAAGCCAGAGTCTGGTGCTCCTGAAAAATAGAACAGTTTACTGGAAGTAACCGCACTGCAATACAAGGAATACTGATAGTAACAATAAAATGCAGTGCAATACAATAGTTACGGTCTTGCAATAACTGAGGTGTTTACAGTTGAGGTAGAATACCAGTGCTTGAAGTAAGAAGGTGCTTTGCAGTAGAAAGAGTATTGGAGAGGAGTTGCCAGAGGGACCCTGCCCAATGTAGAAATATACTCTGCCGGAACAGTAGAGGTATGTAGAAGAAAAAAATAGAGAATATTCGTACTCATGGATGACTTCTAGTCTTGACCGCCCTATGCCCCCTAGTTGCGAGCTTCCCATCCTATGTAGGTAATACGAGCCCCAGGCCTTGATATCTGGGTTGAGCAGACTTGCGAGTCTTCCCAGTTGTCCTGCACTGCGCAGTGGAATACATAGACATTCCATACCTTTCTTCCACTAAGGTTAATTCCACTGTTGAGGTAACTGCCTGCACAGTTTAGAGAGGTTCACGGCAAGGTGATCCCTATTAGACTTCTCTCCCCTTGTGCAAGCTTAGCACTGCATAGTGGTTCTAGTGTTCATAAGAAATAAACTGGCTAGCTTAGTTGTGTGTCCCTGTTAGAGACCTGGCCAGAGCCAGGCCCTGGCTTAGCTTCTCCAGAGACTTGTCTGTCTAGCTCTCTCTCCAACACACTAACTAGACTAGACTAGACTCCACCCACCAGGAACTAGGTCCGAACCTCAGGGAAGTAACTTACCCCGGCTGTGACTGGTGGGCTGCGTGTGTGTAGGTAAAGAGAGAATGAGATAGGTTGAAGAAAGGAGGAAGAGCACCTGCACCTGTGAGTGCATACAAGGTAACACGTGGCCTACAGTAGTTAATACCTGGAATACTTCAACTGTGCAAAAGACAGGTTACACAAAACACAGTAGTGACACCTAGTGGGAAAATAGGATAAATACAGTGGACACATGATCCCACCTTTGTGAGCCCGAGAGTGTTACCTTACTCAGGTGCAACTAAGCTTAGGGGCCCATACTGGGTCACTATAATTATACCTGACATTATTATGACACCTACACACCACACCTCCCACTATGGGGTGCCCCCCCTTCTGCAGATATAAGAGCTTCCACTTTGGGGAGACTTTCTACAAGAGGTTTGGAGGAATTTTGGTCCATTCTTTCAGAAGAGCATTTGTGAGGTTAGACACTGATTTTGGGTGGAGGGAAGCCGGGACGAACAAATACTAACCCCTACACTGATAAAGCCATATACTGTATAAACTCCTAAACCTATTAGACCCCTAAACTAATACAGACCCCAGATCAGACACAGCAGTCATCCTCACAGACTGTGCCATGATCCTTTTCGTTAGGATGTTGTGTGCAATGGTTTCTTCATAGTCAAAGGACCTGTGGGAACAAGGAGAGGTGAGTACATTATCAAGACACAGGGGGCCAGGAGATTTGCTTGCTCTGACAGGTGTCCAGGAGGTTCCATCTTATTCCAGGAGCTTCTAGAACCTTCCAAAGATTTGTCTAGGGTTTTTTATATGTATAATTGATATTGTGTTTACACACACAGATTTATCTGTTTTTCAAAGCCAAAGCCTGGAATGGATTTGAAAAAAGGAGAAATCTCAGTCTTTTCTTTATAACCTGCTCTCTGTTTATAGTCTGTTCCTGGCTTTGGCTTCAAAAATCTGTCAGATAAATCTCTCTGTGTAAACGCACCCTAAGGAAATTCATAAACCCCTTAAGTAGCTGAGTTTTACAGGATGAGTTAAAATTCTCATTGGCATCATTTTGAGGTATACAGGACCCTTATTATAGTTGGGGTGGTTGTAGTTTGTTATTTTTTAATTTTATTCAATAATAAAGCATGTTGTAAGAAAAAAATATATATATATTATATATATATTTTTTCTTTTTCTCTGTTTTATATCATGTAAGTGTTTTATGTTTTGGTTGTACTATGAGACTTGAGTATAAAGTCCATCATTTTACTTCTATAATAGGATGCAATAATTCAGCAGTGTTGGATGTCTATAAGTCTTCGTTCACACAATCGTCCAGGTTTCCATTACAGCTCAAGATACAAGATTAAAAAAAACTTTTGCTAAATCCCTGTGCTGTGTTGTCCCTCCATAACGCTTGCTAAAGGACGCCATCTAGTGGTCACTTTGTGTATCCCATTATTACGGCCAAGATTTGGGTAAATGAATAACAAATTTCCTATTACAATGAGTCTCTGTCAGCCTTTTCTCAGTGATGTCGGTTTCTGGGAAAACTGCGTTACACAACCAATGTCTCCCCCATTACACCAGCTACATACAAAGGAGTCTCCTTCATGGTCGGTACCCTCCGCTTGTGAGAGAGAGAGAAGCTATAAAATGAGTCTAGAAAATCACATAGTATGATTTATAAATAAATATTTACATTTATTGCATTAAATAAGTATCTGAACACCAACCAACCAGCAGGAATTCTGCCTCTCACAGAGCTGTTAGAAGCTCCTCCTACTCTGCACTCATTTTCTGTATTAATTGCACCTGTTTGATCTTGTTACCTGTATAAAAAAAATAAACAACATAACATCTGTTCACACACTCAATCAATCACACTCCAACCTCTCCACCACGGCCAAGACCAAAGAACTGTCTAAGGACACCGGGGAGAAAATTGTAAACTTGCATAAGGCTGGGATGGGCTACAGGACAATAGGCAAGCCGCTTGCTGAGAAGCCAACAGCTGTTGGCACAATTATTAGAAAATGAAAAAAACTGAAAGAATCACTGTCAGTTCTTCTATTGTATCAAATCCTTATTTCATGGAATAAAATGCAAAATAATTATTTATAAATCCTACAATGTGATGATCTGGATTTTATTTTATACAATCCATCTCTCACAGGCGAAGTGACCTATAATAATTACACCCCTCTCCATTCTTGGTAGGTGGGAAATATTGCAAAATTTGCATCATACCAAATCCTTATTTTCCCCATGGTATATTCTTGGATTGACTATAAACCTGGGCCCAGTTTGGTGAGATGTGCCCTGTACCATTATCATTTTCTTTCCTGTGCTAAAATAAAATTGGCCTTTTATCTTTACGTAGTGAATTTCACAGCAAAACTGACGTGTCATCTTGACTCACTATGATTACAGCAATATCCAATTTATATAACTTTTATGTTATTACCTTTAAAAACAAATAGAATTTTTTTGTAAATAAATCTGCTTATAAATGCCATATTCTGATCCTAACACAAGTCTAATTCTGTTCCATAGACATAGACCAGGCAGAGAAGCAATTGGTGGGGTCTAAATACTTGACCCAACCAATTAAAAACTTTTACCATGTCGCTAGAATGTGTCAAAAATGTATTTAAAAAAACAAGAACACTTTTTAATTAAATTGGTTATCATGCAATTTTAAACTGAGATGTACCTATAGAATATAGAGGCAAGGATTAGGTAAAAAAAAAAAAAAAAGTCAAGCATGAGCTATGAGTACAACATTTGTCCACTAGATGGCAGTAATAAACACTAATGTAATTATAGGAGGCAATGGCAGCTGTGAGTACAGCATGTGGCCACTAGATGGCAGTAATAAACACTAAATATTGTAATTATAGGAGACAAGGGCAGCTGTAAGTACAGCATGTAGCCACTAGATAGCAGTAATAAACACTAAAAAACACTAATATAATAATAGGCAGCTGTGATTACAGCATGTGGCCACTAGGTGGCAGGTAAAGGTGCGTTTACACGTAACGATTATTGTGCGAATTTGCGCGATAACGATCAAATTCAAACGATAATCGTACGTGTAAACGCAGCGAACGATCAAACGACGAACGAGAAATCGTTCATTTTGATCTTTGAACATGTTATCAAATCGTCGTTCGTCGTTCACAAAAAATTCACCGATCGTTCCGTGTAAACAGTCGTCGCGCCATAGTCCGGCCGCCCGCAGCCCCGCCCAGCCGCCCGCCCCCCCCCCCGCTCATCCGCAGCCCCCTGCGCCACTCTGATCGCCACCCCCGCTGCCGCTCCGATCGCCACCCTCGCCGCCGCCCCGATCGCCACCCCCGTCGCCGCTCTGATTGCCCTCCTGCCGTCGCCGCTCCGATCCCCCCCCCCCCACCGCTCTGATCGCCCCGGCCGCGAGCATACGTTACCTGCTCCGCGTAGCAGGTCTTCGTAATCCCCGACTCCCCTCTTCAGTGCATTGATTGGCTGAAGAGGAGCCGTTTGAAATTCCCGACTCCCCTCTTCAGCCAATCAAAGCACGCCAGCACTGATTGGCTGAAGAGGGGATCCGGGAATTTCAAACGGCTCCTCTTCAGCCAATCAATGCACTGAAGAGGGGAGCCGGGGATTTCGAAGACCTGCTACGCGGAGCAGGTAACGTATGCTCGTGGACGGGGCAGCGCGGGGGGTGGCGATTAGAGCGGCGGGGGTGGCGATTAGAGTGGCGGGGGTGGCGATCAGGGCGGCGGGGGTGGCGATCATAGCGGCAGCGGGGGTGGCGATTGGGGCGGCGTGGGTGGCGATCGGGGCGGCACAGGGGGCTGCGGTTGACTGTGGGGCCGGGCTGCGGATGAGCGGGGGGGGGCGGCCTGCGGGCAGGGCGGGCTGCGGGCGCTTGATCGCAAAATGATGGCAGTACTAAACACTAAGGCCTTATGCACACGTTCAGTATTTTTTTCTGGTCCTGAAACAACCCGTGAGAAATTGCGGATTGGACATCCGTATTCCATCCGTATTCCATCCGTATTCCATCCGTATTTCCGTAATTCCATTTTTTTACTACTCAATGCACTCAATGCTTTTCAATGCACTTCATCCGGATTTTTTTGCGGAAATACGGATGCCAACATGTTACAATCCGTAAACAATCCGTAACCAATTGATTTCAATGAGATGATCCGCAAAAAAAATGGGTCCGCACCCGGTCCGCACTAGGACATGTCCTTTTTTTTTTACGGATTGATTTTCATCCATTTCTGCTACTGATCGTGTGAATAGCCCAATAGACTTCAATGTGCACTAACTCGGATCCGGAAATACGGATCCGTAAATTACGGAACGTGTGAATAAGGCCTAAATATTGTAATTATAAGAGGAAAAGGCAGCTGTGAGTACAGCATGTGGCCACTGGATGGCAGTAATAAACACTAAATATTGTAATTCTAGGAGGCAAAGGCAGCTGTGAGTACAGCATGTAGCCACTAGATGGCAGTAAAAACACTACTAATTAGAGATGAGTGAACCTGGAGCGTGCTCGAGTCAATCCGAACCCGAACTTTCGGTATTTGATTAGCGGTGGCTGCTGAAGTTGGATAAAGCCCTAAGGCTATGTGGAAAACATGGATATAGTCTGATATTGGCTGTATCCATGTTTTCCAGACAACCTTAGAGCTTTATCCAAGTTCAGCAGCCCCCGCTAATCAAATGCCAAACGTTCGGGTTCAGATCGACTCCAACCCGAACCCGGTTCGCTCATCTACTACTAATGTAATTATAGGAGGCGCAGGCAACAGGTTTGTGCACAGTGAGGCAGTAGAGAGTTGTGCAACTCAAGTGGAATTCCTTATCTCTATACCAGTGTTCCCCAACCTATACTTACCACCAGTTGCAACACTACAATTCCCATCATGCCCTGAAATCCAAAGATTGTCAGGACATGATGCAAGTTGTAGTTTTGCAACCAGAATACACCCACAGGAGGCTGAAGAGTGCCAGTGCATGGTGAGAGTTGTAGTTTTGCACCCAGTCTGGAGATAAAGACTGTTAAGTCATGATGGGAGTTGTAGTATGGACCCATAGGAAACCAGTTTTGGAACCAGTACAGACCTATATTAGGCTGAAAGCTCTCAGGGCATGATGGGAGTTGTAGTTTTGCAACAGGTTGGAAAAACTGCACCATACCTTACTTCATATATAACCAGAATCAATGGGTTCCTTCCCCTCCATGCCATATATATGATTCCTATAGACTGGCATAGTGAGTATATTACCGCCATCTTCCATTGTATAATATGGTATAATAATCCTACAACGTAACAAAAGGAATAAAAAGAAGGGGGGATAATGGGAGTACAGACAATGGAGGGTCCCTGAGGCTATAGCGGGGATTCTGTACAATGAGATGATAAGAAGAGATGGGGTCGGGGTCTCTATAAATAATGGCGGAGAAGGCAGAAGTGTTCATTATGTGGAGGGGAGGGGCAGACGCTGTAATTGTAGTTGTTAGGGCCGGGGAGGAGCGGCGCAGTGTCTGCAACATGGTGGAAAATACAAGTAACCAAGATACTGTGTATGCTTGTGTATCTAAGCTTACCCAGTGTGATACTGTCTGCTGAACTGGTGTATCTAAGCCGATCATGTGTGATACTGTCTGCTGAGAGAGTGTATCCAAGTTCTGCTGAACTGGTGTATCTAAGCCAGCCTATTATGCATAATACTATCTGATATCTAGTCTTATAATTGTTAAGCTGGCATATCTAAATCTATTTTAGTCCAGGACAAGCCCAAAAACACAGGAGGCGGAGACCCATCAGAAGAGGTGGGCGAGGGAAACGCTGGAATCAGGCTAACCAGGAACACCAAGATGGGGAAACCCACAGGAAACAAGCCCTAACGAAACCTGAACTTGTGGTAAATATTTCAACCCATAATTTATCTGATGCTGAATTGAATGTCCTCAATAGAGGTTCATCCTTTTGTCCAACCACTAACCCTGACTGGTTACAATTTGATGTTGATTTTCTCTTGTTTTTGCGTAATGTCAAGTTGAAGGTTTGGTTTTCTAATAAAAAAGAGAGTATTCAGAGTACGCAGAGAGACCCCTCTGAACTTAAATTTAAGGAGTGGGGCCTCTCTAATAAAAGTGACTTTATGCCGGCTGTATCCTCTACAGCCATTGACACATTTGAAACCTTGGTTAAACGTGACATTGACAAACTTAAACTCGACCTAGATGCACAAGGGAGACATGTTAATTTCAGCAGGGAGGAATACGAGGCAGTGAGGAGTCTTGCCCGTAACGACAATATCACCATCAAACCCGCCAATAAGGGGGGAGCGGTGGTTGTTATGGATAAGACTATGTACACACAGGAGATTGAGTGACAACTGAGTAACAGTGATGTATATAGAGCGACAACGACAGATCCTAAACCCCTTATCACAAGGAGACTTAAGGCCCTATTCCACGGAACGATTATCGTTCGTATTCGGACGATATCGGCCGCTACGGACGATAATCGTCCCGTGGAATAGAGTGCAACGATCAGCCGACATCATTCATGTCGACTTATCGTTGCAGTCGCTTGTTTTTCAACATGTTGAAAAACAAGCGACTGATATAGCAGCGATCTGCTGCCGTCACTCCGTTGAATAGGAGCGTCGGCAGCAGACGCTGCTATATCCTATGGGCTGCCCGGACGATCAGCGATCACCCGGGCAGCCCCCCCCCGCCCCTCCCGTACTCACCCGCTCGCTGCAGCCGCGTAGAATAGCAGCGGCAGCGAGCGGGGAATGAGGAGCAAACGAGCGCTGAGAGCGCTCGTTTGCTCCTCTAAACGACCCGTGTAATAGGCCCTTTAGGGTGCGTTCACACCTACAGGATCTGCAGCAGATTTGATGCTGTGTTCAGTTATTTAAATGAAATCTGCTGCAGAAAATCAGCTGCAGATCCTGTAGGTGTGAACGCACCATTAAACTTCTGGTAGATGATGCCTATGCTATTGATCTCATTGACGATGATCTACATGATTTTCTTTTACCTTCACATCCCATTACACCTGTCATCTATTGTTTGCCGAAGATACACAAATCACTGAGTAACCCACCAGGCAGGCCCATAGTTTCCGGCACAGATTCCATCTTTAGTCCAGCAGCCACCTTCATCGACAAAATTCTACGGCGATATGCTGTAGAAGCAAAATCATATATTCGTGACACATCAGATTTTCTACAGAAGATTAAACATGTGAATATTCCACCTAATGTCATTTTGGCGTCTTTTGATGTCACTAGTTTGTATACATGTATCAACCATGAGAGAGGACTTAACAGTGTCAGAAAAGCTTTACTCAATTCTCCATACACACCCGAATGTAGGGAGTTCTTACTCAACCTACTTGAGATCCTTTTGACATTGAATTATTTTCTGTATGATGACATGTTCTATATACAACAGCAGGGTACGGCCATGGGGTCTAATATGGCCCCTACCTATGCGAACATTGTCATGGCGGATTTGGAGGAGTCAGTCGTCTATGTGTTCCACCACTTCAGCAAGGTGCTGGGGTGGTGGAGATACATAGACGACATTTTTCTTCTATGGCAAGGAACACAGGAGGAACTGGATGAGTTTTTCCAGTTCCTCAATGGGGTGGATGGAGACATTAAATTCACTATGTCAAGCTCCATGATGGGAGTACAATTTTTGGACACCTGGGTGTATGTACAGGACGGCAGACTTTTGACGGACATTTACCTCAAACCCACTGACAAAAACAACCTACTCAGGTTTGATAGTCTACATCCAAGGAGGATGGTAGAATCTCTTCCCCATAGTCAACTTCTACGAGTACAACGTATTGTTGATGACCCTACATTATATGACAAATGATTAGAAGAGATGGGTGACAAGTTTTTGGACAGGGGTTACCCTAAGAAACTAGTAAAACAGAGTATTGAGGGTATTAGACAAGAAAAACGTGATAACATACAGAAGAGTAGTAAGAAAACGGTGGGTGAATGTATACCTTTTGTAATGACCTATTATGAACACAGTCCTAAGATAGCTGCCATAATCAGGAAACATTGGGGCTTGGTGACACGTTTCTATCCTAATATAACCCTACTCAATCTCCCTCCACTTTTTTCCTACAGAGGAGCCCCTAGCCTACGAGACAAACTGGTACATGCTGACAGTTCCCCTGCAAAATTCAATCTGTCCTCTTCACTGAAACCAGGGAGCTATCCCTGTATGAGTTGTGAGAATTGTGCCTCCATGCTCAAAGGGGATAGGTTTACACATCCTATTACCAAACAATGGTTTGAACTCAAACATCTCACATGCAAATCAGAATTCATGATATATGTATTACAATGTCCATGTCCTATGCTGTATGTTGGAGAAACTACCACAGATTGTAAAACCAGACTTAATAACCATAAATCGTCTATAAGAACGGAGAAATGTGAATTGCCGGTACCACGACATTTTAAGGAATGTAAACATACTGTACATCAGATGCGTTTCATATACCACCTTTACGCAGGGGGGGGGAGACAGACAGAAGATGCTGAAAAAAAGAGAGGCACATTGGATCGCCAAATCGAATACTTTGTACCCAAATGGGTTAAACATGGACTTTACACTGAGAGCTTTTATGTAAGACTTTGCCCGACGCAACTCGGAGTGTGACCACTCCAGACGTGGTAATAGGTTTCAGTCACTTTCCTTACACATATGTGATTTTTTTGTTTTAGGTTTATTGACACGATTCACATGTACACTAAAATGAGTCTGTTTCTCCTACATTTGTTATAATGTTCTCTTTTTCAATTTCTCCATAGATATCGGTTGCGGGGGATGGCTGGGAATACTCACCTTTAGTATTTCTTATGAATTTTTAATTGGGTGGCCTTGGTGAACGTCTTGATGAGATATCGCATCAGAACCGCAGAGCCCGCATTAGGACAACCTTAAGGGATCGGTACCAATGGTCGCGATGTACGAAGGACGCACAATGTGGTGGAGTCTAATGCAGCAGAAAGGAAGACCCTGGAAGCCGTTAAGAGTTGGGTTATATGCCACGGAACCGGGTGTCAACCAATCCAGCCGTGCCCTGAGAGACACCGAGCGGGTGCTGGGCTATACGGTGGGATTTGCTGTTAAACTCCTTCAAACACGAGGGATATATCCAGGTGACGGCACAGTGATACTTGTGGCTCATGCGATACCTGTGCGTTACCAGTGCGGTTCTTCATTCGCCTCCATATAGAGGGCAACGAGCACCTTTCCCAAAATGGCATCCGCTGGGCTCAGACAACTAAGTACGCATGCGCGGATCTCCGCTGACGATTCTAACTCTGTGACGTGATCCAGACCTTCCCATGATTCTTTGAGTTCACGATCAGTTACGAACAAACATAGACGCCATCATGCCAGCATGGAGTGAAAGCACCTGGTAAGTGACGGCCCTCTTCTTTGAACGATTATGGACTGGATCCTGTTATTAAGACTTTATCAATGTTTGATGGACTTTATTTCATGAATCGGGAGAATCGACCACTTGTATGACACTTTGTGTATTATATATATGAATTGATATTCTTTATTTCATTTATGTACCATATTATGAAGAATTATGTATTGTTTTCATACACTAATCATGATGACGTCACTAATGAGGGGTTGGACAATGGGAGGGGTTTCTATGTTAAATACCAGCCATTGTCTCACTGTGATTGTTGCTTGAAAAAGATCTCAACGAAAGATCGAAACGTTGCACATTTATGGGTGAATAAACTTTTTTTCATTCACTTTATACCTGGAGTGCCGCCTCGGATTACCTTTGTTGTGGATCTGGAAGCCTCGGCCTTGCTACCAGAGGTTGGTCACCCACCTGAGCCTTGAGCCTACACAGTGCCGTCCTGCAACCTTTTCTTCTTTAAATCTATTGTGTGATACTGTCTGCCGAGCTGCTGTATCTAAGTGTATAATGTGTGATACTGTCTGCCGAGCTGCTGTATCTAAGTGTATAATGTGTGATACTGTCTGCCGAGCTGCTGTATCTAAGTGTATAATGTGTGATACTGTCTTCTCAGCAAGTGTATCTAAACGTTTCACATGTGATACTGTCTGCTGGTTGGTATATCTAAGCATGTCATGTGAGAAACTGTTCTCTGAGCTGGTGTATCTAAGCCTATCATGTGCAATACCATCTTGTGTGCTGGTACATGTAAGCCTACTATGTGTGATACTTTTTGCAGAGGTGCTGTATCTAATCCTATCGTGTATGATGTTGTCCACCATACCATTGTATCTTAGCCTGTCTTGTGTGATACCGTGGTACTAAGTCAGTGTATCTTAGCCTCTCTGCTATAGCTATGCTTATTATGTAATACTGTCTGCTGGGCCTATGAGCCTATCAAGTATCATATTATCTGCAGAGCTGCTGTATCTAAGCCGGACTTCTGTGATAATAATAAAAAAAAAAAAAAAAAACAAAAAAAAAAACTAGTGTATCTAATCCTATTGTATGTTTCTGCCTATGAGCTGTCGTATCTAAGCCTATCATGTATGGTGCTCTCTGCTTGAGATTTAGTCCTAAAATGTGTTATCACAGCTCAGCAGACAGTACCACATAAGAAGCTTAGATACAGCAGCTCAGCAGACAGTACCACACATGAGAGGCTTAGATACAGCAGCTCAGCAGACAGTACCACACATAGGAGGCTTATATACAGCAGCACAGCAGACAGTACCACACGAGAGGCTTAGATACAGCAGCTTAGCAGACAGTACCACATAAGAAGCTTAGATACAGCAGCTCAGCAGACAGTACCACATAAGAAGCTTAGATACAGCAGCTCAGCAGACAGTACCACACATGAGAGGCTTATATACAGCAGCACAGCAGACAGTACCACACATGGGAGGCTTAGATTCAGCAGACAGTAACAGACATGAGAGGCTTAGATACAGCAGCTTAGCAGATAGTATATCTAAGCCTATCTGAAGAGCGGAGCCGGGGATGTCAGAAGACCTGCTGCGCGGAGCAGGTAACGTATGCCCGCGTGCCGGCGGGGGGGCGATCGAAGCGGCGGCGGCGGGGGGGGCGGCTATCGGAGCGGCGGCAGCGGGGGGGGGGGAGATCAGAGCGGCGGCGATCAGAGCGGCGGGGGTGGCGATCGAGCCGGCGCAGGGGGCTGAGGATGAGCGGGGGGCCGGGCGGCGGGCAGGGCTGCGGGCGGCCGGACTATCGCGCGATGACTGTTTACACGGAACGATCGCCGAATTTTTTTGCGAACGACGATTTGATGACATGTTGAAAGATCAAAACGAACCATTTCTTGTTTGTCGTTTGATCGTTCGCTGCGTTTACACGTACGATTATCGTTCGAATTCGATCGTTATCGCGCAAATTCGCACGATAATCGTTACGTGTAAACGCAGCATTAGCCTCTTGTGTACAGTCCTAGAGGGTGCTCTTTCTTCCTCAGGCATCTGCACCAGTATCTGGAAGGAGAGTTAGATACACTCTGTTCCCTTGGAATGTGACATCACCGGAGCCGCTCCGCTCAGCACATTCTTCATTCCTGTAATAGAGGACAGTTTGGTTACCATGGAAACAGACACACCAGCACTCTCCCACAGTACAAGTAGGGTGTGGGGTTACTTTCATGGAGAGGGTGCGACTAGTCAGGGTGATGATGTCACCGCTCACTGACCAGAAACACTGAGGAATATGGAGGAATCAGTGAGGAAACATACAGTCATAGAGTGAGCGTCGCCACACGTCACTGGACACACCTGTATTATATAGTAGTAGTATAGGAGAAGTAAGAGTTGTGTTTTATAACTTATTTACTCTTGTATACAGTAGCAGTATTATAGTAGTTATATTCTTTTATATAGGAGCAGTATTATAGTAGTTATATTCTTGTATACAGTAGCAGTATTATAGTAGTTATATTCTTGTATACAGTAGCAGTATTATAGTAGTTATATTCTTTTATATAGGAGCAGTATTATAGTAGTTATATTCTTGTATATAGGAGCAGTATTATAGTAGTTATATTCTTGTATATAGGAGCAGTATTTTGTATATAGGAGCAGTATTATAGTAGTTATATTCTTGTATATAGGAGCAGTATTATAGTAGTTATATTCTTGTATATAGGAGCAGTATTATAGTAGTTATATTCCTGTATATAGGAGCAGTATTATAGTAGTTATATTCCTGTATATAGGAGCAGTATTATAGTAGTTATATTCCTGTATATAGGAACAATGTTATAGTAGTTATATTCTTGTATATAGGGAGCAGTATTATAGTAGTTATATTCCTGTATATAGGAGCAGTATTATAGTAGTTATATTCTTGTATATAGGAGCAGTGTTATAGTAGTTATATCACTGTATATAGGAGCTGTATTATAGTAGTTATATTCCTGTATATAGGAGCAGTATTATAGTAGTTATATTCCTGTATATAGGAGCAGCATTATAGTAGTTATATTCTTGTATATAGGGGGCAGTATTATAGTAGTTATATTCCTGTACATAGAAGAGAAGTATTATAGTACCTTTGTTCCTGGATGAAGTAATAATGGTAGGGGACCTGGTAGAGGAATTCAGAAAAGGGCCTTTGTCAATAAGACACAATAATAATAAGATTACGACATCAGTAAACGTCTTACATAACGCAGCAGGTGATGAGGGACCCAGAAAACAAACAGAATGACAAATCCCATGGAATAAAGTCTTTAAAGGGACCAGAGGCTGGGGTGTTTTTTAAAGGGACAGTTCTTTCTTTCAGGCTCCATGAACGTCTTAGAGCTTCGCTCCCAAACATGACGCTCCACACAAAAGATCTTCCGTCAGATGGTAATTCCCAAACAGAATGAAAACTGATCTGTGACCTGAATTAATGGTGGTCACTGAGGAGGAGTGTGAATGCAGACTCATGGGGGGGCAAGAGCTGCTCTTTTGGGGAAACTTTCCATTGATTAATGAACACATGAATATTCTAACATTCTAATTTGTAATCTTATGTACATGAGGATTATGGGAGAAAGTAGCAGGCATCTTCCCATGGCTGGATGGAAGTGTATGGGGGACTCCGGGCAAAGCATTCTACAGAGTACTCTCAATATCTTCATATAGAAAAGTATATATGTATGGGCAATGATCATCTAACAAAAAGAAAGAAAAAAATTCCACTTGTCTGATCCCTGATTCCCCAGAGGAGATGGTGAGAAACAGGTAGGAGGACTCATAGACAAGACAAGAATTCTGACTACTGGATGGAATAAGCCTATATAGCAGGGGTAGGGAACCTTGGCCCTCCAGCTGTTGCAAAACTACAACTCCCATCATGCCTGGTCCAGTTGTAGTTTTTCAACATCTGGAGAGCCAAGGTTCCCTACCCCTGCTATATAGTAAAACACATAACAGGTGTTGGATTTAACAATCAAAATTTTAAAACTTTACAAAAGTCACAACTTTTAACATAAGATGAGTCATTGCAGGTTGGATCAAGCTCTAGTCAGTGCCCCTATACGGCTTCTTATCTGCTTTCTGTTACTTCCTAAAAAATTTTCAAATTTTTATTTTTCAAATTTCGCAAAACTTTTTTGTCCCATGTGGCCTCCAGACTCTGGTCTGAAAGTCATCTGTTTGGAGCTGGAGCCCAGGCTCGGGAGTGCGGCCTCTCGGGATAATAGGCTTATGTGTGCGGCCCAGGACTCGCCCTTTTTCCCACGCCTGAGTCGGGATGTGCCGGGACTCTCCCTCCCAGAATGCTTTATTTCCACCTCGGTTCTCAGGGAGCCTGTAACAAAAGTCTGGTATAATAGGGGAATTCATCCCAGACAGGCCTCTGTGCTCCTACAAGAGGAGGCTGAATGGGACGACTATTGAGGAAGACGTACAACATGTGACATAATGAAGTGGAAGAGCTGGCCCATTTAACCTCTCCCCAGCAGACAAGATAATAAAAAGCCAAACACATGGCCCCTCCCGGATCACTGGGGCCTGCTTTCTGTGACATGTGAAAATAAACTTTTTAAAGGGAATTTCTATCTCTGGACACAATTTTTATACTGTAGAATTAATGTACATAACATCTAGAAGTAGTATATTACAATAAATGATATTGTTTGTAATTATACAGTACATCCTGTGTCATACTGCAGAGCTGTGATCACTATTCTGCTGGTGGGGTCACTGTGTACATACATTACATTACTGATCCTGAGTTACATCCTGCATTATACTTCAGAGCTGCACTCACTATTCTGCTGGTGGGGTCACTGTGTCCATACATTACAGTATTTATCCTGGACTGATCCTGAGTTAAATCCTGTATTATACCCCAGAGCTGAGATCACTATTCTGCTGGTGGGGTCACTGTGTACATACATTACATTACTGATCCTGCACTGTTCCTGAGTTACATTGTGTATTGTCCTCCAGAGCTGCACTCACTATTCTGCTGTGGGGGTCACTGTGTACATAGATTAAGGGTTCTCCATTACCAAATTGATAGTATTTGTCAGTATTTGTATCCAAAACCAGGAGTGGAACCCATAGTAAAAAACTATTAAGATTTGCAGTTTCTGTGTTTTCAACCGACTCCTGGTTTTGGTTGAAAAAAATACAGAATTCTGATTTCCAGAATTAGAATAATTAGAAGTGACCACAATGGATCTCCAGCAGTCGCTCCCCCTTCATGATGCTGATCGGGGAAGTAAAATTCCTGGAGAGTTCCTGTAATTTTATCTATAATGTGACTAGTTTATGGCCGTACAATCTGAAGCCACCGGATTCCAGCGCTCTCACATCACAGGAAGGAGACGGCTGCTATTTTTGACAGAAAAACATTTGCTTCATCTACTTCCTGTCTATAGATTTCCTGTGATTCACCCAGAAGCAGCGATAACTCTTCCTACCGAATCACTTCCCCCACTGAGGGCCATTCTACCCGCACACTGTGACCCAACGCTAACCCGTCCCATCAGTGTATATAGTAGTTATATTCTTGTATACAGGTAGCAGTATTATAGTAGTTATATTCCTGTATATAGGGGAAGTATTATAGTAGTTATATTCCTGTATATAGAAGCAGTATTATAGTAGTTATATTCCTGTATATAGGGAGCAGTATTATAGTAGTTATATTCTTGTATATAGGAGCACTATTATAGTAGTTATATTCTTGTATATAGGGGCAGTATTATAGTAGTTATATTCCTGTATATAGGAGGAGCAGTATTATAGTAGTTATATTCTTGTATATAGGAGCAGTATTATAGTAGTTCTATTCTTGTATATAGGGGCAGTATTATAGTAGTTATATTCTTGTATATAGGAGCAGTATTATAGTAGTTATATTCTTGTACATAGGAGCAGTATTATAGTAGTTCTATTCTTGTATATAGGGGCAGTATTATAGTAGTTATATTCCTGTATATAGGAGCAGTATTATAGTAGTTATGTTCTTGTATAAAGAAGCAGTATTATAGTAGTTATATTCTTGTATATAGGAGCAGTATTATAGTAGTTCTATTCTTGTATATAGGGGCAGTATTATAGTAGTTATATTCTTGTATATAGGAGCAGTATTATAGTAGTTATATTCTTGTACATAGGAGCAGTATTATAGTAGTTCTATTCTTGTATATAGGGGCAGTATTATAGTAGTTATATTCCTGTATATAGGAGCAGTATTATAGTAGTTATTTTCTTGTATAAAGGAGCAGTATTATAGTAGTTCTATTCTTGTATATAGGAGCAGTATTATAGTAGTTATGTTCTTGTATAAAGGAGCAGTATTATAGTAGTTATATTCCTGTATATGAGAGCAGTATTATAGTAGTTATATTCCTGTATATAGGGGCAGTATTATAGTAGTTATATTCTTGTATATAGGAGCAGTATTATAGTAGTTATATTCTTGTATATAGGAGCAGTATTATAGTAGTTATATTCCTGTATATGAGAGCAGTATTATAGTAGTTATGTTCTTGTATATAGGAGCAGTATTATAGTAGATATATTCCTGTATAAAGGATCAGTATTATAGTAGTTATATTCTGGTATATAGGAGGCAGTATTATATTAGTTATATTCTTGTATATAGGGGGCAGTATTATAGTAGTTATATTCCTGTATATAGGAGGCAGTATTATAGTAGTTATATCCCTGTATATAGGAGCAGTATTATAGTAGTTATATTCTTGTATATAGGGGCAGTATTATAGTAGTTATATTCCTGTATATAGGAGAAGTATTATAGTAGTTATATTCTTGTATATAGGGGGCAGTATTATAGTAGTTTTATTCTTGTATATAGGAGCAGTATTATAGTAGTTATATTCTTGTATATAGGAGCAGTATTATAGTAGTTGTATTCTTGTATATAGGGGGCAGTATTATAGTAGTTATATTCCTGTATATAGGAAGCAGTATTATAGTGGTTATATTCTTGTATATAGGAGCAGTATTATAGTAGTTATATTTCTGTATATAGGGAGCAGTATTATAGTAGTTATATTCTTGTATGTAGGGGGCAGTATCATAGTAGATATAGTCTTGTGCATAGGGGGCAGTATTATAGTAGTTATATTCCTGTATATAGGAGCAGTATTATAGTAGTTATATTCTTGTATGTAGGGAGCAGTATTATAGTAGTTATATTCCTGTATATAGGAGCAGTATTATAGTAGTTATATTCTTGTATGTAGGGGGCAGTATCATAGTAGATATAGTCTTGTGCATAGGGGGCAGTATTATAGTAGTTATATTCCTGTATATAGGAGCAGTATTATAGTAGTTATATTCTTGTATGTAGGGGGCAGTATCATAGTAGATATAGTCTTGTGCATAGGGGTGGTGTTGTTGACAAAAACTTTTCTAAGTAAATAATAACCTTAGTACAGTAGTCAGTATTCTACCGCCCTATAGAGGATACAATATACTTTATCCTGCTGGGGGAGTGATGTGCACAGGAAAGAGAAACTTCCATGATATGTAGAATGTGTAATCTGCGCTGTTTCCTGAGGCGAGAGGGAATGTACAGACAGATACCATAACCTGATCCCCACTCAGCTATATATATATCTATGGATCTGATTGCGGATGCATGAAGTGTTTTTCACTTATTTTGATGGACTTTCCCTTTAAGGCTTGTTCCTCATTCCTGTGCTGACGGTGGCGGGCGGCATCATATGACAGATAAAGTGACGATATCATTTCACCGCTCATGACTCACTCCCTTGTCGGTGCGCCAGCAAGATCAGGCCACGGGCAATGGGTAACAATGAATGCGGCACCATGTTTTATTCATGTGGTGGGGTGTGTGTATGGAGTAGTGATCTATTCCTCCAAAGCCTTGGCTCAGTCCTCCAGGGGGGAGAAGAACATGCCGGACTATAGGAGAAGGAATATACTATATGACCCTACACTGGGGCAAGGGCAAAGATGTCGCCTTCAAGGTTAAATAATAATTGTCTGAGGGTTCGGAACATCTGTATTCAATAATTAGCAGCATAATCTGTCTCCTGTCTGATGGTTTGCTACAATGTATCAGTGCAGTTAAAGGGGCACGTCTTTCAAATCAACTGGTGTGGGAGATTTGCTAGAAATTAACTTTTATTAAAAAATCGCCAGTCTTCAAGTACTTATCAGCTGCTGTATGTCCTGCGGTAAGTGGTGTATTCTTTCCAGTCTGACACAGTGCTCTCTACTGCCACCTCTGTCCATGTCAGGAACTGTCCAGAGCAGCAGAGGTTTTCTATGGGGATTTGCTGCTGCTCTGGGCAGTTCCTGACATGGACAGAGATGGCAGCAGAGAGCACTGTGTCAGACTGGAGAGAATACACCACTTTCTGCAGGACATACAGCAGCTGATAAGTCCTGGAGATTTTTTTTAGAGACAAATACAAATAACAATTCTCTGACTGTTTCTGGCACCATTCGATTTAAAAGTTGTTTTGTTTTTTTGCTGAACTATCCCTTTAAATATTCCAAGCTATAGCCTACACCAGTGTTATCTATGGGTCTCCAGCTGTTGCAGAACTACAAGTCCCATCATGCTCTAATAATCTTTGTGCTTGTGATGCTATAACCCGCCAGTCCCCAGCCTCCAGCCGATGCACAGCTACTACAACTCCCAGCATGCTCTGACAACCTTCAGTTTATCTGTCTGGTTCATCCTCTCTTTCCAGCTGTCCAGGCCTGATGACAGTTTGAAGAGCCACTGGCCCATTAATCTGTCCGTGTCACCTAGTGACCCAGTGCAGCTGCATACTGCTGGGGATGCTGGGGGTTGTAGTTCTGCCTGCAGCTGTACATACCATACATAGGGATGATTGACAGGGCGTCAGCTGGGAGAGCGTCACGTGACGGTGGGCGGGGCGCTCCTTTTCTACCTTTTGCTGGAAGCAAAACCACGCCCATTGGCTGCCGGTGACGTAGGACGCTGCGTGTCTGCCGGAAACCGTCGCCCAGCAGCTACCGGGCCGGGGACAGCGGGAGAGCCGGGGCCGTGACGGGGTAAGGGGGGTACGGGAGGATGGGGGCGGGAGGGTGTGTGACACCGGGACAGGGAGGGGCTGGGACCTGCTGCTGACGGGGGGAGGGTGTGAGGTGGGGGCTGTGATTTGTGGGCACCGTGTGGAGGCCGAGGTAGTGGAGGCTTAGTATAGGGTTAATGGAAGGGCATAGGATTTAGGGGCAGGATAGAAGGGGGGATGGGGGGATGGGGGTCAGATATGGGGGTACAGGGGGGGGAAGCCTTTATTGGGGTGCAGAAAGGGGGAGACAGGTGGGGTGATGGGATTTAGGGGGACATGGTGGTAGCTAAGACTAAGGGGGCAGGGAGGGCTGAGTTGGGGTAATGGTGACTAAACTGGGGGGCAGATTAGATTTGGGGGTCGGTATGGAGATATTGGGGTTCATAAGGGAGCATAGACGTAGTGCAGGGAGGGGGCTGAGATATTGGGGAGCATAGACGTAGTGCAGGGAGGGGGCTAAGATATTGGGGAGCATAGACGTAGTGCAGGGAGGGGGCTGAGATATTGGGGAGCATAGACGTAGCGCAGGGAGGGGGCTGAGATATTGGGGAGCATAGACGTAGCTCAGGGAGGGGGCAGAGATATTGGGGAGCATAGACGTAGTGCAGGGAGGGGGCTGAGATATTGGGGAGCATAGACGTAGTGCAGGGAGGGGGCTGAGATATTGGGGAGCATAGACGTAGTGCAGGGAGGGGGCTGAGATATTGGGGAGCATAGACGTAGTGCGGGGAGGGGGCTGAGATATTGGAGAGCATAGACGTAGTGCAGGGAGGGGGCTGAGATATTGGGGAGCATAGGTGTACTGCAGGGAGGGGGCTGAGATATTGGGGAGCATAGACGTAGTGCAGGGAGGGGGCTGAGATATTGGGGAGCATAGGTGTACTGCAGGGAGGGGGCTGAGATATTGGGGAGCATAGACGTAGTGCAGGGAGGGGGCTGAGATATTGGAGAGCATAGACGTAGTGCAGGGAGGGGGCAGAGATATTGGGGAGCATAGGTGTACTGCAGGGAGGGGGCTGAGATATTGGGGAGCATAGACGTAGCTCAGGGAGGGGGCAGAGATATTGGGGAGCATAGACGTAGCGCAGGGAGGGGGCTAAGATATTGGGGAGCATAGACGTAGTGCGGGGAGGGGGCTGAGATATTGGGAGCATAGACGTAGCTCAGGGAGGGGGCTGAGATATTGGGGAGCATAGACGTAGTGCAGGGAGGTGGGGGAGATATTGGGGAGCATAGACGTAGTGCAGGGAGGGGGCTGAGATATTGGGGAGCATAGACGTAGTGCAGGGAGGTGGGGGAGATATTGGGGAGCATAGACGTAGTGCAGGGAGGGGGCTGAGATATTGGGGAGCATAGACGTAGTGCAGGAGATATTGGGGAGCATAGACGTAGTGCAGGAAGAGGGCTGAGATATTGGGGAGCATAGGCGTAGTGCAGGGAGGGGGCTGAGATATTGGGGAGCATAGACGTAGTGCAGGAAGAGGGCTGAGATATTGGGGAGCATAGACGTAGTGCAGGAAGGTGGGGGAGATATTGGGGAGCATAGATGTAGTTCAGGGAGGGGGCAGAGATATTGGGGAGCATAGACGTAGTGCAGGGAGGGGGCTGAGATATTGGGGAGCATAGATGTAGTTCAGGGAGGGGGCAGAGATATTGGGGAGCATAGACGTAGTGCAGGGAGGGGGCTGAGATATTGGGGAGCATAGACGTAGTGCAGGGAGGGGGCTGAAATATTGGGGAGCATAGGTGTACTGCAGGGAGGGGGCTGAGATATTGGGGAGCATAGACTTAGCGCAGGGAGTGGGCTGAGATATTGGGGAGCATAGACGTAGTGCAGGGAGGGGGCTGAGATATTGGGGAGCATAGGCGTAGTGCAGGGAGGGGGCTGAGATTGGGGAGCATAGACGTAGTGCAAGGAGGTGGGGGAGACATAAGGGAACATAGACGTAGTGCAGGGAGGGGGCTGAGATTGGGGAGCGTAGACGTAGTGCAGGGAGGGGGCTGAGATTGGGGAGCATAGATGTAGTGCAGGGAGGGGGCTGAGATATTGGGGAGCGTAGACGTAGTGCAGGGAGGGGGCTGAGATATTGGGGAGCATAGACGTAGTGCAGGGAGGGGACTGGATCATTGAGGCTTGGATTGGGGGATGACATTTTGGGGGATAATGTGGAAGCTAAGACTTGGGGGGACAGGGAGCGTCCAAGATTTAAAGGGATATGACTGAGGTCTGGACTAGGGGTGATGGAGGGGGCTCAGTGTCACAGGTCATAAAGCCCAACTACAACTCCCATCATAGTCAGACAGCCAGGCATGATGGGAGTTTTGATGTATAGCCTCATGTTGGAGAACACTGCTCTATATGTATCTGTGGGGGAAAGGGGTGAAGAGAGAACTCCGTTGCAAAACTACAATTCCCATCAAGCTTTAGCTTTGGCTGCCCAGGCATGATGAGAATTGTAGTTTTGCAACAGCTGGAGGGCCACAGGTTCCCCATCCCTGCCTTTTGAGCCTTGGTACTCTTAGTAGGGATGAATGATGCCACCCCCTGTGCCCATCATATGTGATGAGCAGTGATCCGGAACCTGCTGGATGATCACTAATTCTTGTCGTTGTGTCTTGTAATGCAGCTATATCTGGGCCTGGGTGCTGGTATCAGTCATTGGAGGCCTATGTGCCCGCTGCTATATAACACAGGATGATGGGGGGATGATCCTTCATGTATACCGTCTGTATCTGCTGATGTCATGGCAGGTGGCGGAGGAGAGCTGGTGTGCCAGCCTGTATATAGCTGCGGTTATAGTGATGCTGCAGGCTTCTCTGTGGCCGTTGTATCTGCTGCAGTGTTAGGTCATTGATACTTAGTTTCATCTAGCTTTTAGGATCAGATACATTAAAGTGGTGTTCCTCCATCTGTGGTTTCCATTATGCATTCAGCCTCATCTGGGTGCAAATCGAAACTCCCATCATGCACTTATAGCCTTTGGCCTCCTATGGGCCCGTGCTGGTTGTAGTATTGCAACCAATATGGGGACAAGAAGCAGAAGGCTGTCAGGGCATGATGGGAGTTGTAGTTTTGCAGTAGCTGGAAAGCCCCAGGTTGGAGGATGTGGTACAGCATCACAAACGCAGAGGTGTTCAGGGAATGATGGGAGTTATAGTTTTGCAATAGCCGGAGAGCCGCAGGTTGGGGTTACAGCATCATGAACACTTCATGGTCACAGCTGTTGCAAAACTACAATTCCCATCATGCCTGGATAGTTAAAGCTTCGGCTGTCCAGCCATGATGGGAATTGTAGTTGTGTAACAGCTGGAGGACCACAGGTTTGACACTTGTGACTAAGGGTCCATTTACACAGAAAGATTGTCTGACAGATTATCTGCCAAAGATTTGAAGCCAAAGCCAGGAACGGATTATAAACAGAGATAAGGTCATAAAGAAAAGTCTGAGATTTCTCCTCTTTTCACATCCATTCCTGGCTTTGGCCTCAAATCTTTGGCAGATAATCTGTCAGACAATCTTTCTGTGTAAATGGACCCTTAGAGCATAGAGCGCCAACCTGCGGCTCTCCATCGATTGTAAAACTACAACTCCCATCATGTCCTGACAACCTTTGTCTTCCTATGGATCTCTACTAGTTAGAAAGCTTCTCTATGGGTCCATATTAGTTGCAAAACTACAACTCCCATCATGCCCTAGCAGCCTTCATTGTAGAAAATGACATGATGCTTTTGCAGCCCACTCCCCTTGCTTTGTCACGCCATGATAAGAAATAGTGAACCCCGCCTGATAAATCCTCCATTAGCGGTGCAGCGGGCGCAGAGTAAAGCGTTGGGCACCTAAGCTCTCATTGTCACCTGTTATGTTTGTACCTCAAGAGGAGGAGGGGGGGGTGAGTTTATCCGAAAGCTGTCACCCTCTTCCCACCCCTGTTCGTCACTGATTGGCTGCCTGTCCCTGGGAGGGTGTTGTCTTCCTCCGCTGTGATTGGCCGGGCGTGGAATCACTCAGCGCCTGTGTTGTGTCTGTGGCCATAGCTGTAAGCTGACACGTCTGATCCCCAGTGCTCGCCTGTGTGTGCAGACGCCGGGGTAGCATGGTATGTGCCACTCGCTCCTTGCTAGGGGTCTTATGTGGATGGGATTAGTGTGTGGACACCAGGAGCGGATTCTCAGGATCCCTTTAAACCCCTCGCCACGTCCCCCCGACTTCTAGGAATTGCTGTGTATTCCCGGTATATGGTTGTGAGCTCATCCCGGTTATCCTGAGGACACAGGGATCCATCCATCGCTCCTCGGCCGCTTCCTTTATGGCTTTTGCTGATCTCTGGGGTGAACTCTTCATCGCTGGCATTTCTCACTCTCCACTATGTGCGGATTCTCGTGAGTCACTGGGAAGCAGTTAAGTCTGTGGTTTGGCTGTGAAATGTTGCTGGGATTTATGATGTTTACTCAGGGGTCCTAGCAGGGTGTTGTACACAGACGTACCTCTTTATAGGACACTCCCTTGGTGTGATCTCCTGTTGGTATGGTGGCGGATCATTGCCCTTTGTGGTTTTATCAATGACTGGTTGGAGCCATATGTGATTATTGATCGTCTTCTCTGCTCAGATTACTATATGTATGGATTGATCCCCTATAAGTGACGGTTTATGGTGTTATGTGACTATGCGTCTATGTGGCATTCCTATATCTTATTGACATTAGCGCAATCTTATATCATTACCATCTTGCTTAATTCTGTAGATCAGAGATGGGAAATCTGTGGCAAAACTGCAGTCCCCATCATGCTTGGATAGCTAAAGCTTTTGCTGTCCAGGCATGATGGGAGTTGTAGTTTTGCCATAGCTGGAGGGCACAGTGAGGCACCACTAGGCGGGGAAGGGCAATGGGTATAAAGGTACACCCGAGCTGCTGCCCTTCATTCTCAGGATCAGTCTGTTTATAATCTCATGTCCGAAGGATATAGAATCACTTTAGAAAATGGAAATACTGCTTGGTTTTCTAACTTTACAGAAATACTGAAGCGCGCATGGAGCTGTATACACACTGCTGTTATAGATCTGTATGATAGAGACCTGTCGGAGGGAGAATACACCATATAATGCCTGCCAATCTGTGTGCCGCTATACCAGGTCCATACTGGCTTACAAACGTAATAGTGTTATGTACATCCAGCATGAGTCCCATCATTCACATGATGCTTCCAATCATGCCTTGACAGTATTCAATGGTTCCACAATGGTGACAAAAACTACAAGTTGTCCCCCGTCACTCTTTGGTCTCCCACAGATCCGTAATGGTTGCAAAACTGTTTCCTTACGAGCTGTCCATAATGGTTGTAGAACTACAACTCCTAGCATGCCTTGACAAGCTTCAGCCTCCTTTGGGTTGATACTGGTTCAGAACTTAGAACAACCTGGAGGGCCACATGGTGGGGAACACTAAATGAGGGGGGGTGAGGTACTGTTTCCAGGATTGATTGGTCAGGCGTGTTCTGTGTAAAGCCCCTATTCCACGGGCCGTCTTGAGGAGCAAACGAGGGCTCTCAGCTATTCCACACGGCAGCAGCTAGCGGGTGAGTCCGGGGGGGGGGGGGGGGCTGCCCGGGTGATCGCTAGATCGTCCGGGCAGCCAATAGCATACAGCAGCATCTGCTGCTGATGCTCCTATTCCACGGAGCGATGGCAGCAGATCGTTGCTGTATCAGTCGTTTGTTTTTCAACATATTGAAAAACAAGCAACTGCAACGATCAGCCGACATGAACGGTGTCGGCTGATCGTTTCCTTCTATTCCACGGGACGATTATCGGCAGCAACGGGGCCTTAAGGGGCCTATTCCACGGAGCGATAATTGGCCGATTATCGCTCAGTGGAATAAAGAAAACGATCAGCCGATGATCGTGTCATCGGCTGATCGTTTATTTAGGCCCAAACCTAAAATCAAAGGTCACCCACCGCGAATCGCTTCATGTAATAGCGGGGCGGGCGACCGACGATTTGAGAAGCAGCATCTTTACCTAGCAGGGCTTCTCCTCCGCTCTGTCTTCCTCCCTGTCTTGCGGCGCAGCATCAGCTTTTGTGCGGTCTGACTGAGCTGTCAGACCGCTCAGCCAATCACTGGCCGGGACCACCGCGGCCAGTGATTGGCTGAGCGGTCTGACAGCTCAGTCAGACCGCACAAAAGCTGATGCTGCGCCGCAAGACAGGGAGGAAGACGGAGCGGAGGAGAAGCCCTGCTAGATAATGAATGCTGCAAGGACATCGGTAACAATGTCCCTGCAGCCCTCGCTAACGATTGTCGGGCCGTGGAATAGGCCCAGTAAACGAGCGCCGATCTAGCAGATCGGCGCTCGTTTACATCGTTGATCGGGCCCTCCTCGGCCCATGGAATAGGACCCTAAGTCCATAGAGAGACCTGTAAGCAGACATGACCAGTAGATCTTCCATAGATCACACACATCGATGTATCTGAGCCATCCTGCTCGGATCACTGGATGGAACTGGTGAGAATGTGCCGGGGACATCTGTCATTAGGCTCTTTATGTGGATGTGTGTAAGATTAGACACGTTGTAAAGGGACTGGCCCTTGTTTATGTGTTTATGCCTCCTGTCTTATCCCGGGCTTCTGCTGGACGTACGTCTCCCTCACTTCTTACGGACTGATTATTGTTTCTACTGTATCACCTCCGCCGGAGCATCAGTCCCCTGCATGAATGGGTATGTGCACACTGCGAAATGGCGACAAATAACCCGTTGTGCATTAAGCTGCTCGCACCCGCCGGGGGACTGAGGCGGGCGCGCGCGTGTTTCCACCCCTGTTATAGACTCTATGCACAGCGGATTCCGTTGTCCATCTAAAGAATAAACGTGTTCGTTTTTTTGACGAATGAAGAAATCCGCCCGTGCATAGAATGGAGTCTATGGCACGGGTGGAGACATGTGCACCCGCCTCAGTCCGCCAGCGGGTGTGAGCTGCAGAATGTACGTCTGGTTATCCATTGCCATTCCGCAGTGTGCACGTACCTATAACTTCATGCTGCAGCACTGACCCCTCTTCCTTTATATATAATAGAGGTTGGGGGACAACATCTGGCAATGCATTTCAGAACTATTTCAAACTGGTGGCTTCTGTCGCTGTTATTTACACGGACAGATTATTGAAGCCAAAGACAGAAACAGACTGAGAACAGGTCGTCAAGGAAAGACAGAGTTTCTCCTCTTTTCAAACCCATTCCTGGATGTCTGTGTAAACAAACCATAAGTCGGGCTCTGTTCACATTGACATTAGAACAGTGGTCTCCAGCTTGTGGGTCTCCCATTTGTTGCTTTACTACAGCTTCCGCAGGGGTATGCTGAGGATTGTGGTGCTCCACAGCCCCAGCACCATTTATGTAATGGTGATCGGTGATGCAATGAATGAGGTTCCTCCTGTGGTGGACACGGGTCATAGGTGACAGTCCAGAGTTCTGGGCCGTGCTCGTGGAAATTCTCCAGCTGTGATGCAATTGAGGTGCCGGCTCTGTAATATGTAGGGCACGTGCCTTTCTGCTATTTCACTTATACTTTTTTTTTTTTTTTTTTGGTCGTCCTATAATCCTGCAGCGAATGCTCCTTTATAGGAAATGAAGACTGGTCCTTCTGCATTCTTTTCCACCATTAGGCCTGTTGTAAAATTGGTGTAAAATTCTTTACCCGAACCTCCTCTGTATTAAAGGCAGCAATGTGTATGGGGAGAGGGGTGGGGGTCCGGCTGTGCGGGCATGCTGGGAGTTGTAGTTTTGTAACAGCTGGAAATCCCAGGTACCCCTTAACTACAGCTCTGGTGTATTGATGGTGGCTTTGCCCTTGACGCTATCATGGTATTCCTCCCTGTAAATATTCTATATGTCCCATAAGTCACGCTATGTTCTCAAATTACGGGATCAAAGATTTACATTGTCGTTGAGAGACAAAAACCTTTGACACCATCCATATTTCATGGTGAGATTATAAGAAACCAACCCCCCCCCCCCCCCCATGTGTAAGGGAATTGGTTACCGCATGGGATCTGATTTCAGGCTTTCTCCGGGCGGTGCGGGTGACGGTCACATCTACATTGAATACCCGACAATGGTCTCGATTAACTCTCGCACTGCCGCCCACCTCACACAGAGCCCTCTTTGTACTAGACTCTGCCCTAGATGTGCCACCTTCATCCTAATGGATTTCTGAGCCATGTGAATGCTTTTTTTTTCCATTTTACGCACCCAGCGGTATTTTCATGGCTGTTAATTCAGAATATAAATTCATGGCTATTTAGAGAACTGAACATTTTTACCTTCCAGCTATTGCATAGGGGAAGTTTGGATCACATGTCAGAAGCTGCTGCATCGGGAGTTTTTCTTATTTTTTTGGTGATTCGTCACAAGATCTACGTATCAATCTTTTCCATGTCTATTGCTACAGGGGCTCTGCTCTATGCATTGTATGGAGAACAGTGCCGATCCCGAACAGTTCGACAAGTTCGCTCAACACTACTCACTTTTTCTATTGCCTGAAAGTTACTTTACCCTATGTCGTGTCCTTACTTTGTTTTATAGCCGCCTTTAAAACAGCCCAGCATGTGTCTCTTGACGGCTGGAGAAGCTGGATGTGGTCCTAGGCTGTCCTGGAAAACATAGATACAGCCATAGGCTGTATCCATGTTTTCCTGGCAGTCCTAGGGTGGCATCTAACTTCTCCAGTCGTCAGAAGTCACGTGCCGAGTGTTTGGGGTTTTGAGAACGGTGCCGAACCTGAACAATTTGTCAGGTTCGCCCAGTGCTAAAAGTGAGGTGGGTGGACTCACCTAGACGTATTGCGCTCAGACCAAAGCGTCTGCAACAGCATGAATGCATAGGAGCTGATGCAGTAAACTTTGTAACTTGAGAAGCCGTGTGAAACCACACTGCCCCCCTGTACTCACCCGCTCGCTTCCGCCACGTGTAATAGCGGCGGCAGTGAGCGGGGAACGAAGAGCAAGTGAGTGCTGTTTGCTCCTCTCTGTCGCCCCGTGTATTAAGGGGCGTTACTCTGAGATATCTTCTTCTTGCTGTTTGCACTCTGCCCCCTCCTTGTTGATCTTCGATGGACATCAGTGATCTTCCACCACTCTCCAATTACTGGGATGTTGTATTTTATCCATGTCTGCACTTAGGGGAGAGGAATCGCCCAGGACATGTTTATCGCATCTAACAGAAATTGGCCAGCACCTCAGCTCACATTATGCCATGGGTCTCCAAACTGAGGCCCTTCAGCTGTTCCAAACCACAATTCCCATCAAAGCTTTATATTTGGCTGTCCAGGCATGATGGGAAATGTAGTATTGCAACAGCTGGAGGGCCGCAGATTGGAGACCCATGCAGTTTGCGCGCTGCCGTGGCTAAAATACACGCAAAAACAGGAAAGTGCAACTGCAAGTGCTAGGACTAACCGTACATACCGTAGACTGAACCATAAATTTTTTTAGCAGACTATTTGATCAAACAGAGGGTACTATCTCACAACTCCAAAGTGAACCCTAGAGAGGTGGTCCCTACACTAACAATGGCCTCTCTTGGGCTCACAATAAGCCTACAAACTGGGCATGAAGGATCCAACTAATCTCTGTTTATAACACCCACAGTTTATAGGATTACTGTGAGCCCGAGAGAGAGAGACCATTGTTAAGGCCCTATTCGACGAAACGATTATCGGCCGCTACAGACGATAATCGTCCCGTGGAATAGAGTGCAACGATCAGCCGACATCGTTCATATCGGCTGATCGTTGCAGTCGCTTGTTTTTCAACATGTTGAAAAACAAGCGACTGATATAGCAGCGATCTGCTGCCGTCGCTCCGTTGAATAGGAGCGTCGGCAGCAGACTCTGCTATATCCTATGGGCTGCCCGGACAATCGGCGATCACCTGGGCAGCCCAACCCCCCTCCCGGCCTGTGATTGGCTGAGCGCTCCGTCAGCTGACCGGCCATTCTGAAGATAGAGGCCTGGACAGGTAATGTATGATGCTGCTGCTGGTCAAATCGTCGGTCGCCCGCCCCGCACCGCTATTCAACCGTAGCGATGCACGGTGGGGGAACGATGATTTTAGGTCTGGCCCTAAATGAACGATCAGCCGATGACACGATCATCGGCTGATCGTTCTCTCTATTTCACCGAACGATAATCGGCCGAATCGGGCCAAATGGGGCCAATCCGGCCGATTATCGTTACTGTGGAATAGGGACCTAACTCTTTTGCTTGTCACAAAGTCTGCTGGTCCTGGCGCAGGTTGCATTCTATTTGCTGCAGGAAGGTCAGGTATCCATGGAGACGAGCATGCTCGGTTGGTACTGTGCACGACCCATGTTCTGATGCATAGCAGCAGAATGCACGTCGCACCTGTATTGGCATACTTGGTGACAGGTTCCTTTTAACTTTGCAAAATATTGTTGGGCAAAACGTGAGAACCATGAAGTGATCCCAACAACAAGGCTAAAAGAATATTCCTATACGATGTTAATAAAGATAAAACTTTACGTCTTCTGGTTGGTAGACTTCACGCATGGGCATAGTAGTCTTCAAACTCTAGTCTAGGGTAATGATCCTCAACCCGTGGCCCTTCATCTGTTGCAAAACTACAACTCCCAGAATGCCCTGTTGCAACAGCTGTAGTGTCCCGGGTTGGGAATCTGCGGCCTGCACCCTTCCTGTTTACTCTTGACCCTAAACATCAGGAACTAGTCTACAGCGTGATTATTCATTCTCCTCTTACAGGGTCTGTGCGGAGGGGATTTATTGGACATCTGCTTCCTATAATCGGCCATAACCTTGAGGATTAGGGGGTCGGAGATAAATCTGATACTCTTCAGCTTCTGGGTTGATAACTGGCTGCAAATTACTTATCACCCGCTCATTGTCTACAGCCGTCTTGACTTGATTTTTTGCAACTTTTGACCACTTTTTGTGCAAGTTGGGGACCTGAGTTATTTACTACTTTCCCATAAAGCATTGCCTCAGTTGTATCTCCTCAATGAGAATTGGTAACTAAGCTTTGCATATGGTGTCTTTATAGCCAACCAATGTCCTGCTCTGTACTTTATGATGGAGAAGAACCCTGGTCGGATCTTTAGTAGATTGAACATATAATCTTTATAAGAGATGGATTGCTTCCCTCAGGAGGATAGCCAATTTGCATATTTCATTTACCCAAGATAAACACAGGTGGGATCTCCTCAATGTGAACCAATACTCTGAAATTCCTTTTTGACTTGGTCTGGACCGTATAGTGTCTGGCTGGGCATGCTTAAACTTGTAGTCCCCTCTCCCTCTAACTTGTCTGAACTTGCCTTTAAAGAAGTCTAATTTCTATAAGGACAAGAGTATCAGGTCCCGAAGCTTCTTGTGTGAATGGGCGTTTGTCCTGGGATTGTTTTTAGTGAATGGTCTCTATGCGGACACTCCTTCCCATGCTAACATAGGTGCCGCACACTTCAAAGACGTCCTCGCCTGCGTCACCACCCGTACTGTTTATCTGTGGCTATCAGGTATCTTTTCTTTCCTTGTTGCAGTAGGACCTGACTGGAAAAGGTCAGTGGGGACGTGTGGCCCTCGGGGGCCTTGGTGACGTACAGTCAGGATTGAGCTTTGTAGCTAAAATAACAAGTTTCCCCTCGGTGCTCAGTACAGATACTCTCTGATGCGCTCTGCAGATGGTGACATGCCGTGCAGGGTCTGTAGAAAGTAGGGGCTTCTCATAATAGACCCTGAATAAGCGCCATGACGTCTATGTGGAATCTGAAGGTCGTGTGAAGGTATCGGAGCTTGAAGAGGAATACAGGACAGTAGGGTCATTGTCCCTTTAATTGATAAACTCTGGCGCTTGCCCCTTGGACCCCTGCAGGCCGTCCGCCCCCTCCCCCCATCATTAATCATTGTTAGACCTAGAAGTGTCTGGTATTCCTGCATGTATTATCTTCATACACATCGTGGTAGCCTCGTCCCATCATCCTTCAGCCTCATGTATGGGTATGTAACAGCACTGGATGTATGCCTGTGGGACAGCACAGATTGCATAGTGTCTTGATTAGTAAGGACCCGCTGAGGGTTGTAGTACCACAGCAGCTGCTCTCGTATATACAGCACATTAGTCCCTTGTTTATTGTCGCCATTCGTGTTGATACCGGGATTGTTACCAGTTCCCTAACACTGATGCGTCTCTTCTCTCTGTGTCCTTCTGCCAGAACCAGCGCTTAATAACTCATCTTATAAGAGAACGTCTTTGTCTCGTATTCAACCCCCCCCCCCCCCCTAGTACCGCTAAGAGTGCCTATAATGTAGTGGAGTCTTATCCTTTCACCATGCTTTACATTGCAGCTGCCCTTTAGTCCATGGGGATAAGCGGAACCTGTGGCCCTCCCAGCTGTTGCTAAACTACAATTCCCATCATGACTGGAGAGCTGAAGCGAAGCTTTGGCTGTCCAGGCATGATGGGCGTTGTATTTTTGCAACAGCTGGAGAGCCGCAGGTTCCATCTTTTCCTAGGTTATTTCTATCTCTTGTGTCTTGTAGGATTCCAGCTCTTGCATGACATCAGGCCGGGTTTACAGAACGAGTCTCTTAGTATATCAGACTTCCCTGTCCGCATTCCTGGAGGCTGATGTCACATGGGGGGGGGGTTGATGAAGGAAGCGGCTATCATCATCATCCTCATCCATGAATCCTCCCGAAGGTCAGGAAATGTGTGCTCCTCCATTGTTCTGTCATCGGCGGCCATTCACCCACTTCCAGGAATGTTACCCTGACGTAATAACCGTCGGGGAATCCGGCGTAATCTGTAATCTCTGTAGATAGAGAACCAGGGGGGATTTATGGGAACACTTCAATGTTATTAGATCAGAAACCGGGGAATATGGGGAAAGAAGAGCTAAGCCGCTTTAAGAGCTAAAAATCCGGAGTAAATACAAGTCCTTGACTCGTCCTCATCTGTCGTCTGCAGGGATCTGTGCACTTATTCTAGCAGTCCTCCCGCTGGTTGTCACCCGGCTTTCCCGGAGTCCTGAAAGGGCCAGTTCATTGTCTTATCCGTCTGCTGGGAAAGCTGAACGACAATGATGACCGTGCCAGAGGTGGCCTGAAAATGGCCGTGGTGGCTGTCTGCTGGTGGTTCTAGTATCTGTATGTGATCTAAGCATTCAGACCTCATGTGACGGTACTATATCGCCATGTGGTGAACACCTGACTATAGACTTTTATCATATGGATTCTACAGGAAGGTAGCAAGGGAAGGATGACATGACTATCCCATGGTCCCTAACTGGGAGCTGTAGTTTTTGCAACAGCTGGGGATCCCCATATTGGGAAACACAAGGTTTTCATAAACATGGAGGTTGTGTGGGCATGCTGGGAGTTGTAGTCTTGCAGCAGCTGGGGAAGCACGGGTTGGAGGCCAATGTTGTAAGCATTTCAGAAACCGTGAGATCCCAGTGTTCCAGCTATTGTCAAACTACAACTTCCAGCATGCCCTGACTGTTGATGTGACATGCTACATGGGATGAAGCTCGAAACCCTCTACCCCTTCCCCCGCCTCCCCCCCCCAAAAAAACCTGTAGCTCTCCAACCTGTGCAAACTGCTGTCATGGCCTTTGACTCTTAGGACCTGTTGGGAGTTGTAGTTGTGTAACTAATATGGATGCATAAGGAACCAATTTTGCCACCAGTATACCCCTCCCCCCATAGGAAGCTGAAAGCTGTTGGGTATATTGGGAGTTGCAGATTTGCAACAGCTGGTGGGCCACATGTTAAGAAACACCGACTTAAGAGTATTCTTCCACATTCTTGTGTGTCGTGATAATTTCCTTCCCCTGTTGCATGCTGGGAATCGTACTTTTGTGACAGCTGTAGGGCCACCAGTTGGAGACCGCTGCCCATAGCACTTCTGAGACTACAACTCAGAGACCTCCAGCTGTTGAAAAACCACAACTTTCAGCATGATGGGAGTTGTAGTTTCACAATGGCGGTAGTGTCTTGGGGTGCAGACTGGATTCTATATAGAAACTGGCCTGTCTAAAACATTGCATTACATGACCTTACATAGAGGTCAGCGGGATAACTTGCCAGCTGTCCCAGCTCTAGATGTAGCAGCCTTCTTGCCTTCTTATAATCTGTATATTTACACTTTGTAGGCATACGATTTCTTTTTTCCTCGTTTTGTTCTTGTCTGGGTCGCCTGAGGTGGGGGCGGCAGTATCACTTGATCTTCTCTGGGTATGGCGTCTGGTGTGTAAGCCTGCGGGCCAGGAGGCATTGCTAATAGGCTCTGACTCTTATTCATTCGCTCCTCGGCAGCTTAGAGGCTTCCTGCTAAATCTCTCATTACGGGGAAAGAAGCAAAACTTTATTTGCACATGATAAAGCCGCCTGAGCTTCATGGCGGTTCTGCATTGTGCTCTCATTCTGCCGCCACTCATACACTTCTGTTCTCTAAGTAAAAACAAATTTTTTCTTCTCCTTCCTTAGATTTCCCTAAACATGGACAATGAAGAAGTCCCGGAGTTCATAAGCCCGAAGGAAGAAATTGTCTACTGGAGAGAACTGTCCAAGAGATACAAACAGAGGTTTGTGAAGCGTGACCCCCACTCTCTACATCAGGGGGGCAGACTCTCTACAATTCCCATCATGCCTGGATAGCCAAAGCTTTTAGCTTTTCCCAATTGTATTTCTTTTTAACCCTCAGTTACCAGGAAGCACGCGACGAGTTGGTAGAATTTCAAGAAGGAAGCCGAGAGTTGGAGAATGAGCTGGAGACTCAGTTAGTGCAGGCCGAGCAGAGGAACAGAGATTTGCTAGCGGATAACCAAAGACTTAAATACGAGGTGGAATCGCTGAAGGTGCGAGGCTGACTTAACCTTTTCCCTGTATTGCATTGAGTATGTATCACTATATTATACACCGAGTGGGGACTGTGATGTACAAGTATATATGGGGCAGTTTTCACTCATCACAAGTATAAAGCTCCAAGTACTCCCTTATATCAGTGGTCTCGATATGCTGGTAGTTGTGGTATCGTACATTCATAGACGGCAGACCACTGCTGTAAGCTAAAAACAAATCATTGTTCTCGCTCTGTACAGGAGAAACTGGAGCATCAATACGCACAAAGCTACAAGCAGGTGTCTCTTTTAGAGGATGAGTTAAGTCGGGCTCGGAGCATCAAGGACCAGCTTCACAAGTATGTGAGGGAACTGGAACAGGCCAACGACGACTTGGAAAGAGCCAAACGGTGAGTTACAGAGGAACTCATGGATTGTCCACTCAACCAGTCAGTGATTTCAGCAGTGTCCCAATAAGCGGGCAATCCATCAGGAGGGTACATGATGTTCCAGCCTCAGGAGCTGCTGGTGGCTGTCTAGTATCTTGTCTAGTATCTTTCAGGCAGTGCTCCGGGGGCGCGAGGATAGGTAGGTATATATTACTATGTCCCCCCCCCCCCCCCCCCCCTTGCTGTTTTTTATTTTTATTTCGTAGGACTTCTTTAAACAATTTGGGTGAATGACATAAAATGGGAATGAGCAGCTGTGCTGCTTCCAGTCATTGGGCTATCGGGATGAGTGCAGTCCTGCGTTCCAGTTTAAGATTCCAGGTTTTTTTCCTCGATGGCTCTTCAAGGGGTCCATTTCGGCGGTGACATGAACACGGACTAATAAGTGTCTCCCAGTGACTGTAGTCGTCCTTCCTCCCTGTGCCGCCAGCCCCAGGGTGCAACCCAAACTGGGTCATGAAAACTGATGTAATTGTCAGTGATTCAGGGAATGTCGGCAAGTGCGGTTAATGACTCTTGTAAAGAGGATGGCGGAAAGTAGAGAACAAAGGACAGGTGTGTTACTGTGCGCAGGATGCCGCCGCCCACCTTGGGGTAGGGATGTTCCATCTGGGGACACTGTTCATGGGAACTCCAGGCAGGGTGAACAATTCCCAACCACATGAGCTTGGCTATCTTTGTTTTGTTGCACATGCTGATTTTGGCAGAATCTGACAACCACAAGGTTGAAGTAAACCACCATGTTGAAGTAAAAAGTGTCAAGCATGTTGGATTTCTCTATGCCTAATCCTCAGTTTCTGCAGGATATAAGCTGCTGCCAGTGGAGTTTGACAGCATGTTATATTCTTCTTCCCACTTCAGTAGAGCTGGTCTGCAGAGGAGCAGGTGGTCTTCTTTTTCTGCCAACAATCTTCTGTGTTTCTTTCCACCCAAAAATGGGGAATCAGATGGAATACCTGTCAGCTGAACAAGCCAATACATACTCACACATAACTATACACACGTTCGTTCGCCTGATGGCCGTCTTTATCCCCCCCCCCCTCCCAAATACATAAGAATGATCAGCTTGAGCAGACACCCGTCAGCAGCCTATCTCCCTGAGAACAACCCTCTTTTTCTTCAACGTCTGCCAAGGTGCAAGTACTTTGGCCAACATGTTTATTAGGTGGTTGTCTGACCTGGCTGTTACCTGCAGGTTTAGATGATACTTGTCTAATGTCTATAGGGGCCTCAAGGGTTATGGCTGTCATTAGACCATACCTCAGGTGTTGGTTTGTAGAACAGTCACTAAATACAGCAACAAAACAAACTCTTTAATCAACCCTGAAAGGTCAGACAACGTCTCGCAGGTTGATGCAGGCAAAGAGACAGACGTAATGATGACAGATTTTCTCCCTGTCTACAGGGCTACTATTGTGTCTCTGGAAGACTTTGAGCAGCGCTTGAATCAGGCCATCGAGAGGAACGCGTTCTTAGAGAGCGAACTGGACGAAAAGGAGTCTTTGTTGGTGTCCGTACAGAGATTAAAGGATGAAGCACGAGGTACGAATTTATATTTGGCTCCTCATTGTTCTCCCGGCCCGGACACAATGCTCTTTGTGTGATTGTCTGTCCGTACACACCCAAAGGTGTTACCAAGTTTCCTTACTAAATATAGACGATCGTTGGGAAACATTGTATCCGCACAACACAAGGCTCTGGATCTATAAAAAAAACAACTTATGTCATAGTTTGTCCTTCATTTACATAACAATGTGTCCCTGCCCCTGCTTCATATCCATTTTGTATAGTATATTCTAGTATGCTGTACCTTCCGTGAGTCACTACATAGACCCGAGTGACCTTTACAACCTCTTCCTGTCCATTCATGGATGTCGTCCCCTGTATATATGAGGTACGCTGTATTTCGGCCTCTCCAGCTGTGCATTAGACATCCTGGCAGGACTTCTGAGGAGGAGATTATTTTGGTTCTTTAGGAACATTTACCAGATGGCGCCTTAATCATCACATCTTTCCAACCCGAAAGCCGATCTCAATGTTTCCGCTTATTAGCAAGATAGGCGTATCGTTAATATTTCTGTCTTTTGTAGATTTACGGCAGGAACTAGCAGTCCGCGAAAGACAGACCGATGGAACGAGAAAATCCGCCCCCAGCTCCCCGACTCTAGACTGCGAGAAGACAGACTCTGCCGTGCAGGCCTCACTCTCTTTACCTGCCACCCCTGTGGGCAAAATCTCAGACAACAGTTTTACCTCTCCAAAAGGTAGGTCAAGTTAAGGTCCTCCTGTATAAGGGGGGATTCGGTGCAGGTCTACATTAATGAAGCTATCTCAGTCTTGTTTATATGTAAGGGATAGAGCACTCCACATGTCAGTCCAGAAGCATGTCTTTTCTTTTAGTCTGGTCAGTCATGGCATGTAGGCACTGGCACCTGCAGTCATAACTAACCCTATCTACATATAAGACTGAAGTGTCACAATTTTTTCTATATCCCATGTATATCCCTTATATCCCCTTAACACTAGAATGTGCCCTCAGTGTTTAGCTAGAACCCAGAACAAAGTGGACTGGAAAGTACCACGCTACTTCGCTGAAGAAGGCCAAGCGTAGCACATGGGAAATAGTTATCTGGGGTTTTCCTGCTGATGCCACTCATCCTGGTCATCAGCATTGTTTGTCCTAAACCTTTTTATACCATAGAACGCTTCAAGTCTTCTAGTTGGTTCTGATAAGTGCTTGGGAATTCTGGGATGAACCAATGCAGCATTGTACAGGTCTGTAGATAACACAACCAGTCTGTTTTCCCATTCATTTCTTGTAGGTATACCAAATGGTTTTGGTACCACGCCACTAACTCCGTCCGCCAGGATTTCTGCCCTGAACATTGTAGGGGACCTCTTAAGAAAAGTGGGTGTAAGTATTCTACATTTTATATCGTTGTTCCAGTACAAGTGGCGCACAACGTCTGTCAGCCTGTTTATTGCCAGGAGTATAGCTTCAAGTGTCACTGTCGTTTAATTTTCTTTTGCAGAAATCAATAGTACAGGCGATTTTAAAAAACTTTTCTAATTGGGTTTATTAGCCGAAAAATGCATTTTTATAATGAAAAAGCAGTTTGAAGCTCTCCCCCCTGTCTTCATTGTTCTCTATGGAAAGGGGAGGGGTGGAGGGAGATGAGGCACCAAAACAGGACAACAAAGAGTTAATTTACAGCTACATCACGGCTATCTCCTCTGACTCTGACAGTCAGCACTGACCTCTCCTTACCTCTGAATACCGGCTTTCACACAGGTCCCGCTGTGTAATCCTTTGTTCTCTGCTTATGACTAATCTCCCCCCTCCATAGAAAAGACAGGGCCCGACTCTGTAAAAGAGTGGAGATTTCCTGATAATGAGCAGTGAATGAGAGAGAGGGGGGGGGAGACCTGGGGAAAGTCTTTTTGAATGCAGATAATGACATATTTGCCTAATAAACTCAATTACAAAGTTTCTTAAAATCGCCTGTACTATTGATTTCTGCAAAAAAAATTAGATGAAACGACAGCGACACTGCAAGGTGCCTATAGACCTACAGGGGATAGCTGTCAACTATTCCCGCCAATGGAAAGGGGGATGTAAGAGTGCAATAAGGCATCTTTAGGGAGAACAAAAGGATCCGATGTAGGCACAATCTTTGTGGTCCTCATTGGTCAGACATTTGCTAGAAGTGGGTTTCACAAGAAAGTCCATTTACCATTCTCTTACTCCCCCTCTGCAGGCCTTAGAATCCAAGCTTGCAGCATGCAGGAACTTTGCCAAGGATCAGGCTTCACGGAAATCTTACGTCCCCGGCAGCTTGAACAGCAATAGCAGCAGCAATAGCAGCATATTAAACAGCGGAACAAAGTTCTCCCATCCAGCGCACACAACGTACTTCGATAAAGGGTGAGTTTACACATAACGGGAACACCGCTATACAGCTATTGGTGTGCTGGTGGGAAATCTATATTTGTCTGGATGAGTTTCCCTTTGCAGACGGGCATTGTGGTCCTCAGGTAAGTGCGTGCAGCAACTGGACTGCACCAGAATGGCTGGAGTAATCTGTTTTTCTTTTCCCCCCACTAGGCAGGAAAAGGTCATATTCCCCACGTTGTTTATGGGTAATTGAACATAGTGATAAGGTTGCATGCTGGTGTTTACCTTTGGGTGCCGCACTCTTATTAACTGCTGCTCTTTCTGAAACGTTCAGACTAACTGCATGGGGGCGGCTCTTTATAGATGGTAAACCTATGGGTACTCTCGCAGCTTATGACTGATGCTAGGGCTTCTCCAGGCTTCGTCGGCTAAGGGTTTGGTTTTGGGTGTAGTGTAAATTATATGGGAGATGGGAAGAGCGCCCTGTATTTGCATTGTCTTCTGCATTGTGTAGGTTCATGTCCAAGGAGGAGCATGCACGCTCTGGCTTCTCTGGAGACTCTGCAGTCGAGAGCGGGGCTTCCCTGGAGACTCTGCAGTCGAGAGCGGGGCTTCTCTGGAGACTCTGCAGTCGAGAGCGGGGCTTCCCTGGAGACTCTGCAGTCGAGAGCGGGGCTTCCCTGGAGACTCTGCAGTCGAGAGCGGGGCTTCTCTGGAGACTCTGCAGTCGAGAGCGGGGCTTCTCTGGAGACTCTGCAGTCGAGAGCGGGGCTTCTCTGGAGACTCTGCAGTCGAGAGCGGGGCTTCTCTGGAGACTCTGCAGTCGAGAGCGGGGCTTCTCTGGAGACTCTGCAGTCGAGAGCGGGGCTTCTCTGGAGACTCTGCAGTCGAGAGCGGGGCTTCTCTGGAGACTCTGCAGTCGAGAGCGGGGCTTCTCTGGAGACTCTGCAGTCGAGAGCGGGGCTTCTCTGGAGACTCTGCAGTCGAGAGCGGGGCTTCTCTGGAGACTCTGCAGTCGAGAGCGGGGCTTCTCTGGAGACTCTGCAGTCGAGAGCGGGGCTTCTCTGGAGACTCTGCAGTCGAGAGCGGGGCTTCTCTGGAGACTCTGCAGTCGAGAGCGGGGCTTCTCTGGAGACTCTGCAGTCGAGAGCGGGGCTTCTCTGGAGACTCTGCAGTCGAGAGCGGGGCTTCTCTGGAGACTCTGCAGTCGAGAGCGGGGCTTCTCTGGAGACTCTCATTCCTCGTTTTTCTCATTCCTGCTGAGGCTACAGCACCCGGCATTGTCCTGTCTTGTTTTAGCATCTGCCTCGCTCCCCTGTGCATATGTAGCATCCCTTGTGGTTCTGCCAATAGCCCCTCAGGCCTCGTCACACAGGTCTGTACATATAATTAGAGTATAAGTGACAGTGCATGCTTTCTGATAGACAACGGACAGGACGTGGATTGTTGTGTCTACATAACCCACTGAACGCATGCATAACAGGCATTGCATCCGCATAACCATCGGTGACTGGTGCTGAGGACTTTCTGGCGATTGGGTCTTTGTGTATCTTATCACTCGCTCACATGACTCACAACTTTATTCACATAGTGGATTGTTACAGACGACAAGCAATGGAGCAGGCTTACCTGAGCACTGTACTGCACCCATTACATTCAAGAGCGTTAAGTGGAACGTACATAGCGTTTTAGGAAAGGGTATGTCTGTGCATTCATTGCCCTGGTTGTTATATAGGTATACAATAAGTCATTGCTAAATCGTTGCATGCAGCTCTGCAGTCTAGTGACTTAGAGGTATTCCAGCTGCTAAAACCCTATCTCCAAGGCTCAGTCCTGGAGGTTGGACCTCTGCAATGAGACTCTTATCGCCCATCCTGGGGATACAGGATTTGTTTTTAGTGGCTGGAATACCTTTTTAAAGGGGGTCGGGTCGTTCACCAACTTTTTTTTTCTTTCAAATCAAAAGGTGCCAGAGATTTATAATTTATTTATGTTAAAAAATCTCCAGTTCTCCAGTACTTATCAGCTGCTGTATGTCCTGCAGGGCGTGGTGTATTCTTTCCAGTGTGTCACTGCTCTCTGCTGCCACCTCTGTCCGTGTCAGAAACTGTCCAGAGCAGCAGCAAATCCCCATAGAAAACAATACACCACTCCCTGCTGGACATACAGCAGCTGATAAGTACTGGAAGACTGGAGATTTTTTTATTAGAAGTAAATTACAAGTCTCTGGCATCAGTTGGTTTAAAAGAAAAAAAAGTCTTGGTGAACAACCCCTTTTAAAGGGTTTATCCAGGATTAGAAAACAATGTTTTATTTCTTACAAACCGCCCACAAACATGTCTCCAGGTTGAGTGTGGATGTGGAGCTGATCTGTAGCACCAGATTCAACCTATGGACACCTGTGGTGCTGTTTCTAGAAGGAAACAGCCATGTTTTTCTCATCTTGAAGAATCCCTTTAAGGGGTATGAATGGGATTAGAAAGCAGGGTTGCTTTGGTGTTACTGCATCTGGTCTGGTATTGTGGCAGTCAGGAGATTTGGGATTCGGTGCACCCCTCCGTTAGAGCTGGGTGTATTGAAGGTCGGCACCATGCAATTGTAACTTCCTCTTCGATACCAAGCTGCTTTGTTTACTTCCTTTGCCTAGAAATCCCCACTTGGCCGCTCTCGTCCTCCACCTCTCCTCTGTAATTGGATTATCAGGTTGAAACAAGGCCTGAGAATTGACTGTCATGCTTCCAACGTGATCGTAACTAAAGTGTCTGTAATGCCAAGTCTCATGTGCACAAGAGACAGCTGAGCGGTGGGGCCAGACTCTCTCACTCGCTTTATCCCCTAAAAGATTACATAATTGTCTTAGGTAAACACGTTGCCGTCTTACGTAGCCTCAGGAAAGAGGTTAAAGAGGAAAAGTCTTAAAGGCTCAGTATGTGTGTCCGTGGCCAGGCATGTGTGTGACTGCATGCGTGTGTACATGGAGACAAGTGACTGGTTTTACCTGCTGAAGAATTTTAATGGTCAAAAGGAAGTAGATTCCTTCAATTCTTTCGGTTTCTATTATCGCTTGCAGTACCAATTTTCCCAACTGCAATTTTTCCCATAGGTGATAATGCAACAGCGCCCTCAAGGTGGTAGATTTGCCTTATATAGTATTTGATGACATTTCTTGGTTTATATGTTATTATATATAGTATATATTTATATATAATCTTTTTTTCATATATAATTTTATCAATAACATAATTAATAAAGATATTCTACCGTAAGCCATATGGAAGGGTGACTATTGATGGGCTGGTGCGGATTAATACTGCATTTCTGCATACTTCTTCTGTCCCCTCATTCTAACAGAGCATCTTCCCCGTCCCCAAGACGCACATTCCCTTTGCTTATTGGCTATAAATGGTTGCCGCCATTTATATTGGGCATCTCTCTCCCTTCACCCCTTGTATGCTGTGCACAGTAACTATATACATGTATTCAAAAAGCTCTGTTACGATGAAGGTGCAGAACTCCCTTCTGGTTTATATAGGGTGTTATGTTCTCTGCAGGTTCCATCATCGTATTTTGCGGGGAAACAAATCTGTTCTGTGTCTTTTTTGTTTTTTTGGACCAAACTAGATTTAGCCCTTGAAAAGAACTATGGAAGGACCAGACATGGCCCCCCATATCTACAGTACAGGATTACTAGAGGGAGCACTTTTCACTAAAATAGCGAATATTGTCAGATGAAACTTCAATGGCTGCAAAATAAACATAACATAAATGATAATCTTGTCTACATAGCGCAAGGGTCGGCACAGGAGGGTTCTGTAGGTTGAACTTGATGGACTCTTGTCTTTTTTTCAACCTTATTAACTATGTAAGCTAAAGCTCAGAATGTGCTAGCTCTGGTAGCTGCCCTGCTATACATTGTCTTCAGTCATTAAAGGGCTTGTCAAGCATTAGCAAATTGTTCCTATATAGTTGCGGTCATATAGTAAATGATAAACCTCCTATGCTTACCTGTCCGTGCTCTCCGTGTCCTGCTGCCAATGTCCCCCACTGACTGCAGACTCTTCACTTCAGAGACTGTGACAGCCTGCTCAGCCAATCACAGGGCATGGGGCTGTCCCATCTTAGTCAGGGATTGGCTGAGCGGGCTGCCACTCTCGAGACGACTCCGACTCTAAAGTGAAGTGCCTGCAGTCAGTGGGGGACATTGGCAGCAGGGCACAGGGAGAGCGCGGACAGTTAAGCATAGGTGGTTTATTGTTTTCAATATGACCGCAGTTACATAGGAAAAATTTGCTAATGCAGGACAACCCCTTTAACTGACCTATAACTTATTGAAAGCATAATTGGTGACACTACCCCTATTCTCCAACATGTGGCTCTCCAGCATGATAGGAGTTAGAATACAGCTGGAAAGCAAGTACTGAATTCAAGGGTGTACTGAAAATGAAATCAAATCATGGTGGGAGTTTTGGATTTCCAAAAGCTGAAAAGCCACAGGTTGCAGATGAATGATTTCTAGCATGCAGTCAAAATTAAATTGGTGCATGATGGAAGTTGAAGTTTTGTTACACTGAAGAGCAACAGGTTGCAGATCAGGGATTTTAAGTGTGCACTCAAAGTAGTGCCTGATGGGAGTTGCAGTTTTGCAGCAGCTCTGCTGTAAAGCGATGAGGCCAGATCAGGTGTAAATGGTGTTTTGTATTCAGTCTTCACGTTGGTTTAGATCCACCTGAATGTTTCCGCTTTTATCCAGGGACAGAACGGATTTGCTTCTCCCCAGTGCTGCCTGGTCTGACATGTTGTCTTTGTTCTCCCACCATTGTATTAACCTTCCATCTTTTCTGTCTGCAGGGCAATGAATGGATACGACCCCCCAGGAATACTTGGATCACGGCCTGCATCTCCCCCCGGAATGCTCCCCCTCAGCGTATGAGCGCAGGAGGAACCCTGGGAACAGACTCTTATCCTTCACTTTTCACGGTTTCTCTCTCTCTCCGAAAAGAACAAAAGTTAGCTTCACTTTAACCTGTTCACTGCCTTTTGGAGGGAGGCGGTGCTGCTCCCACCGGGGACAGGAGAAGGGGTTGAATTATATTTACTTGAGCTGGAATGGAGGCTGCGCAATATACTCTCTGCCAGTGCCGGATGCTTTGTGACCCCTGGGAACACGGCTTCTGCAACCTCTTCCTTCTCGTGTCCCGGTTTGCTGTCCTGACGAGAACTGTCTGTGTTATTTCATGCAGGAGACTCGGCACAACCACTCATAGCTTAAAATAAGTGTGTGCTCACCTCAACCTCGCCCTCCGAGGCTTTATGACGCAGCAGGCGGAGACGGTGGACGGTTCTTGGCGTCCCACACCTGCTAAGGATGCACCAGGCTTTGGCTTCACCCAGATCCAGAGCCTCTTATTCTCTCCCTCCCCTCCCCCGCCTCAGATCTATATTACAGGGTTGCAGCTCGGCTTGTGTCAATCAAAACGTCTATCTCTTAGTTTTTGTTTTTTCCCCCTTCTCGTCCTCTTCTCTTCAACTTTTAAAAAAAGTGTTGACAGTGTAACATCTATCGGATCAACAACAGGGCTGTGATGCATTGTGGGAACCAATACTGTGTGTGTAACTCCCCAGCCCCTCACCTGTTGTTCTGTGCCTCTATTCCTGTGGATGCCTAATACCCAGCACCTGCCCTGCTATGTAGGTAGATGTTACATGGAGATGTGCCCACCCTCCCCTCTCTGATATGGCAGGGTTACACCTCTGGATTATATATACCAGATGCTCTTCATCTCTTTTCTGATCTATAATAGGTCAAGTGTTACAGACACGAGTCCCAGCTTGAGCACACTTTCAATGACCCTAGCTGACCGCTGTCACTAACATTGGCATCTGTAAAATGGACACACAAATATGCCTGTAACACACTCATATGAAACCGGCCTTATTAGTATGATGATTTGCAGTTTTTACTCCAGTCACAACCAGAGCAGCTTTCAAAATTCTATGGCTGTTCACACTAGCACAATAACAGGTAAATGTTTGCATTAGTATTGTGCTTTTGTGAACCCACCCCAGCAGGGCCTGTGGGCTGCTAATATCTACATCTTACTGCTGCGTTGCACAATGGGAGATGTGGTGCTTACATCAGGCTCCATACAGTGGTGTAGGATGTTGGGTCTGGGTTGCAGCTCTGGTTGTAAGTCGAGTATAAGGCATGATTTAAGGCTATGTTCACACTGCTGGCTGTTCTCTTAGAGTCCATGGAAAAATAGTGTAGCTCTTTCCATCAGATCGGACCTCATTATAAGTCAGTTTAGGGGCGGTTCATGTCCATGGTTTGAGGCTCAAAAGTGGAGATCTCCTTAAAGGTTTATGCAGGATTAGAAGAACATAGCTACTTTCTTCCAAAAACATCACCACCACTGTCCTCAGGTTGGGTTTGCAGTATTACAAGTCTGCTCCATTCACTTCATTGGAACTGTGCTGCAATACCACACCGAACCTGAGTACAAGAGTTGTGCTGTTTCTTGAAGAAAGCTGCTATGTTTTTTTTTCCTAATACTGGATAAATCCTTTAAACCCTCAATTTGGCCGCTTCCATGTTTCCCTCCAATTTTATTGACAGTGGTGTATTTAAATACTGTACAGACGCCCTTAGTGCCGATCAGCTAAGCGATATGTCGATACTATGCACAGTATTGATGATTTGCTAATAATCGGTCACATGTTCTGTGCTTTACTTTAAGCCACTCGCACTGCTGAAGGTAAACTACAGGGCGACCTGCTATATAGGTCCATTATTATCTACATAGGAAGATATAAGCTTCGTCCTGTGTACATTATAGTTTATCTTTGGCAAGAGGGACAAGAAGCAGAGAATCATTTTAAAGGGCTTATCCAGTGTTAAAAAACATGGCCACTTTCTTCCAGAGACAGCACCACTCTTGTTTCCAGTTCAGGTGTGGTTTGCAATTAAGTTACATTTACTTCAATGGAACCGCGTTACAAAACCTGCACCCAAACTGGAGACGAGTGGTGCTGTCTCTGGAAGACAGTGGCCATGTTTTTGTAATGGTGGCTAACCCTTTTAAGAGGAAATCCCATGAAACTGAAAAACAGGCAGGGGGGTGTGGGTAAATAATAATTAAACTCTCCTATTCTCGTGCCTCCATTGCACTGGTCCTGTTGACAGCCTCCGGTGTCTTGCAGCTGAAACACTACATACCTGACCGCTCAGACATTCTGTGTCTGCAGAGATGAGCGGCCAATCGCTCAGCTGGTTATGTGATGTTGCAGCTAGAAAAGCTGCAAGACACCTGCGGCTGTCAACGGGACGTGGACGCAACACTATGGGGCACGAGGACGAGTGAGTTTAATCCTTTATTATTTTCCTTCTACTCCCCATGCCTGTCTGACTTTTTCCAGTTTGGTGGGACTTCTCCTTGAAGACATTTTACAGATTCAGAGAAACATAGCTGCTTCCAAAAATACAGCACCACCCCCATCTAGAGACTGCGCTTGGTATTGCAGCTTGTCTCTAGTGAAGTACAGTAAATGAGGCTAAAGTGCAATATCGGACACAGTCGGTGGATAGGTGTAGCTCTGGTATTGATTGAAAGCAGCCATATTTATTGAAATTTCTTACGGCGGCCTTCAAGGGTCAAAAAGAATTCTTTGCAGGTTTGCAAATGGAAGAATCCGTGTACACCAGGGATGGAGAAACGTTGTCCCTCCAGCTGTTGCAAAACTACAATTTCCATCATGCCTGGACAGCTAAAGCTTTGGCCATCCACGCATGATGGGAATTGTAGTTTTGCAACACCTGGAGGGGCGTAGGTTACTCATCCCCGGTGTACACAGTTGACAGTAGTCAGAGCACTTTCAGGCCCGGCCTTCTCCCCTCCCCCGACTGATGGGCATTGATCGGTTTGATACACGGGTACTTTACTCATACGACCACTGCATTTCTCTTTCTCGCATTATTTTAAAGCACACTTAATTTTAGCCTAGCCCCCCCCCCCCAAACTCTTATCAAGACTTCCGCCCCTCCCCGCTCCTCCCGTTGTTCTTATCGTTGGCGTTGTGATATGACTGTTTACATTTTTTTTGTTTGTTTTTATTGTATATAGATTTGTAAACATAATATTTTTTTTGCCTAAGATATTTGTACATAACTTGGGCTACGTAGTTCTATATTTATTGAAGATTCTATACGGCATGTTCTAAGGATGGCGGACGAAGGTTGGTCACAGGCGCGACAAATAATATCCGAAACCCGTCTGTGATTGTTAACGGTTTGTGACTGTTGGAAATGGTGGCAATTTTAGAAGGGAATAAAAACAAATGTACAAAAAAAAACCCGTCTGATTCTTCACATTTGTAGAGCAGGGGCATGGGTTCTCAATGCTAGGATGGTGGCAGAGTTTCTGCAGTCAATGGGGTACAGTATTAGGGATGCCCAAAGGTTTAGATTGCTAGGGATGGTGTACTGCAGCTATGGTCCATCTGTGGATCTTCTACAGGTTTCCACTTCGACCCTCTTGGAGAATGGCCCAGCTATACCTTATACAACAAGCTTTGCCTGGGAAGATTCCAAGAAGACTTTATGATCAACCCAGAGCCCCAGTGTATGTACCTATATAATACTGTACAGGGGCAGCGTACTGCTTTGTTATACAAAACCTTAGGTGCTCGGTTCTTTACAGATTTCGCTTGATGGAACCACTGCCTCTTTCTTGCCATTCTTCTATAACAGGGATGAGGAACCTTCAGCCCTTCAGCTGTTGCAAAACTAGAAGGGTCCTGTTACACAGCCCGATCATAAACTGTAAGGGAGTGCCCGTTTACTGAGCAATTACACGGCCGGCTATCGGGCAGCACGGTCATTGTTAGCAATGTCCGTGCAGCCCTTGCCTTTAGTGTAAAATTATAAAGTATTACCTTACCAGGTGATGATTACCTTTGACTTCTGTTCTGGTCTCTGCACTGACAGGCCACGGTCAGTGATTGGCTGTGTGGCTGTGGCCTGTCACTCCAGAGACCGGGGAAGGCCACAGAGAACACCTGGCAATGTGAGTGAATTTATAAAATGTGAGTTAACTTTATTTTATACTACAATCATCAGCCGTCGGCCGCGCATCACTATTACATGTAGCTATTATACGTAGGGATGTGTGCCCGATTTTAGGTCTGAACATAAAGAAATTGGCTGATTGTTCTCTCTAGTACGTGGAGCCATAATTGGCCGAATCAGCCTGATTTAGACTATTGTCACTCCCATGTATTAGGGTCCTAAATCCCATCATGCTTGGATGACCAAAGGCTGTCCAGGCATGATGGGAGTTGTAGTTTTGCAATAGCTGGAGGGCTAAAGGTTTCCTATCTTTGATCTATAAGAAGGTTGTACAGGTTGTGTGTGGTATTGCAGCTCAACTCATTTACATCAACTTACCTGAGTTGTGATGCATCACATGACCTGTAGGCATGCTTTACTAGTTCTGTGTAGCTGCTTTAATTGTATTTTACCACCAGAAACACCACAGGGCATACGTGTGTGATCATGGCTATCGGTTATCCTTGGTGCTTTTTTTATAGCTTGCACACTGCTGATTTTCATTTCATTCGGGAGACGCGTTCCCGAGATTGTGGGACCACCCTGCGATTAGACATGTATCCTTTTATCTGTGTCTATGGTGGTAAAACACACTTTAAGGGTAGCATCACACGTACTGGATCTGCAGCGGATTTCATGCTGCGAGTTCACAGCGAAATCAGCTGCAGATCCTGGAAGTTGAATGGGTCACATACCCGCAGCAGAATTTTTATTCCACTGCAGATATGCGACCCGGCCCCTTTAACCCACCCCCCCACCCCCCGCAGCATACATTACCTGCTCGGCGCCGCGGCTGTGTGTGTGGCTCGGCAGCACTGATTGGCTGATAGGGACCGACAGGAGCCGGGAGCTTCACACACAGCTGCGGTGCCAAGCAGGTAATGTATGCTCCGGGCTGGGGGCGGCGGGGGCTTAAAGGGGCCGGGTCGCATATCCGCAGTGGAATGAAAATTCTGCTGTGGATATGTAACCCCATAGACTTTCACACTACCAGGATCCGCACTCACAGCGTGAAATCCACTGCGGATCTGGTACGTGTGAAGCTATCCTAAAGGAGTACCCCATTGAAAAAGATTTTAAGTCTTCCAGTACTTATCAGCTGCTGTATGTCCTGCAGGAAGCTGTGTTTTCTTTCCAGACACAGTGGTTTTTGCTGCCACCTCTGTCCATGTCAGGAAATGTCCAGAGTAGGAGAGGTTTTCTATGGGGATTTTCTGCTGCTCTGGACAGTTCCTTATATGGACAGAGGTGGCAGCAGAGAGCACTGTGTCAGACTGGAAAGAATACACCATTTCCTGCAGGACATACAGCAGCTGATAATTACTGGAAGATTTTTAAAATAAAAGTTCAATACATATACTGTATAACTTTTAGACAGCAGTTGATTTAAAAAGGATTTATTTTCTACAGAGTACCCCTTTAAGTAACTGTAGTCTAAGGTGATCTGATGTGGTTTCTGATGGCAGATGCTGTGATGCCCGGCGGATTTATTCACCACACTCTTGGAGACGCTATTTTACCTCTTACACAACAGTCAGTTTTCTTTTTCAGGTCAAACTAACATGCTCGGAGGAGGACATCACCTTTTCCTGATTTTTTTTTTTCTGGAAAAATAAACTCTACTCCTATCCACAGGATTGTGCGGGTTCCGACTTTTTTGCCGCCTACCGATCTCCATATCAGGCCCCGGCTTCTGTATTATGAATAGAGACACGGCTATGTCATGTGACCCACAGCTCTAGTCATTTCCATGGAGCGAGTACAGAAAGAGCCGAATACACTGGGGGAGATTTATCAAACATGATGTAAAGTGAAACTGGCTCAGTTGCCCCTAGCAACCAATCAGATTCCACTTTTTCCTCATTTTCTGAGGAATGAAAAGTGGAGTCTGATTGGTTGCTAGGGGCAACTGAGCCAGTTTTACTTTACACTCCTTTGGTAAATCTCCCCCTAGGTTTACACGTTCCTAGTGCATTTATTAAAAACCACTTGCAGTTTCCCAGCAGACAACACCACTAGTAGGTGTGAAAACAGCCGAAAGCTGTAATCTGATTGGTTGCTATGAAAAATTCACACAACATAAGGTGTATGTTCACATACTGCAGATTTTGACTTGTGTGAACATATAAAAGAGGTGAAAGTGGAATGGTAGTCATGGACAATGCACAGGATATAAGAGCTGGGAGCTGATTGGTTACTAAGGCCTGTGCACATAATAAGAGCTGGGAGCTGATTGGTTACTAAGGCCTGTGCACATAATAAGAGCTGGGAGCTGATTGGTTACTAAGGCCTGTGCACATAATAAGAGCTGGGAGCTGATTGGTTACTAAGGCCTGTGCACATAATAAGAGCTGGGAGCTGATTGGTTGCTATGGCCAATTTACCAAAAAAGAGCTGGGAGCCAATGAATAGAATGTGAAAGCTGTGAGATGATTGGTTGCTGTGGCCAGTGAATATAATAGATGCTGATTGGTTCCTGTGGCCAGTGAACAGTATGTGGAAACTGATTGGTTGCTTTGGTCTGGTCTCTGCCATCACCTGCACTAGTTCAAGACAAGAAGCCTGGTCTCTGCACCTGAGGTGTGAACTCCAGTGTGTGAGGAGAGTCCAGGTAAGAGGGTGACATACTGTGTACGAGTGCAGGGAAAGGCCATGGAATGATGGCATTGTATCTGCCATACTGTGTTGTTAGGAGGGAAGGAAACACTTTATGCTGGCGCTGTCCGCCATATTGTGCTGTTATGAGGGAAGGCCTTGCTGCTGGCTCTGTCCGCCATATTGTGCTGTTATGAGGTAAGGCCTCGCTGCTGGCTGTGTCCGCCATATTGTGCTGTTATGAGGGAAGGCCTTGCTGCTGGCTCTGTCCGCCATATTGTGCTGTTATGAGGGAAGGCCTTACTGCTGGCGCTGTCCGCCATATTGTGCTGTTATGAGGGAAGGCCTTACTGCTGGCGCTGTCTGCCATATTGTGCTGTTATGAGGGAAGGCCTTGTTGCTGGCTCTGTCTGCCATATTGTGCTGTTATGAGGGAAGGCCTTGTTGCTGGCTCTGCCGCCATATTGTGCTGTTATGAGGGAAGGCCTTGCTGCTGGCTCTGTCTGCCATATTGTGCTGTTATGAGGGAAGGCCTTACTGTGGTCCCAATAATGTGCGGTTGTGAGTGAAGGTCTCACTGCTGACCGTGTCCACCATGTTTTTAAAGTGACTGTACCACCAGGCCCAGGCAGAAGCACTGGAGGCGGCCGACCCATCCTTAGTGGGAAGAAACCCCAGCCCCTCCATGACGTGACTCCATTAGAATCAGTGGAACCCTATCATAAAGGGGCGGGGGTTTCCTCCCACTAAGGGTGGGTCTGCCCTCCTCCAGTGCTTCAGCCTGGGCCTGGTGGTACACTCACTTTACTTCTGTGAGGAGTTGGCTGAGGCATTGAGTTTGCAGACATGTTTTATTATCATTGAAGGCTTCTCACATCTGAGGGTTTGTTGCAGTTGTACACACTTTAGACTGCCTTCAGCAGCATCAGTCTCCGTGCAGATGAGGGAAGGAGCAGCAGTAAGTTGAACGGCAGCAGGCTGATGAGCGAATTGCCGAGATGACAAGCCGCTTCACTTCCTTATTACTGTAAATTTCGCTCATCTCTAGTTTGAATACGTTTTGCCAGTTGATCTGAATTTAGTCTCCTAGTAGTTGTGACAGGATTAGACTTGATCTGTGATATAATTTTGCATTTAGTAAGATGACATCTACATAAATTATAAGTAACTGTGCCGAAGGAATGTGTTAACCATTGATATCCGTATAAATCAAATACACTGTATTGTAGTTACTGGTTGTAGCTCGCCCTCTAGTGCTCATTTAGGGGATTTTACTCATTTACTCCATTTACTCATCACAATGAAGTCATCTCCCTGCGTTGTTTTTCTCTAATCCTCTGAGGCCAGGGATTTATCAGTTTGTTCATAACCTCAGCAGCAGTGCCGGCACAGTGTGCCATGAGGTGGGAGGGTTAACTGGGGCACTCAAGCAGATGGGGCAGTGGGGCTAGACACCCCTAGGTGTCAAAGCGCCCAGTCTTCACTTCTAGTGATATTTAAACTATTGCAACCATTTGCTTTGCATGTAGCGCAAAAAAAAAAAAATTAAGCCACTTTGTAAACTAGGTTTTCCAACATTACACAGTACAGTTTGTCAGTACTGTGTAATGTGTACACTACGTCTACATGTTACCATTGCATAACTAATATGCATATTTCTAAGCAGGGCTGTGAAGTCGGTAAGCCGCAGCTCCAACTACAGAATTTTATCAGGACCGACTCTGACTCCCGACTCCTTCATAAATGGCCGGTCATATACCAGAGGAGTTATATATCACAGTGGCTCAGCAGCTTCTCCCTAATGTCCTACATGATGCTGGGGTAACTTCTGAGTAAATAAAGGAATACTGTGTTAAGGTTAAATTTATATGTTGACCTCTCTCTATGGAGAGAAGCCAAAAACCCAGGTAAAGGATGGTTTTTAAATTATATCTAGAGTTGGAATCCTGCAGTATTACCAGCTCGTTACTTATAAGTCATGGACACAGATAAGACAATGTATCATGATTATAAGCCTGGAGAAAATGGCCCAAGTTTTATTATGGTAATCACATTTTATAGACAGATAAAATATAGGGTGGTAACAAATGCTAATAAGGTATAGATGAGGTGGTGCTAGTGATTTAGATATTCAGTCATGCGCAATGGCATCTATATTAGTATTTATTATTATTATTCAAAAAGGTCAAAAAGGGTAGAACAATACATTCTGTGCAAAGATACTTTTTCATGAATCCAAGAGCACAATGTATTTGTTCTCCATAAATTGTTTATAGATAAGTGTCTCTGGGTCCTTGGGGATTGTGTCTACAAATGATAACTTTCCAGGAGTTGTTCTCAGTGACGTGCTTCCAGCATTCCTCTTCTTTATCCAGAACATCTCTCTGTCACCCTCTGATCACGCTCTGATCATCTCCAGTCTCTTAAGAGGGCAATATATATAGGTGTAGTCATATAGGTACGGTGCAGGTAGGTAAAATCGTATCGCTGGCCTTATCAACTGTATATAAAGCAGCTTCTCCTGTGTGTGCAGTGGATGCAGCCAGTCTCAAGCCTCCATGTCCTGAACTATTCACAACTAGACTAGATGTAGCAGGTGGTCTTTTCTTGCTTACAGTCTTCTATGTTTCTAACTAAATATTCACCATACTTAAAGAAACACTGCTAACAATGCCAGATACCTGTAATATAGAGGTCAGCCATAGTGATATACAGAGGGGTCACACATAGTGATATACAGAGGGGTCACACATAGTGATATACAGAGGGGTCACCACATAGTGATATACAAAGGGGTCACCACATAGTGATATACAAAGGGGTCACCACATAGTGATATACAGAGGGGTCACCACATAGTGATAACCCCACACTGAGAACAGAGGTTACTGCTACACTACTTATTGCTTCTCCTCCTTCTCTATATTACACAGGATATCTTCATATTACACTGCTGCTCATATACAATCATCCAGCATCCAGGAAGAGAACAGCACAGATCTCCCCCCCCACACAATGGACTCTTCCAGCTCAGAAGCAAACTGCCAAATAGTGACCGACAACTTTTCCCCGACCATCCTTATCTAATAGGGCCAGTGTCCTATTACTGATATATTCCCCGACCACCCTTATCTAATAGGGCCAGTGTCCTATTAGAATGTTGCTCATAATATATATTCATGAGCAAAACTTGTAAAATTCATCACAAAATTCAATTCTACATTTTTTTAAAGATTTTTTTTTTAAAGCTGGAGTCGGTACATTTTTTTTCTGACTCCAGCCAAAACTAGCTCCGACTCAGACTCCACAGCCCTGTTTCTAAGTGTTATGGACACACTACTAGTGAATAGCTTGCTTTTCTGTATTGAGTGTGTTTGTTTCCATTATTTTAGATGTCTTTTAGAGTCAAGGCCTATGATCACAGTTTTGGTGGTCTAAGGGGGACTTACACAATATTAGACAGATTATTTTAATGTGTTAGCTTTTATATTTGGAAAGATACTTTGTCAAACCTGCTGCCCTTCTGCTGTAGCAAAACTACAATCCTCATCATTCCTGGAAAGATGAAGCTCTGGCTGTTCAACTCTCATCATGCCTGTAGTTTTGTAACTGCTGAAGGGCCACAGACTGACACAACTGCAGTTTCGACTGTACCTGTTGTCCAGAAGGTCCGAGCCAGTTCCCCCTACATCACCAGCTGGGATGATCTAAGATTCCCATCATTGCCTTCCTCTCCGCACTGTATAACTTTTCTCCCTCTTCTGGACTGTATTCCATTGTTATGAAATATACATACACAATTTTTGCACTGTATTTATGTAAGCTAAAACCTGCTATAGACTCTTATTGCATGTATGAATAACATGGTTATAATGAACTCCTTAAAGGAGAAGTCCAGCAATTTTTTTTTTATTAAAGTATTGTATTGCACCCCAAAAGCTATACAAATCCCCAATATAAACCTATTACAGGAAATGCTTATAAAGTGCTTTTTCCCTGCCCTTACTACTGCATCAAGGCTTCACTTCCTGGGTAACATGGTGATGTCACTTCCTGCCATCATCCTCTCCAGCAGCCACAGCCCACACAGCTCTGGGAGTCGGGTCATGACATCACCATGTTATCCAGGAAGTGACATCACCATGTTATCCAGGAAGTGACATCACCATGTTATCCAGGAAGTGAAGCCTTGATGCAGGGAAAAAAAAGCACTTTATAAGCATTTCCCATAAAAAGTGTATATTGGGGATTTGTATAACTTTTGGGGGGCAATACAATACTTTAATAAAAATTTTCACCGGGCTTCTCCTTTAATATTCTGAGGTTTTGAGAGCAAATGACCGCACATCACTATTCATTATCCAGAGACATTGGCGGAAATCTTTTTAGGTGTATTGGATTTTTCACCCACTTTTGATCTAAGTTCGATTTATGAACCAGTATTTGACAGGCGAATATTTTTTAGATGCAACTTTTAATGTGCTGGAGTATTTACCCAAAAACTTGCATAATCTGGGATCTGCGCCCAATTTATCATTTGCAACTTCTTAAAAAATGGAAAAACTGGTGCAGGATTACATATGGTCAGTACCAGGTTAATTTGTTTCACTTTTTACTTAGACACACTTACTATTTGTTCATAAATCACACACAATATATTGGAACAAAATAAACACCAACCCAATAGTCCCACATGTTAGACTCCTTAGTAAATGTCCCTCATTGTCCACTGGTTAATTTACCTACATAACTTTATAAGTGTAAGAACTGGTACGGAGCTCAATCTCCTCCAGCTTTGACTGTCCAGGCATGATGGGAATTAAGTCTTGTGGCAGGTGGGACAGCCATGTCTTAGAATATTGTAACTAATTTCTTATTCTTAACCAGCCTGTATACACCCCAAGTATAAGATAGAGGGCTTCAGTAAAGGTGCTGGTGTAAGTATACAGGTGTCTTATCGGGTCACACAACTCGTAAAAACTTATGCGACCAGCCTCGTAATCCAGGAATATGCCTAATCTTTGAGAAGATGGCTTGTAACCAACAGGAATGAAATGTCTGTCATGTATAACAAAATACTGATTGAGGTATCTGCACAGACCCCACGACTTGTTGCTGTGTCCGATGAGCGAGTAGTAGCCTTTCCGAGCAATGCTGGGATAGGACATTCCTAGCCTCCAGTTTCCAGCAGGACAGGTCTCCACCTCCAAGAAATGTCTCCCAGAACAGAAGCTCCTGATGCCAATAACCTGGTTATACTGAAACCTCTCTGGTAACTTGGGGCGGTTCTGCTTAAACTCTGAAACAGATGCACTTTTAAGGTCGGCGGTAATATGTAGATCATTAGAAGCAGTGTTCATATTCAGCACAATGTCTGGTGTCTGCTGGACATAAAAAGCCCTTTTCACATTAGTGACAATATCCATAAGTCCTGTGTGAAGAGTCGTAGAGATCAGGCCTATGTCCAGATCGGTCTTGTCCTCATCATGGATGACCTTAATATTCCCAGTGTCATTTCTAACTGATTTCCACCTCTGTAAGTTGGGCAAAGGCTGCGTTATGGTATAAAGCTCCTCAATATCCTTTATATCTCTGGACAGTTCAGCGATCTTCATTTCCAGCTCATGGATGACATGACAGACTGAAGTTATGGCCTGCTTTTGCTGGTTGGATATGTTACTCAGGATTTTGTGTTCTAGGGCATCCAGCTTCCTTCTGGTGTTCCTAAACAATGCAACAACTTTCTCGGCCATTACAGATGCTTTTTCCTGGGCTGCTCTTAGATATTTCTGAAGGTCCTCTATTCTTTCCTCTGTAGCCTTCTTGTCTCTGTTTAGTTTCTCGAGGATATTATCTGAGGCTTCAGCCATTGGTTCCACCTGTAGCCCTTGATCTTCAGAATGAGGGTGGGTGACATGGATGCAAGCTGTATCTTCAGAGCCATAGCATGTGAAGGCTTTGTGAGTGTTCCCTGTGAGGTCCAGTTTTATGAAGACGTGCTCCTCTGACTTGCTGTGGACTCTCAAGTGGTTATCACACAGAGAAGCTTCACAGTTCAGGCAGGATATCACAGCAGGTAGGGGGGAAAGTGTACAGTCAGTACAGAAGGTGCCATCTCCACCACTCACCAGGAGTTTCTTCGGGAGTACAGGATCTTCTTGACGTTTTGCTGTGCACAGGGGCGCCGCAATCATGAGGCGACCTGAGTCGTCTGCCTCAGGCGGCGCCACCAGCTGTCTTCATGGGGGCGGCATTGCCAGGGCCGCTTTAACCAGAGGGCACATGGTGCACGTGCACCGGGCCCACTGGTTAAAGGGGCCCCCCCGAGCAGGCCGGCCGTTGCTATGTGCGACCAATGCGGTCGCACAGGGCTCCGGCCACCAGCCTGTCAGGGGGGAGCGCCATGGATGGGTAATCTACTTACCCCTCCATGGCGCCCCCTGCAGGGCCCCCCCGTCCGCCGCTGCCCCCGCCCGCCCGCTGCTGCTGCGGCGCGTCAGCGCTGCAGCAGCAGCGACACTGACAGAGAGAGAGCCATTGGCTCCCTCCCTGTCAGTCACTCTTGTGGCCGCACTTCCTGTGGTCACAAGAGGCCGCACTCTCCCTCTAGCGCCCGACGTCACTGGAGCGTCGGCGCGAGGGTAAGGGGAGTGCAGCCTCTTGTGACCGCAGGAAGTGTGGCCACAAGAGGGAAGAGAAGAGGAACGCGTGGACCCAGGTGAGTAACAGTGTTTGTTTTTTTCAATGTTATATGGGAGGAGGAGCTATATACTATTGGGGAGCACAGGGGGCTATATACTATGGGGGGCAGAGGGGGCTATATACTATGGGGGAGAACGGGGGCTATATACTATGGGGGAGAACGGGGGCTATATACTATTGGGGAGCACAGGGGGCTATATACTATGGGGGAGCATAGGGGACTATATACTACTGGGGAGCACAGGGGTCTATATACTCTGGGGAGCACAGGGGTCTATATACTATGGGGAGCACAGGGAAGCTATATACTATGGGGGAGCACAGGGGGCTATATAGTACTGGGGAGCACAGGGGGCTATATACTACTGGGGAGCACAGGGAAGCTATATACTATGGGGGAGCACAGGGGAGCTATATACTACTGGGGAGCACAGGGGAGCTATATACTACTGGGGAGCACAGGGGGCTATATACTACTGGGGAGCACAGGGGTCTATATACTATGGGGGAGCACAGGGGAGCTATATACTATGGGGGAGCACAGGGGGCTATATACTATGGGGGAGAACAGGGGGCTATATACTATGGGGGAGCACAGGGGTCTATATACTATGGGGGAGGACAGGGGGCTATATACTATGGGGGAGGACAGGGGGCTATATACTATGGGGGAGGACAGGGGGCTATATACTATGGGGGAGCACAGGGGGCTATATACTATGGGGGAGGACAGGGGAGCTATATACTATGGGGGAGCACAGGGGGCTATATACTATGGGGGAGGACAGGGGGCTATATACTATTGGGGAGCACAGGGGAGCTATATACTATGGGGGAGCACAGGGGACTATATACTACTGGGGAGCACAGGGGTCTATATACTATGGGGAGCACAGGGGGTCTATATACTATGGGGAGCACAGGGGAGCTATATACTATGGGGGAGCACAGGGGAGCTATATACTACTGGGGAGCACAGGGGTCTATATACTATGGGGAGCACAGGGAAGCTATATACTACTGGGGAGCACAGGGGAGCTATATACTACTGGGGAGCACAGGGGAGCTATATACTACTGGGGAGCACAGGGGGCTATATACTACTGGGGAGCACAGGGGGCTATATACTATGGGGGAGCACAGGGGAGCTATATACTATGGGGGAGCACAGGGGACTATATACTACTGGGGAGCACAGGGGTCTATATACTATGGGGAGCACAGGGAAGCTATATACTATGGGGGAGCACAGGGGAGCTATATATTACTGGGGAGCACAGGGGAGCTATATACTACTGGGGAGCACAGGGGGCTATATACTACTGGGGAGCACAGGGGAGCTATATACTATGGGGGAGCACAGGGGGCTATATACTATGGGGGAGCACAGGGGGCTATATACTATGGGGGAGCACAGGGGGCTATATACTATGGGGGAGCACAGGGGGCTATATACTATGGGGCAGCACAGGGGAGCTATATACTATTGTGGGAGAGCACAGGGGGGGCTATATACTACTGGGGAGAGTGCACAGGGGGGCTATATACTAATGGGGGAGCGCACAGGAGGGCTGTATATAACTGGAGGAGCACATGAGGGGCTATATACTACAGGGACACCTTAAAACTATGGAGGCACAGAGGGGTGTAACTATGTAGGAGTACAGAGGGGTGTAACTACTGTATAGGGGTACAAGGGACCTAACTACTGTATGTGTTGGAGCCTAAAATATTTGTCTGGCAGATTCTGGAGAGAAGATTCACAGCCAGGAGAAGACTTCAAGGTGGCCCAGGCTGGATGGAGAGAAAAAGAAAAGGTGACAGACTCTGATCGGAGAAGACGCCCCCGGTGAGTCACTGGATGTAACTGCACTCTGTTATAGGATTGTAGTGTTAGGGGTCATGATGTGGCGGTTTTATGTAATGGTATCATTGGTGATATCTTTCTGTTTTGTTTAGTGCAGTTTTTATGTAATATATAATCACTGTATGGTGGAAATAGTGTTATAAGGTAACTACTGTATGTATTGGGGCTCTTGATACAGTGTGGGGGCAAATTCAGTACATTATACAATGTGCCGAAAGGGAAGGGGGGGCCCACTCTTGAGGGCTGTGCACTGGGCCCACCAATGTATTAAAACGGCCCTGCGGCATTCAGTGGCAGACTATAATATGAGCGGTTCGGGCGGCCGCCCACATTATAATCCGCCACTGATTGTACCATGTACCGGAGTCCCCCTGCGCCCGGACAGCATCTGTAATGAGATGCTGTGAGCGGGGGAGACTGTATTCATAAGCGCCGCGCTGTAATAAATCAGCCGCGCGGTGCTGTTACTACAGCGCGGCGCTTATGAATACAGTCTCCCCCGCTCACAGCATCTCATTACAGATGCTGTCCGGGCGCGGGGGGACTCCGGTAAATGCATTCCACGTCCGTGATCCGTCAGGATCACGGAACGTGGGAATGCAGCCTTAGTCCCCCGGCTGATGTGCGGCTGCCGGAGGTGTCCCATCCTGTCCCCGGCAGCACACGCATCAGAGAGCTCCCCGTGCGCCGGAAGTCACAGGCACAGGCGCACGGGGAGCTCTCTGATGCGCGCGCTGCCGGGGACAGGACGGGACACCCCGGGCAGCCGCACATCAGCCGGGACCAGACCAGAGAGGCTCGACGGGGGAACGGAGGGCAGGTGAGTTGTGTGCTGTTTTTTGTTTTTGTTTTATCTGCTGTGCAGGGGGGGGGGGGGGGGAGAGGGGGACCATATATAAGGGGGGGGGGGGGGGGGAGAGGGGGACCATATATAAGGTAGGGGGGGGAAGAGGGGGACCATCTATAAGGTAGGGGGGGAAGAGGGGGACCATCTATAAGGGAGGGGGGAAAGAGGGGGACCATCTATAAGGTAGGGGGGGAAGAGGGGGACGATCTATAAGGGGGGACCATCTATAAGGGAGGGGGAGAGGGAAGAGGGGGACCATCTATAGGGGGGGGAAGGGGACCATCTATAAGGGAGGGGGGAAAGAGGGGGACCATCTATAAGGGGGGGACCATCTATAAGGGGGGGGAAAGAGGGGGGCCATCTATAAGGGAGGGGCGGGAGGGGGACTGTCTATAAGGGGGGGGGGGAGAGGGGGACCATCTATAGGGGGGGGAAGGGGACCATCTATAAGGGAGGGGGGAAAGAGGGGGACCATCTATAAGGGGGGGCCATCTATAAGGGAGGGGGGAAAGAGGGGGACCATCTATAAGGGGGGGACCATCTATAAGGGAGGGGCGGGAGGGGGACTGTCTATAAGGGGGGGGGGAAGAGGGGGACCATCTATAAGGGAGGGGAAAGAGGGGGACCATCTATAAGGGGGAAAGAGGGGAGAGGGGGACCATCTATAAGGGGGAAAGAGGGGGGAGGGGGACCATCTATAAGGGAGGGGAAAGAGGGGGACCATCTATAAGGGAGGGGGGAGAGGGGGACCATCTATAAGGGAGGGGGGAGAGGGGGACCATCTATAAGGGAGGGGGGAAAGGGGGACTATCTATAAGGGGGGGGGAGAGGGGGACCATCTATAAGGGGGGGGGGGGACCATCTATAAGGGGGGGAAGAGGGGGACCATCTATAAGGGGGGAGGAGGGGGACCATCTCCTAAAAGATCAGCACCCTCCTCTCCTGACATTCTCTGTGCTGCTGTGACCTGTCCTAAAAGATCAGCACCCTCCTCTCCTGACATCCTCTGTGCTGCTGGGACTTCTCCTATAGGATTAGCACCCTCCTCTCCTGACATCCTCTGTGCTGCTGGGATCTCTCCTATAGGATTAGCCCCCTCCTCTCCTGACATCCTCTGTGCTGCTGGGACCTCTCCTATAGGATTAGCCCCCTCCTTTCCTGACATCCTCTGTGCAGAAAGGGACCAAACATTATGTTTATTGGGGACAGCAGTGGGGGGGGGGGGGGCAGTAGTGGATTATAATGTGGGCGGATTGACGGGGGGGGGGGGGGGGGGGGGGGCGTCATTCTATAGTTCGCCTCGGGCAGCAGAGAGGCTAGAATCACCCCTGGCTGTGCACTCAGGACAGGTATGATCTCCAGACCCCTCCAGGGTATCCAGTACATCAGTGCTCTCCCCGAAGAGCTTGTGTCCACATCTCAGCCTTGTGGGATCCTCACAGCCATTATCTGTCCGATCAGCAGACGCCATTCTCAAAATATATTGAAGACAGCTTTAAAACGTTTCAGAAATCTCGTGGAGCTTGTTTTACCATATTCCAAATCGGGGCGAGTCTTTAACGTCAGACCTCACCTAATGAATTATAATTAACTGGTTCTGCCCCCGGCAAAACTGTAAGTTTAATAAAACACTTAGGTAGTAGACAACATGGATGTTACTACTACACTTTTATGATCTTTTATAGCCTCCTAATAGCTGTTCTGAGAGAGGACAGGTCCTGCAGGCAGTAAAGGTCAATCCCATACTCGTAATGCACTTGAACGGTTATGGTGCCTTTACACAGGCAGATTTATCTGAAGCCAAAACCTGGAATGGATTTGAAAAGAGAAGAAATCTCAGTATTTCCTTTATGACCCATTCCCAGTTTAGGTCTGTTTCTGACTTTGGCTTAAAAAAAATGTCAGATAAATCTGCCTGTGTAAACATTTTCGCGATAACGATCCAATTCGAACAATAATTGTACGTGTAAACACTGCGAACGATCGAAAAATTGTTCATTTTGATCTTTTAACATGTTCATAAATCGTCGATCAAAAAAAATTCGCCGATCGTTCCGTGTAAACAGTCGTCGCGATAGTCCTGCCACCTGGCCCCCTGCGCCGGCTCGATCGCCACCCCTGCCGCCGTTCTGATCGACACCCCCGCTGCTCCGATTGCCCCCACCGCCGCGGCCAAGAGCATACGTTTCCTGGTCCGCGCAGCAGGTCTTCGAGATCCCCCGACTCCCCTCTTCAGCGCACTGATTGGCTGAAGAGATGAGCTGGGAATTTCAAACGGCTCCTCTTCAGCCAATCAGTGCTGCCGTGCATTGATCGGCTAAAGAGGGGAGCCAGGAATTTCAAACGGCTCCCTTTCAGCCAATCAGTGCTGAAGAGGAGCCGTTTGAAATTCCCGGCTCATCTCTTCAGCCAATCAGTGCGCTGAAGATGAGAGCCGGGGATGTCGGAAGACCTGCTGCGTGGAGCAGGTAACGTATGCTCTTGGCGGTGGGGGTGGTGATCGGGGCGGCGCAAAGGGCTGCGGTTGGGCGGGCGGGCCGGGCTGCGGGCGCACGATCGCAAAACGATTTTTCCGTACGATATACCGTACCGTCTAAACGCTGATCGTTATAAAAAAAAAATCGTTACTTCGAAATCGTTAATCGTACGATCGGGCCAATAAGTAAACTTAGCATTAGTCTTTAGATGCCTTGGTTCACTGGAATAGCTATTGAATGACCACTGCCAACCAGACTGCCAGCAAAGCAGCAGACCTCCCATATAGCTCAGGTGTAACTTTCTCTTGTCTATATTGTTTTTAAATGCCTTACTAGGAAATGTGATAAGGATGATCCTAACAAACTTTTCAAATAGACACCGGATAGCCAAGCATGATGTGAACAGACCACAAAAGCATATTCCGGTGGGGGAAAGTTTAAGTCCACTGGGGCCAGGAAGGTATATGGAATTGTAAATAGTAGTTGATTTGGTTAGGATAGACTTTACTTGTAAGAGTAGATTAGGGGGCTACCAAGGAGACCTTGCCAAAGTAGTAGCAGAACTGTTGGGGGTACTTGAAAATAGCCTGTACTACCGCCTCTTGCCAGAGACATTGGAGTGCCAGATCTGGTAGCATGTGCCCTGGGCTTGCACAACTGGGTGTAGCTAGCCACTTAAGATTACCTGAGATTAGAGCAAGGACAAATGGAGTACTTTGGCTGTAGCTTAACTTTGCTCCACTGCAGACGATCCAATAAGCTGTAGGATGTCCTGACTGAGAAGAATAGGTCACCCCCAGCCGTAGATGAAGGTTGTCCCTTTGTGCTAGTTACCACACCTTTAGACTTTTAGCATGGTGTACTTTGACTATAGGAATACTTGAAGGAAAAAATTCTTGGATACACACTCTATATTAAAATACTTACTGGCACTAGTCTACCCCTAGGAACCATCAAGGAGCTTTATAATTTTCCATTGGTGGCTTAGTCCCTCCCAGCTAAAGGATTGGACAATACAGTGGTGTAATGGTATGAATGGCATGACTAGGGAGCTAGCCTACCCACCCCAAAAGATCCCAACCACCTTCCCCTGAAAAATGCATCACACTTTTATTTGGATAAAATTGCCACGGCAGCAGTTTATTAATACAACATATTAAAACAGATACAGTGGTGCCTTGGATTACGAGCATAATTCGTTCCGGGGCTGTGCTTGTAATCCAAATCCACTCTTAAACCAAAGCAAATTTTCCCATAAGAAATCATTGATATGCAGACAATTGGTTCCACACCCAAATATAAATATAATGATTTATTATTCTGAATAACATGTGAAACAGATGAAACAAACATTTAGAAACCGCAGAATATGTGATATTATAAGTTACTGTACAGTAATGGAGAGGGTGGGAAACACAAGGGCGGACAGAGACTGCAGGGAGCAGGAAGGAATGAGCAGGACAGATGTGGGCACATACATGCAGCGCTCTCTGTCCGGGGAGAGAGGGATTACAGCTATGGAGAGATTACCTCCACAGTCCTGTCCCCTGATATGAGCACCAGCCTGAAGTGGATCTGCTATGATTTGGAAGGTAAGGGAGACTTCCTGGGTCAGAGTACTGGGCTGTAGACCCCGCTGTGCAGACCATGCCCCTCATCCACTCGACGACGACGACAGCTAAATTAACTCAGTGGGTGACCCTTGAAACCTAAATATTCAAACTGGCTGACCCAATTCCATCATTGAACCAAACCCATCATTTGCAGCCAGTTACTGCTGGCTCACAAGCAAATATTACTAAATGGCTATACTAGCTAAATACTATAAGTGCCATACTGGAGCCTCTACCAGTACTATATGGTATAAAGTACATGTTATATATTAATGTCAGCATGGGGGTAATTTGTCCAAAAGGCAAATCAGAAAGCAGCACCCCCCCCCCCCCCCAAACCACCCAATGCTGACAAAATGGTATAGGGCATTTTATTCAGTAGCAGTGATATCACTGCATGATGCCCGAATAACACTGCCACACCATGAACACTATTATATATCCTTACAGATATACTGTAAGTGATTACCTTGCCATTACATTCAGTGAATCACGGGCTATGGCCTCTGATTGGAGCGGTCCACTTTCTTTCTTCTTTTTTTTTTTTTGTGTCCATCTGGCCCACAATGACTTCTTCCAGCTGCAACTCTGCAGGTAAACCCTAATGAACACATTGCTTGGGCTCTGCACTTATCTAGTAGTATTCCCTCATCTGCAGTGCCCCAAGTGGTAGTAATTTCTCAAATTGGTGCAAGTGTGGAACAGTAGATCCCACTAAGTGGACTTTCCCCCCCCCCCCCCCAGGCCAAACAGTAATACAAGAGACAATAAGTGTATGGAAATACAGAATGTGTATCAGAAGGTCTCTGTTCCAGTGACTGGAGACCTGGACCAGTTTGTTAACCAATAAATCTTGATGACTTATGTCTGCCTCTGCCATAAACCAAATATAATGGAAACTGTAACATAGGCTTAATGGGACTCATGTCACTTCCAACCCACCCTGCTCACAACCCTGTATTTTTTTTTTAACGGTTGTAAGCCTACAAATTGGGCATGGTGATGCCTACTTAGCTCAAGAATATAGAAGATATAAAAGTTGCAGATATAGAATTGGCGCTGTATACTCTACTGATGTAACTTAAGTTTAGTGGGTGTTTTGGAGGCGGCAAAATCCCTTAAAGCGTAACTGTCATTTCAGGGTCATTTTTCTGAAAACATTAAATATCAACAGTACAAGCGATTTTAAGAAACTCTAATAGGTTTTATGTACTAAAAGAGTTTCCTTCTGTACTGAAAAAGCAATCTCCCAGCCTCCCCCCTCACATCAAATGAAGCAGGATTTCTGTCTCCATTATGTGGCTATGGAGAGGGGAGGGCCTGTTAGGAGTGACTGAGCACGGAGCAGTCCTGCACAGCACAACACCCTGCAATCTTCTCTCAGTAAGTTCATAGATAAGCACTGACCTTTCTGACCCCAGAATCCTGCGGTTTAGGTGCCCAGAGAGTCTACAAACAGCTGACCTTCATGTCACCTCTTCCTGCTCCCTCATCTCCCTCAGCCCCTCCCCCCTTCATAGGCTTACAATGGAGAGAGCAGAACCCGTCTTCACTGGCTTCTCTGTAATGAAGACGTGTTTGCCTGATAATGCACAGATAAGAAGTCAGGGGGGGAGGCTGGGAGATTGCTTCTTGAGTACAGAAGGAGGCTTTTTTGGCTGATAACCTATTACAGAGTTTCTTAAAATCGCTTATACTACTGATTTCTGCAATAAAAAAAAAAAATGACAGTTACTCTTGTAAGTTTTTCCTGTCTGGCGTGCAGTTGCCTTATGAGACTGCACCTTGCACTAAAATGTACTAAGGGAGTATGCATGACCAGGCCACCGCATTCACCAATGGCCGTGCAATATTACTGATGGGTAGGTGGCCTTAATGACAGACTGCATTAAACCCCCCCATAGCAATAAAAGAAATGTGAAAATTATCATAATTACTGATTTTAAAGATTTACCTAACCCCCCCCCCCCCCCTTCAGTTGAGGATTCTGAACCAGCAGTTTTCATTGATAAGGAATCCTGGGTGAACTGGTTCAGTGAAGGTTGTTTTAGTGGTGTATAGGTGTCTGATGGGGTCGGTTAGCTCATAAAAAGACAATTGTCCGGCCTCATAATCTAAATATATGGCCAGTGTCTGACAGGAAGGTTTGTGAGGTAACTCAACAATTTTTTGGTTATGATAAAAAGCATACTCCCCTCTATACCTACGCAAACCCCAGGACTTTGTATTATTTCCAACAAAAGATGGCACGTCTTGTCTTTCTACAGTGGCATAAGCTACTCCTACCCTTAATATTCCGTTTTTTCCAGTTTCAGCCTCCCAATAATGTTGCCCTGTGGAAAAGCTCTTGTTGCTTAAAACCTGATGCCACTGAAATCTCTCTGGTGTTCCTGGGCGATCTTTCCGTTTTGCTGAACTAGATGCAAATTTTAAGTCTACGGAAACATCCAGGGTGTTGGCCGCTGTATTTACATCCAACAAAATGTCAGAGTCTGCTGGGACGTAGGATCTCCTTTTTATACCAGTCACGATGTCCTCCAGACCCTTGTACATGGTAGCGACTATCAGGCCTTCATCCAATCCATTTATAGAATAGAGTACATCCGTTCCTTCACTCAGAACCTGCTGGTTATTTCTATCAATATCTGGGAAATGAGATCTTCCTGCTTGCAAGACAGTTAATGGGTCGGTCATATAAAATAACTCCTTGATATAAAGGATGTCACAACTTCTCCTTCTTAATTTCCAGCTGTTCAATCAGGTCTGAGATTGAACGGGTCTCTTGCTCCTCCTGACTGGACAGCTCACACAATACTTTCTTCTCTAGGAAATCCAGCTGTCTTCGGATATCTCTAAATATGGTGGTGACTTTTCCCTTTATGACAAGTGCTTTTTCCAACAAATCTGCTTGATAGTCTTGCAATGTCTGAAAATCTCTCTTGTTCTGCTGCTTCTTTGAGGTTAGGTGTCCCATAAGTTTCCTTAGACTTTCTTTCATTTTCTTTGCAGCCTCATTTAATGGTTCAACCTGGTGGCCCCTGTGTTCTCCAGCCAGGCTACAGGAGACACAGATACAAGTGGCATCCTCAGTGCAGTAATACAAGAGGACCTTCTCATGGGTGGAACATGTTCTGTTCACTGTTGACGTGGTCGATTCCATTAGAATGTGTTCCGATGACTTGCTGTGTACCTTCAAGTGGTTATCGCACAATGAAGCATCACATAAGAGACAGCATTTTACCGCTGGAACATGAGACTGAATACAATAAGTGCAAAAGATCTGTGCTGCCGCCTGTTCTTTCTGAGCACAGAGGAAATGGCTTGCTATGTTATGCAGACTTACGTTCTTCTGCAGCGATGGCAACTCGTGAAACTCTGCTCTGCATTCAGGACAAGCACAACAAGAAGGCGCTGTAGATGTAAGCTGTGTCTCCAGCACATTCTGAATACACTCCCGACAGAAGCTGTGTCCACATCTCAAACTTACCGGATCTGTGTAAATGTTCAGACAGATGGAGCAGGTTAACTCCTCTTTTAGAGCGGCAGATGCCATAGTGGACAGCCTAGAAATGAGACTGAAGGTAATGTATAGTGTGACTGACCACCTGTATAGGTCATTCAGCTAAAACTCCACACCCTTTATGGGAAATCAAAACTTCTGCCTTAGGAAGGTGGAGCCTAGAATTTAAAAAAATTTTAACCCCTCCCAACTGATATGTTAACTCTTAATCATCCTTACATCTGTGGCGTGTCATGCAAGTCATTCTTTATCCAGAACAACTATTAAAGGGATTCTCCCTTCTCTATAAAGTGAAGGGTTGACCTCTGGGACCCCTTCAGGTGCTGAGAATGAAAAAGGTTGTAATGCTGATGGCATGTTTATGCAATTCCATGTATCTTACACACCCAGTCGGAGCACCTCAGGGAAACTTTTTAACCCTTCCCGCATATGGGCATGCTGGTGAGTCCATGTATGAAACACGCTCAAACTGTGCCTGTGTAATCCAGGGCAGACTCTGTATGTTGCCAGACAACCACCACAACTATTGGAACAGTAATCACATTCTGATCCCGATGGACATTGCGACTGCAGCATCTTTTATGGGGAACAGAGGGAGAAATCTGTGAAGTGATTGCAGATTCCTGATTGTAGCTCTGACAACCAGAGGCCTCCAAGTCATAACTACGGAAGCCGACTAGACTGCCTAAATAGCCCCTATTCCACAGGGCGACTGTTCCCTACTTGCTGCTGCCGCTATTTCACTGGTCGGCAGCAAGCAGGTGAGTACAGGGGGGCTGCTCAGGTGATCGCTAGAGGCCCATAGAGGTTAGCGGCTGTCTGCTGCTGCCGCTTCTATTCCACGGATTGATGGCAGCAGATCGCTGCTATATTTGTCGTTTGTCTTTTAACATGTTGAAAGACACAGGACAGCAGCGGTCAGCCGACATTGTTCATGTTGGCTAATCGTTGCCTTCTATTACACAGGACGATTATCTTCCCAATTTGGCCAATAATCGCTCCTTGTAATAGGGCCTTAAGTCAGAGTCTGATCTGCTATGCTGAATACAGGCATAGTACACTGCAGTGCTAATATAAACTGCACCACATTCAGCATAAAAAAATCCTGGGGGTGCTTGTGCGCTGGGCCACTCCGCTGAGGGTAGTAGTAGGTGGTAGGACTGGGTAGGGCCCCGGTTAGCCACTTGCCTGATGGTATGTCACAGTATGGGCATGAGGGATAGCAGCTGTAGACCCGGAACCTGACCAACGGAGGCCAAGCAATTCTTTGCTGTCCTTAGTCAGGGCACCAATAATTACACCAATGCCAAGGTTCAGAAACAACGGTAGTTGTGTATTTATTATAATGGTGGTAACTCTTAGCAACAGTCTCTCCGGATGCAACCGGGTATAAGGCAGACTTGAATAAAGCAGAGTAATGGGTGACGCTGCAAAAGGCTGTGATGATAGCGTACTGAATGATGGTAGTAGTAGTGATACTGAAGTTGAGATGCTGGGCGGAATGAAACTGAGATGAATACTTGCTGTTGATGAAGGAAGATGATGAGGGAAACGACTGAAGACAACACCCAGATCTTTAGTATAGATGAGGATCTTGAGACTTGAGAATAAGGACACAGCCAGGAACACTTCTGGTAATGCTGCAGCAGAGCATTTTCTCTCTTAACAGTGGAGAAAGGACACACACACAACCTATCCCCCTGAAGGTGGAAGACAGGACTGAGGCAGAGAGGAAGTCACATGGTATTCTCAGCCAAAGCTCGATCGCCATTGGGGTTACCATGGAAGCAGGGAACAGTCATGTGACACCAAGCCATTGCATCATCACACCATTAGGCACATAGAACTGAATGTATACAGGAAATAGGTGAAACAACAGACCTGAATACTATGAGGGGTGACATAAAACGCAGTTTGCAGTGGACCATAACTTTCCAGAACAGAGGCAATAAAATACTGACTGACCCAGACATAGACATACACTTTTGAGAAATAAGTAGAGAAACTCTGTTCTGGGACACTGCACTTGCATTGTATGGTTGGCTCTCCTGCCACATAGCACCAAAACCTCTGTAACCACACAGTGACATTGTAGTGACTGAATTGATGCACAACAAAGCATTATCTTCTGGTAAGCATGCATAGTAACATAAATAGCCTACATTAATTGCCCCCCAGTTGATATACAACCTCTATATAGGTTATAATTTGGAAGTGGGTGACTGGCTGCAGCTGGTAAACCCTTCTGCGGTCAGGTGGGGGTTAACATTTCCCGGTGTAGAACACTACTTTTGAATCCTCTTAAAATCATCAGTCTTTTTATACGCTGGAAAACACAGTATATTGCAAAACTGCTTGTGATCTAAACTCCTGCTGAATACTTAAAGCGTACCTGTCGCCAATATTTTTTTATTTTTTAAAGTCCCCTAGCGGAACAGTAAAATGTGGAAAAGTAGAAAGCCACAAATAAAATAATACACGTCTAAATAAAATAATACACGTCTTCTGCAGGCTGGGCACAATGAAATTGTCATTGCGCGTGACCTGCAGTAGAAAAAAACGCCGGTAGACACAGGAAAAATGGCAATTCTCTTAAATAAGAAGGATTAATAAGAGTTAGGCCTACATTTAAAGGGGGTTGCACTGGATGGGGAGTTCTTAGTTATATGCCCAGGAAGGGGGTGATTTAAAAACAATAACCTGCACTCTCCTCCATGTCTCCTACGCCACTGGCTGTATTGTACTGCTCCGTCCTCACTGTGTGGTTGCTTCTGGGGTTGTGATGCACGTTACATCTAGGCAATGTGTTGTCTGTGCCTCGATTCATCTTAAAGGGAAACTAACCTGCTGATAGCTCCCTATTGTGCACAGGGCACTTAGGATGAAGGTATGTCTCTTGCCTTCATTCTAGGCACCATTCCTGTGAAGTTTTAATGTACTGATAATTCTCCACTAATAATCACTAAAAGGGGCTGGCCAGGGACAGTGCTCCACAATGCCTTACCGGACAGGGGATACAAGGAGTTAATATTACCAGTAGTGAAAACATGACAAACCTTCTAGAGACGTGTACATAAACTAGTACCCACCCTATGGAAGCTTTCCGTATCTACCCTATGGAAGCTTTCAGTATCTATCCTTCGCGTTACCAGACAACAATGGCTTCTGCTGACTTGAAAGACGAGCTGACCTGTTCTATCTGCCTGAACCTCTACAATGATCCAATAACACTTCAGTGTGGACACAACTACTGCCGGGAGTGTATTGAGGATGTTCTGGATACACAGAACGGATCTGCCGCTTATACCTGCCCTCAGTGCAGAGCAGAGTTTCCGGAGCGTCCTGTGCTGCAAAGGAACACCACATTACGTAACATAGCAGGCCATGTCCTTTCTCAGAAGGGACAGGAAGAATGTGAGGTATTCTGCACGTACTGTGTTCACACACCTGTGGTTGCTTCTAAAACCTGCCTGTTGTGTGAAGCTTCTTTGTGTGACCTTCACCTGACTGCACACAGCAAGTCCCCGGAACATGTCCTAATCCAACCAACAAAGTCCTTCAGCAACAGAAGATGCCCTCACCACAAGAAAGTCCTCACATATTACTGCACCGAGGATGCCGAGTGTCTATGCGTCTCCTGCTGCCTGGGTGACAAGCACAGAGGACACAAAGTTGAAGTAATAAATGAAGCCTATAAACAGAAAAAAGAGAACCTAAAGACTATTCAAGACAATTTTATCAAAGAAAGTGAAGAGATTGAAAAGAGAGTCCAGAGTCTCCAGAATTATCTAAGACAGATTCCTGGGAAAACAGCTGGTATTGTGGAGAGAGTCCGAGTTCAGTTCAGAGACATCAGGATGAAAGTGGATAACTTGGAGAATCATGTTCTGAATGAGATCTCCAAGCAACAAGAGCAGGTGTCACTGTCTGTCTCTGATCTGATCCAACAGCTGGAATCAAAGAAGGACAATCTGTCCAGAGAAATATGTTATATAGAAGATCTATGTCAGATGTCGGATCCTTTACTCTACTTACAAGCAGACAGACGTGACTTTACTGATGTGATCGAGGATGGTGACCAGAACCTGAAAGAGACCGTAGCTGCTGATCTGGGAGAAGATCTGATCTTCAAGACCCTGACCTCTGGTATGATGGACATAATGTCCGGCCTACAGAAGGGTTACTATGTGCAGGAAGCTTCTGGGATATTACTGGATGTGAACACCGCGTCTAATGATGTACATATCTCAGATGACCTGAAAACCGCTTCCTGGTCAGAAGTGAATCAGGGTCGTCCAGAAAACCTGGAGAGATTTGAGTATTATAGAGTTTTAAGCATAAAGGGTTTTTCTAATGTCAGACTTTACTGGGATGTAGAAGGAAGTAAGGAGGGAGCCTGGAGAGTTGGGATGACCTATCCAAGTATAGAAAGAAATGGAGAATGTTCCCACATTGGTGCAAATAATAAATCATGGGGTCTACGCAGCTTAAAGAATCTGTATTCAGTAAAATATGATGGGAATGAATTTCCATTATCCCAAACTTCCAGCTATAAAGTGAGGATATATCTGGATTATACGTCTGGCCTACTGTCCTTTTATGAGCTGGGTAACCCAATGAGGCATTTATATACCTACAATACCACCTTCACAAAGCCTCTATACCCAGTGATCGCTGTATCAAATAAAGCTTGGGTGAAAGTCTTAAATTAGACTTTTTTTTTTTTTTTTTTTTAAACCTGAAAGAATATATATTGTAAGACCATCCTGTTTCCGCCAATAATAAACCAGGGCAGTTATGTTAATAGTGAAGTAATATTAGTGTGGAAAACATAGGTTATTGTACAGCAATTTAATGGTAATGTGGATGCTACAGGGGTATATGCTCAGTAAATGAGCTTAGATATAGATATAAAAATTGGGTAACTTGTTTTATTACCTGTGGAATCTGTGGCTTAAAGGGGTAGTGTGGCGCTAAGCAATTATTCACAAAATAACACGCATTACAAAGTTATACAACTTTGTAATGTGTGTTATGTATGTGAATGCCCCCCCCCCACGCCAGACCCGGAAGTGTAGTGCATTATACTCACCTGATTCGTGTCGCCCCCCCCCCCCCCCCCGACCCCCTCTGCCATCTTGTGTCAATGACGTCTTCGGGAAGCTGGCCAGACCGCTCCAGCAGTCTCTCATGCCGGCCCCCCTCAGCCGCGATTGGCTGAGCGCAGTTATGCTCAGCCACGGGGAACACGGTTGTATAACTTTGTAATGTGTTATTTTGTGAATAATTGCTTAGCACCGCACTACCCCTTTAAAAGAAACCTGTCGGTGTGAAAATTTTACCTAAGCTATTGGTATTATGTTATAGAGCAGAAGGAGCTGAGTGGATTGATATACTGAATCTTTTCTCATAAAGATATATAACTTGTAATGTATGGATTGAAATCTCTGTTCCCATGCTAAAGAGTCCAGTCCATTAAGTGACACCGCCCACTGGACTCCTAAACTCAGAATGATCAGAGATTTCAGATTTCAGATACAAGTTTATACTGAATCTTTTCCCATTAAGTTATATATATATAAAAAAAAAAATATATATATATATATATTTATAGAATTTATTTTATATATCTCAATTTGCTCGGCTCTTCCTGCTCTATAACCCGATCTTGATAGATTAAACTGCATTGTCTTTTTGACAGATTCCCTTTAAATGCTTTCTAACAATGCCTTATGAACTTATCTAATCATCGAACCTGTTAATTTACCATATGTATCTATACTCTATATACTGTGTATGTTGGGCAACTGTTCTTGTTTCCAGGTTTGATTGTATTTATACAGTCCATCACCAATTGACTGAACTTTTTAATTAACATTTACTCTAGGACCAACGATTTGAGTCTAACAAATCCGAGTCCAACACTAGTTCTGTCCTATTGTAATGAATGTTTCATTATGATGACCCCCCCCCCTTTTTCTTTTCCTCTTCTGTAGTTAATGTTACTGCTACATGTGATGAACCAAGATTATTTCTTCAAATAAAACCTTTTTAAAATAACATTGTAAATACTTTTCTTAAATCGGTCTGTATTATAGCCTAGCTGTGTTCACAATTCACAAGAGTCATGGACAGGGGCTGGCTGGCAGATTTTAGCCTGGGGGGCAAGCACACGGCACTGGCCCTTGACTGGCAGGCTAGCGGCCCATCCACCACCCTGGCCCTTACCTGGTATGACCCTCCCCAAATAAGTGCGGGAAAGGAAGATTACACATGCGCCACAGAATTATAGTATTGTGGCCAGTGTTCCCAGCCACTAAAAAAGCCCTTGTGATATACATCTATTGGATTAAAGGGAACCTAGCTCAGGTGCACAGCATAGTACCTTAGGATGCCTAAACAGAGAGATTTATCTGACCGATGTTTGAAGCCAAAGCCAGGAACAGACTATAAACAGAGAACAGGTAATAAAGGAAAAACTGAGATTTCTCCTCTTTTCAACTCCATTCCTGGCTTTGGCTTCAAAAATCTGTCAGCTAAATCTGTCTGTGTGAATGCACCCTTAAGGTACCATGCTGTGTACCCGGTGACCCTGTTATCAGTGCTGTAATGCCCTTTTGGTTCTCTTATCATATTAAAACCATCAGCCCTGAATCTCTGCAGCACCAGCTGTTATCAGAGGATGTACTACAACTCCCAGCATATCCTGAGGGCTGCAGACTGTAAGTAAATGCTGGGAGTTGTAGTGTTTGCAGCTGTTGTACTTGGAGGATTCCTGGTGTATTGTATACTGGAGGCTTTGTGAGAGATCAGTATACAGAGTTCTGTGGGGGATCAGTGTGTGGATGTGACCCCAGAACAGAACTAATCTATTCTATCTATCTATCTATCTATCTATCTATCTATCTATCTATCTATCTATCTATCTCTATCCTAATCTATCTATCTATCTATCTCTATCCTAATCTATCTATCTATCTATCTCTATCCTAATCTATCTATCTATCTATCTCTATCCTAATCTATCTATCTATCTATCTCTATCCTAATCTATCTATCTATCTATCTCTATCCTAATCTATCTATCTATCTATCTCTATCCTAATCTATCTATCTATCTATCTCTATCCTAATCTATCTATCTATCTATCTATCTCTATCCTAATCTATCTCTATCCTAATCTATCTATCTATCTATCTATCTCTATCCTAATCTATCTATCTATCTATCTCTATCCTAATCTATCTATCTATCTATCTCTATCCTAATCTATCTATCTATCTATCTCTATCCTAATCTATCTATCTATCTATCTCTATCCTAATCTATCTATCTATCTATCTCTATCCTAATCTATCTATCTATCTATCTCTATCCTAATCTATCTATCTATCTATCTCTATCCTAATCTATCTATCTATCTATCTCTATCCTAATCTATCTATCTATCTATCTCTATCCTAATCTATCTATCTATCTATCTCTATCCTAATCTATCTATCTATCTATCTCTATCCTAATCTATCTATCTATCTATCTCTATCCTAATCTATCTATCTATCTATCTCTATCCTAATCTATCTATCTATCTATCTATCTCTATCCTAATCTAATCTATCCCTCCAGTTGTTACAACACTACAAATCCCATCATGACTGGACAGATAAACCATGACGGGAATTGTAGTTTTGCAACATCTGGAGGGACATAGTTTGACACCCCTGATAAGTTATAAGACCTTATAAGTTATTATAGTGCAGTTACATTCAGTGACTCACAGTAGGCGTCTTCTCTGCATGAAGAGACGTCCACGTTTCCTTTTCTTCTCCATCCGGCTCCGGCCATCATGAATGCTTCTCTGGCCATGACTCCTCTCCACGGGATCTGTCAGACAGACATTTTAGGCTTCATGCTCCAGCAACATCCTCATCAATACATCCCTCCATATAGAATAGCCCCCCGCTGCACATCTCTCCATATAGAATAGCCCCCCCCCCCCCCCCCCCCCCCGCTGCACATCTCTCCATAAAGAAAAGCCCACCTGTGCATCCCCCATATAGGATAGCCCCCCCCCTGTGCATCTCCCCATATAGAATAGCCCCCCTGTGCATCCCCCCCATATAGAATAGCCCCCTTGTGCAACCCCCTTCGTAGAATAGCCCCCTGTGCATCCCCCTTCATAGAATAGCCCCCTGTGCATCCCCCTTCATAGAATAGCCCCCCTGTGCATCCCCCTTCATAGAATAGTCCCCCTGCGCATCCTCCCATATAGAATAGCCACCTTGTGCACCCCCCCCTCATAGAATAGCCCCCCTGCGCATCCTCCCATATAGAATAGCCACCTTGTGCACCCCCCCTCATAGAATAGCCCCCTTGTGCACCCCCCCTCATAGAATAGCCCCCCTGCGCATCCTCCCATATAGAATAGCCACCTTGTGCATCCCCCCTCATAGAATAGCCCCCTTGTGCACCCCCCCCCCTCATAGAATAGCCCCCCCCGGTGTGGCCACATGTTAATGGGTTTAAATAAAAAGAAAAACAACTCACCTCTCCTCGGGCCGGATCTTCAGTGTGCAGCAGCTTCTCCCTGCTGCTGCAGCGCGGCGGCTCCTCTCCTCTCCCTTTCCTATCAGGTCCTCAGCGGCGCGTCAGGGAAGTGACGTCACCGCTGGGGACCTGATGTAGGTGCCTGCAGACGTGCCTGCGTACAGCACGTCTGAGGCTCCTGGGGGGATCAGGCGGCCTGGAAGAGACTGAGGGAATAGCGCGGCGGCCGGCCGCGCTATTCTTTCAGTCTCAACTACTGCAGAGAGTCGGCCGCGGGTCGCGGCCCACTCATTGGTGGGGAAGACAGACCCGGGGGGCACATGCCCTCCTGCCCCCCGGCCCAGCCCGCCCCTGGTCATGGACATAGATTACAATAGATAGACTCTGTCCTCTTAAGATGAATGAGAGACATCACTGAGCGAACTGTGACCTTTGAAGAGGTAATTCCACAGGAAGCTATTGTCTCTTTATCTACTGGTGTCACACATTGTTGCAGTGCTGTACAGATCACTTTACAGCAGCTTCCTCTTATCAGCACAAACAGAAAAGGAAGACTCTGCTTAGTTTTAGCCCCAGTTTTGAGAATAAAAACACTTAAATGCTTAACATAAGTCTATGGAGTAAGTAAAAAGGTACATATGCTGCAGAAAGAGATATAGTGCTGCTACTCATGTACACACACCTTGTCCTGAAGAGTAATTTTTAATGACTGGTACGCTGTAAGTCAGCCAATAAGGTTGGTCAGCCATTGCTGGAATCTTATTCAGTTGACATGCTTGGTGTGTGGGTTATTTTTTATTTCGTTTCATAATCCCCAGTGATCTGCCAGTGTGTGGCCTTTAAAGAGTTAAAATATGAAGTAGGAGAGCACTTGCCAACATATGGAAAACTGACCTGATGCAGGGCTTGATTGTCCAAAACAGCTGTCACTCTGCTTGAAGCATGTGCCTGGCATCTTAGGCTGTTGTCCTATGAATTTTACTGTCTGATGGAGTAAAGATTGCAAGTTTGCCATATGTTGGTGAGTGCTCTCCTACTACTACTTCATATTTTACTGGATGGACTTTTGTGAATTGGAGATTGTACCACTAGGAAAAATATACCGGACTTTGTTCATGCTGCAGTGCTAGCTATATATACTAGGAAGTGCCGATCACTATATCTTGCAGATTAGCTTAAAGAGGATGTACTATCAAGTACATCCTCTTGAATTTGACCCACCGATAGAACGGCGCCGTACATGGGAACCGGGCCGCGGTTCGAAAAAACGGACCGTGGCAACGGCTTCCCCATGACGGCGCTGTTCTAAAGGTGGGCAAAATTCAACAGTATGCACCCAGTGGCGTAGCTACCATGGGGGCAGGGCAGGCAGTTGCTATGGGGCTCGGGCTTCAAAAGGGGCCCGGCCCCGTCTGGCCTGTCTACCCTGTCTCCATGGTGCTACAGCACTGACAGCAAAACACAGACAGAGCTGAAGGGAGCTGTCTGCAACCCGCTCTCAAGCACCTCCGCCTGACACAGACTCAGGGCGTCCTGCATCAGTGTCCCCCTCTCCACAAGTGATAACAGTCCCTGGCCGGTAGGTTCCAATAAGCTATGTCCTTATCGTGGCAAGCCCCACCCCCAGCGCCCACCGCAGGTGGGATATTAGCTCAACGGAACAGCCGGACTTCATCAAGATCCTTGGAGTCTGGTTCGGAAAGGAAGGCGCGGCCCTCAAGTCCTGGGAAGAGCGATTGGCTAAGGTCAATACGAAGATCGGGCTGTGGAGCCTCAGACACCTCACCATTGAGGGCAAAGCATTGGTCCTGAGGAACGAAGTTCTGCCTGTGCTCCAGTACACCGCACAGGCCTGGCCCCCCCATGTCACCGTCTGCAGGGCCATCACCAGGACCGTGTTTCGTTTCATCTGGGGCTCCAAAATGGACAGAGTGAAGCGCTCCGTGATGTACAAGGAACCCCGCAAGGGCGGAAAAGGTGTTCCGGATATCCCTACCTTGCTGCGGGCAGCCTTCGTATGTGACTGTGTGCGGAGGACTCTGCAACAGAAGAATGGCTCTGCGGGCAGGTCCATGTCTCGCCTGTTCCTCCTCCCCCTCTGAAGGGGTCTGAGCTGGGACAAGTGGGACAGCTCCATCCCTTACAACTGGCACACTCCCTGGTTCTACGGGGGCGTCGTCAAGTTTGTGAGGGAACACCAACTGGAGGGACTCAAGCCCGACTTGTGGAAGCCAAAAACTGTCCACAAGCTCATCAGAGCACAGGACTCTATGAAGCTCGTTCCAGGGCTCACTGCGGCCACCGCAGAGACTGTATGGACTAATGTGGCTTCGGCGAAGTTGACCAACGGGCACAAGGACTTGTCTTGGATGGCCATTCAGGGGGGAATGCCTTTGAGGTCATTCATGCATGCCCGTAACCTGTGCAAAACGCGGTACTGCCCCCGGTGCCCCTTCGTGGAGGAAACATCTTTGCACCTCTTTTGGCAGTGTCCGTTTGCTCAGGGCCTGTTGGACGCCCTTGAACTTGAACTCAGTGACTGTGTGCCCAGGAACAGGCTAACGCACTGCGCGGTGCTGTACGGCCTGTTCCCTGGGAATTTCGGCGATGAGGCAACCCGGGAGGCCTGGCGCCTTATGAACTGTTTTAAGGACGCTACATGGCTTGCCAGGAACCGCCTCATTCTGAAGAAGGAGAGGATGTCCTTTCTGGACTGCCGCAGGCTGGTCCACAGCCTGCTCAGAGACTATTCCATCATGGACAGATCGGACCAGGAAGAAGAGGATTGATACCCCTCTCCTTCCCCCTCTCCCCTTGTGTTGTGTTGTCTTTCAATAAAGCTTCGGGCCTGTGATTTCCCCTCCCTACCCCCCTCTTTCCCACCCCCCTTACCCCATCACTTGTCTGTATTGCTTTATTGTTTGTTGTTTTAGGATTGTTAAGGTATGCGGGAATGCTAGTGTAGCGGGTGGTATGATGTATAGCGTAGGGAGCCTGTGCTGTATGTTGTACCATGGTGCTGAGTATGTTTTGTCTTATTTATTGAACTGTGCTGCGTCACAGTTTATGTATGCCTGACGACGACTGATTGTAATAAAGATATTTTCAATCAAAAATTAGCTCAACGGAACAGGATCTGAGGAGAAGAGACAGCCTGAAGGATGTTAACGATCACTTCTAGCTTCCTGTATAATGGGAGTCACTCAGCTTCCCAGCATCCTGTATAATTGAGTCACTCAGGCTCAGCTTCCTTGGCATCCTGTATAATGGGGTCACCCAGCTTCCCTGGCATCCTGTATAATGGGGTCACCCAGCTTCCCTGGCATCCTGTATAATGCGGTCACCCAGCTTTCCTGGCATCCTGTATAATGGGGTCACCCAGCTTCCCTGGCATCTTGTATAATGGGGTCTCTCAGCTTCCCTCAGAGTCTTAAAGCAGCCCACACCCCGCAGGTGTCTCAGAGCCGCCCCAACCAGCAGAGACTCCGAGCGGCCTGCTGCCCCTCACCCCCCACCCCAGAGCACAGCGTCTCAGAGCTGCCGAAGGGGGGACAGCACCATATTGCCAAGACAGGTGGGTATGTTGGGGGGGGGGGGCCCATACACTTTTTGCTATGGGGCCCCATGAATCCTAGTTATGCCTCTGGATGTACCTGATGGTACATCCTCTTTTAAAGGTATCCTGCATTTAAAAAAAAGTGTTGTTGTTGTTTTTTTTTTTCTCAGGATTGGTTCCCTTTAATTGCAAATGACACCTGAACTGGAGACGAGAGTGGTGCTGTCTCTGGAAGAAAGCGGCCATGTTTTTCTAACGTTGGATAACCCCTTAAAGGGAACCAGTCAGCATGATTGTGCTGATCTGGTTCCCAGCAGCACAGTATGAAGCTATTGTGCAGCTCACGAAGCATACCAGCCGAGGCTGTAGTAGTAGCTTTTTGAAAGGGGAAAAAGACGTTTTATTACACCGCAAGGCTAGGAGAGGGGCTGCAACTAGTCATGGCTCTGCCTGTCAGCACGCAGTGTGGGGATGATTGACGGGCAGAGAGGCCACTAACAGGCTCCCTTTAAACAGCTTAGAAAAACTACTGTATTGCTGGAACAGTGTCCCTCCTTTTGATTACTGTGTCTGAGGGAAAGTCACTTGCAGGATGCAAGCTCTATGTGGCCCGGATCATAAATGAGTATACGGATAACTGTAACCGTAATGATATTGCAAATCATACAATGCAGTTTAAAGGGGTAGTTTAAAATAACACACATTACAAAGTTATACAACTTTGTAATGTATGTGAATGGCCCAGTTCCCCGTGTTCCCCCACCCCCTCCCGTGGACATGGAAGTGTGGTGCACTATACATACCTGATTCGTGTCAACCCCCGTCTGTAATCTTCTGACAATGATGTGATCTTTGGGAGGCCGGCCGACCCTCACGCCGGCCCCCCTCTGTTATGCTCAGCCAATCGCAGCTGAGCAGCTGATGACGCAGCACGACAAAACACATGGCATACGTACATGGTCTACTGAAGCGCAAAATAAGCCACCCAGCTGGCACATGCAGTACTATGTCCGAAACTATTTTGAGAAATAAAGTAGTCGTTTTAGAAGTATCAGATCGGTGAGTGCAGCTTTCCCGTTTCCTTGATCTGAATAATGGGAATAGTATTTTTGCAACAGCGGGAGGACAAATGTATGACACATGTCCTCTAGGACAGGGTTTCTCAACCTGCGGTACGCGTACCACAGGTGGTACGCGCCGCAGGTTGAGGGGGTATGCCGGAGGGGGGAAAAAAAAACTTTGGTGCTGGGACATTGCTGAAGAATAGCAGTGTCCCGGCACCCAGTCACCGCTGCAGCTCTCTCCATCTTTCCCCCAGCAGCATCTCCAAGCTCTGTCCCCCACAGAAAGCTGCAGGAGAAAAGATGGAGAGAGTCAGGGTGATCAGTGGAAACAGCGCACCAGCAGCGTCTGCTGCACGCTGTCCCCCTGCGGCTGCCGAACCCGGGAGCGGCGGGAGGCTGAGAGGAGGTGAGGGGGTGGATTTAGCATCGGGGGTACAATCTGGGCAGGAGAATCCTATTCTGACCTGAGGGGTCCGGGCAGCAGCCAGAGAACCGGGCCGGCGATGAATTGTGATGCGCGGAGCTATCCCGCCCTGGGCTCTTACAAGAGTGGAATGTGGACCGGAAGATGGGGCAGCCCCGGTGTCCAGGTAGAAGCCCTCACCACCTTAACTGTGCCCCCCTCACCTCCTGTCACCCCCCCCCCCCACCTCCTCTGTCACCCCCTCACCACCTCAACTGTGCCCCATCACCTCCTCTGTCCCCCTCCCCCCATCACCTCCTCTCTCTTCCTCTCTGCTTGATCTCTTCGTGGCTCAGAGGCTGGAGAATAGAGGAAGACCTGCTCCATGCCCAGATTACGTGAGTGTGAATATTTTTTTTTTGTATGTTAGGGCAGGAGGGGGAGGGAGTAGAGTGGTGGGCATTACTATGGGGGCAGAACAGGGGCCATTATCACTATATGGGGGGGTCATAGAAGGGGATATTATTTTAAAATGAGGGATCCTAAATACGGTGACAACCCACACACCTACTCACTTTACAGCGCATGACACCAAAGAGCAGAATTATTACTGTATGGGAGCCTATAGGTAGGAAAAAAGGGAGGGAAGTTAATGGAAAACTGTGGCACCTAAGATGTTCGACGGGTTCTCTGGCAAGAGATAAATTGTAGCTGCAAGAAATCATCATGGTGGTCTGGGCCAGATGGAGAAGAAAAGGAAAATTTATATCTGGCTACATGGGGAGGTATCTGGCTATAGAAGGAGGTATCTTAACTACATGGGGAGATGTCTGGCTGCAAGGGGGTAGGTATCTGGCTATATAGGGGGAGGTATCTTGACTACATCAGGGAGATCTGGCTACATAGGAGGCCTCTTGCCTACATGGGGACATATCCAGCTCTGTGGGATAAATCCCTCCTTCTCTGGCACTCAGTTTACTGATGGCCTGCTCAGCAAATCTGTGCACTGTCCCACCGTAACCACTGATTGGATGAGCGGGCTGTCAGTGTGCCTGGAGCCAGAGAAGCAGGTGGAAGTACAGGCAGGTAAGTATGATCTGTTAAGGGCCGGCAGCTAATTAGGCAGTGGGTACATGCTCGCAGCAGAATGAAAATCCTCTGAGAATGCAGCGCCATAGGCCATAACAGTGCAGAGTATCGCAGTGTATTTTGCTGTGAAACGTACTCGTAAATCTACCCTGAGGCAATGTTATTAATGGATGGCATCCTTGGGGGTACTCGGCTAGAGCATCTCGTCGCAAGGGGGTACTTGGCTTGAAAAGGTTGAGAAACACTGCTCTAGGACCTGTTAAAACATTTTTCTTAAATGTCAAGGACAAGTTAATGCCTCTTATAATTTTTACCCAGAAGGAAAGTAATAAATGTTACCAAAAAGAAAGCAGCAGCATACATGCCTTAACAAATTTTTACCTCTATTCGTCTAATCTTTAGGTTACATTTAGCCATTCTGGAGGAATACAAGGAGTTAACAGGGAGTAATGACACGACAAACCACCTAGAGACGTGTAGTTAAATTACAACACACCCTGCAGAAGTTTTCAGTCTGTGTCCATCCTGTTACCGTACAACAATGGCTTCTGCTGACCTGAAAGACGAGCTGACCTGTTCAATCTGCCTGAACCTCTACACCGATCCGGTAACACTTCATTGTGGACACAACTTCTGCCGGGAGTGCATTGAGAATGTCCTGGATACTCAGAAAGGATCTGCCGCTTATACCTGCCCTCAGTGCAGAGCAGAATTCCCGGAGCGTCCTGTGCTGCAGAGGAACACCACATTAGGTAACATAGCAGGACACGTCCTTTCTCAGGAGGAACAGGAAGAAATATTCTGCACATACTGTGTTCACACACCTGTGGTTGCTTCTAAAACCTGCCTGTGGTGTGAAGCTTCTTTGTGTGACCTTCACCTGACTGTACACAGCAAGTCCCTTCAACATGTCCTAATCCAACCAACAAAGTCCTTCAGGAACAGTAAATGCTCTCGCCACAAGACTGTCCTCATGTATTACTGCACCGAGGATGCGGAGTGTCTATGCGTCTCCTGCTGCCTGGGTGACAAGCACAGAGGACACCAAGTAGAATTATTGAATGAAGCCTCAAACCAGAAAAAAACTAAATTAAGGACTCTTCAAGATCGTATTATTAAAGAAAAGGATGACACGGAAAAGAGAATCCATGATCTCCAAGACCATCTGAGGCAGATCCCAGAAAAAGCAGCTGGTATTGTAAAGAGAGTCGCTGTCAAGTTCAAAGAGATCCGGATGAAAGTGGATAACTTGGAGAATCATGTTCTGAATGAGATCTCCAAACAACAAGAGCAGGTGTCACTGTCTGTCTCTGATCTGATCCAACAGCTGGAATCAAAGAAGGACAATCTGTCCAGAGAAATATCTTCTATAGAAGACCTATGTCAGATGTCGGATCCCTTTCTTTACATACAAGCGGACAGACGGGACTTTACTGATGTGATCGAGGATGGTGACCAGAACCTGAAAGAGACGGTAGCTGCTGATCTGGCTGAAGATCTGATCATAAACACCCTGATCTCTGGTATGATGGACATAATGTCCGGCCTACAGAAGGGTTACTATGTGCAGGAGGCTTCTGGCATATTACTGGATGTGGACACCGCTTGTAATGATGTACATATCTCAGATGACCTGAAAACCGCTTCCTACTCAAAAACCTATCTGGGTCGTCTAGAAAACCCCGAGAGATTTGAATATGGAAGAGTTTTAGGCTCTAAGGGATTTTCTGGCATTAGACTTTACTGGGATGTAGAAGGAAGTACAGAGGGAGAATGGAGAGTTGGAATGACTTATCAAAGTATAGAAAGAAAAGGAGAATACTCTCGAATAGGAAATAATAACAAGTCATGGGGTCTGCGCGGCCGTCAGAATGAGTATTCAATGAGACATGATGGGAACGAAATCAAATTATCGTTCAAACCTTCCAGCTATAAAGTGAGGATATATCTGGATTATACTGCTGGCCTGCTGTCTTTTTATGAGCTGGGTAACTCAATGAAGCACTTATATACCCTCAGTACCACCTTCACAGAGGCTCTGTACCCAGTGATACATGTATGTGATAAAGCTTGGATGAGGGTCTTGAATTAGGATGGTTTCAACATATGGTAAATCTGATCCTCCAATTACAGTATAATTCACACATACAGAATCCTGCTCTATGGAATACCATGTTAATCTGCACTATTCCATACAGCAAAGAAATGCGAGATCCACCAGAAAGCACTTGAACAGTGTTTAAAATGACCTTTTTTTTTGTCTATTAGTATGATTACCGTGTGCTCGAGGAGATGTATATAGGCTAGATAATTGTTAGTTCCACTTTCACTTTTGTTCATAATTAGATATGTAAAACATTGTAGAGTACAGAGCTCTATTACACACATAGATTTATCTGACAGATTTTTGAAGCCAAAGCCAGAAATGGAATTGAGAAGGGATCTGTTTTTCTTTTGACTGGTTGTCTATTTAGTCTGTTCCTGGCTTTGGCTTCAAAAATCTGACTGATAAATTTGTGTGTGTGTGTGTGTGTGTGTGTGTGTGTAATAGGGTCTAAACTCTGGATCAGTATGGGATAAGTAAAGTATGTACACCGTGATCCTGAGTTACATCCTGTATTATACTCCAGAGCTGCACTCACTAATCTTCTGGTGGAATCATTGTGTACATACATTACATTACTGATCCTGAGTTACACCCTGTATTATACTCCAGAGCTGCACTCACTATTCTGCTAGTGAGGTCACAGTGTACATACATTACTGATCCTGAGGTACATCCTGTATTATACTCCAGAGCTGTACTCACTATTCTGCTGGTGAGGTCACTGTGTACATACATTACATTACTGATCCTGAGTTACATCCTGTATTATACTCCAGAGCTGCACTCACTATTCTGCTGGTGAGGTCACTGTGTACGTACATTACTGATCTGGAGTTACATCTTGTATTGAAATAAAAATCTACATAATGTTATGTGAAACCCCTGGAAGGTATTTGCCTCATCGCCAGATGCCCGTTCCTTTGGGATATCCCCATCCAGACCTGAAACCTTTAATGTATGATTCTTCCCCCCCCCCCCCCTCATGCTCATGGTATTCTTTTCATGATTTTGGCCATTTTGTGCTATATCTATTTACATTTTGTACTCCTTCTTGAAATTAATAAAAAGATTTTAATATGTAAAGGGGTATGCCCATCTGGGACACTGATGGCATAGCTGTAGGATGTAACTTAAGTGGTACCTGCCACTAGGGGGCACTTATGGCATGTCCTGTCGCTATGCCATGGGTATCCCAGATGGATATATCCTTTTATGTTACACATTGTATTAGTAATCTATACAGTAATCCAGATAATTTAGGTTCATTTACTGTTTCTCCCTGCACTGTGGGTGTTTACTTTTTCTGCATAATAAAACATATGGTTAAAAATCTACATAATGTTTAATTAGACAGATTTGTGTTGTGATTCTTCTATCTTTATGCAGACAGTTTGATTGCTGCAGTTGGCATACAGGTGGTTGGTTGGTTGATGTGATTTCTGTAGAGTCAGGACCTGGTAGTGTACTCTATTTCTTCTATAAATCAGTGGTGTATAGAGCAACAATTTGCATATACTTGTGCACCCAAGCATTTTAATAAACTTCTTCTATAAATGTGCTCTTTCATCTACTAATGGCTTTTCATAGGACAATTGAGTCCTAATCCTGTAATCCTTCTGTTATTTGTGTGATATTGGACCATTTTTATGTACATCATTTATTTTTTTAAGAAGAATAACTGTAATACAAAAAATATGTTTATTCTGATGGGGTAAAGCTTCCTGGGCCAGAGTTGTATCGGGTTGGGTACTTAAGGCTCCTACCTTTTACAGAATCATTTAAGGTGAATGTAAGTGGGTTTTTTTTTTTATTATTATTAGAGGGGTGCTTCAGCAAAAGTTTGATTTGTAACTTCTGTCTACAAATCTCCAATTTTTTTTTACTTATCTGGTGCTGTATGTCCTGTAGGAAGTGGTATATTCTCCCCAGTCTGACACTGCTCTCTGCTGCCATGTCAGGAACTACCAAGAGCTAGAGAGGGGATTTGCTTCTGCTCTGGACAGTTCCTGACATGGACAGAGGTGGCAGCAGAGAGCACCGTGTCAGACTGGAGAGAACACACCACTTCCTGCAGGACATACAGCAGATAAGTACTGGGAGATTTTTAAATAGACAAATTACAAATGTATATAACATTCTAAAACCAGTTGACTTGAATTTATTTTCCCGTAATAGCCCTTTAAAGCAAATCTATACCCACTGACCCCCCCCCCTTCCTCCCCAAAACTACTGGTACCATTCCTTAGATGAAGTGAAGTTCTTCCCAGATGTCTTTTTTTCCAATATGCTTCTGGTGGCATTTTTAGGGTGAAAAATCTTTTTTCCTCAGTAGGGGTGTTAATGAGACGGTCTCCAATGCTCGTTTCTTCAACTAGGCATATGCTGCAGCGATTCTAGTTGTCGCAAGAGCAGTAACACAGCTGGGCTTTACGTTCCACACTAGCGTATTATTGCGCCTGTGCCATCTAGGATCGATACGGTGCTTGCTTAATTAAAGAAACAGGCATTGTAGACCAGAGATCCGGCCCAGGGGTGGTACTAGAATTCAAAAGGGGTGGAGATTAATACCACAGAGCCGGCTCTTGGGCCCGTCTCATTGACACCACTACATGATGATTTTTCACGCAAAAGATACCACATGCAGCACTTTGAAAAGGAGTGTGTGGGTGGGATCCACTGGTAAGGCTTACAGTAGTCCTTCATGACAATCACTGCCGACATCTTACCTCAGTGTGTCAGGCTTTCCAGGGGTCTTGAAGGTGCTGTGATGCTGCGGGTACTGCAGATATTGGTTTGCTCCTGGGTGAGGTCCTGGGGATTTTAAGATTGGGTTCTGCTGCTTCTAGGCTCTGACAGTCTCAACAGGCCCTTTTTTTTGTCCAGAAGTGGTAATAGCAGTGGCCTCTACTTAGGCTGCATTTACCCACACCTGTATCTGACAGGAAAGCCAGGAATGGATCAGAAAAGAGGAGAAGTCTCAGTCTTTCGTTCTATGACCTGATCTCTGTTTATAGTTTGTTCTTGGCTTTATTTTTTTTTTTTTACATTAAATGTTTTTTTTTGAAGAAAGGTTATAAAAGATGAGTGGCAGCTACGCAGTGCCAAAATATAACAGGAAATATAAAATTGTACAATACAATGACCAAGCCTGAAGCATTATAGTATAATGACAATGACATTTAGTAGAAATACCATGAATATGAATCCCATTGCTTATAAAAAATAAGCTTGCCTGATAGTAAAAAGTGATATTAACATCTTCATCTTCCTCCTCTTCTCCCCCTTGCATGTAACAGTGCAGGGCCCCACTACCATCTTGTGAGCATTTTGTACTTTTTTTTTTTTTTTCTTTTTTTTTCCTTTAGTGACAAGCTACAGGAAGTTTGTGCATAAACAAAAAGCATTTGTTAGTCATCTTTGTCAAAGTGAGTCTCAATCTCCCGTTCCCAAGCCAATACAAGACAAATAGGTTCTAAGGGCACATGAGAGGTGAGTATGCTGTACATGCAAGAGAGGTGGTCATGTGGAGGGACGTCAAGAGTAATCAGTGTTTCCAATGTTGTGAGACTCCTATAGAGAGTCTGTGGTCAAGAAAAGGTAGAAATATATCAGCGCAATTGGAAATATTCCATCCGTAATGGGCGTCTCTCTCTGGTGAAGGTCCCCAAGCTCTGTAAATGATGGTAGTGAGGACAAATACGTTGAAATTTTGGCAAGTCTAACCGCGAAGTAGGGCTGGGCGATATTGCCAAAAAATAAAATCTCGATTTTTTTAAAAATTTTGGACGATTCTCGATTTAAATCTCGATTTTTTTCATTTTGCTAAATAAACAGGACATTTTTCTCCCTGCAGCATCAGATACTATTTTATTGACGTTTGAGACAACGGTATTGCTTCCCAGTGTACCAGTGCTCCCCCTGTGCCCCCATATAAGTAGTTTTCCCAAATATGTGCCCCATATAGTATAGGAGATCTTCTTTGTGCCTCCATCTAGGTAGGGAGTAGTAATGGGGGTATAGTGGATAAGGGGTGTAGTAGTACAGGTAAAGATGATGGGTGTAGTTGTAGTACAGGTATAGATGATGGGTGTAGCTGTAGTACAGGTATAGATGGGAGTGTAGTAGTACAGGACTAGATGAGGGGGGCTGGGGGGGACTGGGGGTGACAGAGGGGCTATGGGGCAGACTGCGGGTGACAGAGGGGCTATGGGGCAGACTGGGTGTGACAGAGGTGCTATGGGGCAGACTGGGGGTGACAGAGGTGCTATGGGGCAGTCTGGGGGTGACAGAGGTGCTATGGGGCAGTCTGGGGGTGACAGAGGGGCTATGGGGCAGACTGGGTGTGACAGAGGTGCTATGGGGCAGCCTGGGGGTGACAGAGGTGCTATGGGGCAGCCTGGGGGTGACAGAGGTGCTATGGGGCAGACTGGGGGTGACAGAGGGGCTATGGGGCAGCCTGGGGGTGACAGAGGGGCTATGGGGCAGACTGGGGGTGACAGAGGGGCTATGGGGCAGACTGGGTGTGACAGAGGTGCTATGGGACAGCCTGGGGGTGACAGAGGTGCTATGGGACAGCCTGGGGGTGACAGAGGTGCTATGGGGCAGACTGGGGGTGACAGAGGGGCTATGGGGCAGTCTGGGGGTGACAGAGGGGCTATGGGGCAGACTGGGGGTGACAGAGGGGCTATGGGGCAGTCTGGGGGTGACAGAGGGGCTATGGGGCAGACTGGGAGTGACAGAGGGGCTATTGGGCAGACTGGGGGTGACAGAGGGGCTATGGGGCAGACTGGGGGTGACAGAGGGGCTATGGGGCAGACTGGGGGTGACAGAGGGGCTATGGGGCAGACTGGGGGTGACAGAGGGGCTATGGGGCAGACTGGGGGTGACAGAGGGGCTATGGGGCAGACTGGGGGTGACAGAGGGGCTATGGGGCAGACTGGGGGTGACAGAGGGGCTATGGGGCAGACTGGGGGTGACAGAGGGGGTATGCGGGACTAAGGCAGGTGCGGTAAAGTGTGGGGCCGGAGAGAGTTGCAGGACGGCGCGGTGAGGTGCAGGGCCGGCAGTCAGGAGAGATGTGGTACTGGCGGCTCCAGCCTCTCCACAGAGCCGCGGCTGACCTCTCCCGCCCCTTACACGTTAGTGCCGCGCTGAGCTGCGTCCCGCTCTCTTCCTGTCACACGTGCGGCTGACCGGTCTGTGGAGGAGGCGGCAGGGATCGCAGCAGAAGGAGATCGCGCCGCTGCCCGCTGTACAGCTCCAGGACCCACAGCGGCGCGATCTCCTTCTGCTGCGATCCCTGCCGCCTCCTCCACAGACCGGTCAGCCGCACGTGTGACAGGAAGAGAGCGGGACGCAGCTCAGCGCGGCACTAACGTGTAAGGGGCGGGGGAACAGGTCAGCGGCGGCTCTGTGGAGAGGCTGGAGCCGCCGGTACCACAGAGCGACAGAAAATGTTGGGTGAGTAGAGAAGTCACGATGAGTGATATGCACCCTTTCCAATGCAAGGGAGAGCATATAGGGACCATGGAACACTACTATTTCTGGACCCCTGCCAATCGACGACTCGGACAGGACTGCTGCTCTGTAATAGGTTTTACTATCAGGCAAGCCTGCACCGCCTTCTACTTTTGGAAGACCTAGTATTTTAAATCTCACTCGTGGGCGTGCAGAACCCCAGAATTTGTTTGCCTTGTAAAAGGAGAAGTCTGGATTTTTTTTTTTTTTATTAAAGTATTGTATTGCCCCCCAGAAGTTATACAAATCACCAATATATGCTTATTACGGGAAATGCTTATAAAGTTCTTTTTTCCCTGCACTTACTACTGCATCAAGGCTTCACTTCCTGGATAACATGGTGATGTCACTTCCGGGATAAAATGGTGATGTCACGACCCAACTCCCAGAGCTGTGCAGGCTGTGGCTGCTGGAGAGGATGATGGCAGAGGGACACAGGGCACTGGAGGGACACTGAGCATCCCCCTGCCATCATCCTCTCCAGCAGCCACAGCCTGCACAGCTCTGGGAGTGGGGTCGTGACATCACCATTTTATCCCGGAAGTGACATCATTATGTTATCCAGGAAGTGAAGCCTTGATGAGAATTTCCAGTAATAAGTGTATATTAGTGATTTGTATGACTTTTGGGGGCAAGACAATACTTTAATAAAACTTTTCACCGGACTTCTCCTTTGACCCCTTGCTGCAGTATGACATTTGGGGAATATCATGTAATGCATGAAGTTCCTGCACAATGACGTTCCCCAAATGTCATCTTTTCCCTGCCTCCCCCGCTGTCCCTAACGGCAATCGGGCAGCAGGAGGAGGGGGGGCTTACCATAGCAACCAAGACGCTGCTTAATGCTGATCGTTTGAATGAGCTGTCAGTGTTCTGACAGCTCATTCACCATATAATACATTACAGCACACAGATGTGCTGTAATGTATTATATGTGTACCTGCAAAAGTTAACTTACATACATACATATACACATTTCCCATGCCCCTTTATAAATGATCTCCTATGAATAAAATACACATATTTGGTATCGCCGCGTCCATAATGACCCTGTCTATTAACCCGTTACATTAATTATAGCGCCGGATTAACACCAATAAAATCAAAAAGTCAAATGTACCCAAAAGGTGTACCACTAAAAACATCAGCTTATGTCGCAAAAAAAAGGCCCTTGCATAACTCCATTGGCGAAAAAATAAAAATATTACTGCTCTTACAATAGGGATGCACGATGCACCAAAATATCGATACTACTATCGATATTTCGGGCAAAAAAAACGGTTCGGTACCAGGATTTCCTGGTATCGAATTGTTTATGTTAACCGGCGCATGGAATATACCGCAGAAAACATTGCGGGCGGCAAGATGAAGTCTTGCTGTGTGTTCATTCAGTGACCGGCTTCCCCCCTGCTGCGGTTTGCTATTGTCTGCCGCCCCCGCTGCTAAAAATCACCTGATTCGCCGAACTTGTACTCCTACTACCGCCTCTCCTTCTCCATTAGATGCTCCACTTGCCTAGTCCTAGTTACTTCCGTGGTCACAACCTTCATCATTTTAGGCTGCTGCCTCAGCTTCTCCCTGTTCCGGAACGTGCATACAGGATCTGGAGAACCGAATACAGCACAACTTTCCGGCAGCTCTATTCATCCTCTCTGCACGCTCTGGAAGTTGTGCTGTATTCGGCTCTCCAGATCCTGTATACACGTTCTGATCTATGATCTCTTACATGTAAAGTTCAATAGGAAAACCCCTGTAACCATTTAGATGCCGATTTCCAAAACTAACAGTGGTGTCAGAATCCTGCCAGTGCGGACATCGGGGGGGATCGGCTCTGGCTATAGGGGGGATGTAACCTGCAGATTACCCACTCACACAGGAGCGGGCTGTGCTGCTTCATTGTATTAGAAGAAACTGCATTCCAGTGTAGACAGTGTCTGGGGAGAAATCACACTTCGTCACACTGACCGGGAAGCTGGGTGTCTGAAGAGAACGCTGCAACCGCCCGACAGCTGCTGCTGGACGCTCTGCCAGACTGGTCATCATGACATAAATCATTGGCCTGTATGTGTGTATGTCAGCTGTGGCAGCGTTCTCCGTAGCACAGGCCGTGCTTACCGGGCAGTGTGGTGACCTGTTAACTCTGCCCGCCTGTGTGCGTCCTCCCTCCTCCTCAGTCTCTGGTGCAGCGTCCAGGATCCCGTGCTGTAAGCCTGAGGATTATTTTCTCCTCTCTATCTATCTCTCTCTCTCTATCTATCTCTCTATCTCTCTCTCTCTCTCTATCTCTCTCTCTCTCTATCTCTCTATCTATCTATCTCTCTATCTATCTCTCTCTCTCTCTCTCTCTCTCTCTCTCTCTCTCTCTCTCTCTCTCTCTCTCTCTCTCTCTCTCTCTCTCTCTCTCTCTCTCTCTCTCTCTCTATCTCTCTCTCTATCTCTATCTCTAATCTCAATATTCTGTGGAAGTCTACCCCATGTACATTGTGCCAACCCTGGTGCTGTGCCACAGTATATACAGACACTGGGGGATTGGGGGTGGTGGTGATAGGAACATGGAAAATTTAGCTAAAACAAAATATCGCTAGTGTGGCTTACAAAAAAAGCTGTGTCAATTAGCATTACCGCAACTACATGTGTATGAATAACCGCGATATTGATTTCGGCCAATATCGCCCAGCCCTATGTACAAATATATATATATATATATATATATATATATATATATATATATATATATATATATAAAATTTGTTACACGTGCAGTACAGATCAATCCATTTAATAATATGGGTCCCTTCCCCTTTTCCCACCTTAGGATATCGCAGCAGAGTTTATGGTTCCCATTCTAGCAGTCAAATCCACAGCGATACTGATGTAACTGATGATCCAAATCAGTTAAATTACTCAGTATTGCAGTGGATTTTACTGTGAGACTCAGTATGAACTCTGCTGCAATACGCTATGTCTGAAGGCGCCCAAATGGTCCCTACCATTCACACATACTGGATCTGCTGCACATTTAATGCTGCAGATATTAATGTAATTAAACGAAGGAATCACATCATGTATGTGTGAATGGATCCTAAGGGAAACAGAAACCCCCTCACTGGCCAAGGCCTTAAAATGGAATCTAACCTGCTGATAACCCCCTAGTGGGCGTAGGGGGTATGTCCCCAGTTGTGCCCAGTAAGCAGATAGGAGCACTGTGGTGTGGCTACCACAACTCCAAGCACCGATCATTGATAATCACTAGAAGGGGCTGGTTGGCCAGGTGGTGCATCCCTGCTCCCCAAGTGGCAATCTGCCTCCGGCGGCCTGTCCCCCTGATTATCATCAATGGAGTGGGCCATCCCAGAACGGTGCTTGGAGGGACAGTAGGCACAACCCCAGTGCTTAGAGGGCACAATTAACAGCACAGGAACATAGAGACATCCTCATCCTCAGTCCCTTGTGCCCACTAGGGAGCTATCAGCAGGTTAGATTTGTCTAACCTGCTGATAGTTCCCCTTTAGAATATCATAAAGGATTAGAAAAGTAAAAAATATTTTGTGTAAAACTCCAGATCAACCATTGCCAATGCAAGACTGTGGTGGTCAAGCCAATAAAAATTTGGTGTTGAAAAATTTGCCAATTTTTCATTGTGTTTTTAAAAAAAAATACTTTTAAAAGTATCGAATTAGTATCGGGTATTGAAATTTGATAGTTGGTATCGGTATCGAAATTAAAATTCTGGTATCGTGACATCACTATCTTACAATAAGCAAGACACAGTTTTTATAGTATAAATGCCATAAACTATAACAAACTATATCCACTATATAAAATGGATATTGCTGTAATCTTACCGACCTGACGAATAAAGATAACATGTCATATGTAACGTATAAAAAACGGCGTACAAAAATTTTTGAAAAATAGCTGCTTAACCCCTTAAGGACAGAGCCTGAAATGGCCTTAATGACAGAGACAAATTTTATGAATAATGACCAGTGTCACTTTATTCATTAATAACTTCGGGATGCTTTTACCTATCCGGCTGATTCTGAGATTGTTTTCTCGTGACATATTGTACTTTACATTTCTGATAAATTGGAGTCGATACTCATAACAAATCTTTGTGAAAAAAACCCAAATAATGTGAAAAAATGCATTTTTCCAACTTTGAAACTTTTTTGCGTATACAGAAAGTGGTTATACCACATAAATTATATATTAAATAGCATTAGCAACATGTCTACTTTATGTTGGCGGCATTTATTAAACTATCTTTCATTTTTTTTAGACAATAGGAAGCTTAAAACATTAGCAGCAAATTTTCAGTAAAATTTCAAAATCAGATATTTTTAGGGACCTGTTCAGGTTTAAAGTGTATTTGAGGGGCCTGTATGTTAGAAAGCCCCACAAAGCACCCCATTTCAGAAACTGCACCCCCCACACTCTGCAAAAGCATATCCAGAAAGTGTTTTAACCCTTTAGGGGAGTCACAGAAATAAAAGCAAAGTGTGTAAGAAATTTGAAAATTTAAATTTTCTGTGCAGAGATTTCATTGTAATCCAATATTTTTCATAATTATAAACCTATTACCAGAGAAATGCACCCCAATAATTATTGCCCCGTTTCTGCAGTTTATAGAAATACCCCATATGTGGCCCTATTACGCTATTTGACGCAACCACAAGCCTCAGATATAATGGAGCGCCTAGTGAATTTCAATGCCTCCGTTATATTTGGTCATTTTTGACTGTACCACTTCAGGTTGGCAGAGGCTCTGGGGTGCCAAAACCTAAAAAAGACCCCTAAAGGGACACCATTTAGAAAACTACACCCCTCAAGGAATGTAACAAGGGGTGCGGTGAGCATTTGGACCCCACAGGTGCTTCACAGATTTTCCGAACAATATGGCGTGAAAAAAGAAAAATTTATTTTTTTACACTAAAACGTTGTTCTAGCCTTTTTCTAAGAGGAAAAAAAAGACACAATGTGTAGCGCAGTTTCTCCCGAGTACGGAAATACCCCACATGTGGCGATAAAGTGCCAAGGGGGCGCAGGACGAGCCTCCAAAGGGAAGGAGCGCCAATTGGCTTTTGGAAGCTGAATTTCACTGGAAAGGATTTCAAGGGCCATGTCGCATTTACAGAGCCCTCGTGCTGCCAAGACACTGGAAACCCCCCACAAGTGACCCCATTCTGGAAACTACACCCCTCAAGGAATCTAACAAGGGGCACAGTGAGCATATGGACCCCACTGGTGACGGGCACAAATGTGGAACAATGTGACGTAAAAGTAAAAAATTTCATTTTTTCACTTTCATGGCACAAATGTGCCCGTCATCAAGGGGTCCATATCCTCACTGCACCCCTTGTTAGATTCCTTGAGGGGTGCAGTTTCCAGAATGGGGTCACTTGTGGGGGGTTTCCAGTGTTTTGGCAGCACGAGGGCTCTGTAAATGCGACATGGCGTTCATCATCCATTCTAGCCAAATCCAACCTCCAAAATCCAAATGGCGCTCCTTCCCTTGGGAGGCTTGCCCTGCGCCCACATGGCGCTTTATGTCCCTTGTCTTTTAACCCCTTGTGAAAATGATAAATTCAAGGCTAAACCAAAATTATAGTGTAAAAAATGTAATATTTCATTTTCACGCCACATTGTTCCACATTTGTGCCCGTCACCAGTGGGGTTCATATGCTCACTACACCCCTTGTTACATTCCTTGAGGGGTGTAGTTTCCATAATGGGGTCACTTGTGGGGGGTTTCAACTGTCTTGGCAACACAGGGGCCTTTTGAATGCAACATGGCCCCTCGAAATCCATTCCATCCAAATCCAGCCTTCAAAAACCAAATGGCGCTCCTTCCCTTCGGAGGCTTACCCTGCACCCGCATGGCGCTTTATGTCCACATGTGGGGTATTTCCGTACTCAGGGGAAATTGCTCTACACATTTATTGTTTTTTTTGTTTTTTTTATCTTTTAACCCCTTGTGAAAATGAAAAAATCATGACAAGATTAATGATTTAGAGTAAAAAGTTTACAAAAATTACACTAAATGTTGGTCTAGCCTTGATTTTTTCCATTTCCACAAGGGGTTAAAAAAGAAAATGAACACAAAACGTGTAGGGTAGTTTCCCCTGAGTACGAAAATACCCCACATGTGGGCATAATGTGCCATATGGGCACAGGGCAAGCCACCAAAGGGACAGAGCGCCATTTAGAGGCTGGAATGGAGGATGGAGGCCATGTCGCAATTACAAAGCTCCTGTGCTGCCAGGTCAGTAGAAACCCCCGACAAGTGACCCCATTCTGGAAACTACACCCCATAAGGAATCTAACAAGGGGTGCAGTGAGGATATGGACCCCACTGGTGACAGTCACTTACGTAGAATGTGCCGAGAAAATAAAAAATACCATTTTTTTTCATTTTCACGTCCCAAATGTGGCCGTCACCAGGGGGCCATATCCCCGCTGCCCCCCTTGTTAGATTCCTTATGGGGTGTAGTTTCCAGAATGGGGTCACTTGTGGGGGGTTTCTACTGTCCTGGCCGCACAGAGGCTTTGTAATTGCATCATGGCATCCTCTAATGCAGGGGTGGGGAACCTTTTCCATGTCGAGGGCCGGTCGGGCATTAATAAAATCATTCGAGGGCCGCATACCGCGTGCGGCAGTTAGTAGCGTGGGTTTGCAGCACCCGGGGCAAGGCAAAGTATTGTTCCCCTAGTGCCCCTGCTGTTGTAGTTAACCCCCAGTGATGCCCCTGCTATTGTAGTTAACCCCCCAGTGATGCCCCTTGTAGTCTAGTTAACCCCCAAGTCATGTCCCTGGTAGCCTAGTTAACCCCCCAGTGATGCCTCTGGTAGGCCTAGTTAACCCCCATCAGTCATGTCCCTGGTGGCCTAGTTAACCCCCATCAGGCATGTCCCTGGTGGCCTAGTTAACCCCCATCAGGCATGTCCCTGGTGGCCTAGTTAACCCCCAAATTAAAAAAAATAAACATCCCACTCACCTTACCTCCGCTCCCACGCTGCCCATGTCCTCTTCTGTCCCAGGTCCTCTGTGCCGGTCTTCTCCTGCAGGCGGCGCGCGATGAAATGACGTCATCGCGCGCGGCCCGCAGGAGACTGAAGACACGCGCCGCTCTGCTGGGGAAGAAGCCGGCATAGACAGCATCCTCCGGCTGTGTCACAGACACGGGAGGATGCTGTGTATGCCGGCTCCTTCCTCCTCCAGAGCGGCGCGCATCACAGGGGAGCTGCGGGCCGTGGTCCGCATCGGGAGGTCTCAGGGGCCGGATGCGAGGTTCCCCACCCCTGCTCTAATGGGAATGGCGGCCATACCTACTTAGCTGGGGAAAAAGGGACAATTCTAATTTATTTGGGGGTATTAGGCCAACTATTGGTTTATAAGGTTAGAATTTGATGGACACCTGTCATTTCCATCTGTGTTGATCCAGAGGAAGGCAAAAAACCCTCGTGAGGCAGACGACAGTAGCTTTATCACAGGGGAAAAATTCCTTCCCGACTCCATAATGGCGATCAGAATAATCCCTGGATCAACGTGACCCCTGAAATAGGAATAAGGGACAGAATTTAGAAAATGTAGAACCCCAATGACGTGTGGTACGCCTTGAAGCGATCCAGTATGCAGAGGCCGGGGTGATCAGGACAGGTGTCACACTGGAAAATGGTGTCCTTTCTGATCCCCCTGTTACACCACACTCTGCACTTCTTCTGGGGTCTCCCTTTCTCCAGTGTGGGGGACGTCACCTGGAAAATGTTGTCCTGGTGCGATACGGGGTCCTTCATATCCAGAAGCGCTGGGTCCGCTCCATGGCTACTAATTATTAGGGCTTTATTACTGCTTCTGATATTTTCGGATTGTGCCGCAAGCTACAGTAGCTCGGGCAGCGAGGGACCGGAAGAGGGGGTGCTGGTATAAAAGTTATCCCCGTACAGGTGGTAACCTTTATCCAGCAGTGGGAAGATCAGTTCCCGGACGATCTTCCCACTTGTTCCAAGGATTGGGGGGGAGGGGGCATCTGGGGGCTGCATTCGGGTGTCCCTTCCTACATACACTCTAAGGGTACGTGCACACTGCGGAATCGCAACAGATAATCCTTCGTGCATTCTGCAGTTGGCACCCGCCGGCTGACTGATGCAGGCGCACGTCTCCATCCGTGTCATAGACTCCATTCTATGCACGGGCGGATTCTGCTCTCCGTCCAACGTATTCATTCTTTGGATGGACGACGAAATCCGCCCGTGCATAGAATGGAGTCTATGACACGGGTAGAGACATGCGCCCGCATCAGTCCGCCGGCGGGTGCCAGCTGCGGAATGCACGAAGGGTTATCCTTCGCCATTCCGCAGTGTGCACGTACCCTAAATCTGTAAGTGTACCCTGAGGTACGCTCACAGAGTTTGTAGAATTTCACACCATACCGTGATCTCTTATTGGGACGGTACTGGCGGAAAAGACGTGTCTGGGGGGCAGCGTACGCTACGCTACCCCCAGACACGTCACCGGATGATGAGGAGGATGAGGATGAATGGAGGAAAGAAGGATCCCCCCATTCATCCTCACTGGCTGTTTCGGTGTCGGAGGCAATAATAACGTATGCGTCTGACGCCGAAAACACCCTGGGGGCCATCTTTATATGGGGATTGGTATATGGGGTATGTAGTGGTGTAGTGTCAAACTTTATTCAATGTAGTGTGGTGTAATGTAGTGTTTTTTACGTGTTTTTTTTTTTTTTACAGTAAGTATAAAAAAAAAAACCTACGCCAACAAAGGAGTTGCTGATAAATGTCGCACTTATGTGCGGCACTTATCAGCAGACCGTGGCAGTAGAATATAGAAAAAAAACACCCTACGCCAAAAAGGAGGAGTTGCTGATTAGCAGCGCACTTTCGTGCGATGCTGATCAACACTCAGTGGCGATAGGGTGCGGAAAATAGAAAAACAAAAATTTGGAAAGAAAAAAAAAAAACTTTTTCTACATTCTGAACATCCCTGTAGCTGCTAAGTGTAGTACACATATCAGCCGCTAGAGGGCAGCAGAGCGCAAATTCCGGAAAATGACGAGGCTGGAGCCGAAAATATCCGAAAGACGACTGGGACCGCCGGAAAGACTCGAAGACCGAACGGAATGACGGAGGACGCCGCGAACCCGGAAGACGCCGATCAGGACCCCGGGACAGGTGAGTAATGTACAAATACCTGCTCTGGACCCCTCAGCTACCTAGCTGAGGGGTCCAGGGCAGGTATTTTTTATTTTGTGGGACTCTGATCGCCGTGCCACTGGCCGGTGGCACGGTGACCACAATTACTTTTTACAGTAATGGCGGTCGGTGCAGTCCTCGGACAGCACCAACCGCCATTTTTTTTTCGGGTCATCGGGTCACCGATGACCCGGAAAGGTTCCGATCGCCGCTATTGGCTGATCTGAATTGATCAGCCTATAGCGGCGATCGTAAGCACGGGGGGTGTTAACCACCCCCCGTGCCGAGAAGCTATGATGGCCTGCTATGATTTATAGCAGGCCATCTTCCCCGATCGCTGTGTGCGAACACACAGCGATCGGGGAAACATCTGGCGTAAATTTACGCCCTGATGCGCCAAGTACCAGGGCGCGAGGGCGTAAGTTTACGCCCGATGTCGTTAAGGGGTTAATTGTGTTTTTTATTTATTTATTTAAACTAGGATGTCACTTCTCCCCCAGAATGGTACCGATGGAAATGTCAACTTTTGGCACCGCAAGGCCTCTGTGACATGGTATAATGGCTAATGATGAGGAGGGTTGGGAGGAGGGACGGAGGGGTGGTGCAAGTTAGTGCACAGATACTCCCGTTTGGCATGGGCTACATGTTTAAAATTTGTTTTTTTAGGACAATAACTGCCTCACCTGCCGAACAGACCGCAGGACAGATCTTGGAATAAAAGCAGCTATCTGAAGGTACAAGTGGTTTGGGGGGCCAGATTTTGGGTACAGAGTCGCTTTAAGGCCAAAACAGGCTGCAGAGGCAAGGGGTTAATCTGTAAAAAAAAATATTGGGAACAAAGATAGGGAGTGCCTGGAATATGTATAATAGTTTTGGGATATTATAATAAATTATATATATATATAAAATATATATTTTTTTACTGTATTGCGCCCGAACCACGAGAGGTGTCTTAGGTTATATTCCGAGAGCGCTGACTTCATTTATTTTTTTTGTAGAAGGGGTGCATAATTGAGTTGATAAAGCTTGTTAAGGTCAGTTGGGATGTGGGTGCCTACATATTTGATAGCTTCCTTTTCCCACTTAAATTGGAAATTAGATAGTAGGGAATTTTGTAGTGTGGTTAGGAGGGTAATGTTCAGTGCTTCGGTTTTAGAATAGTTAGCAGAATTGGAAAAATTTGGGAAAGTTAGTAACTTCAAAGTTATTATAGAAGGAAGGGAGGTGCAGTGATTTGTGACAAGAGACTGTTGGCATAGAATGCTAGTTTATATTGCGTAGTGCCAACTGTAATGCCATGAACGTCCGGGTTTGATCTCAACGCAACCGTGAGATGTTCCATGACTAATGAGTAAAACGGGGGACGGGGCACCCCTGTCTTGTCCCGTTGCCAGTCTAAATGGGTCCGACAGAATACCATTGGCTCTGACCTTAGCTGTTGGGTTTAAATGTAACAACGTAATTCTAGACAGCATAGTTGGGCCTAAGCCTATCTGACGCAGGGTGTGGTCTAAAAGTCCAATGCACTCTGTCGAATACCTTTTCGGTGACGTTTGATAAAGCCAACCTGGTCGTCAGAGATAATGGAGGGTAGGACTTCAGAAAGGCGATTGGCTATTTAGTTTAGAATATAATTTAACATCTACATTGATTAATGATATGGGGTGAAAATTTGGTGCAGGTTGTGGTCTCTTTGCTGTGTTTTGGGAGGACTGTGATATGAGATTCAAGGGATTGTGGTAGGAAGGGAGTAAGGGTACTATTACACAGAATGATAATCGGCCTAATCGCGGCCCTATCCAGCCAATTATCGTTCTGTGTAATAAACACAATGATCGGCCCATGACAATGATTATGTTGAAGATACTGTTGCAGCCCTTGCTATACAGGGGATTAACTACCAATGTAGCAGCCTCTACGGGGCTCACCCCATCATGGGGCCCAGTGGCCGACTCCTGCAATACACTGGTCAAAAGGAACCATCATCATTTGCAGAACCCAGTGGCTGAGTGGCCTCCAGGGTTCTGCAAATGTCCCTTAAAATGTTATGACTGCACTTGACAGCTTAGTGGTCAGTCAGGGGAGGGGAGCCCAATCAAAAGTTTGCTATAGGGCCCAGCCATTTCTATTTATGCCCCTGATAATATTTTCACATATGGAAGTGTTATTTTTAAAAACTCAAAGCGTTCTCCAGTAAAAGGCCTAAATCACAGTAGGTCTCAGACCCTCTCTAATTATAGATTTATAGCTGGGTGAAGAACACAACCGTGAGCTTCATTTCCCAGCTTAATGCCATCACTAATATTTTGTGGGAGTCTGAACAACCAAATCCTGACCATGGTGCCTGGGCAGCCCGAAGATCTAGGTATTATTGGAGTTGCATTTTTGCAACAACGGGAGGGCTGAATGTTTTGACCCCTTTGCTCTAGGACCTGTCAAAATATTTTTAAGTGATGGGGACACTTTAATGCCTCTAGCTTCTAGATAAAAAAAATTACAAGTCTTACCAAAAAGAAGGCTGCATCTTTCATGCATGCAGTAACAAACTTTTGCCTCTATTCATCTAATCTTTAGGTTAGAATGAGCTAACCTGGAGGAATACAAGGAGTTAACGTAGTAAGGCCATGACGCACCTCCCAGAGACGTGTACATAAACTAGAACACACCTTACGGAAGCTTTCAGTCTTCGTCTCTCCTGCCACCATACAACAATGGCTTCTGCTGACCTGAAAGACGAGCTGACCTGTTCTATCTGCCTGAACCTCTACACCGATCCGGTAACACTTCATTGTGGACACAACTTCTGCCGGGAGTGTATTGAGAATGTTCTGGATACACAGAACGGATCTGCCGCTTATACCTGCCCTCAGTGCAGAGCAGAATTCCCGGAGCGTCCTGTGCTGCAGAGGAACACCACATTACGTAACATAGCAGGGCACGTCCTTTCTCAGGAGGAACAGGAAGAAATATTCTGCACGTACTGTGTTCACACACCTGTGGTTGCTTCTAAAACCTGCCTGTGGTGTGAAGCCTCGGTTTGTGATCTTCACCTGATGGCACACAACAAGTCCCTTCAACATGTCCTAATCCCACCAACAAAGTCCTTCAGGAACAGAAAATGCTCTCGCCACAAGACTGTCCTCATGTATTACTGCACCGAGGATGCCGAGTGTCTATGCGTCTCCTGCTGCCTGGGTGACAAGCACAGAGGACACCAAGTGGAATTATTAAATGAAGCCTCAAACCAGAAAAAAACTAAATTAAGGACTATTCAAGGCCATATTATTAAAGAAAAGGATGACAATGAAAAGAGAATCCATGATCTCCGAGACCATCTAAGGCAGATTCCAGAAAAAGCAGCTGGTATTGTAGAGAGAGTCACTGCCAAGTTCAGAGAGATCCGGATGAAGGTGGATGACTTGGAGAATCATGTTCTGAAGGAGATCTCCAAACAACAAGAGCAGGTGTCACTGTCTGTCTCTGATCTGATCCAACAGCTGGAATCAAAGAAGCACAATCTGTCCAGAGAAATATCTACTATAGAAGACCTATGTCAGATGATGGATCCCTTACTTTACTTACAAGCAGACAGACGTGACTTTACTGATGTTATGGATGGTGACAATTACCTTAAAGAGACTGAAGCTGCTGATCTGTCTGAAGATCTGATCATAAACACCCAGACCTCTGGTTTGATGAACATAATGTCCGGCCTACAGAAGGGTTACTATGTGCAGGAGGCTTCTGGGATATTACTGGATGTGAACACCGCGTCTAATGATGTACATATCTCAGATGACCTGAAAACCGTTTCCTGCTCAAAAACAAAGCAGGGTCGTCTAGAAAACCCCGAGAGATTTGAATATGGAAGAGTTTTAAGCTTGAAGGGATTTTCTGACATAAGACTTTACTGGGATGTCGAAGTAAGTAAGGAGGGAGCCTGGCGAGTCGGGATGACTTATCAAAGTATAGAACGTAAAGGAGAATGTTCCCTAATAGGAAATAACAAGAATTCATGGAGTTTGCGCAACTTTCAGAATCAGTATTCAATAAGACATGATGGGAAAGAATTCAAATTATCGGTCCAACCTTCCAGCCATAAAGTGAGGATATATCTGGATTATATGGCTGGCCTGCTGTCTTTTTATGAGCTGAGTAACTCTGTGAAGCATTTATATACCTACAATACCCGCTTCACAGAGCCTGTATACCCAGTGATCCATGTATGGGATAATGCTTGGATGAGGGTCTTGAATTACGATAATTTGAACATATGGTAAATTGGATCCTTCAATTACGGTATAACTTTTCTGATTCCATACAGCAGAAAAATGCAAATCCCAATGGAAATAACTGTTACATGATGAGGGTCTGTAAATAAGTTTTCCAAATGCCCCAGGAGATTTCCTGAAGCATACAGGAAGCGGACACTATAAATGTGATATGAAAAGATGTTAATTAAAATTTAACTTCTTTATGACCCAACCCACATGCAAGTCGATGAGTGTATAAAATACAAAGCTCTAACTCAGGATCAGTAATGTATGTACACAGTGACCCCACTAGCAGAATAGTGAATGCAGCTCTGGAGTATAATACAGGATATAACTCTGAATCAGTTAGGGATGAGTAAGGGTATGTTCACATCTTGTTTTTGGCCGCACGTTGGGCTACATGTCAGAAATCTGAAAAAAGGATGCTGTCGTGCAGCCCGCCGTGCGGCCGACGGCCACATGACTGCCACTTTGACTTAAATGAGCAGGACGGAGTCATTATGTGACTGTGTTCTGCTCATTTGCGGGACGTACACGGCTTTTGTGCAGGACTCAAAAGCGTAGTCGACCACGCTTTTGAGTCCTGCACAAAAGCCGTGAACGTCCCGCAAATGAGCAGAACACAGTCACATAATGACTCCGTCCTGCTTATTAAATTGAATGTGGCCGCCATGTGGCTGTCGGGCTGCACGTTCGCATCCTTTTTTCACTGATTCCTGACGTATAGCCCAACGTGTGGAGAAAAATGAGATGTGAACATACCCTAACCTATTTACACTCTTAATACCCTATTATACGCCAGAACTACACTCACTGTTCTGCTGGTGGGGTCACTGTGTACATACATTACTGATCCTGAGTTACATCCTATATTATACTCCAGAGCTGCACTCACTATTCTGCTGGTGGGATCACTGTGTACATACATTACTGATCCTGAGTTACATCCTATATTAGAGCTACATTTACAATTGCTTGTGCTGTACTGATCTTAAAGAGGTATTCCCCCCAAGAGCAAAAAAATGTAATGCTCTCAAACCTAGTTGTTCTTACTCACCAAGTCCCCCTGAGTATTTTGAGCCGTCTCCCATCTTTCTAGCTGCTGCCGTTCCTGAGTTACAAGTTTTTTTGAAAGATGGTTTATCAAGATAGGAAATTACATTTCCCATCATGCAATGCTTTTGCCTGATGATGGTGAAGTAGCAGAGCTGAGATGGTGAGACGGTGTAGCAGAGCTGAGATGATGATGGTGTAGCAGAGCTGAGCTGGTGAGACTGTGTAGCAGAGCTGAGCTGGTGAGACTGTGTAGCAGAGCTGAGCTGGTGAAACGGTGTAGCAGAGTTGAGATGGTGAGACTGTGTAGCAGAGCTGAGATGGTGAGACGGTGTAGCAGAACTCAGAACGGTTGAGCTGTGGGGGAGTTGGGGGGCCGCTGGTTATGTGGAGGGTTTTTTTCGGTGGCGCCGCGGGAGAGCATAACCATAAGGGGCGGGGCGGGGGGGGGGCGTGATTGAGCCCGGGGGGGGGGGGGGGGGGGGGGGGCGGGCGGTAAGTTTAGATGCTGTTGCTGGAGGTGGAGTGACCTTACCCAGAGGCGCAAGTGAGCCGCGGGTGATGGACGGGTGCCTTAATTGATCCCAGCGGAGGGGGTGCCGCCGGTAAGCTTAGATGCTCTAGGTAGAGATAATCCAGGGGGTGGCGCAGGCGAGCGGCGTGAGTGACAGCTGCGGGAGACGGATGAGTGCCGCGATTGATCCCGGGGGGCGGGGAGGCGCCGCGCCGCCGGTAAGCGAGTGAACTGGTGGTGGACAAGGAGTCACCCGCGGGGGTGAGCCGGGTGACGGATGGGTGCCGCGATTAGGGGGGTGCTGGTTATGGAGGGGGTTTTTCCGTGGCGCCACGGGTGAGTACAACCATAAGGGGCGGGGGGTGCCGTAATTGAGCCTGGCCGGGGGTGGGGGTGGGGTGGGGGTGTGTCTGAGTGCCACCGGTAAGCAGGGGGACTGACAGTGAGCCGCGGATGACAGTGTGCCGCGGGTGACGGGAGGTGCGGCGGTAAGCGTTGCTGTGGGTGACTGGATGAGTCTAGCAGGGGGGGGGTGTTTAGACGGAGTGACCGGGGATGGGTGCCACGATTCTTCCCGGCGCGCGTGAGCCGCTGGGGGTGCCGCCGGTAAGCATCGCCGCAGGTGACTGGAGGTGCTGCGGATGAGTACAGCGGGTGACGGGGGTGGCTGCTGTTAGAGAGGGAGACAGTGACAGCTGCTGCACTGATCACTATCTCCCTCTCTAACAGCAGCCTCCGCCGGCAGTGTCCTCCTTCACTTCAGTTTGGCTGGGTTAGAAGCACTAACCCGGCCCATTGAAGAGAAGGAGGACATGTGATGCCGTCTCGGAGGGTGCGGGCCAGGAGCAGGGAGTGTGTCGGGTTGGACTGGGATTTGATGATTCTATGCAATCCGTGGGAGTGAGTGCACCTAGATAAAAGCAAAACTGTGCAGAATCCATAATAAATTGATATTGGAAAGATGCAAAGCTACGGGTGGGCAACGTATTAATGCAAAATTAATTTGGGGGGGGGGGGGAATACCCCTTTTAAGCAACTTGGCTTTTCTTAGGGGTTATATTAAGATGAATTCTGTGTGTAAACTATGGAATGGTGGTTAAGGTTGACTTAAAAACCTACATAATGTTAAGTTTGACAGATTTGTGTTTTGATTCTTCTATCTTTATGCAGACATTTTGATTCCTGCTGTTGTCATACAGGTGGTTGGTCATTATGATTTCTGTAGAGTCTGGACGTGGTAGTATAATCCATTTATAGTCTTACGAATCAGTGCTTTGTAAATTCCAGTGTTCAGGTCTCACAAACAGGTTGTGTTTTGAGGATTTCCTTAGTATTTCACAGGTGATATAATTATACTCGGTGCATAAGGTATTATCACTGGTGTTCTTTGTGTGGTATATCCTCAAAACATGACCTTTTGGTTTACTTTTAGGACTAGAGTTGAAAAGCACTGCTATAAATCAGTGGTGTATAGAGCAATAATTTGCATGTACTTTTTGTTATGCTTTAATAAATGTCTATATATTTGAAGTTGGTAAAGTCCTGGGGAGCCCTGCTTAGGCTGTTGTAAAAAAAAACAAAAAAAAAAAAACTATTAATACACCTACAAATTCAAAAGGAAAACAGTTTCTTCTTACACATTTTTCCACATGGGTGGAAATATAATTCAGATATGCAACACCCATAATTCCCAGCCAGAAAACACACACAATACCAGCTTAATTAATAACGTGTTTTTAAGGGACATTATCAAATAAAGACTATTAAAAATACCCGACAAAAAGCAATAACTGCCAGGTGTCCCCCACATGCTCAGTATATACAGTACTATATAGCTATAGATAATGAATAACCTTGTATATATTGCACACAATTCTTCCGAATAATGCAAAGTTGTTCAAAAAATGCTATAGAATATAGCAGTGATGATGCAATGCAGCATGTAAAATAGGGAAGATACAGTGCTAGAGTAACAGTATAAAGTGTTATACAGAGCTGTGCAAAAATATGGCAGAGATGATGCAGTCCTTTTAAATAATTGTCCCCATAATACCATACCAGTGCTAATGCCACTACACACTGGATTGATGTGCTCTACACTGGGACCCCACCTCAAAACAAGATGGCCTTGAACCTTTGCACATCACACTGCAGGTAGACCTATATGCATGGGCAATCGGACAGGCTGCTGCCGCTTGTAACCGCTTGCTTTTGATAATAGTCGCAGAAGACTACAACCACACAGATTTATAGAAAAATAAGGGATTTATTACAGAAGACAATACTTAGCTGCAGTTACAGATGATACAGGTGCATAGATGTTTCATCCACAATGAAATGGGGAGCCCCATTGTATATTATGGTCTAATATACACCCATTTGCCTCAATGACCTCCAGGGTGCTGGGCACCTTTCTTCCATGGTCCCAGCTGAGGCTGACTAGAAGCTACATACCCCCGACCTTTATAGTAAGTTTGGGTGGGGGTGATGTGCTTGTATGTCTATGTAGACCACTGATGACCATGAATGGAAGTTATCTGATGTTTCCCCGGCCTTGTACATTTTTACCAAGCACAATGGGGACCCAGTTTTACAACTACAGCTACAAGGTTCTTTTTAGCCATACAACAATAGCAACAAACAACTGTATCCTCCAATGTTTACACTAATGGGGAGGTATATGGCTGGACAGTTGACATAGGTGTGACAGTATACACACACACACACATATACACAAGACATTAAAATAATACATTCCTTCTCATTACATCAATAAGACACTTTAATATTCTGAAATGAACCCATCCGGTTACACCGCCATAGATACATGGACCCCATGCAGAGAGCACAGGCGAGGGAGTGACAACTATAAACATGACAAAATCAGTAAACTAAAGCAAATGTGATTGTGCATAAAATCAATTACATGCCAGATTGACAAGTTGCAAAGTCCTGTGCAAAACTAAGACAATAGCTGTTTAGTGTCTATAAAAATCAGATAAATTTATATTGTGTGTGAGCCTGTAGCCCATGTATGATGCTATTGAATATAACAAAACAAAAATGATGGTGGAATGGTGTATATCAGTACCCAATGTTAAATATAGAAACCTAAATGTAAATGAAGAATAAAAAATATATAATAAACTGTGTCCCCTAGAATTGTGTAAATAGGATGCAAGGTGGAATAGTGGTGAATGTTTGTATGAGTGTGTGCATATGTATGCTAGGGGCCACCATGAAAGTAGCCCCTAAGATACACCCGGACTAGGCTCAGACTACATGACAACTTTTTCTGATGCAACCAGTTTTAACTATGGAGCTGCAGTGCCAGTTCATAATAAGTGGCATGCAATACTTCCTGCTCCCATCTTCTAATGCAGAGGGATCAAACTCGAATAGACAGTGGGCCAAAATTAAAAACTTGAACTAACTTACGGGCAAACCTTGATATTCATTGAAGCACACAAGAGGCATATCTGGAACTTTCAGAGTGTTGTGCAGCGTTCCTGACACTGTGAGAGCGCTTTGCATCACCAAGCACTTTGCACTACGATAAATTATATGATCCCCACAATGGTGCCCCATATAGAACTCAGCTCCCCAAATGGTTTTCCATATAGTGTCTTGCGTAGTAATAGTGTCCCATATAGAAGCCAGTCCTCCCAATAGTGGACCACATAGTAGCCAGCCCCCCACAATAGTGCCCAATATAGTAGCCAGGCCCCACAATAGTGCATGATATAGTATCCAACCTTCCACAATAGTTCCCCATAGAGTAGCCAGCCCTCTACTAGGGACAGGGGCACAGTTGGTCTTCAGCAGGATCGGCATCAGGAGCGGGACTGGCAGGTTGGGGTAAGTATAGGGGCCGTATCCAGGGGTAGGGTGGGTTCGGGATGTTCAGGGGTGACAGGTTACCTTAAGCACATCGCAACAGATTATAGTATGGGCGGTCCAGAAGACTGCCCATATTATAATCTGTTGCGGTGTTCTATTGGTGTCAATTGATTTCCTAGACGGGCCAAAAATAATGGCGCTGCGGGCTAGATTTTGACATGACTGTTCTAATGCGAGGCTCCGCACCATAGAATTACATGACATCAAAGTCCATATATAATGAACCTCTCCTATAGGTATCCCAGTGCACCCAATCCCCTTGCTGTTTCCCTAACGCCACTTAACAGAGATGTAACAGTGAATTAAAGTTGATCTCTGGCCTTATTTACCAAAGGGTCCAGAAGATGGGTCCGGTATATTACAATCTCATAGCCAGAGTCACAAGTACTATGGGAACATTTCTAATGTTTACCCCCCATCTATACTATTGCCACCGCTGTCAATATACATCAGGAAAGTATGTATTATACAAAAAAAAAAATCATCCTTTTATGAGGCACTCAATAACATGTTTTATACGCGTTCAGGGATATTGTATGTCTCCTGGGAGTTGAGCATGTGTACTGTACCTTCTATCCATAGCAACAATATGTAAACTGTGCCTAGAGAAGGTTGGGGCTGATGCTAAATTCAGTGTTCAATCCATGTAGTGTCAGAGTATTACGATTGTATATCCATTCTAGTTCTCTCTTTAACAGTTGTGCCATCCTGTCCCCTCTTCTCTGATTTTTTTTTTTTTTTTTTTAATTCAAAATTTTTATTCACTTACATTGTATGTTTGTACTTTTATAAAATGAAACGTAAGGCCAACTGTACAAACAATCAGCAACGGTGGGTGCAAAGCAGGGAGCAGTATGTAGATAAAGAGCCAACAAGGCATAGAAATAACTCAGTCAACATACAAATAAAACTAAAGCAAAAGTAGCAAAGCCTCTTAGAGTAAGGCACTCTTAACCATAATAAGAGGAGAGCTAACTTTCAAAAATAGGCAGAGCTGTGGCGGGAGAGAGAAAAAGTGCGTTGGGGGGGGGGGGGAGGGAGAACAGAGAAGGAGAGGTCAGGCAAGGAAAAAACATAGGGGGAAAGGACAGCGACAACATATTACATATTATATTACACGCCTAAATTTCTATACAAAATTAAAAGAAGAAGTAATGATAATTGTCCAAGGTGTGGGAAGGGAAATGCTAATTTTTCTCATATGTTGTGGGCCTGTGTTGCTTTAGAAGATTATTGAACCCAGGTAAAGAATAAAATCTTTGAAAAAGTAAATGTGGTCCTGGAGCTTACTGAGAGCTAAATGAGAGGAGAAATGTTAAAAACAAGATTGTTAAATGGTTATTCTATTCTAGGTTGGTAATAATTAGAAATTGGATGTCATCAAAAGTCCCTAATATAAAAAGTTAGGAAAATTGTGTTAAGTTTGAGAAATTTCAGAGGGAAAAGTAGATAAGGTGTTTTTTTTTTTGTTTTTTTTTGTGTCCCTCAGGGAGGGAGAGGGGGTAAATTCGGGTCTAGGATTAAAGAATATGTGTATGTTTTACAAATATTGTATGTATGAAATGTATATTTTTTTTTTTTTGGTATCTTAAAAAATTTAAAAATAAAGGGGAAAAAAAAGAAACAGAGGTGAGCAGGCTGACGCTAGAGAGCAGGGGTACAGGCCCTAGCAGCGTTAATCAGGTGACAGAGGATGGATCGCCGATAACTTAAGCGGAATGTCTGACATGTGCTGGAGGAAAAGCGATGGAGAAAAAGGAAGGGAGTAATCTGTGAAGGCCGAGGCAATACGCCAGACCTCCTTCCAAAAGGAGGTCTCCAAAAACTCCAAAAGGAAACTCCAAAACGTATGGAGTAGGGCTCTTCTCTCTGATCTAGAGGCATGATCCTGTACTCAATATCAATATATTGCTCAAATTGTGCTGGAATTGGTAGATGGATAGATAGATAAAATCTTTTTTTTTTTTTTTTTTGGTGCATGTTTATTTACACTTATATGGCACTACTGTGTCATTTGTCCCACATACACTAATTTACAGGGACAATGTAGCACATACATTACATGGTCTGATTTGCATGATTCTGTAGGTGTCACCATTCATTGAATGTTTAAAGGGAACCAATCACTTAAAAAAACGTGTGTAACGCTATGGGAATGTGCTGTAGCAGCACCCAGCACACTTCCCAAACATGCTTTTATACCCCCCGTCCCTGCAATGTACAAGCCGAACACTTACTTTATAAACTTGGCGCCCTGTATGTAAATTACCCCCAAGTAGTCCTCTGAGCGGGGAGCTGTGGGCAAGTAGTCAGTGTCCCCTGGGCGTTCTGCAGTGCTAATCACGCCCCTCTGGGCGTGATTAGCCTGCATAATTGTGGCAACGTCATCGGAGGCGAGCTGTCCCTAACGTCAGCATGCCTACGTTCTTGCTGCCCCGCTCATGCGCAGTACTGTATTACATTTACATACACATCCATTGTAATTCCAATGGAGTGTCCAGCAGGGGCGCACTATATATAGAAGTCAATGGTACTCATTGACTTCTATATATAGTGCGCCCCTGCTGGCGATCCATTGTAATTACACATTCGGTTGGTGACGTCATATATTTTTAGAGAAACTGAAGTTTCCCATATCTACTAAATTAGGGGAAATAGCCCTATGTGTGCATTTCCCATAATTAATGTATATTAGAAATTTGTCTAACTTTCCGTAAGTAATAACATATTAAAAAATAGTTTGGGCCAGAGTTGTCCTTTAATGCCTGCAGCTTGCTCTGCCCTTCATACGGCCGCTGCATACAGTAGAGATGCAGCTGTTTTTGAGCACTCTCCCCCCCACCGTATGCGGCAACTGCAATTCCCCGGTCCGGTTCAAAGGTTTTTCAGCACCTGCCCTATATGACGACCCTTGACGTATAAGACGACCCCTGACTTTTGAAAAGCTTTTCCTGGGTTAAAAAGTTGTCTTTTATGAACTGGAAAATACAGTAGTTTTTTTTTTTTTTTTTCTAGGCTTTACAGCCAGATTTTGCCAGAAAGATGAATTAAGATAAGGATTTGTCTTTACATTGCTTCTGAACACAACAACAAATCGTCAATATATTATAGCAGTACCATGTCAGGATAGGTAGGTTGCCAGGATTAAAAAACAGTGCAAGGTAGTAGAGAAAATATCTGAGTTGGCCGTGCACCGCTATTACATGTCGCGATGCACGGTCGGCGCCCGACAATTATAGGTTCAAACCTATATCAACAATCAGCCAATGATCGTTGTCATCGGTTGATCATTGTATTTATTACACTGAGCGATAATCGGCCTAATCGGGCCGATTATCGTTCCGTGTAATAGTGTCCTAACACGTCCTGGAGATTTGAGGCTGTAGCTTTACCTTGCATTAAATTTAAAGGATCCTGACGTACACCAGGGGGCTTAGTGTCAGGTTTCAGTTGGACTGTTACTGGTGTAACTGGTAATTTATCAACATCTGCTTTAGAAGGATTCTTGGCTATATGAAGCTTTCATATGTGAGTCCAGAGACATTCGCATACACAGTCTCCTCAGGTACAGGAATTACTGAGAAGAAATACGTAGATGCTTTCTTAGCACATAGTACGCTAGTACAAACTGTAAGGACTATTGGAACTTACTAACACACATATTACAGTAGACATAGTATTATGTATGTAACCTGTACAGGTTTAGTTAGTGGAAGGTTTCCAGTTCCCTCAGTCCCTTGACAACAACACGTCATGACTTTCCCCTTGGGCATTCAGGTACATTTAAGCCATAATGTCAGTTAACTGCACTCCTCCCCAGACTGCATAAGGCCATATTACATAGCACAATAAGAAGGGGAAAGTGAGCGTCGACCTGTCAGCTCAGCGCTCGTTTCCCCCTCGTTCCCCCTTTCAAGCTGCCCGTTGAAGTCAGCATCAGTCTTCTGCCGCCGCTCATGTTGCACGGGGTGGTGCACAGCAGACCATCGCTGCACAAACCGGGATTTTTTAGCGTGTTGAAAGATCATAATCAGCCGACATGTCAGCTGATCGTGGCCTTTTAACGTGCTATTACAGAAAACTATTATTGTCCAGAACGGACAGTAATTGGCTATACTTAAATATCCTGTCACAGGCCGAGTGGTAATAACTTTTTCCCTTCCTGAGGTAAATACTGCCACAAAGGTTAAAGGGGTTGGCCACTTTATAGTAAAATTGCTCAGTGTACAGTATTAGTAACTGTACTCACTGTATATACTGACAGCAGCTCCCTGTGTACCTCATAGAGCTAATATCAGACTCCCCTCCTCCAGGCTGGGCTGCCCTGCTCTGTGGTGTTTTGGTCCATAAAATTGCTTACATGGAGGAGCATGTGACCAGGCCCCGCCCCCCAGTGTCCACCACAGCCTGTATATGTCTATGGAGAACACAGTGGACAGGGCATGGTCACATGCTCCTCCATGTCAGCCATTTTGTGGACTGAAACAGAGCAGGGCACCAGCCTTGTGAAGAGGAGTCTGATTTTAGCTCTATGAGGTAAACAGGGAGCTGCTGTCAGTATATACAGTGAGTACACTTACTAATACTTTGTACTGACCTATTTTACTATAAAGTGGCCAACCCCTTTAAAGAGAGGGCCAGCTGCACTCGACTAACCCGGGAATTCCTGTCACATCTGCCTCTTGAGGGGAGCTCATTAGAATTGCCCCGCCCCCTTCCTGGACCTTTCTTCTAGCTAGTGTAGTACATGAAGGAGGCAGTAGGTGTTGCTATGGTAACTCCCTGAGAGTCGTGTGTATGAAAATGGCTCCTCTCTGTAATACAATAAAGAATAACCAATATATTACTAAATCTATGTCAATATAATATAGGGTCCATTCTCTGCCCAACCTTAGGGCAATCCCCAACTCCTACACTACAAATGCAAGATAAGTTCAATGGGGGAATTACCTTCCCTAATGTTAGGCTTAACAACCTTATGGCCAATATGTGACTGACTGTGCAATACCTTGTTGTTGTTTTTTTACACTAAGGATGGGTTGCGTAGAGGCCTCTCTACAAAATTAATGAGAAACCAAACAATTTTCGACAGCTGTCACATCCTGCTTCAAGAATGTTTACTGAACAAACATGAGCATACCCTCATGTAGCTGGACCTGCATGTCCTCCCTCCCCCAATTCTCTACAACAATACCCTCATGGGGCTTCCTGAACTGACTCCCTCCCATCGAGTCTTATTGAATGCCTGAAGCCAAAGCTGTTCCCCTCCTCCAAATGTCATGGACTCTAACCAAATCCTTGAACACTAAGACACTAATGTACCTAACCTACCACCTTACATAAGAATCCCCCGCCCCCCCATCTTTTTTTTTTTTTTTTTTTTTTTTTTTTGTAGTTTATGGTGTATGCAATAAAGCTTGGTGTCCTCTCCACCCCCACCAAGGGAGGAGAGAGTTAAAAAAAAAACAATGTATAAAATAAGCATTTATTTATGACATTGCTTCTAGCTAAAAATGACAAAAATCACCAAAAAGAAAGATGTCACTTTCAGGCAGACAATAGCTGTAATTTCTACCTCTATTCATCTAATCTCTAGCTTAGAATGAGGTGACCTGGGGGAATACAAGGAGTTAACAGGGCGTAAAAACATGACAAACCTCCTAGAATTGTATAAATTATCTAGAACACGCCCTACGGAAGCTTTCAGTCTGCATCCTTCCTGTCACCGTACAACAATGGCTTCTGCTGACCTGAAAGACGAGCTGACCTGTTCCATCTGCCTGAATCTCTACAATGATCCCGTAACGCTTCAATGTGGACACAACTACTGCCGAGATTGTATTGAGAATGTTCTGGATACACAGAAAGGATCTGAAGCTTATACCTGCCCTCAGTGCAGAGCAGAGTTTCAGGAGCGTCCTGTGCTGCAGAGGAACATCACATTAGGTAACATAGCAGGACATGTCCTTTCCCAGGAAGATTGTGAGATATTCTGCACGTATTGTGTTCACTCACCTGTACTTGCTTCTAAAACCTGCCTATTGTGTGAAGCTTCTTTGTGTGACCTTCACCTGACTGTACACAGCAAGTCCCCGGAACATGTCCTAATCCAACCAACAAAGTCCTTCAGGAACAGAAAATGCTCTCGCCACAAGACGGTCCTCATGTATTACTGTACCGAGGATGCTGAGTGTCTATGCGTCTCCTGCTGCCTGGGTGACAAGCACAGAGGACACCAAGTGGAGGTAATAGTTGAAGCCAGCAAAAAGAAAAAAAGTAAACTGAGGACTATTCACGGCCGTATTATAAAAGAAAAGAAAGAGATTGAAAAGCGAGTCCAAAGTCTCCAAGACCATCTAAGACAAATCCCTGGAAAAACAGCTGGTATTGTAGAGAGAGTTGAAGTCCATTTCAGAGAGATCCGGATGAAAGTGGATAACTTGGAGAATCATGTTCTGAATGAGATCTCCAAACAACAAGAGCAGGTGTCACTGTCTGTCTCTGATCTGATACAACGGCTGGAATTAAAAAAGGACAATCTGTCCAGAGAAATATCTACTATAGAAGACCTATGTCAGATGATGGATCCCTTACTTTACTTACAAGCAGACAGACGGGACTTAACTGATGTGATCGGGGAGATCGATGGAAACCTGAAAGAGACTGTAGCTGCTGATCTGTCTGAAGATCTGATCTTCAAGACCCTGACCTCTGGAATTATGAATATAATGTCCGGCCTACAGAAGGGTTACTATGTGCAGGAGGCTTCTGGGATATTACTGGATGTGAACACCGCTTCTAATGATATACATATCTCAGATGACCTGAAAACCGCTTCCTGGTCAGAAGTGAATCAGGGTCGTCCAGAAACCGCAGAGAGATTTGAGATTCGTAGAGTTTTAAGCACCAAGGGCTTTTCTGATGTTACAATGTTCTGGGATGTAGAAGCAAGTAAGAAGGGAGCCTGGAGAGTCGGGATGACCTATCCAAGTATAGAAAGAATAGGACATTATTCTAATATTGGATTGAATAACAAGTCATGGGGTCTACGCCGCTTTAATAAGCAGTATACAATAAGACATGACGGGAACGAAATCCCATTGCAGATCCGACCTTCCAGCTATAAAGTGAGGATATATCTGGATTATAAAGCTGGCCTGTTGTCTTTTTATGAGCTGGGTAACCCAATGAGGCATTTATATACCTACAATACCAGCTTCACAGAGCCTCTATACCCTGTGATCGCTGTATGGGACAATGCTTGGATGAGGGTCTTGAATTAAGATTGTTTCATCGTATTGTGAATCAGACCCCGCAATTACAGCTGATGATAAACCAGGGAGGACAATATTACAGAAGAGGAGCAAGGGTGAATCTGGCTCTAATTCATGTTACAGTCTCAACATGGTTGAAATTGAGTGAAATAGGATTTGCGCCTCACTAGGATTCTTAGAACATGACTAGGGATTAGAGATGAGCGAATCTCTGCTGAACCCAAACGTTTTTGGGTTGGTGTATGATTGAATAGTCGAAAAGTCCAGGAACTATATCTATCTTTTTCATGGACTGAAGAATCGATTGTCAAACCAAGAAGTTTGGTTTCCCAAAAAGTTTGGTTTGGGTTCGGGTGAGGTTTGCTTATTTCCACCAGGGGTATATGCCAAGCCTATAATCCTGTTTAAGGATTATTGCCCCTTTTTCAGTACAGAGCAGGGTGCTGTCTGGCAGTTGATAGGCCTAATATCATGACACCACAGTGGTAATAATTCTCCTTGATGAGGGCATCAAAATATCTCTAGTAGTGTTCTAAGACTCCTAGTTGAAAAGACACTGACCTTGACATGAAATATACCTTGAATAGTTGGTGTGTGAGAGCTACCTTGCATATCCTTTCTTCCAAGAATTTCAGTGGAGCATGAATGACCTGTAAGTCTTCATATGTCTTTAGGAGATTATTCTCAAGAAGAAACATCAACCTTTTGGTCCCACTTGTGAAATATCAATACACTATTTACATAAAAAGTAGACTTTATAATTGCTTTTCTTTAATTATTTTTGCACTGATCCTGAATTACATTTCATATTATACTCCAGAGCTGCACTCACTATTCTGCTGGTGGGGTCATTGTGTACATACAGTATATTACTTATCCTGTACTGATCCTGAGTTACATCCTGTATTATACCCCAGAGCTGCACTCTAAGTATGGCTCTAGGGTATGATACAGGATGTATAATATATGTATACAGTGACCCCACCAGAAGAATAGTGAGTGCAGCTCTGGAGTATAATACAGCCTGTACCTTGAAATAAGTGTGTACACAGGGCTTCAGCTTTTCATTGAAGGTTATTTTAAGATTGATCCTTTTTGTAAAATGGAGCTGAGGGCTGGACATACTGTATACTGTAATGTACGACATGATGCTTGAGTGAGTTGTCATTTGAAATTTTTGTATTTTTGAATTTTCTTTCCTTATCTTTACCTTTTTAGACCTTTTACATGGTCTGATGTGAGGCAGGAAACCTTTACTGGGATCGATTGATTGTGCGGCCATTTAAATGTATTGTTGTTGGCTGCAGATCCCCTGATTAGACAGATGTGCAGCCAGTAACCATACCTTATATGGCTGCACAAATGATTGTCGGCTAATGAACCGTTTCCTCGTTTATCGGCTGATCGATACATCTGTTACACAAGCTGACTATCAAGTAAATGGACGTTTCAAGAAACAGTTATTACCGATAATCCACCTGCGTAACAGGAGCCTTATTTCATGATGTCGGATACTAGTGATTGGTCAATGGGATTTCTAACCTTCCAGTCGGGTTACTCAGCTTTGTCTACAGCAACAAATTACTTGTAGGTGTTGTGCAGCGTAACATTTCAATAAACTTCTCTATGATAATGCAGATGTGTTTTTTGATCCACACACTACCATACAAAGGGCAGTCTGGTCCTATTCTGACATAAGGTGGGTTCACACTACGGAATCCACTTGGAGAAGTTCCAGCAGATTTCGTTGCTCGTGCCCGCTCATCTCTGCCCGTCCCATAGACACCATTCTATTTCTGGGTGATTCGGACATGTAAATTCTTTCGGCAGACGGCAGAATTCACCCGCCCATAGAATTGAGTCTATGGGACGGCTGGAGATGAGCGGGCATGAGCGACGGAATCCGCAGGAACTTCTCCGTACGGATATCATAGTGTGAACCCACCTATATACTAACTAAAAAAAAAAGTGGCACCAGGAAGGAGTTGTTGGAATCAAGACTTTGTGTGAATGAAATAATGATATATGTAAGCGCTTACATAATTAGAGTGAAAGGATTCTTAGGGAAAACTGTGCAATAGAAAGGAAGATCTAGTACCCACGTTGCCTCTAGTCTGGGTAGAGTTGAATATAAAGGGAGGGGGGAAGGGTTCCAAATGGCATCATGTGCCACATGTGCCCAAAGGTGTTGCACCCAGGTCTGTAGATCCTGTACACTTGTAGGTTGCCAAAACTTCCATCTCAGCTGGTCCTATAAATGCCCGATTGACTATAGTTCTAGTGATCAGGCAGCCAAGAAAGTGTTACAATGTAAGGGTACGTGCACACTACGTAATCACAACGGAAAACCAGTCGCGGATTCCACTGCTTGCACCCGGTCGTGGAGTCTGGTGGGCGCGCGTCTCAGGATTCTGCCGTCCGTCCACAGAATGAACAGCTCGCACCCAGTCTGTAGTGTGCATGTACCCTAATGAAGACATTCCTAGGAAACCCTTGCTATGTGTAATGAGCATTATCCTGCTAAACAATGTTTAGTAGAGGCAGTGTGTTGCTCCACAGCATAAATGAAAATAGAAAAAACAAGGCCAGATGCCTCGTGTAATACCTTCAGGAGAGGTATGAAGTGCGTAGGTTAAATGCTGCTCACCTAATTGCCCCTTGGCTGTTAATACAGCCCTGCTTGTATATACAGTGGGGAAAAAAGTATTTAATCAGTCACCAATAGTGCAAGTTCCACCACTTAAAAAGATGAGAGAGGCGTCTGTAATTGACCTCAACTATGGGAGACAAAATGAGAAAACATATCCAGAAAATCACATTGTCTGATTTTGTAAGAATTTATTTGCAAATTATGGTGGAAAATAAGTATTTGGTCAGTAACAAAATTTCATCTCAGTACTTTGTTATATATCCTTTGTTGGCAATGACAGAGGTCAAACGTTTTCTGTAAGTCTTCACAAGGTTGGCACACACTGTTGTTGGTCTGTTGGCCCATTCCTCCATGCAGATCTCCTCTAAAGCAGTGATGTTTTGGGGCTGTCGCTTGGCAACACGGACTTTCAACTCCCTCCAAAGGTTTTCTATAGGGTTGAGATCTGGAGACTGGCTAGGCCACTCCAGGACCTTGAAATGCTTCTTACCAAGCCACTCCTTCGTTGCCCTGGCGGTGTGCTTTGGATCATTGTCATGTTGAAAGACCCAGCCACGTTTCATCTTCAATGCCCTTGCTGATGGAAGGAGGTTTGCACTCAAAATCTCACGATACATGGCCCCATTCATTCTTTCATGTACCCGGATCAGTCGTCCTGGCCCCTTTGCAGAGAAACAGCCCCAAAGCATGATGTTTCCACCCCCATGCTTTACAGTAGCTATGGTGTTTGATGGATGCAACTCGGTATTCTTTTTACTCTAAACACGACAAGTTGTGTTTCTACCAAACAGTTCCACTTTGGTTTCATCAGACCATAGGACATTCTCCCAATACTCTTCTGGATCATCCAAATGCTCTCTAGCAAACTTCAGACGGGCCCGGACATGTACTGGCTTAAGCAGTGGGACACGTCTGGCACTGCAGGATCTGAGTCCCTGGCACTGGCTTAGTGTGTTACTGATGGTAGGCTTTGTTACATTGGTCCCAGCTCTCTGCAGTTCATTCACTAGGTCCCCCTGTGTAGTTCTGGAATTTTTGCTCACCATTCTTGTGATCATTTTGACCCCACGGGGTGAGATTTTGCGTGGAGCCCTAGATCGAGGGAGATTATCAGTGGTCTTGTATGTCTTCCATTTTCTAATTTTTGCTCCCACAGTTGATTTCTTCACTCCAAGCTGGTTGCCTATTGTAGATTCAGTCTTCCCAGCCTGGTGCAGGGCTACAATTTTGTTTCTGGTGTCCTTTGACAGCTCTTTGGTCTTCACCATAGTGGAGTTTGGAGTCTGACTGTTTGAGGGTGTGCACAGGTGTCTTTTTATACTGATAACAACTTTAAACAGGTGCCATTACTACAGGTAATGAGTGGAGGAAAGAGGAGACTCTTAGAGAAGAAGTTACAGGTCTGTGATAGCCAGAACTCTTGATTGTTTGTAGGTGACCAAATACTTATTTTTTACCATAATTTGCAAATAAATTCTTACAAAATCAGACGATGTGATTTTCAGGGTTTGTTTTCTAATTTTGTCTCTCATAGTTGAGGTATACCTATGATGTAAATTACAGGCGCCTCTCATCTTTTTAAGTGGTGGAAGTTGCACTATTGGTGACTGACTAAATACTTTTTTTTCCCCACTGTAGTTGTATTACCTTTATTTCACCTATATTGCATCATACTATGATTTGTTTATGTACAGACCAGACAGATACATTTTGTGACATCACAATTAGGAACACCTACTTCCTCTTGGCTTTTTTCAGGCTTATTTAAAGGGGTATTCCAGGAAAATCAATGTTTCCCTATCCACAGAACAGTGTCAATTTGGATGCTATAAACAATAAGAAGAATTTATCAAAGTCTGCAGCCGGCAAAAAACAGCAAATTTAGTGAAATTTTGCCATTTTGTGATGCACTTGCCAAGTGGGTGAGGCTTAGCACTGAGGAAATTGTTTCATGTTAAGGGGGCATGGCCTATTGTGGGCCTTCATACCCAAATTCCTCATCGATGTTCAAATAATGATAACAGATGTCTTTTATAATGTGAAGGATTTGAGTGTTCAGTTTGGTTTTATTGTACAATGGAAGAGTAGAATTCAATGTGAGACCTAGAAGCAGCTTACGGGATGAGTGATTGATGAGATTTTTTCAGATTTATTTGGTGGATTCTAGATGCTGCTGTAGGAGAGCTTGGTGTGCAGCAGTGAACAGCCAATCTTCTAGATACAGCATTATTTCTGCCTTACCTAGAGAGAGACTTTTGTGAAAATTTCTGGGGCTGAAAAAGGAGAGAATTTGTAATTAAAGGGGTACTTTGGCCCTTTAAAAAATGTTTCATGTGTTGTTTCCCTTATATAGAATATAATAAAGAGCCTATTCTTACCTAACCACACTTCCCAGTGGTCCTCTGGCAGAGTCTTCAGGTCCCCTGCTGAAAGCTCCTATGGCCACTTCCGAGAAAAGTTTGTCTTTGAGCCTGCTTGGTCAATTATTGTATGCGGCACTGTCCCAATTCAGTCAGTAGTTGGCAGAGCAAGCTATCACTCTTGAGATGAGTCTGAGCCTTTGTACAAGAGCTGATAATAGACTGTAGACTTGACAAGACAGGAGCTGTACTGAGGACCTTTAGGGTAGAAGAGTGGTGAGTTTGTGCTGAGAGTCCAGAACAGAGGAGAGGAGTTTAGACTGCAGGTTCAGAGTAGCAGAGAGGAGAGTGTCTTTAGAATCCCAATCTAGGGTACCCCTACTGAATGCCAGAGCTGGGAGAAGTACTCTACTTAGGGTCATATTACATGTCCCTATCCACATAGTAAACTAGGCTCAACTGGCACTTGTTTACTAAGCTTGTTTTAAGGCTCAGTAATTATGTAAACTATTGTGATATTGTTCTACCCTGTGCATTACTTAGCCATGGGCTGCATATCGAGATGTGCATAGACAACTGTTTTTTAGACATCTCAAAATTTAATGATCAGTCGACAAATCCTGGTCCTATCACATATGATATCGGCCTGTTTTGGCCAATAATTGGCCCATGTAATTGGTAAATATTGAATGTGAGCCCTGAAATATGTTATTGTTAATGACTGAATTTTTGTAAGTAATGTTTGGTGCTGTACTCTCTTCCTCACTGAGATCTTTGAGATTTGTCTTTTATTGTAAGTTTAGCCAGAGCTAGATGGAAATTGTATAGAGACAGGGAGAAAAGCACTTAGATGAGTGCTTCTCCTGTCTCTAAGAATTTGTGTGTGTCTGGACCAGTACTTCACAACCTTTTCCACCTCGGGCAGCCCTTAGAGAAAAAATTTAGCTCTGGGCACCCCTACTAAATAATGTTCTACACAATATAAAAAACGCTGTTCAGTGACTCATAGGTGATGTCGTCTTTGATCCAAAATGTTACTCTCCGTTTCCTCTCCATCCGGTCCAGACCACTATGACGATTTCTTCCAGCAACGTTTCATCTTTTAAGAACCTGCCAGACAAACATCTTAGTCTCTGCACATTTTTAGCAACTTGCTTCCCTTTTTCCCTCCTATAGGCACCCAAACTGCCCATGCTGTGCCCTCAATATAGTAATCATGCCTCCTGCTGTACCCTCAATATAGTAATAATGCCCATGCTGTGCCCTCAATTTAGTAATAATGCCCGTGCTGTGCCCTCAATATAGTAATCATGCCTCCTGCTGTGCCCTCAATATAGCAATCATGCCCATGCTGTGCCCTCAATATAGCAATCATGCCCATGCTGTGCCCTCAATATAGTAATCATGCCCATGCTGTGCCCTCAATATAGTAATCATGCCCATGCTGTGCCCTCAATATAGTAATCATGCCCATGCTGTGCCCTCAATATAGCAATCATGCCCATGCAGTGCCCTCAATATAGCAATCATGCCCATGCTGTGCCCTCAATATAGTAATAATGCCCATGCTGTGCCCTCAATATAGCAATAATGCCCATGCTGTGCCCTCAATATAGTAATAATGCCCGTGCTGTGCCCTCAATATAGTAATCATGCCTCCTGCTGTACCCTCAATATAGTAATAATGCCCATGCTGTACCCTCAATATAGCAATCATGCCCATGCTGTGCCCTCAATATAGTAATAATGCCCATCCTGTGCCCTCAATATAGTAATCATGCCTCCTGCTGTACCCTCAATATAGTAATAATGCCCATGCTGTGCCCTCAATATAGCAATCATGCCCATGCTGTGCCCTCAATATAGCAATCATGCCTCCTGCTGTACCCTCAATATAGTAATAATGCCCGTGCTGTGCCCTCAATATAGCAATAATGCCCGTGCTGTGCCCTCAATATAGTGATCAAGCCCGTGCTGTGCCCTCAATATAGCGATCATGCATGTGCTGTGCCCTCAATATAGCAATAATGCCTGTGCTGTGCCCTCAATATAGCAATAATGCCCGTGCTGTGCCCTCAATATAGCAATAATGCCCGTGCTGTGCCCTCAATATAGCAATAATGCCCGTGCTGTGCCCTCAATATAGCGATCATGCATGTGCTGTGCCCTCAATATAGTAATAATGCCATGACTCCTGGCATTAAGGTGATATGAACACTTTTTTATGCCTCTTTTTTCATTGTTTGGATTAATCATGTATAATTTGAGTATACTTATATACATAATCATGTATTGGGATATAGTATGAAATATAAGGACAGTCAATCACGTATAATGGACCGGGGGTAATAAAAGGGTATGCGTTGTGCTTTCTCATTGTATTACTTTCAGGTGTCATGACTACACTTGATTTACATGGCCATAATTGTAAACTTGCACTGCATCCATCTGCTTGCTGCCTCTCTAACTAGATATTGTTACAGGACCTATTTATAATGGGCGCTCTCATGGCTAGTTATAGTTCCCCTTCCATTTGCCAGCAGCTAATATGGCTGTAGCTCAGTTAAACAGTGACTGAGTTGATCATGTGATGGCCTGGGTGTGTCACATGACCGTCTTCCCTTCAGGGAAGTTTTCTTGGGCAGGTGCACTGATCGTTTAATTGAGGCACATTAGAGGCTGCGTTCTGATGGAGACAGGTAGCAATGTTGGGCCTATGTTTTATAATACAATGTCGACCTAATAGTCACCTCATGTGTATAATCCATATGTCAGCTCTTGCCTACACGCAAGATGGCGGCCGCCTTATGTGCGGTCCACCAGGCATGCGTGTATGGCTTGGGGAGAGATAGGAGCGGGCTTGGTGATGACATGTACGTTCTCGTGTGGGCTGGGTTATTCCCTGGCTTGTCCTCCTTGTGGCGTCTAGCACTGCATGGTGAGAATAGTAGCTAGACTGAAGAAGTGGAGTGTCTCCAGTTGCTTCATACACGTGCGTCTTGACTCATTTCACAGCTGGACTGTAGCGGTCAGGGGTCCTGGTAGAGCCAGGCCCTGGCTTAACTACAGCAGGGATGCCTACTCTGTGTGTCGTCGTCCAACAAGAGTCAGAGGGAAACTGACCAAGTGACTACTTCCTACAAGGGTGTGTAAGAGCCCCTGTGAGTGGTGGAGAAAAATGTGTGCAAAGAGAGAAGAATAGGGATAGGCAGAAGAGAAAGAGGTATCTCCATTGGACAGTAAATAAAACAATACAGAAGGAGCAGTAACCCTTTGTTCACTACAGCTGTGCAATATACAAGAGTCCACATACAAAACACTGAAATCTGGTGGTGAAACCAATAAATACCTTCATCAGCACCTGACTTTTGAGTAAAGGGCTTTTGTGACAGGTGTCGTACAGGAAACACCCGTGGTGGGACACCGCACTAGCTTTTGTGTATCCTGATAAACAATATGGTCTATAATTTGTTCAGCACACTGATAGCATGATATTTTGTTGCACAATGGAATGTAAACCTGCAATGATGCACTAGCACTTTATATGTTGTCAGGATTTGTCCCAGTAAAATGGCCTCCCCAAGTCTTGTGTTTATGTTTGGTTGTGATAGTATCTAATAAAGATTTTCATATTTTCCTACTTTTGGTAGCAAATTTGTGATTTCTTTTGGACACAGATATTCATTGTAGGTGTAGCATTGGCTGAATGATTGACCACCTGTGCTCAAAACTGACATGAACACTTTTTATGCATTTTTTTTTATTACTTAGCTTCTAGATAGAAATTTACTAAAGTTACCAAAATAAAAGATGTAACTTACATGCAGACAATAAGTGTTACTTCTGCCCCCGCTTATCTAATTTTCAGTTACAAGGAGCTAATTTGGAGGAATACAAGGAGTTAACAAGGGGTAATGTCCTGAAAAACCTCCCAGAAATGTGTACATAAACTAGAACACACCTTGCGGAAGCTTTCAGTCTTCGTCTCTCCTGCCACCATACAACAATGGCTTCTGCTTATCTAAAAGACGAGCTGACCTGTTCTATCTGCCTGAACCTCTACATTGATCCGGTAACACTTCATTGTGGACACAACTTCTGCCGGGAGTGTATTGAGAATGTTCTGGATACACAGAAAGGATCTGAAGCTTATACCTGCCCTCAGTGCAGAGCAGAGTTCCCTGAGCGTCCTGTGCTGCAGAGGAACACCACATTACGTAACATTGCAGGACATGTCCTTTCTCAGGAGGAACAGGAAGAATGTGAGGTACTCTGCACGTACTGTGTTCACACACCTGTGGTTGCTTCTAAAACCTGCCTGTTATGTGAAGCTTCTTTGTGTGACCTTCACCTGACTGTACACAGCAAGTACCCGGAACACGTCCTAATCCAACCCAAAAAATCTATCCGGAACAGAAGATGCTCTCACCACAAGAAAGTCCTCACATATTACTGCACCGAGGATGCCGAGTGTCTATGCGTCTCCTGCTGCCTGGGTGACAAGCACAGAGGACACCAAGTGGAATTATTGAATGAAGCGGCTATAAAACAAAAAGAAAAACTAAGGACTGTTCAAGGCAACGTGATCAATGAAAGGAGAGAGATTGAAAAGAGAGTCCAGAGTCTCCAGGACCATCTAAGGCAGATTCCTGGGAAAGCAGAGGGTATTGTAGAAAGAGTCAGAATCCAGTTCAGAGACATCAGGATGAAAGTGGATAGCTTAGAGAATCATGTTCTGAATGAAATCTCCAAACAACAAGAGCAGGTGTCACTGTCTGTCTCTGATCTGATCCAACAGCTGGAATCAAAGAAGGACAACCTGTCCAGAGAAATATGTTCTATAGAAGATCTATGTCAGATGTCGGATCCTTTATTCTATTTACAACTAGATAGACATGACTTTACTGATGTGATAACGGGTGACAAGAACCTGAAAGAGACTGTAGCTGCTGATTTGGCTGAAGATCTGATCTTAAAGACCCTGATCTCTGGTATGATGAACATAATGTCCGGCCTACAGAAGGGTTACCATGTGCAGGAGGCTTCTGGGATATTACTGGATGTGGACACCGCGTCTAATGATGTACATAGATGACCTCAAAACTGCTTCCTGGTCCGAAATAAATCAGGGTCGTCCAGAAACCCCCCAGAGATTTGAATATTATAGAGTTTTAAGCACAAAGGGTTTTTCTAATGTTAGACTTTACTGGGATGTAGAAGTAAGTAAGGAGGGAGCCTGGAGAGTCGGGATGACCTATCCAAGTATGGAAAGAAAAGGAGAATACTCCCACATTGGTGCAAATAATAAGTCATGGGGTCTACGCCGCCTTAATAAGCAGTATTCAATAAGACATGACGGGAAAGAAATCCCATTATTTCAACTTTCCTGCTATAAGGTGAGGATATATCTGGATTATACGGCTGGCCTGCTGTCTTTTTATGAACTGGGTAATTCTATGAGGCATTTGTATACCTACAGTACCAGCTTCACAGAGCCTTTATACCCAGAGATCGCTGTATGGGATAAGGCCTGGGTGAGGATCTTGAATTAGACCCTCCAGTTACATTGGATGATTCACCAAGATGACATCCTATGGGCTAAATATATGTGAATCTAGATCCAATCTAATTCATAATATAATGTAACCCATTTAATAGCATAAATGTTTAAAATATTTGATTAAAATATTAAGAGTTACATAAACAGTAAATTACATTACGTCCTGTATTATACTTCAAAACTGTGCTCACTATTATGCTGGTAAGGTCACTGTGTACATACATTACATTACTGACCCTGAGTTACATCCTGTATTATACTCCAGAGCTGCACTCATTATTATGCTGGTGGGGTCACTGTGTACATACATTACATTACTGACCCTGAGTTACATCCTGTATTATACTCCAAAGCTGCACTCACTATTCTGCTGGTGGGGTCACTGTGTACATTCATTACATTACTGATCCTGAGTTAAATTACATGTTGTATTATGCTGCAGAGTATGGCTTTGGAGTATAATACAGGATGTAACTCAGGACCAGTAATGTATGTACAAATTGACCTCACCACCAGAATAGTGAGTTCAGGGACGAGATCAAGCCAGTTCACCCTGTCAAATGGGACGCGCCAGGGCTGCCCCCTTTCCCCTATATTTTTGTTCTGACCATAGAGCCTCTAGCTGAAGCTATCAGAATGCACCCACAAATCTCAGGAATCAAAATAGGCTCTACAGAGCATAAAATAGCTCTATTTGCGGACGATGTCCTTCTTATGTCTACTAACCCCCCTACATCATTGGCAGCAATATTCCAAATTATACAGCAATTCATCTCCTATTACAAAGTAAATAATCTTAAATCACAAATACTACCGGTTAACCTACCTAATACCATAATTCAATCTATGAAATTGACATACCTCCTGGACTGGCAACCTACCTCCATAACCTATTTAGGAATCCAATTGGCGTCCCCAACTAAATTATTATATGACTGTAACTTCCCATCCCTACTTAAAGAGCTACAAAAAGAGATCGTTCAATATAAAACTATTATATTTCATGGCTAGGCCGTATAGCGGCATATAAAATGCTACTCCTCCCAAAATTAATGTACCTCTTTCGCACAATTCCTATCCCCCTCCCTCAGTCCTTTTTCTCCAGGGCCACTGCCCAACTCTGTTTGGGATAAACTTAGACCACGTATAGCAAGAAGAATACTAGTGAAGCATAGGAAAGGAGGAGGGGTTAACTTGCCTGATTTAAAAGATTATTATTGGGCAGCATTATTAGATCCCTTGTACTACTGGTGGAATAATAATAATGACAAACCATGGGTAGCTATAGAGACTGCTATACTGTAGATGATATGCCTTCATTGAAATGTAGACTGATCTGTAAATGGAGTAATATCCCATGTATTTCCCCAAAATTGCTCACCACCCGGGCATCAATACAAGCTTGGGAATTATTGTTGTTGGAAAAATCAGATGTAATCCAATGCCCAACAACCAACTTACCTCTGGATGTATTATAACACGCCATACCACACCTACAGCTAAAATCATGGTATCAAAAAGGGATCACATCTATTGAAAAGCTATATGACCCTGACAATACGCTCCTTTTTTCCCATCGGGTCACAACATACGACCTCACTAAAAAGGAGTTTCACAAGTTTTTACAAATACGTAGCTTTCTCACCAAAAACACCCTGGAGAACCTCACTATGAATAAGTTAGCCCTTCGCTACCTCTTAACCCCTGGGAAAAAGATAAAAGGAATATCTGTATTCTACAATGTCCTACAAAATAAGAGGCAGTTTCTAAAGCCACCTGTTTTCTTGAAATGGGAAACTGAACTCCAATTATCTATTTCTCCCTCACAGTGGGAATCTGCTTTAAATACTATCTATAGCTCATTTAGAAGTATTAACCATCAGGAAGCAATGATTAAATCATTCTATAGATGGTATTTCTATCCTACTAGATTGCATACTATTTACCCAACTGCTTCCCCGAACTGTTGGAGAAACTGTGGCCACATGGGAAATCTAGCCCATGTACTCTGGTTTTGTCCCAAAATAACCCCCTTGTGGAATGCTTCATTTTGTATCATTAGAGAAGTTACAGGTGTGGCACTCCCTAGAGACCCCCAAACGGCTCTTTTGCTTATTAATATGCAAGAACTCCACCCTACTACTCGTACAGTAATAGCTCATATCCTCATGTCCACGAAACTGACTATTACAAGACATTGGAAGAGTTCCAGTACACCTCACATTAATGAGGTGATTGCCTTAGTTAACTCATCAGTATCATACGAGAAATTATATGCCACTTTGACCCATACCTACCAGAAATTCCTCCATCGTTGGTCTTGCTGGATTGACAGTGACTTTATTAGTACCCTTTACTTTGGTTGTTAAATATGTACCACTCTAAGAAGTATTTAGAATACTTTGTTAATCCGACACCTAAACTAATTCTTTTCTTTACTCTCCACCAATACCACGGATGTATTGTATTGTTCTGTTGTGTATGTCAATTTTCTTCATTTATTTCTCTTGCTGTTTCACACGGCTGTATATCAGACATGTATGCGTTCATAACAAGTTTCTATGTCTTTGTTGTCGGGATCCCACCCTACTGGTTGGAGGGAATCCTTGTCTGTTTTTGTGAAATTTACAAAAGTCCAATAAAAATTTATTGTATAAAAAAAAGAATAGTAAGTTCAGATTATATTAGGATACTATTATGTAAAACATAACTGAATTGTATTTTAAAATATTTGTCTTTTGAACCCTTTCCTTTTCTTCACATGGACGTCTTATTTCATGTAGTTGGGAAACTAGTGATTGGTCTTTGTATACAGCAAAAATGTGCTTGTACATGTGCTCCATAACACATGAATAAACCCCTCTATGATAATGCAAATGTGTCCTTCAGGGCCGGGACAAAGAGTAGGCAGGGGTAGGCGATGGCCTAGGGCGCAAAACTACAGGGGGCGCAGTCTGGATGGGTAATTAATTTTCTTACCCATCCATCCTGTCCCCCGCTCGCCCGCCAGCCCACCCTGCACTGTAACCAGGGCCGCATTGACAGGAGTGCTGTAGGGGCCAGGTGACTCACAGAGAGGGGACGGTGCTGCTGGCTGTATACTAGTGAGAAGAACAGACATTTACAGAGCTGTCCTTCTCACTAGGATGCAGTCTGGGGTCGTGCTCCCTCCCCTGTCAGCAGTCTGTAGGTCTCACCGGCTCTCACCTCATGGCTTCAGTCTCCTGTCTGTGCAGGACAGGAGGGGGAGGGGCGGGAGAGCATAGTGCCGGTGAGGAGGACGACAGAGGAGCTGCAGGTGCTGGGAAGATAGAAGGAGATCCCTCATGAAATGTAAGTGCCTGCATGGGAATGTGTGTGTGAGAGTGGATGTATGCATGTATGTGTGAGAGTGAGTGAGTGAGTGAGTGCATGTGTGTGTATCCCTCCCAGTACTTGCTGGCAGTTGTAGTGTTGTCACAGGTTAGCTGTCAGCCTGTGACAACACTACAACTCCCAGCATGTACTGACAGCTTGCCTGTGACAACACTACAACTCCCAGCATGTACTGACAGCTAGCCTGTGACAACACTACAACTCCCAGCATGTACTGACTCCCAGGATCCCAGTGCATGCTGGGATTTGTAGTGTTGACACAGGTTTGTAGTGTTGCCACAGGTTGCCAGTACATGCTGGGAGTTGTAGTGATGTCATAGGCTGTCAGTGCATGCAAGGAGTTGTAGTGTTGTCACAGGTTAGCTGTCAGCCTGTGACAACACTGCAACTCCCTGCATGTACTAACACAACACTCATCCATACCGGTACTACTACACCCCTTATCTATACCTGAACTACTACACCCCTTATCTATACCTGAACTACTACACCCCTTATCCACTCTACCTCCACTACTACACCCCTTATCTATACCTGAACTACTACACCCCTTATCCACTCTACCTCCACTACTACACCCCTTATCTATACCTGAACTACTACACCCCTTATCTGTACCTGAACTACTACACCCCTTATCCACTATACCTCCACTACTACACTTCTCATCTATACCTGTACTACTACACCCCTTATCCACAATACCTCCACTACTACACCTCTCATCTATAATCTGTACTACTACACCCCTTATCCACAATACCTCCACTACTAAACCCTACCTAAATGGAGGCACAAAGAAGATCTCCTATACTGTATGGGGGCACATATTTGGCAAACCAATTTATATGGGGTGCTTTGGGGGCTTGTCTACTACATGGGGGCACAGGGGGAGCACTGGCACAGTGGGAAGCAATACAGTTGCTGTCTCAAACCTTCCCTGCTGCTGTGTGATCCCGTGTCTTGCTAAAAAACATTTTTATCCCAGGGAGGTGGGTCTGTGACGATGTCTGTGCACGCCCTGCTCTCTGGCCACTGCTGTATCTTCAAGCTGCCACGTCCTCCAGAATAAGTGACAGCTGGAGGAGTGGAGACGACCTGAAGATGCAGCAGCCATAGAGCAGGGCGTGCACAGACATTGTCACAGACCCACCTCCCTGACACTCTCAACCTGTGATAAAAATGTTTTTTAGCAAGGCACCGGATCCCACTGCAGTGGTGAAGGCATGTACAGTATGTGTTGCAGTAAAATGATAGAATCAGTCGTTTGTTTTTCAACATGCTTGAAAGACAAACGACGCAACGATCAGCCGACATGAACGATGTCGGCTGATCGTTGCCTACTATTCCACAGGACGATTATCAGCCGAATATGGCCCGACAATCGTTCCTTGGAATAGGGCCTTTAGGGAAACTGACCGCCGATTCTAATAACGCTGGGTTCGGGGGGGGGGGGGGGGCGCAATTTGCCTTCTCTGCCTAGGGCACCAAAACTCCTTGTCCCGGGCCTGGTGTCCTTTGATCCACACACCCCTATGCTCAGCACAATTTGCCCTACTCCAGTAAGCACCCGGAGACATACACAATGACAAAAAAAAGAAATATGAGTTGTTGAAATGGAATGAGGCTTGTGAAATGTATAGATATACATGTGATTACAATATTACATCAAAAGGATAAGTATATTGGGGAAAACTGCACAATTGATCCTGTTGGGTGATTCTATGCGCCTGGAAACAAGATAAGATACAGCTAGATATGGTTGATTATAGGTTCTGTATGGCATCCTTTACCACATTTGCCTGCAGATGTTACAGCTGGGCCTTTAAATCCTGCAACTCCTAGTTGTAATACTGGCTCGCCATAAATGCTGGATTGGTGATGAATCTGGCGACCTGGAAACTAAAGGCCCTATTCCACGGAACGATTATCGTTCGTTTTCGGACGATATCGACCGCTACGGACGATAATCGTTCCGTGGAATAGAGTGCAACGATCAGCCGACATCGTTCATGTCGGCTGATCGTTGCAGTCGCTTGTTTTTCAACATGTTGAAAAACAAGCGACTGATATAGCAGCGATCTGCTGCCGTCGCTCCGTTGAATAGGAGCGTCGGCAGCAGATGCTGCTATATCCTATGGGCTGCCCGGACGATCAGCGATCCCCCGGGCAGCCCCCCCGCAGCTCCCCGCCGCCCCTCCCGCACTCACCCGCTCGCTGCAGCCGCGATGAATAGCGGCGGCAGCGAGCGGCGAACGAGGAGCAAACGAGCGCTAATAGCGCTCGTTTGCTCCTCTAAAACGACCCGTGGAATAGGGCCATAAGGAAGTGATACAATCTGGAGCAGTGTTTCTCAACTCCTATCCTCAAGACCTACCAACAGGTCATGTTTTGCGGATATCCCATACAACAAACAGCTGTGGCAGTTACTAGTGCACTGACTATAATTATAACACCTGAGAAATCCTCAAAACATGACCTGTTGGTTGGTCTTGAGGACTGGAGTTGAGAAATAATGATCTAGAGGAATGCCAGGAGCCCTTGAGCAATTTCTCTAACCCTGGACTTCAAGAAGAAAGTAAAAGAATGCAGAATGTATCCTGAAGAGGACAATCCATCTCTTTGGAATTGAGGCAGAACCTTCTTACTATTAATTATTAAACTTAGAAAAACTAGAGAATTTACAGCTAAATGCTCTTATTAGCAGAAGCCTAGCTAGCAGACATGTGCGTTGGCCAGAGGCCAGGCTCAGACTGGTTTAGGTCCAACCTTTTCTTGGTTAGCAGGAACTGCTTGCTTTGGTTGAGAGACATTATGCGACCAAATAATATTACTTCTTTACATGTGACTGGAAGTGGTAAAGACAGCACAAACGTTTGACCCCTGCACTGAAAATACCCTTCAGTGTATGCTGTTATGCAGTTTGAAGTAAAACAGCAGCACATCCAGAGAATATACAATGCCCAAACATATCATAATCCTCAGCCACATGGGAACCTTATTCATATAGTAGCCGTGAAACAGGTACAGGAACACTGCACCTTTGTAAACCAACACAATGGTGACTGGCTTTTGGAAGGCTGGACATGTAATGGGGTATGTGACACCAAATCAAATTTCCTTCCGGACAATGACTGGAAGGGGGGGATGTCTAATGAAGGGGCAGGTTTTGTCTGAATCGTGGACAAGTAAGTCCGTCTGTGCAGTCCCCATATAGTAGATGGCCCCCCTCTGTGCAGTCCCACTATAGTTAATGGCTAATCCTTTTTTGCAACTTCCATATAGTAGATGTCTGCCTCTTTGCAGTCCTCATATAGTAAATGGCCCCCTCTGTGCAGCTCTCATATAATAGATGGCCCCCTCTTTGCAGTCCCAATATAGTTAATGGTCCTCCTCTTTGCAACTTCCATATAATAGATGCCCCCTATGTCCAGTCCCAATATAGTTAACGGCCAACCACTCTTTGCAACTTACATCTAGTAGATGTCGAGCTCTTTACAGTCCCCACATAGTATAGAGTCCTCTGTGCAGTCCCCATACAGTATTTGCCCCCCCCCCTTTTTGAGCAGTTCCCATAAAGGTGATGCCCCCTCTGCGCAGTTCCCATACAGTATTTGGCTCTTTTGTGCAGCTTCCATACAGTAGATGGCCCCCTCTGTGCAGTTCCCATATAGTAGAATGACCATAGGGTCCTTCGGTGAGCATAGGGTCCTTCGGTGGGCCAATCTATCACTGGCCTCTTGTGATTGGCATCCTTACTAGTGTGGTCTCCCACTACTGGTCGTTTCTCTTGTGAACCTGTCCTAACGTTCTCACTCAGGTGGTGGATGAAATATATAGTTTCCTTACTAGGTGTCACTGTTGTTTTTATATGTATCTTTCCTATGCACAGCTGAAGCTAAAGGGTTACTAGTTTTATGTCATGTGTTTTGTGCTGACCACTAGGAGATGTTCTTTCTTCTCTTGCCTATCCTATTTTCCCTCTCTCTTACACACACTCAACCCTGTAGGATGAATTAGCTCCGCGTGGGAGAAAGTGTAAAGAGTTAGTCATTGGAGGTCTGTGAGGACGGAAGTGTGAGATACCAGCTCTGCTGTAGGGGAGAGCAGCCACTTGGGACTACCCTAGCCTATGCCATGAACCTCTCAAAAACGTGCAGGGTGATATCCTGTTAACAGAGAAATTGACCCCAGTAGGATAAAGCTACCATATTGAGAAGGTCTATGTATCCTACTGCGCAGCACAGTGTAACTGAGGAACCTGATACACACAGATAACCGACGACTGGGGCTTATGCTACCCACCTAGGACGGGTTTTACGACACTAGGGGGCAGAAGGCGGTCAGACACAAGTCTTAATGTGAGTACGAGTAACACTTTACTACTCATATCTACACTATAGTACCGGCAGAGTACAGGATCTACACTAGGCAAGAACTTCTCTGGCAAACTACTATCCTCTACTCTCTACCTCTACAAAGCACTACTACTACTTCTACCAAAGCCCCTACTGAGTGAAGCTGTATACTGAGTCTGTGTCAAGCTTTATACTGTCTATAGAGTGTGTACTGTTTATTTGCCCCATTCTACAGTAAACTGTTATATTTTTATCGTAGAAAAAAGAGGAATTGGAGGGCACTCACCATTAAAATATAGCCTTTATTTCATTTCTTTAAAACCGTCCATTCAGTCAGGTACGAGGACGCCAGCTCCGGCGTGATTGTGAAGGGCGTGACAGCTGTTTCACACGTAATTCGTGCTTCTACAGACGCTGACTAGGGTCACAAAGCCTTCGGTATATAACCTACTTGGGCATGCGCACACTAGACATCAATACTTTAAAAAAACGTGAGTTTAAAAACATCATATCACAAGCACAAACAATATAATAGATCCTTGAATTAATTGCACTATTTATCCTTAGGAGTTATAGGAACATGTTTAGCTCAATTCTTTCATTTAGTCCGGCTGGACCCTGTGCGTTAGTAGCCAGAATTAATTTTGCTTCCTCTTGTAGTAACAGTTTATTATTATCGAATCCTGCTTTTGGTCGTATGCGCTTTAGTCCAAAGTATTGTAAACAGTTCACATCACCTCTATGTTTTTCATTTATGTGATGGATCAGCCGTGGGACTCCTTTCCCTGTTCGCAGTGATCTCACATGTTCGCTGAACCTTTTGTTCAAGGGGCGAGTAGTCTTTCCAATGTAGAACGCTCCGCAACAGCAAACAATAGCATAGACTACAAACGATGTTTTGCAGCATATCATGTCTTTTAACCTGAAATTCCACACCACCTAGTTTTATACCTTTATTTGGCAGAAAACATTTGCACCAATTGCAAGAACCGCATTTATAGTTCCCATGTGGGGCTATCTTGTCTAGCCACGTTTTTCCTTGTTTTTTCTCTTTGAACTCGCTATTCATTAACTTGTCCTTCAGGTTACTGCATCGTCTGAACGAGACCACAGGTCTTTCTCTTAAGCATTCTGCTAGGACAGGATCAGCTTTAATCAAGTCCCAGTTGTCATGGATTGCCTTACGGATTGTTTCTGCCATCGGGCTGAATTTAAAGGAGAAGGCAAAGACGCTTTTATTATTGTCTTTGTTGCTTCTTTTTTCATTTTGTTTTTTATACAGAAGTTCATTGCGTTTTTTGTTTAATGCCTTTTTATACGCTATGTTCAAATCCTTTGCTGGGTGTCACGATCCCCGTGACTTAGGTTCTGGCTAGTAGGCAACCGGGCTCACCTCGGACCGTCTTGGATCAGCTACCAACCAGAACCTAACACCCAGGTACACGTTTTCTGCTGCCACCACACGTCACAATAAGGCTGACGTGACACCTTACCCTTATGCACACCTAAGGCAACTACAAATTACGTCTATCACAATCTTATGGTAATCACTTATCCCTGGTAACGTTTTACTTCAGAGACATAGGGCCTTTTTAGAACACAGGAAAGCTCTTATTAAAGTGAAATTTAATATCAAATAAAAAAGGACAGTGCATACAGTACAGGTCACAATAAAAAAAGAGATGGTACAAAATATACAGACACATACATACACAGTAAAAACAGTTCTTAAAATAAAAAGGAGAAAACCAGAACCTACTTTGCTATCGGGCTGTTTGGAACTGGAACGCTATGGGGATTAGCAGGAACGGCGGGCCAACACACTCATAACAAGTTCCCCAAGTGTTGAACACTCTCCCATCATACTCCCTGCCTTATCAAGCATGGTGAGAGCAGTTGTCTCCCTCCCTCCTCTGACCTCACAGGGGGGGTGACAGGGACTATGCTAATGAGCTAATGGTCCATCTTTTATGACCGGAGACGCTTGCCTGAAGATTTTCAAATCCTCATAACTTAGCAGGCGCGTTTCCGATCAGCATTCCAGGGGCATCAAACTACGGGGCATCACCTGCCGGTCACGGGCATACCAACCATGGGTCTGGTGTGTACCCGATTAGGGGAGTTACAGGTTTCCCTGGGTTCCCCTAGAGCCACTTTCTTGCTTTTACAATGGTGGGTCCCTCTCCCTACCCTGCTGACCTGTAGCGAATCTCACCTCTGGAATATGACAGCTTATCATCTTTCTGAAGAGGTCAAATATCTCCATAGACGTCTACAGTGACCTCTGATTGTCTCCTGCGTGAACTCTGGATGCATATTGCAGCCAGACCCCTTGTCATAAAGCCATTACACCATGAGGACGTTTTATTGCCCCCCCAGTCTGGTAAGAGATAAGCGAACCTGTTAATATCCAGGACTCTCACTATATGGCCCCAATCCATCTAGCCATGACATCTAGTGCCCAAAGGAAAACAGGACACCAGCTTCAAAAAGAAACAAAAAAAGTGTGTGTGTGGGGGGGGGGGGGGTGAGGAGCTTTGCCAAATATGAGTGATCAGGGATATTTTATTCAAGATCGTGAATATATATTGATCATCCTCACACCTCCACGTTTGAGATATGGCACGGGACTATTGATCCATCCATCAATATCCCACGCCATCCTCGACCACTTCGCCCTGCCGGGACAATCCATCGGCATTACCATGATTACTTCCCTTCTTGTGTTGGATGGTGAACTCATACTGCTGCAGCGCCAAACTCCACCTCAGCAACTTCCCGCTGTCACCAGCTACCCGGTGTAACCAACTCAGAGGGTTGTGATCAGTAATGACCGTAAATCGGCGCCCATACAGGTACGACTGCAACTTCTGCAGGGCCCACACGATGGCTAAGCACTCTTTCTCCACCGTGGCGTATGCTACTTCCCTAGATAGCAGTTTCCTACTCAGGTAAAGTATGGGATGCTCTTCCCCTGCTGCATTGACCTGACTGAGCACAGCGCCTAGGCCATATGCGCTGGCGTCAGTCTGGACGATGAATTGGCGGTTAAAGTCGGGGCTTTGCAAGACTGGTGCGCTTGCCAGGGCCCGCTTTAGCGCCGTTAGAGCTTGCTCACAATCTGGGGTCCAACTAATCACTTGTGGCAATCTCTTTTTTGTGAGGTCCGTTAAGGGTTTTGCAAGGGTGCTATAGTTGGGAATGAACTTCCTATAGTACCCTGCAGTCCCTAGAAAGGACATCACCTGCTTTTTGGTCTTGGGGGTGGGCCAGGCTACAATAGCCTCCACCTTACCTTGTTCGGGTCTCAAGGTCCCTCCCCCTACTCTGTGTCCAAGGTACTGGACCTCTGTCATGGCCATCTGACACTTTCCAGGCTTGATTGTCAGCCCGGCTGTTTGGATCCGCTGTAGCACCTGTGACAGGTGGGACAGGTGATCCTCCCAGGTCTGACTAAACACAGCGATGTCATCCAGGTAAGCTACTGCAAACCCTTCAAACTCCTCGAGCAGCTGGTTAACCAAGCGCTGAAATGTGGCAGGGGCATTCTTCATGCCAAAGGGCATGACGACATACTCGTACAGCCCAAATGGCGTGATGAAGGCTGACCTCTCCTGGGCTTCTTTGGACATGGGAATCTGCCAGTATCCCCTACTTAAGTCCATAATCGTGATGTATTGGGCACCGGCGAGCTGATCCAGTAACTCTTCAATGCGGGGCATCGGATACGCATCGAACACCGTGATGGCATTCAGTTTCCGATAGTCCCCACAAAAACGAGTTGTCCGGTCTTTCTTAGGGATAAGAACAACCGGTGAGGCCCATGAGCTATGGGATCTCTGGATCACGCCCATGCCCAACATCTCCTCTATCTCCCTCTTCATGTCCGCCCGCACCTCTAAGGAGACCCGGTAGGCTGACTGTCGGATAGGGAGGTGCGCGCCCGTGTCTACATGGTGCACCGCAAGGCTAGTCCTCCCTGGTTTCCCCGTGAACGTGGACAGGAAAGGGTTCAGCACCGCCCACAGCTGGGACTTCTGGGTCTCTGTTAGCTGGGGGTTCAGCTGGGCCTCGGCTAGGGTCCCCTCGGTCTTTGCGTCAGCTACGACGTCAACTAGACTGTCACTCTCCCCTTCCTCTGGCAGACTGCACACTGGCATGACGCACGTGTCACGCTCCACATGGGCCTTGATCAGATTAACATGAAACACTTTGTGCTTCTTGCGAATATGATCAATAGTGACGACATAGTTCACATCATTCACCCGCTGGTGAATGGTGTAAGGACCTTCCCATGCGGCCTGCAGCTTGTTTTGAGGCATGGGTACTAGTACCCACACCTTTTGTCCGACGGCGTAAATGCGCTCTCGGGCATTTCGGTCGTACCACCTTTTCTGACTATCCTGCGCCTGGGCCATGTTCTCCTGAACCAGGCCGGTCAGGGTTTCCATCCTCTCCCTGAATCTTAGTACATAGTCTACGACCGAGACGTCAGGGTGACCCACTTCTCCCTCCCAGGATTCCTTGATGAGATCTAGGGGACCCCGTACTCGTCTTCCATAGAGGAGCTCAAACGGAGAGAACCCAGTGGATGCCTGAGGTACTTCTCTGTAAGCAAATAGCAGGTGCGGGAGGTACCGCTCCCAGTCCCGTCCGTGGGACTCCACAAGCATCTTGAGCATCTGCTTGAGGACGCCATTGAACCGCTCACACAGACCATTAGTCTGTGGGTGATAGGCACTGGCGACCAGATGCTGCACCTGTATTTTCTTGCAGAGGCACTCCATCAAGTTAGACATAAACTGTGTTCCCTGATCCGTCAGCATCTCCTTAGGAAATCCTACTCGGGAAAAGATGGTGAGAAGTGCATCCGCAACGTTATCGGCCCTGATGGAGGATAGGGCAACTGCTTCTGGGTACCTAGTAGCATAATCTACCACGGTCAGAATGTAGCTTTTGCCAGAACTACTGGGTACTGCTAACGGTCCTACAATATCTACGGCCACCCGCTGGAACGGCTCATCTATGATCGGTAAAGGGATGAGGGGAGCCTTGGGAACATGCCCAGGCTTTCCCATCCTTTGACAGACCAGACATGACCGGCAGAAGTTAGCCACTTCTTTTCCCATACCCGGCCAATAGAAACGCTGTTTCAACCGGTCCTGGGTCTTGCGGATACCCAGGTGGCCTGCGAGGGGTATCTCATGGGCCACTTGCAGTAGTCGCTCCCGGAATGGACGAGGCACTACCAGCTGCCTACTCTGCACCCATTCCGGTTGATCCTCGGTGGGAATCATCTGCCTATAGAGACGGCCCTGATCCCAGGTTATCCGCTCGGTATCCGATTCAGCCGGGGTGCTATCAGCCAGCTCTCTCAGTTTCTGTAACGTCCCATCAGTCAGCAAAGCTGCCTGAAATTGGGCCCAGTCACTTTGAGAGTTGCCAGACATCACCTCGTCTGCTCTGATGCCTTGATTCAGCTGTGAGCTGTCAGCTGACCCTCCAGCTGCTGGTATACACACCGCAGGGCAGCTTCCACTCACTGTGTCAGAGTGGCCCCGCCCACTACGCGTTACCACAGCTATGTACTTACAATCTGTTCCGCCCACCTGCTGAGGATCAGGGGTGAGGGGGACAGATGGAAGCCTGGTACAGTCCTGGTTATATACATCAGATTCATTACCTATGTCATTGGCATCAGGATTAGTACTCATGTTTATCACATTTAAAGGGTTAGTACAAACAGTGAGGTCATCTTTATAGACCTCCGCACTAGCACCAACCAATGAGGGGGATTCACACGAAATGCCAGGAACCTGTGAATCCTCCCTGACATCAGCAGGTACATAGTGGGAGACTAAGGAACCAAGATCAGTGGCTAATAAGACATCCGTGGGAATATGATCCGTCACTCCCACCTCCCTTATTCCACTCCCAGCCCCCCAGTCAAGAAATACCCTCGCCATGGGCAAAGCGGGGCTCACTCCTCCAATCCCAGTCACAGTTCGTGTTTTCCCAGGGATTAAGTCCTCTTCGTTCACCAGTTCCGGGCGAACCAGGGTGATCTCCGCCCCAGTGTCCCTCAAGCCCATCGTGATTTTGTTACCCACGGTAATGGCCTGCATGTTATCACTGAGCTTCCCTCCCCGTCCACCCACAAACAAAACAGTAGATGGGGAAACCGGTGATTTGGGCACAGGGGTTGGTTTCTTCCTCTCGGGACAGTCTCGACTAATATGTCCCCCTTTGCGACACATAAAACAGATGCGGGTATTAGCAACAGGTTTGGTGGGGACCACAGGGGTAAAACCCCCAGAGGGTCGAGTAGCAGGGACAGAGTTGGTAGAAGTCTGCTTACCCCCTTTCCAGCTGGTCACTGCCGGCTTCTGATAATGCGGGGCCCGATTGGCAGTGTAGGTGTCGGCCAGCTTGGCTGCTTGCGCTGCGTCTCTGGGTTCTCGGTCCAAGATGAACTGACGAACTTCTGCGGGACACAGGTGCAAAAACTGATCCTTGACCATCAGGTCTTTGAGATCCTCAAAGGTGTGGATAGACAGTCCTTCGATCCACTGGTGAAAGTTGGTGTTCAATCCATCAACGACATCTGAGTAACTGTCATGAGGTCCACGCTGCATAGCCCGGAATCGTTTCCGATACATCTCTGGCGAGAGATTGTATTTCTGGATGAGGGCTTGCTTAATGGCCTCATAGTCACCGTCCTTGTCTCTGGGCAAGGAGACAAAAACCTCCAGGGCTTTGCCTCTCAGTCCTGGGGTCAAGTACCGCGCCCACTGCTCACAAGGCAACTGGTACTGTCTGCAAATTTTCTCAAAGCCTCTGAGAAACGTGTCCAGGTCCCCATCCTTCTCCATCACCGGGAAGTGATCTAAACGGGGTCTAAGGTGTCCCGTCTCACTGGACTCACGGTTGGGTGGGAAATTACTGGACCTCTGGGCACGTGCTAGTTCCAGCTGATGCTGCCTCTCGGCCTCTGCCTGTCGTGCGGTGAATTCTCGTTCAGCTTGGCGTTCGCGTGCTGCTGCTGCTGCAAATTCCCGTATAAGCTCCAACCGCAAAGCTTGGTCGCAGTCGGCCATCTGTTGGAGAATCAAAGGTAAAGGAGAGTCCGTACCATTCTGCGGACTGGCGCTACCAGTACGTTGGTGCCCCATTGATTCCAGAACCGGACCCTCTGCTGCCTCCGATGATGGTGTGGAGACCACAGGCTGCTCTGGCCAGGCATCATCTTCCATCCATGCTTGGATCAGCTGGTCTTTACTGCGATTCCCTCCTTCCAGACCTCTTTGCTCACAAAGGCTGCGTAGCCCATCTCTCGTGTAATTTCGATATGCCTCCGCCATTTTAGCAGGGATTTGCCAAATAAAAGATAGGATAGAAGAACAGAGAACAGGGGAGGGGAAAAACTGTTTCACGTATATATATATATGTCTGTTATAACCAAGTGTATGCACTGAGAGCCTTCCTGTAGACTGAGAAAGTCTGCTACAGATAACTCAGCCCTTAAGTGTACGGAGCAATTTATTACTCCACAGACTTAATGTTCTAAGATATCCCACCGCTGCCACCAATTTGTCACGATCCCCGTGACTTAGGTTCTGGCTAGTAGGCAACCGGGCTCACCTCGGACCGTCTTGGATCAGCTACCAACCAGAACCTAACACCCAGGTACACGTTTTCTGCTGCCACCACACGTCACAATAAGGCTGACGTGACACCTTACCCTTATGCACACCTAAGGCAACTACAAATTACGTCTATCACAATCTTATGGTAATCACTTATCCCTGGTAACGTTTTACTTCAGAGACATAGGGCCTTTTTAGAACACAGGAAAGCTCTTATTAAAGTGAAATTTAATATCAAATAAAAAAGGACAGTGCATACAGTACAGGTCACAATAAAAAAAGAGATGGTACAAAATATACAGACACATACATACACAGTAAAAACAGTTCTTAAAATAAAAAGGAGAAAACCAGAACCTACTTTGCTATCGGGCTGTTTGGAACTGGAACGCTATGGGGATTAGCAGGAACGGCGGGCCAACACACTCATAACAAGTTCCCCAAGTGTTGAACACTCTCCCATCATACTCCCTGCCTTATCAAGCATGGTGAGAGCAGTTGTCTCCCTCCCTCCTCTGACCTCACAGGGGGGGTGACAGGGACTATGCTAATGAGCTAATGGTCCATCTTTTATGACCGGAGACGCTTGCCTGAAGATTTTCAAATCCTCATAACTTGGCAGGCGCGTTTCCGATCAGCATTCCAGGGGCATCAAACTACGGGGCATCACCTGCCGGTCACGGGCATACCAACCATGGGTCTGGTGTGTACCCGATTAGGGGAGTTACAGGTTTCCCTGGGTTCCCCTAGAGCCACTTTCTTGCTTTTACAATGGTGGGTCCCTCTCCCTACCCTGCTGACCTGTAGCGAATCTCACCTCTGGAATATGACAGCTTATCATCTTTCTGAAGAGGTCAAATATCTCCATAGACGTCTACAGTGACCTCTGATTGTCTCCTGCGTGAACTCTGGATGCATATTGCAGCCAGACCCCTTGTCATAAAGCCATTACACCATGAGGACGTTTTATTGCCCCCCCAGTCTGGTAAGAGATAAGCGAACCTGTTAATATCCAGGACTCTCACTATATGGCCCCAATCCATCTAGCCATGACATCTAGTGCCCAAAGGAAAACAGGACACCAGCTTCAAAAAGAAACAAAAAAAGTGTGTGTGTGGGGGGGGGGGGGGGTGAGGAGCTTTGCCAAATATGAGTGATCAGGGATATTTTATTCAAGATCGTGAATATATATTGATCATCCTCACACTGGGTATCCTCTTGTTAAGAGTCTTTTAGTAAGTAGATTTGCTTGTTCAGTAAAACTTTCATCTGAGTCATTGATCCTTCTCAGTCTGAGAAATTGTCCATAGGGGACCGCTTTTTTTACATGATGCGGGTGGAAACTTAAAATGTAGGAAGGCGTTACAAGCAGTCGGTTTCCGATAACTGGTGGTTTTCATAATATTATGTTCTAGAGTGACTTTTACATCCAGAAATTCAATGCTTTTTTCCTCTATTTTAGACGTGAAGAACATGTTCATATTGTTTGAATTGAGGTATTTTACAAATTCCAGAAATGTTTCTTTGGTACTATTCCAGACAATAAATATGTCGTCCACAAATCGAGAATACTTAAAAATGTAACGCATGAATGGATTTGTTGCAGTGTAGATCATTTTGCTTTCTAGGACTGCTAAGTACAGATCGGCGAAAGTGCACGCGATGGGCGTACCCATCGCCGTGCCTTCGCATTGTTGAAACCATTGGTTATCAAATAGGAAAGCATTGTTCTGCAAAATGAAGTGTATGGATTCACAGACAAAATCGGTGAACTCAGGACCCTGGTTGGCTTGCTCCAATAACTCTCTCACAGCTTCTACTCCCAACTCCTGTGGTATTTTCGTGTATAGACTTTCTACATCGATTGTGCAGAGTAGGGCATTTGCCGGACATTCTATACCATCTATAGTAACCAAAAATTCATTTGTGTCCTTAATGATTGCAGGGGCTGATTTAAGGAGTGGACGTAGCAGCCAATCCATATATTTTGATAACGGTTCTGTGATGGAATTGACGCCCGATACAATCAGGCGACCAGGAGGTGGAATAATGCCTTTATGTATCTTAGGTATGTGGTACCATACCGGATTTCTGGGATATTTTGGGATCAGTTTTTCTGCTCGTTTCCTGGATAATACTCCTTTTTCCACATTTTTCCGTAATAGGCTTTGTAATTTAGATTTTATTTTATTAGTTGGGTTTTCCTTAAGCATCTGGTATGTCCGTTTGTCATGCAATTGCCTTAATGCTTCATTCTTGTAAACTGCTTTATTTTGTATTACAATATTTCCCCCCTTGTCTGCTTTTTTGATAATAATGTCATCCCTTTCCTTCAGCCATTTTAGGGCTGCAAGTTCTCCAGACGTCGTGTTAGGGGGTAATTTGGGGTAGATAAGCGATTTTACGGCCTCACGTACCTTTCTTCTAAACAGATCGATGTTACTACCACTGGGGATAGGGGGTGCATAGGTGGATTTCACTCCTCCCAAAAATTCAGCTTGGAAAGTTTTTTCCGGAACATTATGTCCTTCTGCACCTTGTAGTTCCATTAACATTGAGAGACATTCCACATCCTCTGTGGTTCGTGCACCTGCCAACCAAAATCCAAGTTCACCGATATCGGCTGGAGAATTACCTTCTGGTTCTTCTACCTTCTCTACCAGGGGTGAGCACCACCATATAATACCTATACACACTCCATTTCCTGCGCTATTTTTTCATGAACCCAATGCGAACAATCTGGTAGTGCCAGCCACAGTATCTTATCAATTTTTGTTATATTTTTATACCAAACACACAGGACTTTGTTTCTCTGTCTGCACCTGCACCTCTACAATCATCACCGCACACCTTGGGTTATTTTTCCCCTTTGTGGGTGGGGGCACTGACATCCCAGGTGGGTCTACTACCACTCCAGGTTGCCGTGACAAGAGCCCAAGGGACCCACAACAAACCGGGAGGTTACCGACCATTTGAGGACATAAGCCGGCCATATATAACACAGGTACCAACATCACACCTGTGTGCTGACCTAAAACTGGCGTCATGACAAATAGCATCCCTGGCAGAGTTTGGCTGACCACCAAGCCTCAGCAACTCACCACACTAGCGTCCTTACTGACTGATAACGGTTGTTTTGCGCTTACATTGCTTCTTCCGATCAGGGACACTGTCCCTTTTCTGGAAGAAACGATGCAAGCGCAAAACGACCGTTGTCACTCAGTGAGTACTCACCTGCTCCACTTTCTCCCCTCCCGGCACCAATGATGTTATCTCAATAAACCGAACTACTATGGCATCAGAATTGGTGAGTGCCGATTACCTTTTTTCCTTTTACATTGCATTATAGTAGTTATATTTTTGCATATAGGAGGCAGTTTTATAGTAGCTATATTCTTGTGCATAGAGTAAGAGGTAGTCTGCAACAAAGGGACAGTATTGTAGGGGTTATAATTGGTTTTAATGTTTTATTTTTAATTTCCAAAAGAAATAAGACATATGTTGACATGGTTACTGGAGGAAAATGTCACGAATATGGAGAAAATTGCATAGCTCCAGAACTAAAAAAAAACATATTGATACCTACAACAGTAACTGAAATCACATGACATTGCAGATGTAAAGACATAACAGAAGAAAAGTGGATAAATAGGAGTAAGGCCCTATTCACACATCAGTTATCCTGTCTGCAAGTACATACAGCATATGGGTATTTGCACAGATCCACTGATTGTAATGTGGGATCTGCACCATTTGTAGCACGGGTTACAGCCCTTATACAGATCTGTAGCAATATTTTAGTATATTTTTTGTACATAAGGGCAATCTTGGTCTGGATTTACACATCTGTGATCTGTGTCATTATGATGCACTGAGCTCTGAAACCGCTAAAGCACAGACTCCTAGATAAAGGTTTCACCACCAAAACTTTGGACATTCTGTCTGTGCTTACACCTTTTCTTCATAAATTATGCACAAGAGCACTTGCATTTGAAAACCACAGTCTCCAGTCATTCATTTTGAAATTGGTTCAACTTAAGTGCCTGTTTCTAACCAGGATGGGACCGCCAATCACTGGCCAGGATGGGACTGCCGCAGCCAGTGATTGGCAGAACGGCCTGTCACTTCAGAAACAGGCTCTGAAGTTGCACCAGAGGCTGCGGGCAGTGGACAGGAGCAAAGAGAACACCGGGGAGTGTGAAGAGGTAATGTATGAACTTCACTTTTAAAGCAAAGACTGCTCAGTAAACTAGCAGATCGGCGCTCATTTACTATAGTGATTGGGTTGTCCAATACAGCCCTTAGTTTCTTAATCTGACCCACCCATCATCATAAACTGCAAACACAGCATGAATGGGCTGAGTACAGGCAATATTGGTGGTGTGTAAGAGGGCGATGGGGTCACTCAGCTCGTAGAATGAAACTTGCTCGGCATCATAATCAAGATATATTCTAATTTTTTCACACGTAGCTTTGTGGTTTATCCTGCTTTCCTTTTCGTTGTATCTTATAAAGTAACTGTCACCAGACCTGCGTAGACCCAAAGACTTTGTATTCTTCCCAATTAAGGCTAGAGGCCCCCTCCTCTCGACACTAGGATAAGCTACACCCACCCTCCAACCTCCTGATTTGCAGGTATCCATATCCCAGTAATGTTGACCTGACGTAAAACTCCTTGTACTTAATACTTTATATTCCTCAAATCTTTCAGGAGTTTCTGGGCGATTCTGGTGCTCCTCTGAACAAGATACCGTTTTCAGGTCACCAGACACATGCAGGTTGTTGGCCGCGGTGTGGACATCTAGTAATATCTCGGTAGCCTCATTGGCTGTGAAAAATGTTGTTATGCCACCATCACCCATAATTCCAGACAGACCCTTGCGCACCATCTTTGAGATTAGACTTTCATCCAAATCATCTACAGCATTAGTAATTTCAACAACTCTTGTGCATATGTCGGCCTGCTCGCGGTCTAAGAAGTACTTATCATCTGCTCCTTGGTCCTGTAAGACACTTAGTGGATCAGTCGTGTTACACAGTTTCTCCATGTGACGCATCTTCCTGGACAGGTCATCCTTCCTGATGTCCAGTCTCTGGATCAGATCAGAGATGGACAGTGACGTCTGTTCTCCACGTCTTGCGATCTCGCTCAGGATTCTCTTCCCCAGGATGTCCGTCTGTCTTCTGATGTCCTTAAAGGTGACATTAGTATGGTCCACCAGCCTTGCTGTTTTTGCTGCCGTCCTCTCTTTGTGCATCTGAAGACTTTGGATTTTTTCCTCCACTTCCTCTCTCATTGAAGCTCCTTTCGCCATTATGCTTTTCAGACTTCCCATTTTCTTTTTAAATGCTTCATTTATATCGATCACCTGGTGTTCCCGGTGTCCTCCATTCAGCAAGCAGGAAACACAGATACAAGAGTCATCATCGCGGCAATAGTAGGTGAGGGGCTTCTGGTGAGAAGAACACTTCTTCATCCTCTGTGAACTACAAGGCTCCATTAGGACATGTTCCTGAGACTTGCTGTGGACTTTCAGGTGGTTATCACATAGAGAAGCCTCACAATGCAGGCAGCATATAACAGCGGGCACAGGGGAGTCTAGGCAGTTAGAGCAGAAGATCTCTGTCTCTGGTTGTGCTGGCTGAGTAGAATGGACGTGCTCTGATATGTTACTTAGCTTTAGGTTGCTTTGCAGTGCAGGACGCTCCAGAAATTTCTCTCTGCAGTCAGGACAGCTATAAACTCCAGAAGTCTCCTGCGAATCCAACACGTGATCAATGCAGAGTCGGCAAAAGTTGTGCCCACATCTCAGCACTATTGGGTCTGCGTAGATATTCAAGCAGATGGAGCAAGTCAGTTCATCTTTCAGGGCTGCAAACGCCATTGTAGTAGTGCGGCTGGACATCTCGGTGGGGCGGGTTCTAGCTGGTTACTTCCTGATGAAGGAGAATAAGATATTCTGAGTTAACTCTATGTGCACCTGATAGTACATGGAATTTTACTTCTCTTTCACAAAAGTAGATGACTGTCTGTTAGTTGTTTATTATTATTATTATTATTATTATTATTATTATTACTATTTATTTTTATTTTTTTTACATCTGCAGTCATAGGATAATCTGTTCCCAGCTGTCCAAAGCCTCAGGGAGTGTGGCTGTAGTAACATAGTTAATAAGGTTGAGAAAAAAAAGACAAGAGTCCATTACATTCAACCTACAACGTAAAGCAGGAATGGGGAACCTTCGGCCCTTCGGCTGTTGCAAAACTACAATTCTCATCATGCCTGGAAAGCCAAAGCGAAGCTTTTGCTGTCCAGGCATGATGGGAATTGTAGTTTTGCAACAGCTGGAGGGCTGAAGGTTCCCCATCCCTGACCTAAAGTAATCCCAAAAATCCTTATGAGGCAAATGCCAATTGCCCCCATTACAGGGAGAAGTGTCCACCTACTATGGGTGGACACTTAAAGGAGAATTCCGGGGTCTGTTAAAAAAAAACAATTACCAAATAAACAAGGGATCATGTACACTTTTTGTATAGTAACAGTTTGAGCCCAGAATCGCAACTCTCTGACCCCCTCATCACCTGGTCTCTCCTAACTTCCTGTCTGAGCTCCCAGCTCCTCTTCCTTGTTGCTGTTCCTCTGTCACGCCTACTGTACACTCCCCTCTCCTCTTTGTCCCACCCACCTTCTGAATATTCATATTCCTCTTCTTAGCCTATATCCCTGCCCCCTGCATCCTGTGTCCAGTGTCTGCCCGGCTGCCAGGCTATCTCCCCCTGCCCTCCCCCCTTCTTCACTTTATGATCAGTGAACAGACGGATGCAGTGCCTGCATAAGCCTGTCATACCTTTTATCCACCTCACCCTCCCACCCCTGTTCTGGTGCCTTACACCTCAATGCAAATCTCTGTTTCTTTCTTTTTTTTTTAACTCTTTATTTAGAGAGAGAGAGAGCAGGGAAAACTAACAACACACCAGAGTGTCCATACATATGAGAAAAACTTGCGCCCGAAGGCAACTTGAATGGTACATACATAACCAAGGCAATATAGAACAGTTGCACATAACAGAATACGGAGAAAAAAGAAAATAACGGAGAAGTGAATCGTACACATAACACACCAGGCGTCGCCAGCATCCCCCACATTCCCTGGGCCTTATCTTCAAAAAGAGCCCCAGATGAGTACAGGACCATAGGCTGTATCCATGTTTTGCAGGACTCTCCATGGATGCATCCAACTTCTTCAGCCACCAGTAATCCAATGCCAAGTGGTCCTCCAGTTCAGTAAACAACTCACTTTAGCAGTGGAGAACTGAGATGCTGTGGTTTTCAGCCCTAAATAAGAGGTACCATTCAAGAAGTCACCACATTTTTTTTGTTATTCCAGGGTGGCAGTGACAAGCTGTAACATTATGTGTCTGGCATAAGGAACAACAATCTCAAGGGATGTAGTCTGTCAAATACTAAACTCAGCCTTAAAAATCCCAGTAAATAAGAACAAGCAGCTGGGCACCATCTTAGTGCTGCACAATGGATCATTGAAATCCCCTCTTTCCTTATAGAACTTATCACCTAGATGTTATGTAGCTGGATAGCAAGCGGTTAATCATCTTCAACTGATTCAAGTCATACGGGTAAACACCTACACAGTAAGTTTCGTTTCTCCTCCTCAGCCAGGGCCAGTAGGTTTATCAATTGGAGTCATACGGGTAAACGCCTACACAGTAGTTAAAGGGAATGTGTCACAAAGAAAAAAAAAATTGGAAAGTGTTGAAATTGCATTTGTTGTTTTTGTTAATTTATATGTGTTTTTTTTATATTTTTTACAAGTAAGGAAATATGAAAAATTAACAATGTAATTTGTCATATTTCCCAGGGATGGCCACCAGGGGGAGATCCAGCAGGAAACTGCTCATAAAAAGTAACCGGAAATACGGCAGTGCTGAAAAAAGAAAAAGCAGTCTCTGCTCAACTGCTGTGACATCTTCACCTCCCCCCTCTTTTCACAGAACAAAGAGGGGAAAGGAGCAGTGCCATTTTGTTGTTGTCTGTATAGCAGTACAGATACAACAAGCGTGTCCCCAGCCAACTTCATAATACACCTCAGCTCTGCTCCAGATATCTAGAAAATCTGGATACAATTCTGCAAACTTCAACCAAGACTGTATCCCACTTTTCCAGACATCCAGAGCAGAGCTCAAATACAGCCAGCTGACAAGCCGACGGACGTGCGAAGCGAAGCACTTCACTACTACCATTAATTTGCTCCTTCCTGGTGTACACTAAGACAGCTCATACAGAGAGATCCTACATGCACGCTCACAGAGGGAGATCCTACATGCACGCTCACGCAGGGAGATCGCACATGCACGCTCACGCAGGGAGATCGCACATGCACGCTCACGCAGGGAGAGCGCACATGCACGCTCACGCAGGGAGAGCGCACATGCACGCTCACGCAGGGAGATCGCACATGCACGCTCACGCAGGGAGATCGCACATGCACGCTCACGCAGGGAGAGCGCACATGCACGCTCACGCAGGGAGATCGCACATGCACGCTCACGCAGGGAGATCGCACATGCACGCTCACGCAGGGAGAGCGCACATGCACGCTCACGCAGGGAGATCGCACATGCACGCTCACGCAGGGAGATCGCACATGCACGCTCACGCAGGGAGATCCTACACGCACGCTCACGCAGGGAGATCGTACCACATACCTCAGCTACTGAAGAACCCCTTACTACACACCTCAGCTGCAACAGAACCCCATACTACACCTCAGCTGCAACAGAACCCCATACTACACCTCAGCTGCTGCAGAACCTCTTGAAATTGAAAATCTTTGCCAGGTCATATATAAAACCCATCTACATCATGTTAGCCTTGCATTACATATACAGATGCAGTGTAGTAGCTATCGGCAGTGTCCTGACATTGGGAAGGAAGGGTTAACACACTGACAGCTTTTATCTTTATTCCTCTGGTCAGTGTGACACTTCTCTGCCTCCTGCACTCACTATCTCCTCCAGCTTCCCCTGTCCCACCATGAAGCTCTGGCTCCCCTCCCCCCTCCTCCCGGCTGCCGGGCTCTTTATCAGAATAGTCCCAGTAGGAGGAGAGAGAGCCGGGCTACCTGCTGAGGTCAGTGCTGTCACTGGGCACCTTCTCTGGGGGCTCCAGCAGTATGGCGTCTGGCTCCCTCTTCAGTTCCCTGTGTGTGTGAGCTGCGCATGTCAGGAGCCGTCCATTGACTCCTATGTACTGAGGGCTGCCATAAAGCAACTGTGTATGTGTCGTGCAGGGAGACATACACAGATGCTATTGCAAATGGCAGCCCCCAGGGCAGCACATTATTGTACAAAGCAAAAGCATCATTTTACAAAGCATAAAAACAAATCAAAGTCTAGCTATTTTTGAAGATATTAATGAAATGAAACAAAAATAATAATAAAAGAAAAAAAAAGTGACACATTCCCTTTAAGTTTTGTTTCTCCTCTCCTAACATGGACACAACTTCTGCTGGGAGTGTATAGAGAATTTCCCTGTCGTCCTATTGTCCTCACAATAGCTGGGGTGTTCTCACCCCTGTGGGCCACTAGGACGAGTGGAATTTTAATGATTACAAACTAGTAGCTCCTCCCACCCCAGTATATAAGGCCCCTCTACCTTCCACCTGTCAGTTTTTTATTTCGTCCCTTTGGGTACAGGGGCGAGTGGTTATGTCCGGTCCTGGAGTTTTCCGGGGCCGAAGGTAGCTCCGCTGCTGCCCTCGGGTAGTTACATAGTTAATACGGTTGAAAAAAGACACATGTCCATCAAGTTCAACCAAGGAGGGGATGGATACAGGGAAGGGGGAGGGGCGATAGGTTCTATACATATGCATCTATATTATTTTGCTCTAAGAACTTGTCTAGCCCTGTTTTGAAGCCCTCTACTGTTGTTGCTGTGACCAGATCCTGGGGTAGACTGTTCCACAGATTTACAGTTCTCATGGTAAAGAAGGCTTGTCGCCTCCGGAGATTGAACCTTTCTTTCTCCAGGCGGAGGCAGTGCCCTCTTGTCCTTTGAGGGGGTTTTACCTGGAACATCTTTTCCCCATATTTCTTGTAGGGGCCATTTATATATTTAAATAAGTTAATCATATCTCCTCTTAACCCATAGCTGCACCAGGACGTTACTGAACGTCCTCGTGCCGCTATGGGAGTTCAGAGGGGGGTCGCGCGGCGCCCCCCCTCTGAACTGCCGCGATCCCGGGTGCTGCATGTAGCCCGGGATTGCGGCTATTAGTGGGCACGGTCCGATCGCCGTGCCCGCTAATTAAGTACTTAGAAGCAGCTGTCAAAGTTGACAGCTGCTTCTAAATACTTGCTCATATCCATCCCTGGTGGTCTAGTGGGGGGACCTGCGGCGCGATTGCGGGGGGGGCGATCCCTGCATCCATCCCGGGTCGGGGTCTGCGCCGTAATGGCGCTGATCCTGACTCGGCATTCTATTGCTTTTGGCTGCAGCAGCCAAAAGCAATAGAACACCGATCTCATGGATTCATGCAGTATAACTATACTGCATGGATCTCTATGAGAGATCAGAGTGCAGATACTAGAAGTCCCCCAGGGGGGGCTTCTAGTATATGTGTAAAGAAAAATGTATTTTTAATAACACAAAATCCCCTCCCCTAATAAAAGTCTGAATCACCCCCCTTTCCCCATTTTATAAATAAAAATAAATAAATAAATTAATAAACATGTTTGCTATCGCCGCATGCGTAATCGCCCGAACTATTAATTATAATCACATTGCTGATCTCACACGGTAAACGGCGTCAGCGCAAAAAAATCCCAAAGTGCAAAATTGCGCATTTTTGGTTGCATCAAATCCAGAATAATTGTAATAAAAAGCGATCAAAAAGTCATATATGCGCAATCAAGGTACCGATAGAAAGATCACATCATGGCGCAAAAAATGACACCTCACACAGACCCATAGACCAAAGGATAAAAGCGCTATAAGCCTGGGAATGGAGCGATTTTAAGGAACATATATTTTCTTTAAAAGGTTTTAATTTTTTACAAGCCATCAAATCAAATAAAAGTTATACATGTTACATATCGTTGTAATCATAACAACTTAAGGAACATATATAATGAGTCAGTTTTACCACAGGGCGAACGGAGTAAAAACAACCCCCCCCCCCCCCCAAATAAAAAAAAAAACATTTTTTTTTTCAATTTCACCACACATATAATTTTTTTCTGGTTTCCCGGCACATTTTAGGCAAAAATTACATCTGCCATAGCAAAGTACAATTAGTTGCGCAAAAAATAAGGGCTCATTTGGGTCTCTAGGTGGAAAAATGCAGGCGCTATGGCCTTATATACACGAGGAGGGAAAAACGAAAACGCAAAAATGAAAACTGGCTGTGTCCCCTAAGGGTTAAACGTCTCTTCTCCAGACTAAACAAATTCAACTCTCTTAATCTCTCCTCATAACTAAGATGCTCCATTCCCCTTATTAGTTTAGTTGCCCGTCTTTGTACCCTCTCCAGCTCTAGAACGTCCTTTTTATGAATCTGGTTCCAAAACTGGACAGCATACTCCAGATGAGTATTGTACGGTGGTCCGGCATCTTGTGGTGTCCGGGCCGCTATGTATTCAGTTTTGTCTCCAGCTTTGGAGGCCGCCATTTTGGCGTAGCCTGGGAGACTGAAGCGGAAGTGTCAGTGACGCACTTCTGGTCTCGGAGCGGTCGCTTCTGTATAGTCGTTCCAGGCTTGTGTGTTTCTGTGTTAGGATTCTTCTAAGCGCTGTCTGGTTGGAGCGCCTTTCCAGGATGCTGGTCTGAGGTCTGTTTTACTGTTTAGTAGATGCGATCTCAGCTCCGCCCGTGGGGGCGTATTGGGGGCGGGGCTTACAATTTTGGCGCCAGATCGGCGTTTTTAGGTCTCTGCCTTACCCAGATCCTTACCAGTACTACTGGATCTCTCTAGCTAATTGGACGTGCCTAGAGATTGCTTGCGTTCTTCTATCTTCCCTTAAGCTAATGTAAGTCGACGCTCTTGGAGCTAGTTTTTTCTTTTTTATACTTGTTACTCATTTTAATGCATTGTTAGATGTCTTCTACGGAGGGTTCTGAGAGGAGAGCTTCTAATGGCAGGAAGACTGTGGCTAAGAGAAAGCATTTCTCATGTGCCGATTGTGAGAAAGACCTTCCTGAAGGATGGGAATATTTAAAATGCCAAGAGTGTCGTATGGCAGCCACAAAGGAGGAACCTACCATTCATGATGTGGTATGTTAACCCCTTCCTGACGTTTATCCGTTATTATAGTCCATAAGTGGTACTTACATATATCTATCCCCACAGGTGGTGTGGGTGAAGCAGTCTCTGACGGGGATTCAGGACTCTGTGTCTGAATTAAAAGAATCCTTCCAAAAATCCAAGAGGTCGCGGAGGGATGAGCAGCCCATGTGTGTCTCGCCATCTGGACGTGAATATAAGATAGTGGATGAAATAGGCTTATCTACTGATGATGATGATGATGATGACATTGAAACCACAAGAACTTATTTTCCTGTTGAAAAAAATGCAAAAATGTATTAAGGTGGTTAAGCAGCAAAATTAACCGGATTTTGATGATGAAGATAGACCATCCACATCTAGAAGAGCTTTTGATGTGGATGACACGTCTATGTTTATGTTAAAGAATAAATGACTCAAGCCTGAGAAGGCTCCTGTAATAAGCCGTAGGTTTAAGGCTATGTTTCCATTGGTAGAGGACAAGGCCAAAGATTGGCTCACGCCTCCTAAAGTTGATGTAGCCGTGGCTAAACTATCAAGCGTACCATGGTTCCAGCTGAGGACGGGTCCAGTCTGAAGGATCCCATGGACAGGCGCTTAGAGGTGTCTCTTAAAAGAGGTTACTCTGCTTACCTCTGCTCAAGGTGCTGTTTCCATTTCAGCCTTTGAAGTAGGGAAAGCCTTAAGAAAATGGCTTATGAAAGTGCTGGAGGATATCGAGTCAGGAGTGGGGAGAGATGAGATACTTACCGCCTTCAAGAAAGTTAATCTTGGAATAGATTTTCTTTGTGATGCGGCCTCTCAACAGGTCAGGCTAGCCGCCAGATCTATGTTTCTGTCCACTGCGAGCCGTAGGGGTCTGTGGTTGAGGCCCTGGTCAAGTGACTGTGCCTCCAAGTATTATTTGTGTAACTTGGAGTATAGTCCAGGGAGGCTATTTGGAACGGAGTTGGACCAGTTAATGCTGGATCTCTCTGATAAAAAAGGGAAGAGTCTCCCTTATGAGCAAAGAAGTCGTCGCCAGTTTCACAGGGATAGAACTCCCCAAAGAGTGCGACAGTTTCGTTACTCCACAAAGGGTAGAGGTGGTTATGCCAATAAAAGAGGTGCTGGACAGCAGTCCAAAGGAAATAAAAAGCCAGATTTCGGACTATCCCCAACAGGTAGGGGGACGTTTAAGTTTTTTTTGTGAAGATTTGGGAATCCAGGATAAAGGATCCATGGGTACTCAGGATCATTCGGGGGGGGGGGGGGGGGTTACTCCCTGGGGGGGTTACTCCCTTCCTCTGGAGTCCCCCCCCCCTCCAGAGAAATTTTTTGTTTCAAATCCCCCACCTTCTCCAAGAAAAGAAATTCTGGAGGAGGAAATCAGAAGTCTAGTCTCCAAAGCAGCCTTGGAAGATGTTCCCCCTTCAGAAAGGCAACAGGGAATATACTCTCCGGTCTTCCTGGTGCCAAAGCCTTCTGGAAGGTAGGAGAGTTATTATAGATCTCAGATTTCTAAATCGTTTCATAATAAAGAAAAAATTCAGGATGGAAACAATAAGGTCTGTTCCGTTTATTCTCTCACAGGGGGACTTCCTGGCATCTCTGGACTTACAGGACGCTTATTTTCATATCCCGATTCATCCACAGTTCAGAAGATTCCTGAGGATTGCGGTGTATCTCGATGGTCAGCTGACGCACCTACAATTCAAGGTACTCCCATTCGGCACAACCACGGCACCCTTTGTTTTCACCAAGGTGGTATCCGCTGTGGTGGCGGAACTCAGGCTTCAGGGAATGAGAGTCATCCCTTATTTGGACGACTGGCTAATCATAGCCCAGTCTGCGGACCTCCTAGACACCCAAGTCCGTCTAATTCTCCAGTTTCTACAAGATTTAGGTTGGATTGTCAACTAAGACAAGTTCCAAGACAGGTATCTTTGAGAACACTAATGAGATTTCTAGGTCTACTAACCTCCTCTGCAGATGCGGTTCCCAGGGCCTTGTGGCATATTCGAGTTCTTCAGATGGAAGTCCTTCGAGCATGGGACAGAGATCCTGCTACGCTGGACAAGAAGATAGTGTTATCTACTTGAAGCAGACAGTTCCTATTGTGGTAGAAGGATCTGAACGAAGGGAAGAGTCTAGAGGAGCCTTGTTGGACCATAATTACCACAGATGCTTCGGGCACTGGCTGGGGAGCCCATCTACAAGATCAACAGGTATCGGGAATCTGGACCAAGGAGGAGACAGATCTCCCCTCCAATACCAGGGAACTGAAGGCAATATTTTACTCCCTCAAACATTTCTTTTCGCAGATCATACAGAAGGCGATTCGTATACGGACAGACAACATGGCGTCGGTTTGTTACATCAACAAACAAGGAGGCACGAGATCCCAATCCCTTCTGGAAGAAGTGGGGAGGATCTTCAACTGGGCAGAGGGGAGGATAACCAGGTTATCAGCATCCTACATCAAAGGAGAGCAGAATGTATTAGCAGATCGCCTCAGCAGGGGGACAGTGGCGGGAGAATGGAGTCTCAATCAAGATATATTCTCACAGGTTGTAAAGAGGTTTGGACTTCCCCAAATAGACCTAATGGCGACAAGAAACAACACAAAACTCCAGAAATTCTGCTCCCTTTACCCCACAGACAAACCAGTTGTGATAGATGCCATGACCATTCCTTGGGCATACGACCTGGCCTACATCTTTCCACCAGTCTCAATGATACCACTTGTATTGTTAAAGATCAGGCAGGATCAAGCAACCGTCATAGCAGTGATTCCATTCTGGCCCAAGAGATCTTGGTTTCCTCTCCTTCTAGAGATGAGTCAAGGAAAATTTTGGAGACTCCCACTGAGACCGGACCTTTTCTCGCAGGGATCGCAATTATGCACGAATCTGAAATCATTCAACCTAACTGCCTGGCTCCTAGTAGGTCCCTATTGAGAACCGAGGGTCTCTCAGAAAGGGTGTTGGTGACGCTTTCTCACTCAAGGAGTCAGGCAACCAAAAAATCGTATGCAAGAATTCAGAGAATTTTCCAGACTTGGGCAGCCTCCAGACAGGTTGATGCTCAAAATCCATCTATTGCCCAGATTCTGGATTTTCTTCAGGATGGCTTTGATAGGGGGTTAAGACCTAAGTCTCTAAAAGTACAGGTAGCAGCTATGTCAGTTTTTTCCAATAAAAAGCTTTTGCAGGTACAAGAAATAAGAGACTTCTGCAGAGCAGCCGACAGATTAAGACCTCCAGTGGTAAGACCGGTTTCACCCTGGGACCTAGTATTAGTCTTCAAAGGTTTATGCGCAACTCCTTTTGAACCTCTGCAGGAGGTGGACTTGAAGTACTTGACTTTAAAAACAGTTTTTCTCCTAGCTATTTCTTCAGCTAAGCGTGTAGGAGAGCTTCAAGCCTTAGGTTCTAAGGAACCATACGTTCTCTTTCTCAATGACAGAGTTGTACTTAAAGTGTCACTGTCGTGAATTTTTTTTTTTGCAGAAATCAATAGTCCAAGCGATTTTAAGAAACTTTGTAATTGGGTTTATTATCCGAAAAATGCATTTTTATCATGAAAAAGCAGTTTGAAGCTCTCCCCCCTGTCTTCATTGTTCTCCTATGGAGAGAGCTAAAGAAAAGACCAAAACAGGACAACAAAGAGTTAATCTACAAATCCCTCATGGGATATCTCCTGTGACAGTCACCAGTGACCTGTCTGAGCTCGGATTACAGCTGTCACCCAGCTCCGTGCCTGTAATCCTCTGTTATCTGCTTTCTGCTGCCGGCTAACTCCCTCCTTCCTCCTCCCCCCTCCCCTCTCCCTAGAACAGACAGGGTACGACTCCTGCAACAAGTCACAATTTTCAGATTTTTCAGAGTGGATGAAAAAGAGGAAGGAGGGGGGGACCTGGGAAAAGGCTTTTTACATGCAGATAATGGCAGATTTGGCTAATAAACCCAATTACAAAGTTTCTTAAAATCGCCTGGACTATTGATTTCTGCAAAAAAAAAAAAAAAATACGACAGTGACTCTTTAAGCTTTTGCCTTCCTTCAGACCTAAAGTCGCCTCTTATTCTAACCTTAACCAGTCCAAATCTCTTCCAGTATATACTCCTGCACCTAATGAAGACGATATGGATATCTCTTCCCTGGATATAGTGCGATGCCTAAAGATCTATCTGGACAGAACAAGCCAGTTTCGCAAGGACAAAAAACCTTCTTATCCTATTCCAGGGAAGGTACAGAGGTAAGAAGGCTTCAAGACCTTCCATCTCTAGATGGATATGTGACTGTATCAGAGTCTGTTACAACATGTCAGAAGTTCCAGCTCCTGGATTTTTATGGGCACATTCTACCAGGTCAGTCTCCACCTCATGGGCGGAAAGGAATTCTATTCCTATGGAAAACATCTGCATGGCTGCTACATGGTCTACCCCTATCATGTTTCTAAAACATTATCGGATTGATTCTTTACTTTCAGCCACTACCGGGTTTGCAAAATCCATTCTCGGTTCTGTGTCTGATATCCCACCCTAGGGGATTCGTTTTTTGCTTGCTAATTCCCCAGCTATTGTGAGGCCAATAGGACGACAGGGAAGTTAACATTTATTATGTTAAATTGTTTTCCCTTAGTCCTATTGGCATCACAAGAGTCCCTCCCTTTAAATTAATTTGACTTGTTAATAAACCAACAGGTGGAAGGTAGAGGGGCCTTATATACTGGGGTGGGAGGAGCAACAAGTTTGTAATCATTAAAATTCCACTCGTCCTAGTGGCCCACAGGGGTGAGAACACCCCAGCTATTGTGATGCCAATAGGACTAAGGGAAAACAATTTAACATAATAAATGTTAACTTACTGTATATCCTCGGGAGGTTATGCCTGTCCTGTTTTAAAAGAACCATGGTTGAGCCAATACGAAACTTGGGTCTTATTAGGATTACACAGAGTCAAGAAAGTTATTGTATCGTTCTTCTTAGAGTTAGCTTCTGTTCACACTTTCCTAATTCCCTCTCGGGTAGGGCTAGCTATCAAACTCCAGATCCCCAAGAGGAACCCGCGGCCATTATGTTAAGGGGATCTATCCAAAAAGAGATCCAGAATAATGTGATGTTGGACAGTGGCCAATTATTGTGACCCTAATCTTTAGCATATACTTCTATATTTGTATGGCACAGAGGTTTTCTCATTCTACAGATCCATAGCTACTAATGATGAGTGAAGCTACAGCCTATGGCTATATCCATTTTTTTCAGGCAAGCCTAGGACTGCATCCATATTCTCCAGCCACTGGGAGTCAAATGCCAAACGTTCTCCGTTTTGTGAAACTGATCTTACTGTAAGGTCGCTCATCTCTGCTCTGGACCCTCAAACAGAATGGAATGGCTATAGAGGAGACATGGCTTCTTTTTGGTGCCCACCATTTTTGGACAGAAAATGGAGGAGGGAAGAAAAGTCAGGAAAGTTTCTGCCACAGAAAAGACTCTAAAGGTTAGTGATGGCACACAATGGCTGTCATGCTCAACCAAAGTTTTGGCTGCCCATATATGATGGTAATTGTACATTTGGAACAGCTGGAGGGCCATAGGTTCCCCATCCCTGTCATCAGTCATCATCAAACATATATAAATGTACTGTGACGCAGCGCAGGCTGCCAGGCAGCACCAAATAAATAAGACAATATACAGCACAGGTTCCCTAAACTATACATCATACCACATACTACACACCTTATCCTAAACAAAAAACAATAAAGCATATCAGAAAGTGATGGGATAAAGGGGGAAGGAAAGAGGGGATAGGGAGGGGAAATCACAGGACTAAAGCTATCAATCCTCTTCTTCCTTATCCAATCTATCCATGATGGAATAGTCTCTGATCAGGCTGTGGATCATCCAGAATGGGCATCCTCTCCTTCTTCAAGATGAGGCGGTTCCAGGCAAGCAATGTAGCGTCCTTAAAACAGTTCATAAGGTGCCAGGCCTCCCAGGTTGCCTCATCTGCATAATTCCCATGAAACAGACTGTACAGCACCGACTGGTACGTCAGCCAGTTTCTAGGTACACTGTCTCTGCGTTTGAGTTCCAGGGCGTTCAACAGACCCTGAGCAAAGGAACACTGCAAAGTGCAAAGATGTTTCCTCTGTGAAGGGGCACCTGGGGCAGAACCTTGTGTTGCTCAGGTTGCGGGCATGCATGAATGACCCCTGAATGGCCATCTATGACAAAACCTTGGGCCTGTTGGTCAACTTCGCCAAAGCCACATTAGTCCATACAGTCTCTGCAGTGGCAGCAGTGAGCCCTGGAACGAGCTCCAGGGTGTTCTGTGCTCCGATGAGCTTGCGACTCGGGATTGAGTCTCTCCAGTTTTTAGTCCCTCACAAACCTGACAACTCCATAGAACCAGGGAGTGTCCCACTTGCCCCCAAAGGGGCAAGAGAAACATGGACCTGCACACAGAGCCTTTCTTTTGAATCTAAGTCCTCCACACACAGTCACATACAAAGGCTGCCCGCAGCTGGGTGGGGATGTCCAGGACAACTTTTCCACCCTTTCGGGGCTCCATGTACATAACAGTCCACTTCACTCTGTCCATTTTGGAGCCCCAGATGAAACAAAACATGGTCTTGGTGATGGCCATGGTTGCTCTCTTCCAGAAACTACACCATTCTTGTTGTGACAGCTGCTTCGCGCTCTCCTAGCGCTTCTCAGATGTCGCCCATCTGAGAAGCGCTAGGAGAGTGCGAAGCAGCTGTTACGACTGTGACTTTTAGCTATCTGGTATGTCCACCATCCTCGAGCCGAGCTGATTGCTTTTATATTTTCGGAGAAATAAAGAGAAGATTTTAATGGGTGAGTGTGCTCCGATTATTTCTTTCACATAGCGTCAATAAAAGAAAAAATACCACAGCACATCCGCACCAGCCACTGCTAGCTCCCAAAAAATAGGATGAAACAAAGTAACCAGTCTTGTAGTCCAAAAAGGGCTAAGGGTGCGTTTACACAGGTCAAATCCATGCCTGGCTTTAGCTTCAAAAATCAGTATAAAAAGAGCAAGAGGTAACCGCATCCAGGCATGATAAAGTGCAAAAAAATAATGTGCTCTATTCCATTATGGCATACAAACAGCGATGTTTCAGCCTAAATGGTCTTTATAAAGCTGAAAAAGGTAGGTCGAAACGTCGCTGTTTGTATGCCATAATGGAATAAAGCACCTTATTTTTTTGCACTTTATCATGCCCGCATGCTATTACCTCTTTCTCTTTTTAGACTCACTTGATGAATGGCTAGATCTGAACTGAGTTGGAACTTTCACTTCTAGTTCTGATACGGATACAGGAGTGAACCCCAGGAGATCCATCTCTCCATTTTTCCCAATAACATAGTCAACCTTAGGACTGGAACTTGTCCTCTGTGAGAATCTAAATGTCATTATTACCTAAATGTGGAGGTTATTAATGGATAGCCTGATAGCTCAGCGGGTATGTGCTCTGCATGTCATGTAGTGGGATCTGGGTTCAAATCTCCTAAGATCACTGGCATCTCAGCTTTAAGACTGTGTTCACACAGTTGAATCATTAGTATTATATAGGAAGTGTAAAAAAAAGTCTATCTCCCTAAAAGGTGTTTTTGCTGCCTCCCTCTGGCAGCTGTATTATAGTCATGTCTAGTACTTAGGAGTCCCAAACCAATGGGGACTTTGAGCTTCTACTGCATGGAGCTAGGAGGATTTGAACCAGGGTTTTCCACCATCTTGGCTGGAGCTCCTGGCTAACCCCCTGAGCCACATACTGCTCTGAGTAATAGTTATTATAAAGGAGAAGGTCTAATTAAATGGATTACCTCATAACAACAGAAGAACACAGGATTAGAACTCTGGTCTCCCACATTAAACATACAGCTACATACCACTGACCCACAGCCAGGGTTGGGAACCTTAACTGATACTTCTCATTGTCATTAGTCAAAGATAACAAAGGACACATAACAGTGACTATAAATGTCCTATAAAGAATAGATACAATGGTTAAACATTGAGAGAAAGAAGAAAAAGAAAATCTCAAACTCAGCCCTTGACCCTTGATGTTCTTACAGCTAAGACGTCTTCTAGACTGACTGTCTTCCTCCTCTCCAATGTTCCAGGTTATGTTGCACAAAGCAGCCTAAGCCGACAGCCACACAAGGCAACTCCAACCAGGGACTTTACCAATGAGTCGTAAATGTCTTACACCAACGCACGGCTTAGTGGTCAATAATGTAAGCCAAATGAGGAATTATGATTTATGGATGCAAAGAAAAGGGGGAAGCCTGGGGGTTAGAACCTAAGGATCCAATACTAGATCAGACCTGACAACTAACCCTCCAAGCCACAACCACCAACCATATCATTCCCTGTGATAATCATCTGTGATGAGCCCCCGGATGGTGTTATAGCAGTGGGACCACCAGTCACTTGCCAGATGGCCATGTTTTTGTAGCGCTGGATAACCCCTTTATGGTTTTCTCATGTGACGCCAGTGCCTGGTGGGCACACAGGTGTGATGGCACGCCTGCTTTTAAGGTGTAAGGCCGGTTGTACCCTTTCCCCCTCTGGTCGGTGTCCTGTCGGGTTGCTGGCAGGTCCCTTGGGATAATGTAGTCACGGGTGATGTAATAACAGGTAGCCAGAGCATTGTAATGACCCTCTCGGATAATAGGACCTGCCACCCACAGAAAGGGGAGATGTCCCAAGGTTGCTGTGTATAGGCTGTGCAGGTGGTAGTGAATAATCACAGACTCCGTGGATAACCGTGGTTGACTTGATTTACTATTGGCAAATTTGCAACAGGTGATACAGATGAGCTCAGATATACACTTGATACAGTTCCAAAAAAATACTTGAACATAGAACCACCAGATCTGTTGGATAAGGGCTCAGTAGGATATAGTAGAGTTGGTCTGAGGCAGCGTAGAAGAGAGGAGGATGCCGTGAGGGTCTCAACCCATGTAGTACTGTGCTCTGCCAGGATGTTGGAGTGTATAGAAGAATACTTTTAGAAGAAGATTAATGAGAAAGCCTGTGTACTGACCTTTCTATAGTTTTCACGCCACCTTATGCCCACTAGCGTTAGCTGAACAGTGCTTATGGGTGAGACAGGCCCCAGACCTTGCTACCCGGGATGAGCAGAGTTCTGAGGGTTTCCTGCTGACACTTGAGCTGCGAGATGGAGTTCATAGACTTTCCAGTAACTTTGCTCCACTCGGATCAGTTCCTAGCTCTTCAGTGGATACTGTCCTGCACTGTAGTACCCCTAGTCCATGGCGTGGGTTGAGATGATCTGTTGGCCAGTCCTCTCCCGAGGGGTTATACACTGCATCATGCAGGGTTTAGGCACTGATGAAAAGGTTTGTAAGAGAGCCCTGTCCTGCGACCTACCCATGCGGGGCACTGACTAAGACTAAGACTCTTCTCTACAGGGGGACCTGGCAGAGGGCCAGGGCCCAGGAAGGACCACTGTGGAGAGCTATCTGGTCTATTAAAAAGTGAGGATCTTAGCGAACGATTTGATCAAACAGAGTGTACCATGTCGCCATGTTAAAGGAGAAGTCCGGCAAAAATTTTTATTAAAGTATTGTATTGCCCCTCCAAAAGTTATACAAATCACCAATATACACTTATTACGGGAAATGCACATAAAGTGTTTTTTCCCTGCACTTACTACCTTACTACTGCATCAAGGCTTCACTTCCTGGATAACATGGTGATGTCACTTCCTGGATAACATGGTGATGTCACAACCCGACTCCCAGAGCTGTGCGGGCTGTGACTGCTGGAGAGGATGATGGCAGAGGGATGCTCAGTGTCCCTCCAGTGCCCTGTGTCCCTCAGTGTCCCCCTGCCATCATCCTCTCCAGCAGCCACAGTCCGCACTGCTCTGGGACTCGGGTCGTGACATCACCATTTTATCCAGGAGGTGAAGCCTTGATGCAGTAGTAAGTGCAGGGGAAAAAAACACTTTATAAGCATTTCCCGTTATAAGTGTATATTGATGATTTGTATAACTTTTGGGGGGCAATACAATACTTTAATAAAGATTTTCACTGGATTTCTCCTTTAAGGCGTCCTCGAGACATGGTCCCTAATCTCTTTTTATAGCACCCTTGGGACATGGGTGAAGTGCAAGCCAACAGGCCCTTGCACCTGTGGGTTGCTGTTGCACCTTCTGTTTTTTTGTATGTCTCTATTACATGTTAAAAGTTTTTGGCAATGACTATGACACTTTTAAAAGAATGTGTCATGAGAAAATTACCTATTGTTTAAATCAAATTTTTATGTTAAAACATACTTGTTGCTCAACTTGATGTGCTCAATGGGATTCAGGTCTTGGGATTAGGTGGCCAGTCCATAGCTTCAATGCCTTCATCTTGCAGGAACTGCTGACACACTCCAGCCACATGAGGTCTAGTATTGTCCTGCATTAGGAGGAACCCAGGGCCAACCGCACCAGCATATGGTCTCACAAGGGGTCTGAGGGTCTCATCTCGGTACCTAATGGCAGTCAGGCTACCTCTGGTGAGAGCATTGAGGGCTGTGTGACCCTCCGAAAAAATGCCACACCATTACTGACCCACTGCCAAACCAGTCATGCTAAAGGAAGATGCAGGCAGAATGCTCTCCAGGGCATCTCCAGACTGTCACGTCTGTCACATGTGCTCAGTGTGAACCTGCTTTTATTTGTGAAGAGCACAGGGCACCAGTGGCGAAATTGCCAATCCTGGGGTTCTCTGGCAAATGTCAAGCGTCCTGCACTGTGTTGGGCTGTGAGCACAACCCCCATCTGTGGATGTTGGTTTCTATTAGTTTGTGCAGACACGTACACTTTTGTGGACTGCTGGAGGTCATTTTGCAGGGCTCTGGCAGTGTTCCTCCTTGCACAAAGGGTAGTGGTCCTGCTGCTGGGTTGTAGCCCTCCTCCATGTCTCCTGGTAGCGCCTCCAGCCTCTGGACACTAGGCTGACAGACACAGCAAACCTTCTTGCTACAGCTCGCATTGATGTGCCATCCTGGATGAGCTGCACTACCTGAGCCACTTGTGTGGTTGTAGAGTCCATCTCATGCTACCACGAGTGTAAAAGCACCACCAACATTCATAAAATTCATGTCAATTCTTTGTGCAGATGGCAGAATCCATGCAATAGAATGTGGTCTATGGCACGGGCGGAGAATTGAGCAGGAGCACGTGGGGACGAGCATACTTATCAGCTGCTGTATGTCCTGCAGGAAATGTTTTCTTTTTCAGCCTGACAGTGCTCTCTGCTGCCACCTCTGTCCATGTCAGGAACTGTCCAAAACAGGAAAGGTTTTCTATAGAGATTTGCTACTGTTCTGGACAGTTCAAGTCTCGGACAGGAACATCACTTCCTGCAGGACATACAGCAGCTCGTTAGTATGGGAAGACTTGAAATTAATAAATAGAAGTAAATTACAAATCTATATAACTTTCTGAAACCAGTTGATCTGAAAGGAAAAGAAAGATTTTCACTGGATAACCAGTCAGCTGTTAAGATCCTCGTAAGCAGAATCTAGTCTAATTAAACTAGATTACCTTTGGAGTTTCCTTTAATTAGATTCATAACCCATAGCAAACAAGCTGTGTATCTATTAAAGTGCCATTAATTTCTATGGCCCAAAACATAGATTCGTACATGTTAGGGATGCGTCTTGGCTGGGATCTGTGCCACAAAAAAAAAAAAAAATTGGGTGAAGGGGTCTGTGGACATACATGTGTAGTCCCGCTAGGGCTGGGCGATATGGCCTAAAATTTATATCACGATATAATTTGATGCATGCACGATATAACGATATATCACGATATATCAATTTTTTTGTGTGTGTGCATCAGCCCACCCTGTGCCAGTCATCAGCCCTCCCTTGTGCCAGTTATCACCCCCCTTGCCAGTCATCAGCCTTCCCCTTTGCCAGTTATCAGCCCCCCGTTGCCAGTCATCAGCCCCCCCCCCCCCAGTGCCAGTCATCCCCCCCTCTCAGTTTTCCCTATGTGCCAGCCATCATGTCCCCCCAGCCAGGGCCATCATCAGCCCCATGCCAAGCCATCTGCCACCCCCGACCCCTCTGCTACTTACCTTTCCAGGGCTGGCTGATGGAGTCCGCGAGGCGAGACGGGGCGCGTCTTCTTCCCAGCATGCACTGGGAGAGACCTGACGTCACACGCATCGTCAGCTAGCGCGCTGACGATGCGTGAACGGAAGGCCCTGCAGCGCGGTACCACGGAGCGGTAAGTGAGAAGCTTATTCACTACCGCTCCGTGGGCATGTATCGCGATATGATGATATGCCAAAAATCTATATCGTCAACCGAATTGATGACGATATTTTGGCATATCGTTTATATCGCCCAGCCCTAAGTCCCGCCAGTAGCTGCAGACGGGACAAGGGATGTGTTTATGTGGCCAGAGCTAGAATAAAGATCTGTACTGTTATGTCAGTGTCATTATGTAGAAAAATGCACTTTATACTGTGCTACAGTGTCAAAGAGGCGTGGCTTGGGGGTCTGCTGTGCCCTAGGCCCACAACTCGTCTGTCCAGAAAATCCACATTCTCCCACAGTGTGATGAACAAACTGGGCCCAGCTACACACCAGTGCATGCAGCGTAGATGTAACCTTGGATTTTATATATGATTTTCTGCTCCCAGATCCCCAGCATTTCCATTCCCTTTGGGCTCACACTAGAGGATGCCTATGCAAATTGTTCGTGCAGTTTCTTGAACTGCACCTTGAAGGTTTTATGAACGAAAAGGAACACAAAGGAAAGGTCTCTACTTCCCTTCAGATACACTTCTGGCTTTGGGGCTCACAAAGCTGCATCAAAATCAGCAGTGGTGCATTGTAAAGAGCAACTGGAACCTGTGACAGGAAAACAGAGACCCCTATTGGACTCTTTGTGGTAGTACAACCTCCATGAACCACATTGACCACTCTTGCTCCTCTGCTGCTTCAGAGCTCTGTGCTGTCCAGACCCCACAGGTCCTGTCTGCTTTGCCAATTCTTGAATGAGGTGGGACACTGCTGTGGCCACTGATTGGCTGAGTAGGCCTGAGGAGTAGAGAGCAGCAGATGACCAAAAATATAGGTGTGGCAGCTAAAGAAGACCGGAGAGGGTTAGTATTATAGGTTTTCTATTTTTTATACCACCCCCACAGAACCCTCTAAGTCTGGTACCAATGAATCTATGTGGTCTCTCTCCTCCATCTTGGCCACTTTGTTCTTGTCCCCACACCGAAATTTAAAAGGGATTATCCAGCGCTACAAAAACATGGCCACTTTCCCCCCCTACTGTTGTCTCCAGATTGGGTGGGGTTTTGAAAGTCAGTTTCATTGAAGTAAATGGAGCTTAATTGCAAATTGCACCTGAACTGGAGACAACAGTAGTGGAAAAAGTGGCCATTTTTTTGTAGCGCTGGATAATCCCTTTAAGGGGCATTTACCCCTTTAGTGAATTGAGTCGATTTCAGTCGAAAGGCGGCCATACCCTGTACCCTAAGCAAAATGATGTGGCTATAGAAGAGACATGGTTCTTTTTGGTGCCCTCCATTTTTGTGCTGCCTCCCATCCAAAGACTAAACCACGTAAAAAAGACCCCCACCCCATGATGGAGCTATTTATCATTTGTTCTCACAATGTACTAGGTATACTGGTCATAGATGCAACACAACCAGACAGTCAAGGCAAATTCTATAATGAATACGTTTATTGTCTTACAAAATTCGTTGTCTAGAAATATGGGATATACACGGGGGTGAGGGGAAAAAGGGAGATCCTGGGAGGAATGGGCGGGTGATTTCGGCAGCTGTTACGTATTAAAAAAAAATATAATAATAATAATAAGACAGACATTTATGCGCACACATAACCTGTATTAACCCTCAGTGGTCCAGGAGGGGGCGACATCACCCCTCCTACACCCAGAGAGCATGAAGCTTTTAATACAAATTAAAAAAACAAAAAACAAAACATGATATTTCCAGCACGTGTTCCGAGTAATACTGACTTCTGGATAGGACTTCCTAGTGATATAATGCACAGTAACGTGATAATCTCGTTCGATCTGCTGGGAGAAGTGGATATGTATTTTAATTTCTCAATTGACTAAGTGTCTAAGGCACCGTTTATGTCATTAAATATTTTTTTTTACATTTTTTTAGGTTTTTAAAAATTGCAAGTGGGATCTGAACAAAGTGCTAATCGCTAATTGAAATGCAATTTGGATAGAATTAATCCAAGCTACCAACGTCACAGTGTTGGCAGAATGCGGAATAGCTGGTGCCGGGTGTAGAGTCTGTGCCCGGCCCGGTTCCTACAGTTACCGAGACATGATAAAATCTGGCAGATTCACAGTTTAGTCAAGAAACTTCTTGTTCTGCAGTCCACCACAGACTGGAATAGAAAGGGACCTGATACAACATGCATGGGGGAGGAGGAATCGCGCATCTTCCCTTCACCCCCGTCATCGCCCACATGGGATAAGGACATGTAGTGTAGGCTTTATGTTTAGCCACATGATGCTATAAAGAAAAAGCAAAAAGGTCTTAAAACAGACGCCTTTAAAGGAAATGTAGAGTTGGAATAAGTAAAATCTCTTTGATGCCTGCCTTCTGTGTATGGGGGTGAAGGAAGGTAGTCTTCACCTCAATCCTGCAGAAATCGAGAAATTCTGCAGGAAACTGGTTCAAAACGGATTTGTGTTTTAGCATAAGAGCGGCCAAAGCTGTCTGGAGAGAAGAGCGATACAGACTCCTCCAGACGAGCTGACCCCTTGGTGCTTCTACGAGCAGTTTAATGTCCCTTCATTCTTGCTCCCTAGGCGGCCCTGGCTCGGGCAGAGGAATGCTGGGGAAGGAAGTCACTCAGCTGGGGAAGAAGCAGATGTCTCATTGACTTCATTGGTTTTACTCTCCGTCTCATCATCCGAAAGATCAAGGGACGCGCCCTCTATCTGGAGCTGACGGCGACCGGAGCGGCTAGAAGATGTTGAGAAGGACATGGGACCACCCCTCCTGCAAGAGGTAACATAGCATTATTAGTAACATTCAGATACCATTGGTAAAAGGTTACATAGAAGAACGCTTCCCGATACAGGAAACTTTGCAATCTTAAAGGGGTTTTGCAACCATTATCACTTATTCTGTTGATAGGGATTAAGTGTATGACTGAGGGCATCTGACCTCAGAGATCCTGAACCCCACTTAAGATGAATGAACAGGTGGTCAAGTATGTGCACTGCTGCCATTCATTGTCCATAAGTGTGCCAGAGATATCAGGAAGTGTGATTGGCACACTTTTACACACACAGATTTTATAAGCCAAAGAAAGGAATGGATTGAAAAAAGGATAAATCGCAGTCTTTACTTTATGACCTGTTCTCTGTTCAGTCTGTTCCTGGCTTTGGCTTCAAAAATCTGTCAGATAATCTGTAAGATATCTGTGTGTGTAAAAGGACCCTGATGGTTTGTTTACACAGACAGATTTATCTGTAAGGTCACAGCTATGACAGCTATCGGTCCACTGAAAGCTCCTCTCTCTCCACCCACCCCAGTTTGGTTCTCTCACCTCAGCCTGTTCTTTAGCGTGGACACTTCACGGATCAGACCCTCATTGGCCTCGGATGAGTCATCCAGCTCCCGCTGCAACTTGCGCCTTGATGCGTTTGCACGAGTGGCTTCCTCCTCTGCTTCTTCCAGCTGCCTCTTCAGCTGTTTCATGCGGACGTTGGCTTTTTCCATCTGTAAAATTAACCAGGGATTTATTTAGTATATTTGTGAAGATTTAACCAAGTAATGGTGATCCGAGCATCACATATGTACCTGCTCCTTGTACTGGTCAGCATGTCGCCGTTCATCCTCCACCTGCATGAAGACTTCCTTTAGTTTCTTCTCTGTTCGGCGCACAAGCTTGTTGGATGCGGCTCGTTCTCTGTGGGAAGAGATGCAGAAATCAGATCAGAGATACACAGGTAACTTGTCTTTACATTCACGTATGACGCATCATGTTCCTTCCAGATCTCTACATTGACTGTATTAACCATTGATGGACATGGCACCCCATAAATACTTACTTGGCCTCCTGCTCCAGCTGTTCCTCCAGCTGTGAGATCTTTGATTCAAGAGTGGCAATAGTGGCTTTAAACTTTGATTTCACAGTCCCCTCCAATTCCTGGAGTTTGGCTTTCAGCTCCTTGTTTTGTCGCTCCAGTTGCTGCCGAGCGTTTTCACTTTTCTGGGCTGAACTGCGCTCCCCGGCCAGCTCGGCATTCAGAGTGTCAACCTAGTGATGGAAACAAATGTGGACACTACTTACTAAAACTATGCTTATATCTCGATGAAGACCTTTGACCTGATTATTTAGCCGGCCATTTTATTTTAGTCCATTTTTCAAATGGAAAAAAAAAATACGATATTCATTGTCTTCCGTGGAGGACAACAGACAAGTATCACCAAAAATAATATCCTAACCCCCTGCCATGGCTACAATGTGGAGATCAAGGTTGTTCACTTACCTGGAGAGTGGTTTTGCGGAATCGGTCATTCAAAAGCTCCATGTTGCTCTGCTCCTCTTCCAACTCTTCCTCAAGCTGGGCGATCCTGGCCTCCAAACGTCTTTTCTCATCCAAGAGGGCAGATCTGTCAATGATAAGAAGGTCAAGTCTATGTCCAGCGAAGACCCAGATGTGATCGCTACCACACAAACATTACTGAACCAACACAATCTGTAAATCGGACTTACTTTCCTGAGGTGCTGTTGGAGATCTCATCCGCCAGCTCATCCCTCTCCTGCTCTGCGTGACGTCTGGATCGCTCAGAAGCTGCAAGTTCCTGTGGACATTAGAAGAGACATGGTTAACAGGAAGCAAATGAAGCGGCTTCTGAGTCTATAAAGACCTCTACACTTCAAACTCTGCACTTGGCATACAGGTTTTCATAGACCGTCCTATGATGAGTTACCTCTTGGAGTTGGAGAATTTCTGCCTCAAGATTCTTCAACTTCTTTTCATTCTCCTTTGACTGAGCAAAGATGTCATCTCGAGAAGCTCTCGCCTCTTCAAGTTCCCGCTGGTAATCCTTCATTTGAGCCTGACAACACACAGAAACTTTTTAGCCTATTAGAATTGGGTGGGTCACCTTGCCCTCCATTCTGTGTCCATCATCATGTGACATTACCTGCAGTTTACGGAGCTGCTTGATGGCATCTTCCCGGCCCTTATTTGCTGCCTCGATTTGTGACTCTAGATCCTTCAAATCCATTTCTAACTTCTTCTTGGCGGCAACAGCCAGAGCTCGCTGCTTGCGTTCATCTTCCAGCTCTGCTTCCATTTCTCTCACCTAGGAGAAGCAAAGGCAGTAAGACTCTATCTTGTATAGATGCTCCTGTATAAGGCCCATTAGATGACTGCATCCTCATCCTCACTCACCTGCTTCACCAACATACGTTTCTTCTCTTCATTCTGTTCATCGCGGGCTTGGAGGTCCCTCTCGAATTGCGCCTTCATGGCCTGCATGTTCACCTCCAGTCTAAGCTTGGCATCTTCTGTGCCCTGAAGCTCATCCTCTAACTCTTCCAGCTGAGTCCTCATTTCCTCCACCTGTTGCTCGAGAGTGCGCTTAGACTTCTCCAACTCATGAACCTGCGAAAGTAAGAAAGTGAGCAGTTGTCGGGAGTGACCACAAACCCACACATACAGTACCTCCTTCCTGCACAAAGGTATACAGTTACATCATGGTGTTATTGGGAGGCTGAACCAATACAGCACTGATCCAATGGATCAATGCAGTGCAAAATCTGTAAGAGCAATAGAATGACTGCTCACCAAGTACCATAGGTTAATAAAAAATGTATAACTTTTCGAAAATATAGGAAAAGAAAAAAAAAAAAAAAAAAATTCCACTACGGAGTGGAATCTTGTGACGCCACACTAAACATTCAATATAAAGAATCCGAAGCACTCGTTTTCATATGCAAAAAGTGTTCACAAGTTTATTTACAGCGTGAAAAAAGGCAAGGCCAGGAAAATAATACTTTCTTTAGGAAAACAATTTTTGGTTTATGGCGACAGTGGACGTTTCGGTCTTTCTCAACGTCGCTGTGGAGAAAAAATACGTACGTAAGCTGTAATTCTCAATAATTGATATATGGGTACGTGAAATGTCATGAATAGTCCTAGATGGAATGAAATTATGTCTCAATATGTGTGTAAGTACACACTACTCTGGCTACTCCATCCTCCTCATGTGTCCCCCTGTGTATTCCAGCATGCTATTGCCCACAGACTTACAGCATGCCATACACTATTTACCTATGCATATGTGACCGATCATTGCTCTATACTGTTTGCTTGATATAGGTCATTACTTGTCCTATACATGCAGCCTGTTATAGTGCTTTTCATTTGTGGTGAGTGGTGGTGTTGGGCAATAGCTCTATTTTGAGCCCATGTGGTGAGGTGTTTTAACTGGTCATGTGTCCCCCTGTGTATTCCAGCATGCTATTGCCCACAGACTTACAGCATGCCATACACTATTTACCTATGCATATGTGACCGATCATTGCTCTATACTGTTTGCTTGATATAGGTCATTACTTGTCCTATACATGCAGCCTGTTATAGTGCTTTTCATTTTTATCTGCTTTTCATTTGTGGTGAGTGGTGGTGTTGGGCAATAGCTCTATTTTGAGCCCATGTGGTGAGGTGTTTTAACTGGTCATGTGAAGCTACCAATTGGGGCCCATATGTGGACTTTCTTACCTATTTACAAGTATTGTGTTATTCCTTGTGGCCCTGTTTCCTCTTCTTAGTTCCCTTTTCTGTTTTCCATCTGTTTTTCCCACCACATAACCATATATTATATACATATAGCTACTAATGCATTTTTGTACATATTATTAATTTGTTGTTTGCCCACCATCCCTCCAATGTATGTACTTGCTTCCTGTTTTTTTAAATTTGAACTGTTCTTATCTTTGCTATGTAATCAATAAAGAGATTTTTTTGGTATATTTGGAATCATTGTCCAGCATTGTTATCTTTTGTTAGGTATATATTTTGGAGCTGTGCTTATGGAAGGATAGGTATTTAGGGGTCCTACTGTAGGTAGTATGCTTTTCATTTGTTTTTATTTTTGGCATGTCATGCATTTACAAATACGTCTCTCTGTAGTATCTGTACTGTACTGTATCCATCCCGCCACGTATGTTCTTATGTTATGTACATGTTATTCCACTCTATATCCAACCTACAGTATACATATTTTCAACATCATAGACCGTCATTTGACTATAACTCAGGTTCACATGATGTATACCACTGTAGTGTACTTACACACATATTGAGACATAACTTCATTCCATCTAGGACTCTATTCATATCAATTATCGAGAATTACTGGTTACTTACGTACGTATTTTTTCTCCACAGTGACGTTGAGAAAGATCCTGGATAGGGTCAAAACGTCCACTGTCGCCATAAACCAAAATTGTTTTCCTAAAGAAAGTATTGTTATTTTCCTGGCCTTGCCTTTTTTCACGCTGTTAATAAACTTGTGAACACTTTATGCATATGAAAACGAGTGCTTTCGGATTCTTTATATTGGATTATACTTGGATGAAAAGTCCGTCCGTGATTAGCACCAACTACTTCTGTTGTGCACCCCTATCTCTTCTATCTACACTAAACATTAACGGAACGGCAAAGCTGGTACAAACTATGCCGCCGGCCGGGGCTAGTTCCCAGTTCGAATAATCATTATACTGAACTAACTAAACTAATGAATGGAAGTGCATCTCTTCTTGCGGACTACAGTAAGTGATTCTATATTACGATCACACTGACTACACCAGGGTTTAGGTAGATGCGCTGGATGTATATATAATATTAAGACTAATGCTTATTTTGGGAAGCAGGGGTCTATCCCTAACCAACATCCATAGCAGCGAGCTACAACTTGCCATACAAGCGCCGTATCTACAGTATACTCAATTATTTGAGAAATACAGCTGTACATTATATATAACATTTGCTATCTGAGCATAAGGAATCATTCACACTATTAAATTACCAGATTGCTTATCCTGCACGGTCAACAGTGTAATAGTGGAAAGATACAAAATAAGGTAGATTTCGGATCAAATAAAAGAACAAAAAGTCATCAAAAAGTCACTTGCATGCAAACATAGTACCGACAAAAACCACAGATCATGTTTCAAAAAACAAGCCCTCACACAGACCCATAGACTAAATAGTACTCACATTCTTGCCAACATCGTCCTTTGAGCTCATGAGGTCTTCCATCTCTGCTCTCAGCTGCTTGTTCAGCCTCTCAAACTCATCTCGAGCCTCCAGTGCTTCTTCGAGGGATCTGGCCAGAGAGAGGGCCTTGGTCTCTTTCTCCCGAGCATCGGCCTCTGCTCGGTCACGTTCTTCAGCACATCGGGCAGAGATGTTTTTCTCTTCGGCAAGAAGCTGAAAGCAGTGACAAAGAGAAGATGATAAAACTCTCATTCTATACACTCACCTTCTGAGGAGAACAACATGGCTCCAATGTTGACACAGCAAACCCACCTGGTCAAACTTCTTCTGTTTCTTCTCCAGGTTGGACACGATTTGCCTCTGGTGATCCAGATCCACCATCAGATCATCCAACTCTTGCTGAAGTCTGTTTTTCGTTTTCTCCAACTTCTCGTAGGCCAGGCCTTTTTCCTCCAAGCGCTGACCCACCAACTCCATGTCTTTAAGCAGCTTCTTCTTGACCTCTTCCAGACCTTCTATAGTTCCTACATCATCCTCCACCTTTTTCTTAGCGTCAGTAAGCTAAACAGGGTGGGAAAAAAAAAAAAAGAGCAAGGACGTAGTAAGAGCAGAAATTGCTGCCATACACAGATACTTCTGTGCCCACCACCTGACTATGACCTTACCTGTGCTTGGAGGGTCATGATCTGCTTCTCCAGGGCTTTCCTGGCCTCCTCCTCTTCCTCCTGCTGCTCCTGTAGATTGTTCTTCTCCTCTTCCAGCTGTCGAATGCGGCTACTGAGGTTCAGCTTCTGTCGCGTCTCCTCTTGGAGCAGCTCCTAACCGGGGATGAATATGTTACACTTGGTTGAGCTTCTTTACAGATCACATTACAGCATTAAACCAAGCTCCTGAGCAATGCTGGTTGATAAAGGACACAAATGATGATGGCAGCTGGGCAGCAAAACTAAAAGAGCCAAAATAGAAAAACTGTTCTTTAGAAGCAGAATCTGCAGACAGGCTGAAGCCTGTAAGGAGGGTAACAAGGTTTCAGACCAGATCTTGTAGAGCTAATCATCTTCTATAAGTGCCGGTACTAGATCAGGCCTGAAGAAACCTTATTCGGGTCTAGGAGCCAGCAATGAGACATTGAGCGGATCCACACAACTCAAATGAGGATCCACTCAGATGAGGATCAATTCTTTATTTAGAAGAAGCGGTCATCTCCATCCTCCAACATCAGAGTCTTTACATCCATATATTATACAGGAAACTAATTAGACTCTCACGATGATGGGCAGCACAGTCCATATACTAATGTATATATTTACAGACTCCTACCTGTGTATCCTGCAGCTGGGACTCCAGGCCGGTCACATCCTTCACCAGCTTAATACCCTTTTTCTCTGCTTCCTCAAGCAGACTAGAGACATTATCCAACTCATTCTAGAAAATAAACAGAACAAAATGAATTACTATCTCCATCACTGAAGGGACTGGTGTTATAGTACAGCAGTCATATTCTTGTACATGGGGAAGTACAGACGTTGTGCTCTATGAGGCATGATATTATGAAAAGAATTTAAAATCATAAGAATTAAAAAAAAAAAAAAACTTAGGGCCTATTCACACAGAGCAAGAGCGAGGCGCACAAAAAATAACATCGAAATAATGGAACAGGAAGAATTTCAAGCGGTGTCCGTGGTGCGGGCTCTGCTTGCAATTCTTCCTCTTTTGCTCTGTGTGAACAGGCCCTTAGGAAGTCACCTAGGATATTAAGTTCTCAACTTTTATGTACCCCATCGGGAGGTGGCTGCCATGTAAGTAGTGAGGGTACCTAGAATAGAGAACCTATACATTGGAGACAGTACCTGGAGCTTACTGGTCTTTTCCCCAAGCTCTGCCCGGAGCCGGTCCCCTTCGGACACTTTGGCGTGGAGCTCCTGCACCTGCGCCTCCAGCTTTTTCCTCTTGTATTCGGACTCTGCTTTCTGCTGCTGCAGGACCTTCACCTCCCCGGCCAGCTCCTTGTTGTCAGACTCCAAGGTCTGCTTGTTCTTCTCTAGATTCACCTTAAACTGCGGTCAAGTAGTAACATTTAATGTTGAATGAAACTATTTTACAGAATGAAAAGCCATGGATGTAAACCAGCTGCGCTCCTGTCTCCACCATCTTCTTACCCTCTTGGCTTGTTCCAGCTGCTCTGAAAGCTCCTCCAAGGCTGTGGCCTGCCGCTGCCTCATCTCCTGGATCTGGGCCTCATGATTCTTAGTCTCTTCTTCAATGCTTTTCTTCAGTTCAGCCACCTCCTGCTCACGTTTCGTCCTACAAATGAATTACATTTTATTTCAAGTGAATAGGACTGAGATGCTTATCTGTGTATAAAAAAAAGTGGATACAGCATTTCCTTGAGTACCGTGGTCTCTTCCATTCTGCAGACTGCCAGGTGTCCCAGATGTCAGACTCCACAGATCAAACCTTAACCCATAGCTGCACCAGGACGTTACTCAACGTCCTCGTGCCGCTATGGGAGTTCAGAGGGGGGTCATGCGGCGATCCCCCTCTGAACTGCCGCGATCCCGGGTGCCGCATGTAGCCCGGGATTGCGGCAATTAGTGTGCACGGTCCGATCGCCGTGCCCGCTAATTAAGTACTTAGAAGCAGCTGTCAAAGTTGACAGCTGCTTCTAAATACTTGCTCATATCCATCCATGGTGGTCTAGTGGGGGGATCGCCCCCCTGCGGCGCGATTGCGCGGGGGGGGGGGGGGGCCATCCCCGCATCCATCCCGGGCCGGGGTCTGCGCCGTAATGGTGCTGATCCCGACTCGGCATTCTATTGCTTTTGGCTGCAGCAGCCAAAAGCAATAGAACACCGATCTCATGGATTCATGCAGTATAACTATACTGCATGGATCTCTATGAGAGATCAGAGTGCAGATACTAGAAGTCCCCCAGGGGGAATAACCCCAACCCCAGGGGGGCTTCTAGTATATGTGTAAAGTAAAAGAAAAATGTATTTTTAATAACACAAAATCCCCTCCCCTAATAAAAGTCTGAATCACCCCCCTTTCCCCATTTTATAAATAAAAATAAATAAAAATTAATAAACAAACATGTTTGCTATCGCCGCATGCGTAATCGCCCGAACTATTAATTAATCACATTCCTGATCTCACACGGTAAACTGCGTCAGCGCAAAAAAATCCCAAAGTGCAAAATTGCGCATTTTTGGCCTCAAATCCAGAATAATTGTAATAAAAAGCGATCAAAAAGTCATATATGTGCAATCAAGGTACCGATAGAAAGATCACATCATGGCGCAAAAAATGACGCCTCACACAGACCCATAGACCAAAGGATAAAAGCGCTATAAGCCTGGGAATGGAGCGATTTTAAGGAACATATATTTTCTTTAAAAGGTTTTAATTTTTTACAAGCCATCAAATCAAATAAAAGTTATACATGTTACATATCGTTGTAATCGTAACAACTTAAGGAACATATATAACGAGTCAGTTTTACCCCAGGGCGAACGGAGTAAACCCCCCCCCCCTCCCCCAAATTAAAAAAAAAAAACATTTTTTTTTTTCAATTTCACCACACATATAATTTTTTTACACATTTTAGGCAAACATTACATCTGCCATAGCAAAGTACAATTAGTTGCGCAAAAAATAAGGGCTCATTTGGGTCTCTAGGTGGAAAAATGCAGGCGCTATGGCCTTATATACACGAGGAGGGAAAAATGAAAACTGGCTGTGTCCCCTAAGGGTTAAAGGGGTTTATCCAAGCTCAAAAAACATGTCTGCTTTCTTCCAAAAACAGCACCTCCCCTGTCCTCAGTTTGAGCGTGGTTTTGCAGCATTTGAGTGAATACCACACGCAACCAGAGGACAGGGGTGCCGCTGTTTTTGCAAATAACTAGCTGTATTTTTTTTAATCCTGGATAACCCCTTTAATGGAATATTCTGAGGTTAGGCAGTCAAAGTAAACTTCCCAAAGAAGTTGATAAATGGAGACACTCTCTTTTTCAGACATGATCTGAACATCCAAACTGGGACAGGTGTAGGGCTTGTTATATGGTATCAGATATCATTGTGATGAACCATACATCAATGTCACGGCAGACAGGTCCTCTAACACTGACAGACGACATGTCCAGCATTCACATTGACAGTACCTTAGCTCCTGCTGTGCGGCCGTAGTGTCCAGCGTGTCCTCCAGCTCAGTCTTCAGGGCCTCCAGCTCTTCACTTAGGTCTCTCTTCTGTTTCTCAGCTTTGTTTCGGGAAGCCTTCTCTGATTCCAGGTCTTCCTGTAGTTCTGCGATCTGTGCCTGCAGCTCCCGCACCAACTTCAGAGCGTTGTTCTTCTGAACCACTTCATCATCCCCTCTGTGTGCAAGAGGAGAACAGCAAAGAAAATCACTAAACGAGTCTAAGAAGTAGAGATAGACACGGCTAGTGTGTCCCCTCTAGGGTGGTCTGGGACAGCCACAGATATGGTGTATATGTCATCTCTTATGTCACCTTGCCAATGCAGCCTGCAGCTCCTCTTCCTTTTTGGCCAGCTGTAACTTAAGTTCCTCAATCTGTGCCTGCAGCTCAGCTATTTGGTCCTGTAGGTCAGTGGTCTCCCCATCAAGCTTCCGTTTGGCCTTCTCGAGCTCCTGGCGGGTCTTTTCCTCCTTTTTTAACCTCTCTAAAAGAAAAAAAAAAAAGTAATAGACACAAAAGTAAGTAAATCTGGAGGTTGAATCCAGTAATAGAAGGTTCCAGAAATCTTGGCACGTTACCTTCCAGATCAGAGATCATCATCTCCTGCTTGTTCTTTAGCTTGGCCAGGTTCTTGGCCTTCTCCTCTTCCTCAGCGAGCTGCGCTGTGCATTCTGCAATCCGCTCTTCCGTTAACTTTTTCTCCTGAAAAAATACTCAGAGATTACAAACCCTGTCAAACCATTTCACACATTCTTCTTTATTTAGCAGCTTGTCCTGATCTCAAGCGGTGTAAAATCTACTCCATTCACATCAAAAGCTGCTACCAGAATACTGCTAGCTGCCACTTACCCCCTAACAACATACTTGATAGATCCTACAATGTGCTGCACTCTTGTATACAGCACTGCGAGGAGTATAATGTGAATGGAGTGTAATTTAAAGCATCTCTAGAGGAGTATAATATTGATAAAGCAAAGTAATGTTTAAGCTACTAAAAAAAGAGTCTTCTCTCCAGATATCTACAACTACAGGATCCAAGCAGCACCGCACCTTTATAAACTTGGAGTTCTGGTCCTCTAGCAGCAGAATATCCTCCTCCATCTTCTTTATTTTAGCTTCTGCCGTCACTTTCTCGAGCTGTAGCTTCTGCCGAGCTGCTTCCTCCTCATCCAGCTGTTCCTCCAGATCCTTAAACAGGGAAAATGAACACACTGAGCCATCTGGTAATATTTAAGAATGTAAATCATCTAATGGGCAGGTAATATATTAGATAGCACTTTAAAACCTGCAGCCTAGAAGACTTAACACAGCCCTATACTGTGATCTACCTACCTGGACCATGACAACTAAAGGCATTGGTATTGTGTGAAAGGGTTTAGGTGAATACTCTTTTTCCCTTCCTTTTGTAGAGGCAATATTACTGTTTGACACGAAAGGGGACACTAGAACTACATAGAAGCTTAAGTATTGTGGTAATCCTGCTACAGAGCACTGTTACATTGAGAGGCACTATTTTATTGGAATTAACTTTAGTTATAAGGAAACAACGCACAGCAGCAGACACGGGAACCGTAGTTGGAGAAAAGGCGGGGAAGGTGCTGGAAAAGTGTGGAAAACTTAGACAAGTAGCGGCCAGAAGATCAGATCAGAGTTGGATGAAAAAGACACAAATGGTGAACTAGCACAATTAGAGCCATCATTATATGTAACTGTACTGTAATCACACTCTACAAGACCGGTGTACAGCTGGAAACTGACACCATATTAGGGGTGATGGGGGGGGGGGGGGGATATTAATATATTTATTGTGTGTTCTATTCAGTACCATAAAACAAAAAAAAAATTGAGTATTGTAGCAAATAATTTTATTTAAATCATGTTAAAATACAGAAAAAAAGAGGAAAAAATGAATCAACACTTATAAAAACAGGGTGGCAATTCTGGAGAGATATCACATATACATAAATATATAAGAGCAATATAGGAGCAATTCATAAGAAAGAACACTGGGACCGGGTATAAAGTGCTATGTGCAAAGAATTTTGTTACATGGGGAACAAAACCCCTATATCTGATGTAAACACCCTTCCCACCCCATATTAGAATCGCTCTTATTACCAATAAATCACAAAGTCCGCTCGCTCTCCAGGACGCCACCACCCCATGGATGATATATTCCTGATCTGGCAGGGAACAGCGGACGACTTAAAACAATTTATGGACACGCTGAATAGGAACTCACGCAATATCCATCTTACCTACAAATATGATGCAAATGAAATGGAATTTTTGGACATCATGATTAAAAAAGACGATTGTGGTTTTTTGCAGACAGACGTCTATCGTGAGCCAACATCTGTCAATTCTTTGCTACATGCAACTTCATCACGTACCAATTGGACAATTCTTACGCATACAACGCATTTGTTCCACAGATGAAGACTTTGAGAAAAGAGCAGAAGAACTTAAGGAGCGGTTTCGGAACCGAGGATATGGTAAACGAACAATAAACCGGGCCTATATGAGAGCAAAGAAAACTAATCGACAGAGACTGGTACATACAGTGACGGAGAGGAAGACGGATACACAAGTAAGATATGTAACAAACTATCACAGTCATTGGTCTCGAATGAGAGAAATAATTGGAAAGCATTGGACAGTCTTAATGGCAGATCCAATTTTGAGAAAATATTTACCAACTACTCCATCTATTACCGCAAGACGAGCCAGTAATCTAAAAAATTTGTTATCTAAAATCCACTAACCGGAAAAGAAACCCAGTCTACTACGCAATGTGTCCTTGTAGGAAGATTTATATTGGATTAACGAGCCGCGAGTTGAAGGTAAGAATTCGCGAACATATGCGAGATATTGAATTGGCACGTAATGAAGCTGACTGGAATAAAATGAAATCGATAGCAAGACATTTTAAGAAATTCCATGATTGTAACTCCCGTCTTTTGAAGGTGAAGGGCATAGACAAAATTAACAGTGGAATCCGTAGTGGTAATGTAACGAATCGTCTGGCACAAAAAGAAGTAAAATGGATATGGAAACTCAAAACAATGGCTCCGATGGGACTCAATGAGGCTCTGAACTTCGCACCTTTCCTCCAGTAGGTTTCAGTTCCCTCATATGTGTTTTTCTTTTTTCTTTATGGTTTTAGCAGAAGTAATGTTGTATGTTTAAGTTTTTATGATGGACTAATTTTTAATCTTTTGTGATTTGTAGGATCCTCGAATCTATAGATGAAATAATCATGTGGCCATGAGCAAGTGAACTGTTAATTGCAGCAGGAGGAGAAACCATCTGTAACAATATTTTCCGTTCCTCGTTATCACAGAATTTTTCTTTTTTTTTTATGCGTTTTTCATGCGTTTTTTGTTTTTCATGGTGTTTTTCAGTCTGGTATTGCACATTAACTTTTGACACAGTATCGGATGATTTATTCACGTACTAAGTGCGATTGTTTTCACGTGTGTTTATTATTTTTATTTATTTTCACATCATAGAATGTATATTTTTTAGCACATTGCACTTTATACACTTTTCTTTTTGAATACATTATGTATTTACATTATCTATTAATTTTTTCATATATATCATGCACATATATATTTTTGATATAGTCACTACACTGGCCACTATTATTATTATCTTTTATTTTTTGTTATTTATTTCCATATTTTTATATAATTATATTTTTAGTTCTCAAAGGTATTATGTAGTATTTATGCATAAGTCACTTTAATTGCGTTGTGAAACTTTTGTAACTTGCACAATGTTATGGATGTATATCATCGTTTTCAGCACATTGACATGCACTGGTCACTTTGTAACAGGGACAGAGCTGCATATATCCCTCCTGCTCCTATTTTCAGATACCTGGTGATGCGCATGCCCGTCTCCACTCACGGAACCCACTGCTGTGGTTGCTCGGCAACCCGGAACGACGCTGATTCCCGCGATCATGTGATGGGTCACGTGACCGGGAGTCATGACGTACTTCCGGGGAGTGACCCGGTTGTGACAGGAAGTGGGTATGCGGCGTTCATGCGCTGCCGAGCCACACGTGATTGTTTGATATTGAGCTACGTCATTACCCCCGGACGAAGGACACGAAACGCGCGTCAAAGGGGTGGTGGCGTCCTGGAGAGCGAGCGGACTTTGTGATTTATTGGTAATAAGAGCGATTCTTATATGGGGTGGGAAGGGTGTTTACATCAGATATAGGGGTTTTGTTCCCCATGTAACAAAATTCTTTGCACATAGCACTTTATACCCGGTCCCAGTGTTCTTTCTTATGAATTGCTCCTATATTGCTCTTATATATTTATGTATACGTGAAATCTCTCAAGGATTGCCACCCTGTTTTTATAAGTGTTGATTCATTTTTCTCTTTTTTTCTGTATTTTAACATGATTTAAATAAAATTATTTGCTACAATACTCAATTTTGTTTTTTTTGGTTATACGTTTGGGCTATATTGAGGTAGTATCACGGCTCAGGCCAATATCCACTTATTTACACTAATTTAGTAGCCTTTATATGCAACAGTGGTGGCCTATTGTTTATGCTATTTTTTTGGCTAATCTATTCAGTACCAGTATAGAGGTATCATTCTAGCACTTATGTGGTGACTGAGAACATGGTTGACTCTTACTATTATCCTACGGGAAGGATCGGTTGGTTTTTATACCTGGATGTGCGATTGCATCTTTTTCTTCTCATTCTGCAGGACCTGGTTCCTCTCCTCCTCTTCCTCCATGCGGATCTCTAGATCTCTCAAAATCTCTTCCAGTTCCTGTTTCTTTACAGCGAGACGGGCCCTCATCTCCTCGGCTTCTGCAAACAGCTCTGTTTCAGCTTGGAGCTGCTCGGCGAGAATGTTCTTCTCCTCCACCAGCTACAGGATGAGAACAGAGGTGAGGAGGCCACAATGACACAGCATCGCTACTAGGACTTTACTACCATGTAAATGTCCATACACCAGATGACCTCTATAAATATATATATATATATATATCTTACTTGTTGGTGCTTTCTCTCCATCTCCACAAGTTCCCCCTCAACTTTAGATTGCTTCTCTTTCACCTTTAATAGTTCTTCATCTTTGGCCAAAAGTTCTTCTTCCTGTCTGGTAACTTGAAGCAGTGGTTTTACCTACAAAACCAACAGGAGAAGTGTCCACAGATGCAGAGAAGATGGCGCTGGAGACCGAACCTGAATACAGGTAAAAAGGAGGACTCACCTTGGTGAACAGTCTCCACCATTGCCAGTGCCGCAGTTTCAGGTAGGCCGCACAGTTTCTCTGTAGGACCTTCAGGGCGCTTAGCTGCTGCTGCTTCTTGGCAAAGGCCCTAAGAGATGGAGGAGCCCATGTGTTACTTCATGTGAACTAACTAGAGGGGACGCTAAACATAAAAAGCATTTTAATTTATGATGCTAGTACAATTGTAAGGTGACATGGGAAAACTTGGACAACATGGCAGCTTTAAGTGCCAAACACAGGAAACAATAAAATACTTTCCTACTTCTGTTGACTGCAATTTAACAGCTCAGGGCCACATGACACAATGTTAACAGGTAGCAATATCCTGGGGCTCCAACACTCACTTTCTAGCTATGTAGCCTCTGCAGACTGCTTGGAAGTAGATAATGATATCGGTAATCTTCAGGTCCCGCTCTTCCTCCAGGTGCGCCAGCACACCTGCACGGAAGAAGATCTTGCTCTGGCCAATACGGAAAAGATTTGGATCCAACTCCAGAGCGCGGATCTGTAGCAAAATGTAACAATCCTAAGCATATAAACCATAGATAGTAACATAAGATTGTCACTTTGTAAAGTACTCTTTCTTACCATCCGTTCACAAGCCTGCTTCCCATCCATGAACCCCTTAGGGATGGCGTTAGGAGTCAGAATTTCATATCTAGAGGAGGAAAAAAAAATGTAACACAGTAGTTGACTTGGTGTGAAGAACAAGCCATGCTATTCTCAAAACCATGCCACCGCTTGATTTCTATGTTATATTCCAGACATGTTTGCCTTAACAGTTTGTCTTTTTCTTTTTGAATTGTTAATGAAAAAAAAAAAAAAGTTTCAGCCCTTAACAAGCCCTTAACCCTTAACAGCCATTAACAACCATGTTTCCATTACCTCTGTCTGAACTCCTGGAAGACGATCCGGTTAGGAAATCCCTGTCGGCAGATTCTGATGCCTTCCAAGACACCATTACACCTGAGCTGGTCTAGCACCAAGTGGGGGTCCAGCTTACCAGCCTGTATCAGACATAAGAATAGGGTCGTATACATCACATTAGAGAACAGACGCTAAAGTAATTACAGCAGTGAAGTTCTGCAACATTAAAGGAACAGTGTAGACATAACTGATACAAAGTATTATTACTAGATCACTGCCCTGAATTATGCATTACAGGTCATAAGTCTTGCAAAGTTTTTTTTTTTAACGAACTCTTGGTTGTTAATCCTAGTACTGACCACAAGGGGGCATCATACCACAACTATATCACCTAAGGAAGTTCTCCAGAAAGTGATAAATTTGTTTTAATCAATGACATCTAGCACAGGATTTGCCCACACTTTGACCTGCCCCTGACACTTGACCCTGACACATTAATGATCTAGCCAAGGCATATGTGGTGAAATGAAAAGTCAGAAAACGCCCTCACGAAAAGCCTAATTCAGCTGTATTGCATCTAAAAACTGATAATATGGCAAGATATAGCAGAGTATGAGTAGGCTCTGGAGTCATGCTATCACTGGGCACACTCACCCGCTTCTCGTGGTTAGGGATTATACAGCGTACAAAGTTGGGGTTGGTATTACGAAGCGTTGCCATGAGTTTAGTCAGCGACTCCTTGTACAGCTGCCCCACGGTCCTGAACATGCCCTTCTTGGTTTTGTATGCAGAGCCGAACGCTGTCTCCGTCATTCCAGCCACTTGGTCCAAGCCGACGATACGATCAACTACAAAAAGAGGAAAGGACAACTTAAAGGGGTGTTCTACAATATACAATAAGATCTCTAAACATCAGTGAATAGAAACATCCATTATTATCAGTGACAGAACGCCTATCCTGATAAATTATAAGGGCAATGATACACAGTAACAAGCCTGCAGCACATTAATATGAGAAGCACTTCAATCTGAAGGTTAATAGGAACATTTCCATTCACTGACAGCAACAGAGATTTGGAAAATGGTCAAGAAATTAACATGTAAATGAGAAAGTTGCTAACAATAGGATAGAAGCAGCAAAAGAAGGAGGTTATCATCATCAGTGTCCTATGCAAAGTCTTCTCTGCCTTCTATGGGGCGCAGTCTATTCCTTACTGTTCTCCTAGTATGCAGGCTACGCTAAGAAGCTGACTACATCTATACAATCACCTCCACATAAGTGGTCATAAAAGGAAGCTCTCTGGACTGTCTGTATGTCTAGGCATGCGAAAGAAGACACAAGAATTGATCAGAGTCCGCAGAGGACGAGACAATAAAATATTCTCTGTCTGCCAAACCATTAGGGTATACAGAAATGGTGGTGTGGGGGCGTACCATCCTTCCAGAGCTCAGCCACAAACTTGTCTGTGGACTGGTGGAGCAGGGTGGCCACGTTGTCATTCAGGGGATCCATGTTCTTCATGAGCCATTCATCTGCTTTATAGTCCACCTATGGGTGAAAACTGAATATGATTAACAGGAAACAGACAGCAGACCAATATTATCACGTCTTATGCTCCAGTCACATCCAAAGCTACATTAAAGATTGTCTGCTAGTACAGACCCCAACAGCTGAGCTTCCCTACTAATGCTATGATCTACTCTGGTGGAAACACCACATTTCCCACAATGCAAGACGACAAAGCCAAATTAACACAATTGATAACATGTTGAATGTCAATACTGATTTTAAATATAGCACTCAAGCTGTTGTAAAACTACAGCTCTCATCATGCCTTACAGCCAAAGGCTTTCTGTGTATTATGGGTGTAGTAGTCTTGCAACAGCTGGAGAACCACATTTTGGGGAATCCTGTCTAAGGGTAGCTTCACACGTACCGTAACGCAGCTGATTTTCTGATTTCACTAAATGAATAAACACAGCATTAAATCCGCACTGTAGAATCTGCTGCGGATCCGCAGCAGATTTGATGCTGTGTTCATTCATTTAGTCTAGTCTGCTGCGGATCCACAGCAGAAAATCAGCAGCGATACGTGTGAAGCTACCTTTAGAATGATGCTCTATGAGCAGACAGAATAGCACAGGTCCACACAATATAATCACCACAATGCGGTACAGTGACTCACCCTGCCTGCGTAATGGATGATGCAGAAGTCGGCCTTGTCCTTCAGCTGCCGTGGCTTCTGGAACTTGGAGTGGGTGCCTTGTTCCTGGACCAGCTTGTCCACAAAAGTCTTGTCTGTGGCTTTGGGGAACCAGCACTCTTCATCCAGCAGAGCCAGGACCCCGGGAGGGTTAGCCTGCACACAACACATACACACATCATCAGATGGGGCATTAATACACATAGTAGATGAATAATGGCATCAAAGATGATCACGTCTTTCTAGTACAAAACCAATGCTGGGTTAAGCGGAGTAGGCTGCAGGGCTTACCGGTCTTTCAATGAGGTCAATGCAGGGCTGCAAGTCTAGGCCAAAGTCGATGAAGTTCCACTCGATGCCTTCGCGCTGGTACTCCTCCTGCTCCAGGATGAACATGGTGTGGTTGAAGAGTTGCTGCAGCTTCTCGTTCGTGTAGTTGATGCAGAGCTGCTCAAAGGAGTTCAGCTGCAAAACAGAAGGATCATTCAGTGGCGACATTAATGGAGAAAAGCAGATTGCTCTCATAAATCTGATGGTTTCTGAGAGTTGGTCAGCATAATACAGACAGGAACCAGCCCCAGCCCCGGTAGCTCAGACCAGATCATAAAATTTTTTATCAGCAATTTACCTACAATATAAGGCTATGTTCACACAACGTGCAAACAACGGCTGCTTTATTGGGTGCCAAACAATGGCCGTTCTTTGCAGTGAAAATTGTGATCAATCCACAATGACTGGAAATAACTGATATGCTCATTATTTCAATGGCCGTATCAAACAACGGCCATTGTTCAATACATTGTTCTTGGTCTGTACAGGCAGCAGGGAAACATAAGATTTTCTGGATACAAATAGACCTTTGTGAAAGTAACAGAAAATCAAATATATTTGCATTACTTATTATATTCTTTATATTTAATATTCAGGGGCCCTGGCACAGTGTGACCTCTCCAGTTCATGATACCAAGATTTATGTCCTGTAATCTAGTCTATTGGATTATGAATGATGTAACACCTCACAGCACCTATTTATGAATCCTGAGTCATGAATCCTCCACCGGTGACGTCCTCATCAAACTGGGGCAAATCACTAACAAATGACTGACCTCGGGAGCAACAATTCAACATCAAATAAACCCCTTGGAGAATCTGACAATTTTTTTTCCTCTTTGACTTCCAAGAACCATAACTTTGTTTTTCATCAACAGGGCCACATTTTTATGGGACAAGTTGTACTTTTTAATGACACGCTTCATTTTACTGCATACCTACAAATGGTGAAATAGGATGAAAAGCAGCAATTCTGCCGCATTGTGAGGGTTCTGTCCTTGTGGCAAAACACTGCCTCAGATTGCAGCGATTGTTTTTCTTCTCTAGTGGCATTCAGCAGGTTATTTCTGGATGCCATGATACATCTTATGTTATTTATTTGTTCTCATATAATAAATGGGAAAAGTATAGTCGTATAGATGTCCTATCAACAGTACAGCTCATCAGTCACTTATGGGTGGGGTGCCAAGGACAATCAGCTGTTCACCACCTGCAGTACACAGTGAACAGGGCCAGAAGCAATTGTTTCCATTCACTGTGTAGCCATGACAAGTCAGCTGCTATTTAAAGTGAATAGAATCCAAGCTGCAGTAACCAGGTCCAAACACTACAGTGACTGGAGACAACTGCTTCCTGTCCCGGCCGCTCTGTAGTACAGACCTGAACAGCTAATTGGCAGGGGACAACCAGCCTATCAGTGATTGATTACCTATCCCTGTGGCTAGGGCATCAATCTGTTTTTGCCTGGGACCCCTTTTTTTTTAAAGGGGTTATCCAGCGCTACAAAAACATGGCCACTTTCCCCCCTACTCTTGTCTCCAGGTCAGGTGTGGTTTGCAATTAAGCTCCATTTACTTCAATGGAACAGAGTTTCAAACCCCACCCAATCTGGAGACAAGAGCGGGGCAAAAGTGGCCATGTTTTTGTAGCGCTGGATAACCCCTTTAACCTAACATAGTAGTACTAAGCGCTTTCATCTTGGCTCTTTGTTGCATCATGTAGAAAAGGTTTGATTGAAAGACAAGGTTGTCACCACTAGAAGACATGGCTACTACTGACAGAGTGGGTCTCAGCAGTAATAAACAACCAGAACCTGCCATGTATGGATCAGGCTCTGCCCGAGACCGCTGCGTACAAGCTTCCCAGCTTTATGATGTCAAGAGGGGTTTAATGCAACCAACCCCCCTACCCCCACTTCACCTCAAATATAAACTAACCTCAAAGATTTCGAAGCCGGCGATATCCAGGATGCCGATAAAGGAGGCTCCTTGGCGCTTGGTCCGGTCCAGAGCCTTGTTGATCCGATGAACCAACCAGCGGAAGAGCCGCTCATAGGTAGCTTTGGCCAAAGCTTCTATGGCAAAGTCCGCCTGAAAAAAAAAAAAAAAGGATAAAACAGGGTCAGGGTTCCTATAAGACATGATCTGTATATAAGAGCTCCTCCAACTCAAACATCATTTAATTAAGTGCAAACATCCCTGGAGCTCTGACAACGTTGGTAAATTCAGTGCCATATACTTTCTATTGGATAAAATCTAAGGTTAAATATCTAAGTCTCCAATGTGTATGTGTGTTTGGATAACCTCAGGTATATAAACACCAGACTATTTGTGTTGCAGCGGCAGGGCAGACCGGTGCCCGGTTCACAGCTTCCTCCGCTGGCATCGTGCCTGTGACAGAGCCTCGGCTCACCTGCTCCTTTGTCTGCGCCTTCTGCACGTAGTCCCGGCCCACTTTGATGCGTGGAGTGAGGATGGCTCGGGTAAACTCCATGACGTTCATGCCCAGCAGATGGCAGAGTTTCTGTGCGGCTGTGGAGAGAACACAGGATGAGGCTTTGCACCTGGTCTATGTCAAGCAAACAGCTCACCTCCCCGTAACCCCCACAGTCTGAATGAGGCCGGTAGTATGGGGCGGCGGGGGTCCAGAGCCAAACAGCTATCAGCTGCTGGAGATCAGCCCCTCGCATTCTGCTAAGTAATAACCCACAAGAACAGATCTGGCCCATGTCTGCTGAGTGGTGCTTGGGGAGGGCTTGGATTTGTTCAGTGCATATACCTTAAATCAACTATATAAACAATGGCCTATAGGTTTTGTGCAATACAACTACATTCAGTAAATGTCCCCAAAAATGTCAGTGAGTCCTCGGGTGACATTCTGTAACCTGTAACAAAGTGTGTTACCAGTGTATCTTAGCTCTGCAGAATGAAAGGCGGCTCAAAGTGGGTACGGCTATGTGCATTATTGAGCCCCCCTCTTTAATTTTATATGCAACCCCTTCTAAAAAGTCCTTATTTAACTCTCTTTGTACAAATGAGATGGCCTTATTTGACAAGTGCATGTAACTTAGAATCTATCATAGATCCAGTGGGCTATAGTGAATTTGAGCTATTTAAAGGGAACCTGTCACCCCCCGTGTTGGGGTGAAGGCCGCCCAACCCCCCCGCTAGAGCCCCGGATACTTACCGCATCTCGCCAAGTCCCGTTCCTGGAGCTGGTCCCGGGACGGAGATATCCCCGTCTGAAGCCCGGCGTGCCCGCTGCTGAGATGGGTCCGATGCCCATAGAGAATGACGGCTCCAGAAACGGGACTTGGCGAGATGGGGTAAGTATCTGGGGCTCTAGCGGGGGGTCGGGCGTCATTCACCCCGCCACGGGGGGTGACAGGTTCCCTTTAACTAGGCAAGTTATTAGAGTAAAGGTTTTTATGTAGATTAGAAAGCCTGCACAACTGCAAGATATATAAATATATATATAGTGCAATATAACATAATATCTTAAATATCATACTAAAGCCTATACTGTGTGTCACCAGCCTATCTTGGCTCTGCAGTATGCCTGAGAGAGAGCATGGAGGGTAACAGCTATCTGTAATATGAGTTCCCCCTTCTAAAAACATACCGTTCTATACCTGTACTTGCCAAACCATAGTCTGCCTAACATAAATGCTCCTCGACAGCAAGCGTCATATAATCTCTGCTTTCATCAAGGAATAGACTGAAGATGTCAGCTTCCTTTAAGCTCAGGTCGGAGTAAGATCAGAAAGTTTTCTGACTTCCGAGTTCGTTATGTGCTTAGAACGATGGGCCTCCGGGGAGAAGCGCATAGCGCAGGCCTGAAGTAACCAATATTAAATTACTGTCTTTTTGGCACAGCAGAAATGAAGGAAATGGAGAGGGGACTTTACTGTGGACTCACGTACATGTGTGGGGGGATAGATCAGGACAGGCTATGCAACAGCCAGGTACAGTGAAGAGCCTTTAATCCAGAATGCATAAAATCAAATAGGTAGGAGCTGCTGGAAGTTGTAGTCCCACCACCACTAAAGAGCTGTGGGTTGCAGAATACTAATCTATGTGGTCTGACAAACAGGGATCAGGGGTGGTAACCGCCAGTGGGGTGACTCTTAAAGGGCAGCATAAAACCATTCTGTGACTGCTCCACTGCTGGACTAGAACATTCAATACATTCCTGCATTGCAGGAAACAATAGGTTAGAGGGTCCAGCGAGTGATTTCTTTTTCTCTTTGGCGTACACACATCCCTTGGGGTTTGGAGCGTTTGGCTGCAGATTCTTGGCCTCAGTTCTGTTCTCTACAGTCCGGACCCAATGAAAATAAACACTTAGAATAAGCTACATAGATTCGGCCTCCACCGCACGTCCAGACCCACCTTCCCACCCCCAACTTCTGGAGATGGATTAGAGGCACATCATCAGAAGGGAGGGGCACGTGGGCTGTTTCCGAGGGTCCGAGCATGGTATGTGCTGGGGTATCACTGTTCTGCAGTCATAACACTGCTAGTGTGGAAAATGGGATCCTATAATACCCATTTATCTCCTGCCTTTAAATTATGTGTTGGCAGTTTTGTGCTGTCATAGAAACTTATCAAGGTCCAATTTCTCAAACAGTTACCAGAGGACGGGTGGAAAGTGATCTGCACTGGGGCCCCACTGATCAGAAAGAACGTGGGTCCCACTGTACTTGGCCATTTTAGTCAGGACTACAGAGTTAATTGGAGAGGCACTGTGCATGTCCGATTGCTAACGCAATGAAACAGGGCAGGGCAAAGGACCCCAATGGTCACCGATCAGACCCTTTTTGTTCACCACAGGAAGACTTCCCAAAACGTCAGATATTCTACATATACACTGAACTCTTTTTGTAATATCGTGGTGTTCGTCATCCTAGTGACCACAGTTGCAGCATCACTAATCCACATAGCACCAACCTGTGTTCTCCGGCATCGACGCCTGATCTGTGTTCCTCTCCTTTTTGAAGACAATGTTTCCAAACTGGAGAACCGAAGAGACCACCTTGAGCATGGCTGAGGACCAGGGGAGATAGGAAATAGGTTGGTTAGACTGCAAACCCTACACCATTGATCTACACCATTGAACCTATAAGTCTTCTGAAACTAATACTCATGCAACATGCCGTTACAACTCTCAACAACTACAACTCTCACCATGCCCATGTATCGTAATTTACTTACACAGTATCTCATCGTGAGAGAAGCCCATGATGTGCATTGCTTCCATGGTCTCTTGGAAGTTGTCCTTGTCCTGCTGCCCAGGGATAGGTATATAGCCATTCGAGACAAATTTGTAGTTGCTAAAGCCCTCGAGCAGCAGATCAGCTACATTAGGGGGGGAAATGAAAAGGTTAACGTGTCCCCTCTCCTGAATTTGTTAGCAAGGTGAACTGAGGTCTGCTCCACCAGCACAAGGCCAAAAACATGTGATGGATGAGTGGACAAGAACATGACTTACACTTCAGGTGCTCCCCTGATCCTGCAAGCAGCTGGTAGAAGATATGAAAAGTCCTCTCATCTTTGGCCTGTCGGATTGCCCGAGACTTTTCTAGCAAGTCTGGAGAGTGAAGCTAAGGAAACACGAGGGTCAGGACATCTGCGGTGCAATCTCCTGACTGTAATGCAGCATTTCCTAACCAGGAAAAGACAGAAGTGGCAAGAAACATTTTACAGTAGAGATAAGATAGTTGAGGAGAATTCTCCATGGTTGGGTATTGCTGGTTTGTTGGTACAGACCTTAAAGGGGTTTTCCAAGTTATGTTTTCATTTTACTAACAAACATGCTTTGCTGCAACTTAAATTTTACTAATTAGCTTAAAGTGACACTGTCACCTCCTTTGTGCATTCTGACATCTCTACACAGGTGTCAAGGGTAAATTTAGCGGTTTTCATACATTATTTCATATCATACGTCATGGTGTTTGTTCAAGTAAAAAGTGTCCTTTTATCAACTGCAGATTGCATTAAGTGGGCGTGGCCTCGCGACATTAGCGCCACTTAGCCCCGCCCACAACGGCATGGTTGGCCCCGCCCCCTCACCAGCCTTTGGAACAGGCTGGTCGAAAGGTCTAGGCCCCACCCCCTTTATGTCGGCCAACCAATGGGCATCAAGGGGGCGGGGCCACGCCCAATTAATACGATCTGAAGTTGATAAAAGGACACTTTTTACTTGAACAAGCACCATGACATATGATATGAAATAAGGTATGAAAAACGCTAGATTTACCCTTTACACCTGTGTAGAGATGTCAGAAAGCACAAAGGGTGTGACAGTGTCACTTTAAATTTGGCAAGCCTTTATTATATGCAAAGCTGATCATGTGATTGCGTGATGTCACCGACCTGCCTGGCTTTGAGGGACCCGCCCTATGTACAGGAGGTGTCTCAGGGCAGCAGGGGAACTGAGGGCGGGGTAGTGCTCTAACGGTGCTCCAGACCGAGGATTACACTGTTAACAGCACAGGAACGGCTCAGAGGAAGAAAGTAAGAGACATACCTACCTCCTTGGCACCCTCTGAGCAATAGGAAGGTTAGATTCATCTAGTAATACTATAATAATGTAGATATAAAGACCCCTCCCCCATTCAGCAGGAAGAAAAGTACTCAGGTAATGGCTCATGGTGGTCACAATTTCACTGGTGTCTAAGGTGGAGTGATTTGCTTTACGGCAAAGGTGAAGCTATTTAGCGACCCTTGATAGGTACTTGGGTCAGGTGAACAGGTGCCGCTACACAGTAATACAGGTTAAATGCTATAATTCCAGGGCATGTCCGGACTACTAAACACCAGTTCCACCTGCTACAGACAGAAGTCTCTACCCATCTATAGACTAAGTATATAGCCACCTTGCCCCTTATCATCTCCAGGCTAGCACAGTGTTAAACCAGCTCAGCATCGGAGGGAAGCCGAGTGGTTTTAATTAAGAAAAGCTGAGTTTCATCCTGAACTTGGCGCGGGGAGGAATCCCAGGAATGATATTTAATTTCCCTGCCGTAGAGATATTTTTTGCTGAGAAATGCCACAGGTTGGGCCGCGCTCCCTCCACGGTGACCCTACTAATAACAGCCTGTGGCATGGCGGATAAACCCACACTCCCAGGGCGGTAACATGAGACAATGCGCACACGAGATTCCTGGCGCGCCGTCCTCTGAGCGCAATCTGCTACCCAAGGAGATTTTGGGGCCAGGGCTCCTGGGGAGATGATAATCTTGTGGAAATGAGGTGAAGACTCGCAGGAGAAATAATAAAGTGTTACTGTCATTCATGCTAATTTCTGACACGTCATCAGATGTGTCAAAAGTGACTGATGGCAGCTTGTCTCAACAGCTGAGAGGAGTGTGTGGCACCGTGCGCCTCTCCTCCACTGTCAATCAAACCTGACTCCTTCACTTCATTACAGGCTACGGAGGGAGAAAGTTGGATCTTCAGCCAGTCGGGGAGTGCAGCTCACTGCCAAAGTGGTCAACACATAGTTAGGGGGGGCATTAGGGGTGAGCCTTGGCTTCACCCAAGAGCCACACATTGAGGCTCCATGCATGCCATCGCTCTCCATTAAATTAATGGAAATGGCCAAATTGCCAACCTGCACCACATTTGGCAAAACAGTATACCCAACTCTCTAAGAGCGCCAACTACACATAGTGGCCAAGTTCAGCTATAGTTCCCCATATAAACCTATAGCAGGGAAGGGAACCAGCAGCCCACCAGCGGTTGCAAAACTACAAGTCCCATCGTGCCTGGACAGAAAGCCAAAGATTTGGATGTCCGTGCATGATGGGAATTGTAGATTTGCTATATCTGGAGGGTCGCAGCTTCCTTTTCCATCCTCTACAAAGTGCAGACATAAGCCCCCCGATCAGTGCAGGCTACTCTACCCACTGACCAATGAGCCCATTCACAGCATGACTGACAAGACTGTTCACGTATGAGTTCTGCACATGCCAATCCGTTTTACATGGAACGTGTCTACCCATCCCAGTTATAAAAATAATCAGAGAGATAGCACGCCCAGCTGGCGGAGGAACACAACGTCTGTACCAAGTCCAGACCAGAAGAAAGTAAAAAATACTTCTCCTCACTCCGATCACAACACGGGTGCGAGTCTGACTATTTTAGGAAGTTCTCAGCAAAGATCCATGACTGGTGCGATATAGCGGGCGCCATAAATTCACTGTATCGGACCTGCAGCGTTTACACAGATTTGGGAGCTAAACCCAATTTGGCAGCCATGTGGAGGAACAGGAAATCTGAGCTTATATTATGCCTGAAAGCGGCCACGACTTCTCATTGCTATTTCCTGAATATCGTGGGGCTCGGAGGTCGGGTAGGAGGCAAAATGGAGGGCACGGGTGAAATGAAAGGATACAGGTCTCGATATTGGCTCCAACAATGTAACCGGTCACGTCAAAGTTTATCCGGATGAACTTGCCCTGGATAGAAAAATAAAAATAAACAACTTTCCATCAATAACCAATAAATCGTCAACATTCACAACCATCTTACGGCTCTCAGGGTGGGAATCACATGATCATTGTAGGATGAAAAGTTCAGGCATGACAGGAAATGCAGCTTTGCAATCATGTGATATAGAAATGCTGCTGGGTCTACAGATTCAGGTATATAACAATAGCCAATAGAGAACATTAAAGGAAGTGTTCACCAAAATATTTATTCTTTCAAATCTACAGGTACCAGAAAGTGACAGAGATTTGTAATTTATTTCTAATAAAAAAAAAAAAATCAGCTGCTGTATGTTCTGCAGGAAGTGGTGTATTCTCTCCAGTATGACACAGTACTCTCTGCTGCCACCTCTGTCCATGTCAGGAACTGTCCAGAGCAGTAGCAAATCCCCATAGAAAACCTCTCCTGCTCTCCAGACTGGAAAGAAAATCTCTGGCACCGGCTAATTTGAAAGAAAAAAATACTTTATTTTTTTGTGAACAAACCCTTTAATTTAGTTTTCAGACTGAAGCTGTTCTATATGACAGTGCTGAAGGCTTCAGGAGACAATGAGGAAACCCAATGCAGACACTTGAATTTGTGAAATAGAGAAGGCAGATGCTGTGCCTCCCCGGGGGCAGCCGCTGGGTGAGCTCACAGGATGAGCTTCTCTTTCAGGCGGGCGGCAGGGCGGTCATGTAATCAGGTGGCGTCAGGACAAGGGAGACTCTGCTGGACGGATTACCTCAAAGGAACCAGACACCGGCCGGGCATTAGGACTCAGCAATGAGCTTTATAATGCAGAGGCCTGATGCTTCTGTACGTATGGCTAACCTCCCTCTCTGTACCATGTCCTAGCAACATAGGAACAGTGTCCCCCTCTTTGGCCACACAGGCTGGATTTACACTAGCCAAATACAGATGTAGATCCTGGCCTGACCATTGGTCAGCTGTCAATTCAGATCATAACCATACATCTATTTTAGGCTAGCGTGAATCCAGGCTTTATAAAGACTTGGGAGATGTATGGATAGCCTAGCTTGTTCTAACGCCCCCTCAAGTCACTTACAAAGCGGGATGAGTTGTCGTTCTTGACCGTCTTGGCGTTCCCAAAAGACTCTAAGATGGGGTTGGCTTGCAGCAGCTGGCGCTCTAACTCACCCTGCAGAGAGAAGAAAGAAAAGCCACACAATAATCAGAAAGCGCTTGAGAGTAGAGACAAGCATCACCATACAGTGGTCACTACTGCACAGCAAGGCACCATGGGAAGTTATGCCCAGACAAGGGGCCTACAGAAAAGCTTGAAAAAACGCAAGTTTTTAAACAGTGTATCACCTTTCAGGATAGTCTACACATCTGATGTTCAGGGGTCTGGGAAAGCTGTGTGACAACCCCTGGACAAGGCGGTAACTGCACCCAGCTTTCCTGGAAACAAAAATAACTAAGCAACAGCTGCCCAGGATGTATAACCAGATGAATAATTTACATGGCAACTTCCTATCCCCCTCCCCCGTCACTATTCCTTCACGATTAACAAGCCGGCGTCGCTGCAGGTTCCTCCCCCCGATACAATACCTCCGTGTAAGTGACACAGCGCAGAACAAAGCGCGGAATACACAGGAAATGCACTTCTATGTAAACGTCCTCATTGAACAATACATCAACCATTTTGTACCTCTCTCCACCCGCCCGCCCCAGCAGCTCACTCAGGGCAGGAGGCTTTGTCTAAAACAATAGCACTTATCAACCAGGCAGGTGAACGCCAGGAATTATGGGTAAGTTATTGGCGTCTCACAAGCTGCTGAGGAAAAACCCTGCAGAGAGTGATTACTGAGGGGGAGTACTGCAAGAAACACCTTGGGGAAGAATAATGCCTGGGGGGGAGGAGAGGACAGGAATAGTCTCTATTAAGAATGGAAGTGACTATACTGAGCGAGAAGGCCAATAGAGTGTAACATTAATCTACATAAACAGCTATGTCACTAGTTATGTGTTATACGCCAGAGCTGCACTCACTATTCTGCTGGTGGGGTCACTGTGTACATACATTACATTACTGATCCTGAGTTACATCCTGTGTTATACTCCAGAGCTGCACTCACTATTCTGCTGGTGGGGGTCACTATGTACATACATTACTGATCCTGAGTTACATCCTGTATTATACGCCAGAGCTGCACTCACTATTCTGCTGGTGGGGTCACTGTGTACATACATTACATTACTGATCCTGTACTGATGCTGAGTTACATCCTGTATTATCCAGAGCTGCACTCACTATTCTGCTGGTGGGGTCTAGAGGATGAAATAGACTATTACTGGATCAGTTCATATTTGATCAACATTTGCCAAGATTCTGTTTATGTAGATTCTCAGGAGAGTCAACACTTCTTTCCATCTACCCTGACAGGAAGTGCCTCCTGTAGATAGAGCTGGGGGCGGAGCTTACTTCTGAGCCTCTGATTGGCTCTCATGTACGTCAGCTTCGGCTCTTTCATTGGAGAAAAAAAAATTAAACTTACATACTGATTTAGTGAAATTATATTTCGTAAAAACTGAACATATCTTGGCGTTATCTCTCACTTTACGACTGCTGTAAACACCTGCCAGTGTGTTCTTACCCTTCACCTATAAGCAGGTGCACATAAGAATATTCCCGGCCATTGCAAAGGAACAGACCACAGTAAACACGGTGTGGGGGGGGGGGGGGGGGAGGATCATTGTACATTTTGCAGCGACAGAAAAGCAAGCAAAACCCTAAACCTCAGGCTTTTCCAATTAGAGGGATAAAAATTGGTTATAAAATGGCAGGAAAGGCGATTACTTTGAGCAGTCGGATGAAGTTAGACAGGAGACAGGCAGAGTGCGTCATGCAGAGCGCGGAATGAGCGAGGACGGAGGTGAGATGATAGCGGGAGATGGGGTCGGGCAGGGATGGGGGTGAGTGTGGTGAGGGGGGAGGAGGAGTGAAAAGAGCATGAGAGATTCAAAACTGGGGGGCGGGTAAGTGTGGGGGAGGGGAGAGCTACATGCTACTCACATACAACAAGGATCCACTCTGTAGTTTAACAAAATGACAGTGGGGGGAAAAAAAAATACGTTAATGGTTATGGTTTATGCAGCACACCAAATATAACACAGGGATTCGAGTAATACATAGAGACCCTCCCCCCATTATGGTAGACGGGGACCTGCAGGTGCGGCCAACTAGTGAACCCCCTACACCCCAAATTTAGGCCTGATGGTGGCTAAGGGGTTAACAACTTCCTGCAGAGTGAACCACGTGACTCCACAAGGGGGTTGTCACCCTGCTCACATGCAAGTCTATGGGGACAGAACTGGCCGACACCTGCCCGAGCTGGGAGCGGGCGCTGAGTGTGTTAAGATGAGGTGAGCACCAGGAACGGAATGGTTACGTTGTTAATGGGACTATAAGTGAGATACATGGAGCTGAATACGTTATGGGTAGAGAGAGAGAGGAGAGGGTGGAGGAACCAGTCACAATACAAGCGGCCAGTATATAGGCTAAGGGAACAAATGGTGCCCGCCAGAATGGCCGCCTTTACCGTGAGGGTAGGGAGCTACAAAGGAAAGTACGAGGAGAGGTAAGAGGAGGAAATCCACTTGCCTGGTGTTTGATGGGTTTAGGGGATTCCGTCTGTTATGGCAAACAAATAAACTCAAGTTAGTAAGGAGGAAATTACTTATCACTGACCAGCCCCCAAACACTGCTCTAATGGTACATCCCTCGCTACACTGAGTACCATGCTGTATACACAATGGATACACAAACCACCCCCATACATTGTATGACGAGGGGTGTTCCATTACAGCAATGTATGGGGGTGGTTGGTGTTGCCCATTGTGTATATAGCATAGTACTCTGTATAGCCAGGGATGTAAGATTAGAGAAGAGTACCTTGCAGTACACACATGGAAAATCCCAGCCACCCCTATCCATTGCTCTAATGGTACATCCCTCGCTATACAGAGTACCATGTTATATACACAATGGACAACTCCAACCATCAAGTAAAAAAACAGCAGTAGTGTCAATGGTGACAACAAAGATTTCATCCAAGTTCCAGGTTCATGTTCTCCTCACCAGGCGTCCTTAATAGCAATGCCTTCCTGGGGCACCATTACAAGGTCCCCGATGGGATGGCTACATACGTAAATGGTTCCCATATTGCCTGAGCAGGATGACCATAGAAGTAATGAAGGGCCCATTTAAAGGGGAAATGCAGCGCAACAAAAAACACATGCCCACTTTCTTCCAGAGACAGCACCGCTCTTGTCTACAGTTTGGGTGCAGGTTTTGTAAGTCAGTTTCATTGAAGTGAATGGAGCTTAATTGCAAACCTCACTTGACTAAAAGACAATAGCGGTGCTGTCTCTGGAAGAAAGTGGCCAGGTTTTTGTAGGGCTAGATAACCCCTTTAAAGATACAAAAACATGGCCACTTTTCCCCCTCTCTTGTCTCCAGCTCAGGTGTGGTTTGCAATTAAGCTCCATTTACTTCAATGGAACTCCCAAATGGAGTCGCAAACCCCACCCAATCTGGAGACAAGAGAGGGGGGGAAAGTGGACATGTTTTTATAGCACTGGATAACCCTTTTAACATCTTGGTTTTCTGAAGACAATCTCATGTGTACGGCTGGCTCTTATGGATAAGCACCAGCACAGGGAACCACGCCGGCTCATGTTTGGCTGAAAATCCACATCTGAAGACCACCAATAGTGGTCTTGGCCTTAAGGGGGCAGGATGGGGCTCCTCCCAACAACTTACAGGAATCGTATGGTCCTTCTTTCCTTTATGTGATGAAGCCACATGAGCCAAGTACTGGATGACTTTCTTGGTGTTTTCCGTCTTCCCAGCTCCAGATTCACCTCTAAGAAAACAGAAACAGAAAGTCGACTTACCCAAAAAGGGCAAGAAAACTGGCCAAGGTATAAAAAAAAAAAAAAAAACCATCAAAGCTTCACTACAGACAATGGTTTATAATTAGAGATGAGTGAACCTCGAGCATGCTGGAGTCTATCCGAACCTGAGCGTTCATCATTTGATGGCTGCTGAAGTTGGATAAAGCCCTTAGGCTATCTGGAAAACGTGGATATAGTCATTGGCTGTATCCACACTTTCCAGACAACCTTGGAGCTTTATCCAACTTCAGAAGCCAACGCTAATCAAATGCCGACCGATCGGGTTCGGATGGACTTGAGCACGCTCGAGATTCACTCATCTGTATTTATAATAGTGCAGGAGTGTAATACACTCAATGACTCAGGATCAGTACATGTTTCTATCACGGTAACCTTCTCTGCAGCTGTCGACCAAGACACTAACAAGATGGCTGGTATTTAGTGCAGTTATTGGCACGAATTGTTACCAGTCACTATCTCTGGCTCACGTGTATTGTGCCGTCTGGCCGCGGACCTTCCTTTTATGGCTGGACTTGGGTGCAGAGACTAAAGACTTTCTTCTTGTTACTAAAAAGGCAGAAAATGTGAGCGCCAATGGTCCAGTCATCAATCAGAGGAAAATTCCTGCCAAAAATGGGACTGCTGAAAAAATTTATAGTCATTCTGAGGATTAAAAGGATTGTGAGTTATTCCTCCGACTGGCAGTAAAAGGGTTAAGTCTCTACGTGGGCAGCTGCAAATGTGACACCTAAGAGGCCTGGAATGTGGATAAAATCCAGAGCATTGGTTGGTACACATCTGCTGCATCCCATCAGGCCACAGGGCTCGCTGGAGCAGACAGACACTGGGCACTCACATGATGCTTATGCACACGAGGTCTGATGAGAAGTCCGGACATCAGACAGCTGCAGAATATTCATTCATTCCTCTGTACTGTGTGAGGGCAAGACACTACTGCAATCAAAAGGCCCCTAAGGTATACAGTATATGGCCACAGAGAAACCCAAGGCCGGGGGTTAGGAAATATACTCGATTTATAGCTGCTACCAGTACATAGTAATGGAAAGGAAGAAGTGCAGTGCTGTGTGGGTGGTCTTAAAGGTGATAGAAACGTTAACCCTTAGGGGACACAGCCAGTTTTCATTTTTGCATTTTCGTTTTTCCCTCCTCGTGTATATAAGGCCATAGCGCCTGCATTTTTCCACCTAGAGACTCAAATGAGCCCTTATTTTTTGCGCAACTAATTGTACTTTGCTATGGCAGATGTAATTTTTGCCTAAAATGTGCCGGGAAACCAGAAAAAAATTATATGTGTGGTGAAATTGAAGAAAAAAATGTTTTTTTTTTTATTTGGGGGGGGGGGGGGGGGGGGGTTGTTTTTACTCCGTTCACCCTGGGGTAAAACTGACTCGTTATGTATGTTCCTTAAGTTGTTACGATTACAACGATATGTAACATGTATAACTTTTATTTGATTTGATGGCTTGTAAAAAATTAAAACCTTTTAAAGAAAATATATGTTCCTTAAAATCGCTCCATTCCCAGGCTTATAGCGCTTTTATCCTTTGGTCTATGGGTCTGTGTGAGGTGTCATTTTTTGCGCCATGATGTGATCTTTCTATTGGTACCTTGATTGCGCATATATGACTTTTTGATCGCTTTTTATTACAATTATTCTGGATTTGATGCGACCAAAAATGCGCAATTTTGCACTTTGGGATTTTTTTGCGCTGACGCCGTTTACCGTGTGAGATCAGGAATGTGATTAATTAATAGTTCGGGCGATTACGCATGCGGCGATAGCAAACATGTTTGTTTATTAATTTATTTATTTTTATTTATAAAATGGGGAAAGGGGGGTGATTCAGACTTTTATTAGGGGAGGGGATTTTGTGTTATTAAAAATACATTTTTCTTTTACTTTACACATATACTAGAAGCCCCCCTGGGGTTGGGGTTATTCCTCCCCTGGGGTTGGGGTTATTCCCCCTGGGGGACTTCTAGTATATGCACTCTGATCTCTCATAGAGATCCATGCAGTATAGTTATACTGCATGAATCCATGAGATCGGTGTTCTATTGCTTTTGCTGCTGCAGCCAAAAGCAATAGAATGCCGAGCCGGGATCAGCGCCATTACGGCGCAGACCCCGGCCCGGGATGGATGCGGGGATGGATGCGGGGATGGATGCGGGGATGGATGCGGGGATGGATGCGGGGATGGATGCGGGGATGGATGCGGGGATCGCCCCCCCCCCCCCCCCCCCCCCCGCAATCGCGCCGCAGGGGGCCGATCCCCCCACTAGACCACCAGGGATGGATATGAGCAAGTATTTAGAAGCAGCTGTCAACTTTGACAGCTGCTTCTAAGTACTTAATTAGCGGGCACGGCGATCGGACCGCGCGACCCCCCTCTGAACTCCCATAGCGGCACGAGGACGTTCAGTAACGTCCTGGTGCAGTGGAGACGTCCAAAGTGGAGTGACTTTTTAAATACATTGCAGAACTTACTGTATCCTGAGTTACATCCTGTATTATACTCCAGAGCTGCACTCACTATTCTGCTGGTGGGGTCACTGTGTACATACATTACTGATCCTGTGTTACATCCTGTATTATACTCCAGAGCCAGGGGCGTAACTACCACTATAGCAGCCATAGCAAGAAAATCAAGAAGGTTCACTTGGCACTACTCCCTTACACAGATATACATTCCGTATACAATCAACTGCTTCTGTGGCTCACCCTTATGGTCAGTCTGCTTTAGCGTACAGCTTGGCGTGGTGCTCTGCAATCCACAATATATTAATAAAGATTCCTATGAATTTCAAGTGAGTGCCGCAACGTCATCATTCTCTACCTGCTGTGCATAGCAGCCATAGCGGCTGCTATGGGGCCCGCCACATCAGGGGGCCCCATGGCCTGCTCCTACAACACACTGGGCCCCCTGAGCAGTCATCATTTGCAGCACCGGGTGGCCCTGCTAGTCTCCTGGGTTTTGCAAATGTCCCTTTAACTGCAAGCACTCCTGACCAGAGCTAGCAGTTATGTAGTTATGACTTCACTTGACCGTTTAGTGGTCAGTCGGGGGGGGGGGGGGGGGGGGCCCAATCAAAAGTTTGCCATAGGGCCCAGCCATTTCTAGTTACGCCCCTGTCCAGAGCTGCACTCACTATTCTGCTGATGGGGTCACTGTGTACATACATTACTGATCCTGAGCTACGAGCTACATCCTGTATTATACTCCAGAGCTGCACTCACTATTCTGCTGGTGGGGTCACTGTGTATATACATCTCATTACTGATCCTGAGTTACATCCTGTATTATACTCTAGAGCTTTATACATGAGTAGATGCCCCAAATACACACAGGCACTGCCTTTGGTGAATTTATAAAAAATGAGGCCCCGTTAAAAAGTTGAAAAACTAGGACTGCAATGGGCTTAAAGGGGTTATCCAGCACTACAAAAACATGGCCACTTTTTTTCCTCTCTTGTCTCCAGTTTGGGTGGGGTTTGGGACTCCGTTCCATTGAAGTAAATGGAGCTTAATTGCAAACCACACCTGACCTGGAGACGAGAGGAGGAAAAGTGGCCATGTTTTTGTAGCGTTGGATAACCCCTTTGGTAGAAATATATTGTTACTAGAATTATTGTTGATCCTGATTGAGTAATCTGGGTAATGATTTTGCTAATATAAGAAGCATGACCCCCCCCCCCCCCCACACACACACACACACACACACACACACACACACACCAGACAACGCAGACATTGTTATTACTATAAATTGTTTGTCATCAAACTCCTGAGACAAATCTCCTTCCTGTGTTTACACTATGATATTTGGCTGTAGCTTCTTATACAGAGGCCAAAGGAATATTCTAGACCAGGCCCCTCCGCTCTCTCGTGTAGTTAGTAGTTTCAAGATCTCATGGCGGCTGCTTTCTCCAGTGGGATTCCCTGCCCTGAGGATCTACCGAGTCATCTGTCGTTGGTGCCTCCACCGTGGGTTCCGCCGCTCCTCACACAAAATTCATAAGCAAATGAAGAGATCATTGGCCAAGCTGCTCAGTTCCATTGATGGCCACCGTTCTCGACCTGGAGGACCCGAGGTTAGATTCTTCTCTTCACACGGTACCATTACAGTCTATGGCCCTCCACTCTCGCAGCAGATTTCCATTTCGCTATGAGAACTTAGTGACAGGCTTGTTTAAAGGGGTACTCCGGGCCCATCTAACTTCCTGAGCAGCTCTGCTGCCGGAAGTGTGCCAACCTCATCTTTAGACACTTGTCTGCCGTTTTCTTGTTTCCGATCCTGTGTGCCGCCTTCATCTTCAGACGTTTGTGAGCCGTACCCTTGCTTATCACTAGAAGTGCGTGAAGATGAGGGTGGGACATCAAGGAAGAAGTGGCCACAGCAGTGGATGTCACAGCACAGAATGGCGGTGCTGGAAAGCAGTCATGCTGTTACGTCACACTTCCGTTGGCAGAGCTGCTCACGAAGTAAGATGGGCCGGAGTTTCCCTTTAACTGCTTAACCCTTTGAGGCCCAAAATGACCCAGTGGACCGCGCAAATTTTGATCTTTGCGCTTTCGTTTTTCCCTCCTCCCCTTCTAAGAGCTCTAGAACTTTCAGTTTTCTATCTACAAGGCCATGTAATGGCTTGTTGTTTGTTACAGGAATAGTTGTACTTCGTAATGACGTCTTTCATTTTACCATAACATGTATGATGGAATCCCAAATATATTATTTATAAAGATATAAATAAGTGAAATCGTAAAAAAAGAATGCAATATGGTAACGTTTGGGGGGTTCCTGTGTCTACGTAATGCACTATATGGTAAAAGAGACAGGATACCATTATTCTATAGACAGTCCGAACACAACCACATGCAGGTTACACAGATTCTCTAATGTTATATATGTATATTTTTTTTAATTTTAGTTTTTCACCTACGGGGCTGTATGGGGTGTCAGTTTTTGCTCCATGATCTCTTCTTTTTATTAATACCATATTCGTGTAGATCGGATGTTTTGATCACTTTTGAATACATTTTTTTTTTAAATATAATGTAACAAACAATCGGCAATCATGGCACTTTTTTCACACAGCGTTCGCCGTTCGTGATAGCGATTGTTATATTTTAATAGATCGGACAGTCACGCACACTACAGTATATAATGTTTATTTATTTTTATATGTTTTATTTATATAATGGGAAAGGGGGGTGATTTTAACTTTTATTGGGGGAGGGGCTTTTGGGGTATTGTATTTTTTTACACATTTTAAGTACCCCTGGGGGACTTTTACCTGCAATCATTAGATTGCATACACTGATCACTGCTATGCCATAGGCATAGTATTGATCAGTGATATAGGCGTTCTGCTCATTGAGCCTGCCTGTGGCAGACTCAATGAGCAGAAAGCCGATCGGACCGCAAGGAGGACGGTAAGAGATCTCCGGCGGGCCGATACAGCGATCAGGACCCCCACAGTCAAACTGCGAGGGTTCCGATCGGTAGGTGACAGGGACTGCCCTTGTCACTTACACGCCGCGATCGTGGCTGCAGCCTGTCATTAACGGTGAGGGCAGGGCGGCTCCCTGCAGCCGGCGCCCACCTGCTATGAAGCGCGCTCGCCCAGGGTCATCTGGGGACAGTCACCAATGGCATACTGGTATGTCCTAGGTTAAAAATAATAAACAATCCCTGCTTACCTGCCTGCACTTCCCTGCTTGGGTCTCAGGGTCCCCGGTCACCGACAACGCACTCAGCCAATCACTGGCTGCGACAGGACTAGCGTAGTAATTGGCTGAACAGGATTTCAGACTGGTGACCCTGAGAAGCAGGCGGGAGCGGGGTCAGGTAAGCAGCGGCTGTTTATCACTTATAACGCCATGACAGCTAAGTAGTTAAACAAGACTGTCGCTACATTCTCACAGTGGAATGGAAATCTGCTGTGAGGATGGAGGGCCACAGACTATAATGGTACCGAGTACAGCAGCGGATTTCACAGCAAAACTCACAGTGGTTTCAAACTCGGTAAGTGTGATGGCAACTTTGCAGTTAAGTTTTTGTGTTTTTTTAATAAAAATAATCATAATTATTAATATCATTAACTTATTTTTTTGTGCTTTTCTTTTGTTGCCTTGGTTGGATAGTGGGCAAACTTGGAGGGTCAGTTCTGCCACTCCACGTACTATACTCCAGAGCTGCACTCACTATTCTGCTGGTGGGGTCACTGTGTACATACATTACTGATCCTAAGTTACATCCGGTATTATACTCCAGAGCTGCACTCACTATTCTGCTGTCGGGGTCACTGTGTACATACATTACTGATCCTAAGTTACATCCGGTATTATACTCCAGAGCTGCACTCACTATTCTGCTGTCGGGGTCACTGTGTACATACATTACTGATCCTAAGTTACATCCGGTATTATACTCCAGAGCTGCACTCACTATTCTGCTGGTGGAGTTACTGTGTACATACATTACTGATCCTGAGTTACATCCTGTATTATACCCCAGAACTGCACTCACTATTCTGCTGTCGGGGTCACTGTGTACATAACGTTACTGATCCTGAGTTACATCCGGTATTATACTCCAGAGCTGCAATCACTATTCTGCCGGTGGGGTCACTGTGTACATACATTACTGATCCTGTACTGATGCTGAGTTACATCCTGTGTTATACTCCAGAGCTGCACTCACTATTCTGCTTAGCACATTTTAGCTAATCTCCCATAATGAAGGGGGCAGTAGGTTTTCCTGCACCAGTAGTGAATCACATCTCCAGTCAGTGACCCCATAAGACAGTATCTAACAGAACAGACAGCCCCCCACCAAAAAATTGTTTTAAGAGTTCGTATTGTGGGTTTAGACCAACAAATCAGGCAAAAAAAGCCATAAACCACTCAGCACTTTCAGGAAACATACGGACTATAAAAGTCTAGGAGGGAAACAAAAGGTTACTTGTAGTGATGACAAATGAGGCCTGTGTCTGCCGCCGTGCGCTGTCCATACTATAGTAATGCTCACAAGGAAAATACTCCATTAGTTCAACAGTGTAAAAGCGTCAGCTGACAGAAGCAATGTCGGGCGGGGGGCTGCCACGCTTAAAGGGGAAATCCAGCATAAAATTAACTTCTGGCATGCCTTAGTGACCCATCAGGATGCCCAAGTTTCAGGGGGAGGGTGCCCAAGGCCACAGCCTTATTCTAGATTAATATGGCACTTCCGTCAAGGAATGCCACAAACCATGAACTCCGGTGTTAACTTACGTGCAAAGAATTGATTGGTCCTCACGATCTGAAAGACAAAAAGAAAGAAAGAAAATATTAAAATTCTGCATCTTATTTCAACTTTAAGAGGCTCCTTTTGTATGTGAATAAAGCTTAAAGGGGTTCTCCAGCTCTACAGAACAGACCTATCTATAAGGACCGTGCATCAATATCAGCAATCAGATTGAACGAACGAGTTTATGAACGATAATCGTCCGGTGGAATAGGGCCCTTACACTGAGCCTGCAGTCAGTAAGAGTATATGTCTGTGTATATCTGCTGTCTGAGCGCCTGCCATGTTGTAGTCATGTGTCATCACCAGGATGATGAATGGCGGCTGTTAAGCACACATTATTATTATCATCCCGCCATTAGCAGACACCTGAAACTGTAGCCGAGGACTGTTTATACGGCCATTAATCTCCATGGTCTGTGTGATGTCATGGCTACTGTATATACCCCCGCCGCCGCTCTGAGCCAGGCTTATAAACAGACACTTATTATAAGCAAACGCCAAGGATCACAAGCAGCTGCCGATTCATCTTAATGCCGTCCGCACAGTGACGGGGCCGAGGTTGCCAGTCAGGAGACTAAAAACACTGCAAATAAAGGGGCATGGTAGGCGTCTCCGCTAGAGCCTCAGGAAATACACAAGTAAGGGTGACAACCATGAAGGCCGTCATTAGAGATCACCCAGAAGGGGGTCACTCATCTTTCCTAATGCAGGGAAAAGCTCCTCTCATATATGAACCAGTTAGGATGGTGACAACCATCGAAGGGGAGACTGCAGCTGCTTCTCCCCCCCCCCCCCCAATATGACACAACCACATCCCATACATGAGGGTGGGTGCAACTCTGGTAGATGGTGGCATATATCTGGTCAGACATATCAGATACCACACTGGCCACATCACAGGAGCAGCCCGATGACTGCAGATTCTTTATCACTTTAAGTTATGGAGAGCCAAGATGTGGCACTTTAAGAAGTTTACTTTCACACCCGGGATGACCTCTTGGGGATACAACATATAACGGCCATACTTATCCGACATATGGGTATGGATGCACTGGATTATATACTTAACATGAGGCCGCAATGATGAAAAATCCCTTGAACCCCACCTTCAAATGCAAGATGGCTGCTGGCATGTAACAGGGGGGCACATGCACGAAAGCAACAGAAATCACCATGATGAACAATCCCTTTAACCCCGCCCACTGCGCTAGAACAGCATAACAGTGATGCACATGGGACCCCAACACCAACGACTCCTCTCCCTTGGGCTGAATACATTACAATGAACGTCTGCCACAGCATACCACTACTCCATACTCTGGCCTGCAGAGCATTGCACCATGTACAGATTCTCCATCATTTCACTTGAGTGACCAGCATTATCTATCTGTGCAACATCTGTCATCGACTACTAGACCCTGGCAGACACCAGACAGGCTGGTAATGGATGGGGCCGCGTGTGCTCCTGGCGGCCCAGACATGGCTAAACGTTCCCAGCACCAGCCAGGAGCATCTGCCACAAGGTGGGGGGTGGGGGCGGCTGATCAGTAACAGGACACAAGCTGCCCCCTGACTCACCAGGCAGTCACCACACCGACCTGTATGTCAGTATAGATACAGCAGCCCCCAATACATCAGATTTGCACGCTCACAGGTGGTGGACGACACATGAGAAAATGGATATGACACAGCTTTCCCAGAGCTCTGAACGTCACATCTTCCTCTCTAGTATGCTGCACAATGACAGCCATGTCTTCCAGGACTCCGGGAGATCTGAGTACACAGGCCTGGGGGGCCGGGATCATCACCATGATCAGGGGTCTGAGGGAATCAGGATATTATATGGGGAATCTGCAGGCAGCAGGACGACACCATCACAGAATCAGCGCTACCAATGAGATTCCTGTACATGGGGGAAAGGGAGGAAGCGCCAAAGTCCAACAACAATAAGAGCCCAGGTCACCAAAACACAGAAAGCACTGATCTGATGCCAGCACAGGGGAAAAACACCAGGATGAAGCCCCGACATGTCCAGAGTCATCCCAGAGCCTCAACATGTCAGTGTGGAAGATAGATAGATAGATAGATAGATAGATAGATAGATAGATAGATAGATAAAGATCTGTAATGTAATGTATGTACACAGTGACGCCAGCAGCAGAATAGTGAGTGCAGCTCTGGGGTATAATACAGGATGTAACTTAGGATCAGTAATGTAATGTATGTACACAGTGACCCCACCAGCAGAATAGTGAGTGCAGCTCTGGGGTATGCTACAGGATGTATGCAGTGTATGAGTAGAATTCTTCTGTATGCATTAACCTCTTCCTCCTAGATCAGGCCAAGGAAACTCTAATACACAAATCCCTGTAGGTTTCAGCCTCTTACATCTGGAATATGTCACGGCGGCCGTACCTCTATAATAAAGCCATTATACAGTAACAGGCGGATGATGGGTGTTTGTTCCCTGCAGTAAATCACTTCTCTATTAGAGCTCGGCACATAAAAGCAGCGGCAGCAGGACAGTTGTCTCTATACACAGCTGTTCCCAGCGGAGCGGAGGGATTCCTGCACACATGCTCATGTGACCTATATGCAATAGCTGCGCGGGTCCTCAGAGGGTGACCGACACGGAACACGCACTTAACAACCTGCTCACCCATGGTCAGTAATGTTATCCTGATAGACAAAATGAAGGCTAAGAACATCTGGTTGTGGCCTCTGAGCAGGTCTAAATGGACGATATTGTTCTCCTTTAGTTATATCAACATCATGTCTTGGTTGGTCCCTGTACTGGAGGACCATCCCAAGATAAAGGAAACGCAGCATTAGCATCCATCTTAACTATAAGTGGAATCCTCCTTTAATTAACCTCCGCCAAGAAAAGACAAGCTGGAAGTGATGCATCATGGGAGTCGACTAAAAGCTAAAGCTCTAATGCAGGAATGGGGAACCTTCTGCAGTCCAGCTGTTGCAAATCTACAATTCCCATCATACCTGGACAGCCAAAGCTTTAGCAATGGCTGTCCAGGCATGATGGGAATTGTAGTTTTTCACCAGCTGGAGGGCCGAAGGTTCCCCATTCCTGCTCTAATGTCAGAAACAGTGCCACTCTTTCTATCAGTTTGTGTCTGATATTACAGCTCAGTTGCATGGTGAATGGAGCTGAACTGCAATACTACACACAACCTGGATACAGAGGTGGCGCTGTTTTTGGTGCTTTGTTTGGTAGAAAGTGGCTTTTTTAAAATAATGTATAACCCCTTTAAAAGGGTTATCCAGCGCTACATAAACATGGCCACCTTTCCCTCTACTGTTGTCTCCAGTTCAGGTGTGGTTTGCAATTAAGCTCCATTTACTTCAATGGAACAGAGTTTCAAAACCCCACCCAATCTGGAGACAACAGTAGGGGGAAAGTGGCCATGTTTTTGTAGCGCTGGATAAACCCTTTAATGGCTTCCTACAGAGGTGTCAACAATGTAACACTATGTTGTCATTTAGCATTTAATAAAAAAAAAAAAAAAAGAAAAAGCACCATCTCTGGCATCAGTTTGTTTAAGGTACTGCAGCTCAAACCCATGCTACTCAATTGATCAGCAATACCATACATAACCCATGGATGAATGTGGAGTTGCTATTAAAAAGGAAGCAGCCATGTTTTCACTAATGCTAAACAATCCCTTTAAGTCCTAGGTAAGATCACACTACGGAGAATCAGCTCCCAGTGCTTTAAGTGTGGATGATGTTACTTTCCAACAAGGAGAATCCCTCACTAAAATCTATTCAGGAATCCAGTTTGGTCACTGGGCCCCAAATAAAAGCAGAGTTGGCAGTGCAGCCACTAGTAGGCGCTCTGCCTCACACTATTATTACCTCATTCAGTCATGTGACAGGGTTATCATAGGAGTCACTACTGGGCCATGCAAGGCAATGAGAGGAGTATGACACAGACGCTGAAATAAATGACATCTCCCGGGGTCACTATGAGAAGCATTACTAAATAAAAAGTCACGGTCACCGGTACTTCTTCAGATCATCATGTGATCTAAAAGGATCTATAACAACGCAGCCTCATCAGGGCACCAGAGTGCCGGGTTACAACTATAGGGGGTGTAAGGCTGTGTTTGCCCCCTACAATATAATACAACACTAATAATGTACACGGGGCCTGTTACAAATCTGCATTGGGTCCCCAGAGCTTTAAGCAACTGCTACAGTCAAGGACTCTACCAGTGACTTCTATAGGGAGGAAGACAAGGTCAGACATCTCCGGTTCCATCATGTAAGTCAAACTCCATGGCGCATGCATTAGAAGCGCTCTAACAAAGGCCTAAAGGTGTCCCATACCCAGAGATAAGATGGGCACCCCTGATTTTCTGACCACCACTAGACGTGTCTGGCTTCGGCTTTTCTCCTTGTTGCAAGCACATGGACAATCTTCTGAGATGAACACGCATGTATGCAGGGGAATTAAGAAGTGGATGGGGTTGTTGTAATTCAGCATGCCTGAGCCTTTACTAACGTCCAGGGACTTGGAGACCACCACACACATGAGATGGTTGGGGGCACATAAATCCAACATCTGAATTCTAGGAAATGATAGGCTAACTAGTTACTCCTGCCATCTTTTCCTTGTTTTCCTCTGGTATACATTACATGTGCTCTGACATAGGGAATACAGTGCTAGGAGGGCGAGGGAGTATATACTGTATATATACTGGGGCAGTCAGTAAGGTAATGCAGCTCACATAAGTAATGTATGTGCAGGATGAGATATCTGGTATCCCGGCATCCAGGAATCCTTGTTCCGCACCTGTCGTTCCATCCTGTTTGTTGCGGATAACATCAGGCACATGCCGTTCATATGAATGCTCTTAGTGTAATTGATATTAACCCTAGCATGGCTGCACTGCAGAGAGGTGTCTCCTCACTCTGGACAAGACAAAGGATATAGACCTTATATATAGAAGAGCTAAAAGCTAACATACTGATCCTTCTCATAGTCTGCAGGCGGCCAGAGCCAAAAGGGGACCCATCAGTGCATCCGCCCATACACAAACCATAGCCAACCTTTCTCTAATATGTATGGGGGCCTTTAAGAGTCATGAGTGTAAGATGTAGAAGAAATAATAAAAGCAGTATGAAGCAGATATAATTCTTATGACACTACTTTCTATCACCGGCCACCAAGACAATATCCATGCGATCCACCTTACTTCCATCCATGTTTATACAGGATACAAGTCTATAGAGTTTGCATCCCTTGGATTTTATGTTGAAGATGTCTAAAGGGCAGAAGCTGATAGGGGGAATGGACGCATGGCTCCGCAAACTGGTGACGGATGAGGTTAATGGTCCCTGACCGGAATGGGAATCAGAGACCACGGTTGAATATAACAGGATGCAAATAAAATCCAAAAACATAAAGCACACCACCACCAAACTCCTAAGGCCATCCATTAGTATAGGTTGTGTGTGGCTGACATACACTGAAGTGCAGCTTTGACATCAGGCGTAGTCAGGGTGCCTAATACGCCATTGCTGACAGCCCGGGGACCGGCCGCAGTAATCCCCCGGAGACCTGCATTCCTGTGGTTTACAGCAGCTCATTACACAGCGAGAAGCAATACATAAACAGGATTGCGCTCCGTACGGACGGACGGATGGGGCTACGTGCCCTAAAAATAAACCATCGGGCAGAAAACACTACAAATTGACTACAGATGGGGCCGTACAGATTGTTCTGTTTAACAAAAACACTAAAATAAATGCAGTGCAGATGTAGACTGGCTATATGATAACCTCGGAGCGTGCCATCAAGGGGGACCAACAAAAAAGGTGCAACGCTGATATAATGGGGGCTTCACCTTCATCTCACACGAATAGGCCACCCAGGGACTAAGAACGCCACATCAGTATACATACACTTCTCAAGGAGGTTACTATAGGATCGCCCCTCTGATATGTGAAGGGACACCTGCCAAGCCAGTGTTAAGGTGTAAGACCCACTAAACGGCTATGGTCCGATTCCCGTCACAAGAGAATCTATTCTGGCTGAAGCTCTAGTCATGTCAGGGCTCTTTAAGGAAGTCAACAAACAGGAAAGCTACTTCCAAAAAGGAGTAGTGTCTACAGGGCACCTAGTCTGATACGTCAATGTTGACACCAACACCATCAATACTGTAGCACTGACCCCCTCGTAGACGGCCCGGCTAGTAAATCCCTTAGTATTATACCTTTGCAAGAGATGATCATGGCAGGAAATTCCACTCTCTGACTTGAGGAGGTTATGTTAGTATTACTTCCTTCCTGGATTTTATATAAAGAACATTAAAAAGAAACATTTTTAGGAAGAATTGGCTTAGAGTCAAAAATTAACCTCATGTAGACACTGTAGAGAAGCCCCATACAATGGATCCATTTATAGAAAAGCGAGCGGCCTGTCTTTATAGCATGAGGGGGTCTAAGTGACATAGGGTCTGTATTCTTGTCGGACTGCCAACAATTTAAAGGGGAAATCCACTTTAAAGGGTTTGTTCACACACAAAAAAAAAAAATCTTTCAAATCAACTGGTGCTGGAAAGTGCCATGAGATTTGTAATTTACTTCTATTAAAAAATCTCACGTCTTCCAGTACATGCCAGCTGCTGTATGTCCTGCAGGAAGTGGTGTACTTTTTCCAGTCAGGAGAGCAGGAAAGGTTTTCTATGGGGATTTGCTACTGCTCTGGACAGTTCCTGACATGGACAGAGGTGGCAGCAGAGAGCAGTGTGTCAGACTGGAAAGAATACACAACTTCATGCAGGACATACAGCAGCTGATAAGTACAGGACGACTGGAGATTTTTTTTAATAGAAGTAAATTACAAAACAATGGCACCAGTTGATGTGAAAGAAAAAAAAACATTTTGGTGAACAAGGCAACATTAGGAATAAATCCTGGCATCTATGACGATATGGCCACCTATCCTTTCTGGTCAGAAAACTCATGAAAACTCACTTTCATAAATGAAGTTGTTTAAATGTCTCCAAAAACGTTAAAAAAAACGTCAACGTCCGACAACCCAACTCAAGACAGACAACTGCTATAGGTCTAACCGTGACTATATTGACTGGTCAGCGTGGTCCATCCTTTTGGAGAGCGCCATGACCACAAAGAAGTAAAGGATCAAAAACTATTTTTTAATACTCCAGACACTGGCTAAGTAATACTGTGTCTGCCCTGCGCTGAAGCCGAGTGTACACCACCATATATACAGCTGGATCAACATCTGGATTGTGAAGCCGAATTAAAAAGAAACGTTAACTTATGATCCTTGGCATAAATAAGCATTAAAAACATCTAAAAGTTAAATTTTACTGCTAGTGCATGGGGGGGTGTAGGGTGATTCCCTATACTCTGGCCCTGACCGGCAGCCAGGCAGGTATAGACTGTCTGTGTCCCGTTGTTTCCATGGACCGATAAACAACTAAGCCAAATCCTCCAAAGCAGACGAGTAATATGTCAAAAGGCTGAAGCATTCCGGCACCTTGGAAGAATGTTATCGCTTAATGGACTTCCAGGACTTCAAAAGACTTTGGGAAAGTCATTGTTTGGAGAGCTGCTCCGAGACTCTACGAGAGGATTATTGGACGGGCGTCAAGCAATTTGGTGGCGTTTGGTTTTCATTACGCAGAGAACATACAGAATTCTTCACGAGTAAGAACTGGCTCTCACCTTGTCGTTGCACAATGCTTCAAGGAATCTATAGACCAGGGATGGGGAACCTTTGGCTCTCCAGGCATGATGGGTATTGTAGTTTTGCAAAAGCTGGAAGGCCGAAGGTCCCACATCTCTGCTTTAGACAGTCACACACAGACTTACCTAAAAGAGAATTTGCACATAAGCCTTAAAAAGATGGCCTAAGCTGCTTTCATGGAAAATACAATGTATTGCTGCCTGTCCAGTAGACAAAGCAGTAGAAAAATGATACACCGCCAGCTCTGTGCCATCCTGATAGGATCTCCAAGCTTTAGACAACCATCTATAACTATAAAGAAAAGATGTTACAGTGCATGGCTATAGTCTAGAGCCTCAACCATCCCAGGACTGCAATAGAAAAAATATGTATTAAATATGGAAAATAACAAAGCACCCAACATTCACGGGGTCCCCTATACTAGTATAGTCATCACCCAGTATAACTACAAGCCACCCTGCAGACGCAGCACATCTGCACGAGAGCGCTCTGTATCTGTATAAGCTTCTTTCTTGGCACAAGTTGGGGATGAGACACAAGGACGTAAGCAGGAATTACTGAGACTAAGTACCAAAAGTCAGTCTTGAGGTGGCCTTACAAGAGGATTAGGGTCATGCTTCCAGATTATAAAACATGGTGTCCTGGGAGATGGACTGGTGTGTGCTACCTGGCAAATACTGGCTACACACACATTCTGAGGCCTGCCTAGTGCCAGAAGACCCCATGTACCACCTATGGACAAAAATACAACTACAGCACCTCCATGTACAAGGATATAACTACTATAATACTGCCATCTATGTACAAGGATATAACTACTATAATACTGCCATCTATGTACAAGGATATAACTACTATAATACTGCTCCTATATACAAGAATATAACTACTATAATACTGCTCCTATATACAAGAATATAACTACTATAATACTGCTCCTATATACAGGAACATAACTACTATAATACTGCTCCTATATACAAGAATATAACTACTATAATACTGCTCCTATATACAAGAATATAACTACTATAATACTGCTTCTATATACAAGAATACAACTACTATAATACTGCTCCTATATACAAGAATATAACTACTATAATACTGCTCCTATGTACAATAATATAACTACTATAATACTGCACCTATATAGAAGAATACAACTACTATAATACTGCCCCCTATATACAAGAATATAACTACTATAATACTGCCCCCTATATACAAGAATATAACTACTATAATACTGCCCCCTATATACAAGCATATAACTACTATAATACTGCCCCCTATATACAAGAATATAACTACTATAATACTGCCCCCTATATACAAGAATATAACTACTATAATACTGCCCCCTATATACAAGAATATAACTACTATAATACTGCTCCTATATACATGAGTACATGGACATCAAGATGGGGGCGCTCAGGTCTGTACACTCATATTCAAAGCAAGATGTTGATCACTAGGCCTGGTTGCCAGCCGCACTGTGTTCTGCCAGTTCTAGCACACAGCCAGAATGCCCAAAAACAGAGCGGGCATTGTTAGAGGAGGGAAAGCACCAGCTTGGCTGAACAAAAATGGCAAGTGGCCAGAGCGGGCGGCCACTGGGACCGGACTCCCAAGCAGATCTCTCTCATCCATGTGCCAATCCTTGGAATGCTGCGGAGGAGAGCACCAACCGGAAGGAAATCCCAGATGTCACGAGTCTATCACCAGCGCTGTGGCCGCATGCATACATAGATGAGGGGCCAAAGCCACAAAGCATCCTGGGTAACTGTTTTCTAATGCTATCCATCAACCCCCATGCGTCGTCTATAGTCCCTACGCTCTAAGAATTGGGTCCTAACTCACATACACCACAAGTGTTATCACTTAACATCTGAGGCTGGACAAGCCCTTTAAGACATAGAGAAGAGTAGAGGAGCCTCTCTGGAGGACCCCGCAAGTCTCTGCATTGCACGGACAGCCAGCTTATATCAGCCATGCATTACCTCATTTCTCCAAAGGGGGTGCTGTAGACGAATGTAACATTTGTTGTATTCCCACATACGTTACAGCTGGGGAAATTGATTTCTGTCCAGGTAATCGAGGGGTTAAGCAAGTCCACATTCTTAAAACAATGACTCCCAAGACTCTCCAGACATTACAAACCCTGTGAGGTGGGGGGAGTCTGGAAGGAAGTGAAAGGGGGTGGGGTGGGGGTACAGCTCGGGGTCTGGTGTCCTGACCTCAGAGTGCCCGCATCCTTACGTCTGCTGCGGTTTCTGCAGGGTTTATGAGGGAGGAAACAGTCAGTGGCAAAAGCTGCTGGATTCATGATACGAAGTGACATTTGCTGGCCGGGCGCCAAGGGTCGGCCGCACTAATCGCGTTATACGGAAACGGGCACTTTACTTTGTCACGAAGAGCACAGGCCTATTGGCACCAAATAGAGATAAAGGTCTGACATACACAACCTTCCCTTACAGCTATGACTATTGTCAAACTACAACTCCAAGCATGCCAGGAGCAATGGTTTTGAAACAGGTTAAAAAATTGCTTCCTTAGAGGGTAAAAATCTATAATTACACCTGAAAGCTAAGGATGAACTAGCTATAGGCTGTACCCACTGCGCTGCAGACCAAGAGACCATGGACTGTATAGGACACATTACAGTCTATAAGCCAATGCACACAAGTCTGTGTGCCAGGAGCCCAGACCCCAAAAAAGTCGGAGCTACACTTTTATGGTCTCTTTTGTGGTCTGGGCTTCCCTTTCAAATCAGTGGCCATCCGCAATCATGCACAGGTGTGAGGACGAGGCTTAAAGTGGTTATCCGGCAATAGCACATTTTTGACATGTTGCTGCTTTATAAGTAAACAAACATGTTATACTTACCTCTCTGTGCTCCCCCAGTGTCCTGGGACACTGGCGACCGCACTGGGACACCAGGGGAGTGCAGAGAGGTAAGCATAACATGTTTGTTATGTTTGTTATGTTTTTCTATATGGCAGCAACATGCTAAAAATGTGCTAGCGCCCGTTAACCCCATTAAGTAATTATATTATCAAGTTAAAGGAAGGCAGGCAAAACATGACATATGGGACAAGTGCTGAAACACTGTGCCACAACTGGCATACAAATAAACCTCAGACTGATGAAGGCGAGATGCTAATGGAGTTTTCCTATACTTGTAGTGTATGAAGAGATGGGTGCTTAGCAGTATCCATACACACAGATGCTTCGCCTCCCGTTGTTTAGACAGGCCGATTTACATTAAAATTCCACAAACAGCAGAATGTATATACATGTGGCAAGTGAGCGCCAAAATATTCCCCTGTGAGGATATACAGAACCGGGAAAATGCCATATTTGATTAATAATAGATAAGTATCTATAGAGGGCGAGAGAAGATAACTCGACAAGACGCATTCATCATGTTCTCCGACAGTCGCCTCCTCCACAAGAAATAAGTAGCTTTACAAACGGATCTAGTCTGATGACTCCAGTCACATCCACAGTCAACTTTCCATTGTGCATCTGTATAGGGTGTATCAGGGTGTATCTACTTACTAGAGGATTTTAGCTTAACAAAAAGGCCCGATTAGGCTGCAGGCAATATCACGTCATGGCTCCCCTCACCAAACTGGACAGCGCCATCACACAGAAAGGGGATACCTTTGCAAACACTTTACAGGGTTATCCAAAGATTAAAACTTATGACCTCTCCATAGGATATGTAATAACTATCTGATTGGTTAGACCACTGGAAAGCCCAAAAATCAGGACAGGAGTTGCTTGTTTCCTAAGTGAATGGCGCAGCAGCATGCTCCAATCACGAAGGGACTTCTTAAAGGGGTAGTTCATCATAATTTTTTTCTTTCAAATCAACTGGGGCCAGAGATTTGTAATTTACTTCTATTAAAAAAAAATGTCAAGTCTTCTAGTACTTATCAGCTGCTGTATGTCCTGCACGAAGCAGTGTGTTCTTTCCAGTCTGACACAGTGCTCTCTGCTGCCACCTCTGTCCATGTCAGGAACTGTCCAGAGCAGTAGAACATCCCCATTAAAAACTTCTTCTGCTCCCCAGACTGGAAGGAATACCGCTTTCTGCAGGACATACAGCAGATTATAAGTACTGGAAGACTTGACATTTTTTTTTTAAATAGAAGTAAATTACAAATCTCTGGCACTTTGTGGCACCAGCTGATTAGAAAGAAAAAAATAAAAATATTTTTGGTGAACTACCCCTTGAAGATAATCAATAGTCAGACCACCATTATTAGATACTTATCTTTTGGATAGGTAAAAGGTTTTCAAGTTCAGTTCACTGGGTAGCCAGAGAGGGCACATAATGTCCACAAGGCATTTACAGATTCTTTAAACAGAGTCTTTAAACTGTTCTGTAAATCTGATGTGAAGCATCCCTTTAAGGAGCAGTACAGACTCAAACACATCTGTCCGCAGGGTGTGCCTGGTATTGCAGATGAGCCCCATTTACTTCACAGTAGCTAAACTGCAATGCATACCCCACTGACAAGAGTGGCGCCATTTTAGGAAGACAGCTGTCATTTTTTTTTTTTGGACCTTTGAAGCCAGCTATGCACTCACCTTGGAGCATGCAGCGGTACGCAGACTCTGATATGGCGTAGATGTGTGGCGGCATCTCGTGGCGCTTCTTCCCCCGGTACATCTCGATGATATTCTCGGAATAGATAGGAAGGTTCTTGTAGGGGTTGATCACCACGCAGAACAACCCGGAGTAAGTCTAGACACCAAAGGGAGACAAAATAACCATAATTAAAAACCTTGTCTTCAGTAAATGACTAATACCCGCCTCGATGCCGCGATGACAAGCGCCATAAATTACGCCATTAACGTTAAGGAATGTAATTAAGATATCAAACGGGCACAAATTTGTACTACTGCACAGGCGGCAAGTAAAGCCGGAGGCGAGCCTCATGCTAAACTGGCGCAATTAAGTCCAAAAAAATTCCTAAAGTGTCCACCAGGAGGCAGGAAGACTGCTGGATCTGCTCCTCCCCTTTCTTAGCGCTCGCAGCCATTTAGTGTAATCCTACACTGCAGCTCTCACTTAGGGCCGATGACTTGATGTAAGCGAGCGCCGATGGTTTGGCGCTTGCTTACTGGCCCCATATACTGCTCGATAATCATGCAGCAAGGCCTGTATATACAATATATATCGTTAGCGATGTCCGTGCAGCCCTTGCAAGTGTAAAATAATAAACTTATACATACCTCTCCATGCTTCAAGATGTCTTGCTAGGCCTATCACCGGGACAATGCTGCGGTCAGTGATTCTCACTTCAGACACTTCACGGAGGAGGCCAAAGCTAGCAACACATCAGGAAGCGTTGAGAGGTATGTACACGTTTTTTTTTTTATATCTAAGATCTACATATTTGCATAACCAGAGATAATTGCCAGGACTGTCCAACCTGGCCGCTATTACATGCGTCGGCAGCAAGTGGATGAGTGCAGGGGGGGGCGTGGGAGCTGCGGAGGGGGGGGGGCTGCCTGGGTGATCGTCTGGGCAGCCCATAGAGTATAGCGGCGGTCTGCTGCAGCTGCTCCTATTCCACAGAGTGACGGCAGCAGATCGCTGCTATCATAGTCGTTTGTCTTTCAACATGTTGTAAGACAAAACAACAGCAACGATCAGCTGACATCGTTCATGTTGGAGGCTCGTTGCCTTCTATTACACAGGACGATTATCGGCCGTAACAGGCGAATATGGACGATAATCGTTCTGTGTAATAGGGCCTTAAGAGGAGCTCTTAAATCTCCCCCGGACAAATTATTTCTTGGCGAGTTCTAAAATGCCCTCCCTTTTCCCAGTTGGGACCGTGTGCACACTCAGCTGAGATCTGCATGCATGTGTATAGGGCAATGGGAGAGACAGCTATTTTATTTGGACACAGCAGAGTGCATAGTAGTAGTTTACAGGACACATAGGTTAGCATAGGAGCTGTGTACAAATAAAAAAAAAACTGTTGAAACCTAGTTACAAGCATACTTCACTTGCCATCCTAGTTGCAGAGGTAGGCTATGTTTGGCTCCCTTCATAACTCCCATAGATAGACAGCCTTGCAGCCCCCCCCCCCCCCCCCCCCCCCCCCCCCCCCCAGGAGACTTGGGACCCCTGTGTAAGCAATGAGTGGTAAACCGGTGGTTATAGTAATAAAGTACATTTATTTATTTAGGGGTTTCCACTGAAACAAACTCTGCTCCATCTGCAGACATCCATGGGGAGGCCCAGAGCCTGATAAGTCCTCAGCCCTGCAGGCCATGTGGAGCCCACACCTCTCCCTTATCTTCCTTCCACAAGATGCTGGGGTTGTCCATTCAAGACAAGCACAGTCACTGGATGGGAGAGGCAGCCGCTGTAATGAGAATGCTGGGCGTCTGCAGAGAGGGGAAAAAAGGGGGCATTTCCCCTGGTGCATTCTGGGGGAGGAGACCAAGTATTCAGAGGTCACAGACAATTTACAGCTGGAGCGCTCAGGGACTTGAACTGCACAGCGGCAGACTTTACACTATAAAAGAGGCAGTCCTATGTAAAAGCAGTTACCCCAATGAGTTGTATGGCTAGCACAACCGTTCATCTTTGCAACTCAGGCATGGCACGCTCAGCTCTGCTACATATACTACATCAGTGATGCCAGGGAGCCCAGCATCCATCTATATACTGTATTCACCCTCCAATGACACGACCCCTCTCATGCAGGACGGGTCCAGCTCTGCTGAGAAAACACGGTGTGATTTCTACTTCTGTTTACTCAGAGAATTCTTTCTCCATCACGGAAGGCCCCAGAGATGTGTGGGAAAGTGCCGCTCGGACCGGGCTCCCAATCAGAGGTCGATATTTATTCGCCTCCTTGCTAAAAGTCTGATATTTATTTTACCCAGCGGTGACAGCAGTGATATAACACAGCTGAGGCTATGAGGAGCGGGCCGTGTGGTGCCGCCGCCTCACCGGTGCCCTCCCTGGTTACTGGCGCTGGGCCACACTGCTTGTTAGATTGCGGGCCCAGACTGCAGGATCAGCGGCCAAATAACACTCATCTCTTATAAAGAGCTAATTTATAGGGCTGGATGGAGAGGGCATAAGGTCAGAGCCAGGAAACACCATTGGCGGGATAAAATGAGACTAAAGGGCACCGGGTCAGTCACTATGGCAATAACTGCCAGCACTAGTAACAGCTCAGTCACCATGGCGATAGCAGGCAGCACTAGTAAAGACTCAGTCACCATGGCAATAACTGCCAGCACTAGTAAAGACTCAGTCACCATAGTAATAACTGCCAACACTGGTAACAGCTCAGTCACCATGGCGATAACTGCCAGCACTAGTAACAGCTCAGTCACTATGGCAATAGCTGCCAGCACTAGTAACAGCTCAGTCACCATGGCAATAGCAGGCAGCACTAGTAACAGATCAGTCACTATGGCAATAGCTGCCAGCACTAGTAACAGCTCAGTCACCATGGCAATAGCAGGCAGCACTAGTAACAGATCAGTCACTATGGCAATAGCTGCCAGCACTAGTAACAGCTCAGTCACCATGGCAATAACTGCCAGCACTAGTAACAGCTCAGTCACCATGTGGATAACTGCCAGCACTAGTAAACCAGCTTAGTCACCATAGCAATTACTGCCAGCACTAGTAACAGCTCAGTCACCATGGTGATAACTGCCAGCACTAGTAAACCAGCTTAGTCACCATAGCAATTACTGCCAGCACTAGTAACAGCTCAGTCACCATGGTGATAACTGCCAGCACTAGTAAACCAGCTTAGTCACCATAGCAATTACTGCCAGCACTAGTAACAGCTCAGTCACCATGGTGATAACTGCCAGCACTAGTAAACCAGCTTAGTCACCATAGCAATTACTGCCAGCACTAGTAACAGCTCAGTCACCATGGTGATAACTGCCAGCACTAGTAAACCAGCTTAGTCACCATGGCAATAACTGCCAGCACTAGCAACAGCACAGTCACGATGGCGATAACTGCAACCCAGCAGTAGCAGTTCAGATACCATGGTGATAACTGTGAACGCTAGTTATGGATCAGTTACCAAGGCGATAACTGCCAGCCAAGAGTTACAGCTCAATTACCACAAGCTTTAATAGCTCATGTAGAGTGATAACTACACTCACATAGTAAATGCTTCTTTACCATGGAGATAACCAAGTCATCATGTGACTTGGTTACCATGGTGACAACTACCCCCAATAAAGGATCACTTATTACAGGGAAATTTATTAGTGACCAATAATGCCAGTAACCATGGGGATAACCACATCTGCCTTTAAGGACTCAGGTGACAATTATCCCATCCGCAGTAATGGCTTATTTACCATGGTGTCAACTACCAGCAACCAGTGAGGAGGCAGTTACCAGGGTGACAACTAGCGTGACTAATAGCACAGTTGCCATAGTAATATGTATCAGCCACTGATAATGAGCTGTCAGTAATGATGACAGCCACCCATCAATACTATTCATCCCCCATAATTCTTTCTTCACAGACCTATATTATGGTATTGTATAATAATCACTCATATAATAGAATGCTTGTTTAACCCCTTAACGACACAGGGCGTATATTTACGCCCTGTGGTCGCCTCAGGGACTTTAGAGGGGGCCGCACGGAGAGGCCGTGGTCCGGGTGCCGCATGTAGCCCGGGACTGCGGCTATTAGCGGGCCCGGTCCAATCGCCGTGTCCGCTATTCAAGCAATCAGATGCAGATGTCAAAGTTGACAGCTGCATCTGATTGCTTGCTGTCCCTCCTACCTGGTGGTCTAGTGGGGTGGATCGCCCCCCCCGGGACATTGTCCTGGAGGAGCAATCAGCACCTCCTCTGCAGGCCGGGGTCTGCACCTTAATGGCGCTGATCCCGGCTTGTCACTCTGTTGTTTTCGGCTGCAGCAGCCGAAAGCAATCGAGTGCCGATCTCATTGATCTATGCTGTATAACTATATACAGCATAGATCAATGAGAGATCAGTGTGCATATACTAGAAGTCCCCCAGGGGGAATAACCCCAACCCCAGGGGGGAATAACCCCAACCCCAGGGGGGAATAACCCCAACCCCAGGGAGGCTTCTAGTATAAGTGCAAAAAAGAGCAACAAAGTGTTTATTGATAAAAAAAACTCTCCCCTAATAAAAGTGCGAATCACCCTCCTTTTCCCCATGTTATAAAAATAAACAAACAAACCTGTTTGGTATCGCCGCGTGCGTAATCACCCGAACTATTAATTTATCGCATTCATTCGTGATCTCGCACGGTAAACTGCGTATGCGTAAAAAAATCCCAAAGTGGAAAATTGTTCATTTTTGGTCGCATCAAATCCAGAAAAATTGTAATAAAAAAGCGATCAAAGGTACCGATAGAAAGAACAGATCATGGCGCAAAAAATGACACCTGACACAGCCCCATAGAGCAAAGGATAAAAGCGCCATAAGCCTGGGAATGGAGCGATTTTAAGGAACATATTTATGTTAACAATGGTTTGAATTTTTTACAGGCCATCACATACAATAAAAGTTATACATGTTATATATCGTTGTAACGACTTGAGGAACTTATTTAACAAGTTAGTTTTACCCCAGGGCAAACGGCGTATAAACAAATACCCCCAAAATAAACAAATTGTTTGTTTTGTTTCAATTTCACCACAAATTTTTTCTGGTTTTGCAGTCTTTATGAAAAAATTCAGCCTGTCATTGCAAAGTACAATTAGTGGCGCAAACAATAAGGGCTCATGTGGGTTTCTAGGTGAAAAAATGGAAGTGCTATGGCCTTTTAAGCACAAGGAAGAAAAAAACGGAAGTGCAAAAATCGAAATTGGCTCTAAGGGGTTAAAGGACTTTATTCCCATTTTACTTCCGATGCTCTAGAAACCGTGCCTTTAAGCAATGTACGGCCTTCAGTGCCCCTCTAAGCACAGGGTGTGAATATCACAGCAGCTGCCCGGCAGCCATGATGTCATTTCCAGGAAGGTGGGATGGCGCAGTTTTACGAGCGCCTTTAATTTGTCGCTCATTAGTGTGACGGGTAATGAGTGGCGGTCAGGAGCCCTGCATCAGGAGGGGGTCATTACCAGCCAGGAATGCCCGCTCTATAAAGCCAAAGTGAAAACATGTGTGGTAGAGCCGGCTGCAGCGTCACCATCCATCTGACAATAGGGGAGGATGTGTGGCCAGGTGTGCAGGAAGACCTATTGTATATGTGCGCACGTGTGGAAGAGATGGCGAGGGGGATGGAATATAACAGCGGGGAGGGGAACGGCCAGGTGCACGGCCACTATATATAGACCATCAGGAAAGTAATGGTCAGGAGGCAGCAGAACAGCATTGACCTCAAAGATGGAAGGAGCACCACAATGCAGGGGTTTATGCACTTTGCATTTCAATGTAATTTTTAAGATCTCCGCTTGCTGTCAGTGAATGGTTTGTTTGTTTTTCAGTGGGACTGCCGCAGAGCACCCCAAATCCACTGGGAATTATGTGAGGAAGGATAGGCAAAGCAGCTGTCGGACGCCATCATTTGACAGTAACTTTCCCTTCAAGTCAGTATTTGTTTGGAAGCCTTAGATCAGGGATTGGGAACCTTCAGCCCTCCAGCTGTTGCAAAACTACAATTCCCATCATGCCTGGGCAGCCAAAGCTTTAGCTTTGGCTGCCCAGGCATGATGGGAATTGTAGTTTTGCAATAGCCGAAGGTTCCCCATCCCGCCTTACAACATGACTGGGTATTGGGAAAGAGCTGCTCTGCATATCTTTTTTCATTGTATAAATTGGCCTCTCCTGTTTCACAGGATGCAATGTATTCCTAGGACAGCCTACACTGGACCCCCAGTGCTATTGTGTTTAGTGCTGTCTGGACCAGATGCAACTGATGGGGTCTGTATGAGCTTTTAGCCTTGTAATGTAAATGGAAAGATTTCCATTCACAGACTGAAAGCAAAAATCTTGTATTATAACTTTATTAATACTTTTATCAATCCTTTTTTTCCACATACTTGTTGTGCATATTGGGGTGTTTGTGATCCTAGTAGCCCCCAGTACAGCCCTTTGGTAATCTAGGAGTTTATGACCATAATAGTGGTCTGGCCATTGCTTGGTTTAGTGTTATGTATATGGTTTGCATAGTCATATGCATGGTTCCCAAACCACGGAGGTCCTACAATGTTCCTTATCACCCAATCCGCCCACACAACCCCTTTGGACGAAGCAGTGTTGCCCTTTAAGCCCTTTCTGGACCCACCACCCTGCCGTCTCTGTGCTTCCTGACATTCCAGAACAGAGGGATTGAGCTGCTGAGATTACATTCAGGAAACCCTCTCAAGATTGTCAGCCCCGCTGCTTAAAATACCCCCCCCCCCCCGACACCCTATATCACCAGGCTTGTTGGTTTTGGCACCGAGCGAAGTGCTGAGAAATTCAGTGAGAGAAACCTCTTTTTTGGAAACGTGTCAAGAACCAACCTATATAGCGGAACCCGGGGAGCAGAGGCTCCCATCTGAGGCGGACTCCAATGATAAAGCAACAAAGCCTGCTCCACCTGCTTAGGAATTGACCACTGGCCTGTACTGTCAGGTGAGAGACCACTAAATAATGTCTATAGCAGTGGTCTTAAAGGGTTACTCCAGCAAAAATCTTTTTCTTTCAAATCAACTGGTTTTAGAACATTATGCAGATTTGTAATTTACTTCTACAAAAAAAAAAAAAAAAATCTTCCATTATTTATCAGCTGCTGTATGTCCTGCAGGAAGTTTACATTCCAATCTGACACAGTGCTCTCTGCTGCCACTTCTGTCCATGTCAGGAACTGTCCAGAGCAGGAGAGGTTTTCTATGGGGATTTGCTACTTATGTTAACAGTTCCTGACATGGACAGAGGTGGCAGCAAGGAGCACTGTGTCATACTGGGGAGAATACACCACTACCTGCAGGACATACAGCAGCTGATAAGCCCTGGTAAACTTGAGATTTGAGATAAAAAGAAGTAAATTACAAATCTATGTAACTTTCTGAAACCGGTTGATTTGAAAGACAGATTTTCACCGGAGTACCCCTTTAAACCAGTGGCTCTCTAGTGGTTGCAAAACTACTAACTCCTAGCATGCCCAGTCAGAGTTTGTTACGACTGTACCCAGTGTAGCCTGATACATTGTAGCAAACCCTCAGGGCAAGAGAGATTCTGAGCTAATGTATTTAATGTACAGGAAGATGTCTAGTATAGACTAGTATAGATTTACCATCTGCATATGAAACCATTGTCCTTGAGTAGCGGCAGCGCACAGTGGGCTCTGCTCTGCGGCCAGCCTTGCAGTAACAAGAATACAGATCAAATGAATGCTACATTTTAAAGGGACCAAAGATTTTTTTTTCTTTTTTAAAGCCACCATTCAGGATGTCTGTGCTTCCTAATAGGAAGTTTACCTGTGGGGTCTCGGCTGTATCTATGGGATCAGAGGAAGGGAAGTAAGAACAGCGAGAATCATCATGTAAAGATAACAGAACTGAATAGAAGAAAATTACTCAATCATTAAAAAGGCTACAACAAGATAGCTTGAAGTTACAGGCCCAAAGCCTGAGGCTGCACTACTGTAAGAATCTCATGACAACATATCTGTCTGACTTCTATCACATGCAGTGTTGTCATAGGGACAATGAGTGGATGGAAATCCTAAACCAGGGGAAATCAAACTCTACAGCTGCAAAGGCAGGCATGATGGGAATTGTACTTTTGTAAGTACTTGTGATGCCGTACTACAACTCTTAGCATTGCTTAAGCCTGTGCCCTGGGACGTATTAGGACTCAATACTGTGGTGGGGGATCAGTCATCGGTCCCTGGTGATGAATGGCCGCTGCAGGAAGGGAAATAAACACATATCGGGTCAGGAATGTGCGTATTCTGCGCCGTTTATCAGCAAGGAATGCTGGAATGTGTGGTGGCCTGGCCCCGCGCCAGGGACTCAAATACCACCCTCACCCACCAGGACCAGTCACCATCAATAGCCAGGTCAGGGGTAACTAACCCTGGGAAATACTGGAAGGTAAAGCACCCCCCTCTGCCAGTACAGAGATATGGAAGATTTACTATGTACTCCAGAGCTGGAACCAGGCCTGGAACATAGAAGATCGCTGGGATTAGACCAATGACTTGGACTGTGATATTAATGGAGGCCGTGCGGCTAGGGCAGACGGTAAAGCGACGGATTGTGGAAGAACTGACAATGTGCTATAAATCTCTGGGCTTTTATAGTCTATGAGAGAATGTGACTAAGGTAGCATCACTTACACAGTATCAGCCGTGTTCGGACCCTCGCTCACACCTCAAATAAAGCAGAACTGTATGTAACGCTTACCACTATGTATTAGTATAGAGTACAGCATCGCCTGGAGTCCAGATACTCTCAGGCCTTCCCACACTTCTGATCCTGGGAAAGCTGGGTAACTGCTGTCTGTCTATCTTCTGGATGTATGCAAAACAAGAGTCCGTGGAGCCTCAGTTACGAGTCTCAAAACACGGGATAGCCAGATATCTCTAGCCTGTTGCCAACGGGGTGCCTCCATAATGGGGAGAGCACCACACCACCCTGATAAATAACCCCTTAAGTCCCACTTGGTTGCGAGTATTGGAACATAGACAGGGAAACAACAGGGTGGCCCCTTTTGTCAATGTCTAACTCAAGGTGCGAGTATTGCGATCATGACAAGGGCTTGCAAAGGCAGGCTTCCACCCACAGACAGCCGTTTCGGGGTTTTTGCCCCTCGTCAGTGTGGGGTAGGATTCTGGCTAGTTGGGGCAATGAAAAATCAACCAACAAAACACAGTAATCACTGAACTCAAGGAGAACAGCGAAAAAAATTCCAATGAAGTACTCAATCAAGAGTCTCCACTGATGCCCCCAAAAATTTAAATATGCAAAACAAGAGTTTTTTCGCTGTTCTCCTTGAGTTCAGTGATTACTGTGTTTTGTTGGTTGATTTTTCATTGCCCCAACTAGCCAGAATCCTACCCCACACTGACGAGGGGCAAAAACCCTGAAACGGCTGTCTGTGGGTGGAAGTTGCCTTTGCAAGCCCTTGTCATGATCGCAATACTCGCACCTTGAGTTAGACATTGACAAAAGGGACCACCCTGTTGTTTCCCTGTCTATGTTCCAATACTCGCAACCGAGTGGGACTTAAGGGGTTATTTATCAGGGTGGTGTGGTGCTCTCCCCATCATGGAGGCACACCGTTGGCAACAGGCTAAGATATCTGGCTATCCCGTGTTTTGAGACTCGTAACTGAGGCTCCACGGACTCTTGTTTTGCATATTTAAATTTTTGGGGGCATCAGTGGAGACTCTTGATTGATACTTCATTGGAATTTTTTTCGCTGTTCTCCTTGAGTTCAGTGATTACTGTGTTTTGTTGGTATCTTCTGGATGTAGACTTATGCCTGCATAATTAAGTAGGTTTGCCTTTCAGGACTCTAGAAAAGTTGGATGGCGACATGACTGTGCGATGTATTAGAGCAGGGGTAGGGAACCTTGTCTCTCCAACTGTTGCAAAACTACAACTCCCATCATGCCTGGACAGCCAAAGCAAAAGCTTTGGCTGTCCAGGCATGATGGGAGTTGAAGTTTTGCAACAGTTGGAGAGACAAGGTTCCCTACCCCTGCTCTAATACATCGCACAGTCATGTGCACAGTCAAGGGCCAAGGTTCCCTTTTCCTGTATTAGAGGTACAGTATGTAGGCGGTGGTGGTGAGGGGAAGTGGGAACACTCTAGGTCTAAAGCTGGACGCATTATGAGACACAAGTGTGGCATCCCCCCTCGTCACGCGTAATCCAGCGCTGTCTCCATGTCACCCTGATAGGCGTGCAATTCTGAAATCTCTGCAGGCAGGAAGTGCCAAACCTCACCCTGACATAACTGTGGCTAAAAAGGGAAGGACTGTGGTTGTGAGCAGCAGCAGCCGTATTCAGGCACCCTCCAGGACAACTACAGGGATGGTCTACGGTCGGAGGGCAGCCGCCATTATGTGAGCTGAGGGGGAAGACGAATTTAAGTATTGGACCCTCTTATGGATGCAAAGATCAGGAAACTGCACAAATAACAAATATACTATGCTTATTATTAAAGCTAGTGTACAGCAGCATCCGCTATATATTACACACACACACACACACACACACGTACAAATATCTATTGTCGAACTGCTTAGTGTGCTATTGTCTACCATGGAGGTATACACACACCAAGGAGACTGTAGAGTACCATGAGGAATACATGATTTGCACTACCGTGTAGAGTTGTCCTTTATTTTTTTTTCATAGTATTGCAAAACCTTTTTTTTTCCCCTGAATGTTGGAGAAGCTGAATATCCACAATCCAAGTACTTACGGTCACGGGAGCCAAATGCAGTTGCCAAAATCACAAAATGTAAATTGCGGAAAAGGGTGCTAGTGTTGAGTAACACATCATGCCTGCAAAATCGAATTGTCCCTGTAATGAAAACCCAAGCTAAGCACCTTCCTATAAGATAATCAATGCCCCCAACTGGGATTCCCTCACCTAGAACTAGAAATGACTCTAGGGGTCGGCACGCTCAATACTCGGCTATACCTGTAGGGGCACTGCAGGGAACGCAATTTCTTCAGTGATCAGAAGACTTTTCAAACCTGATATTTTACAAAAGGGGAAAAAGGGACATAGTCATGGATCGCTGGCGACAAACAAAAAAAATGGTGAGCAGGAAAAGATCAAGAAGACACCTCTCGTCCTGACTTGACAGGAAAGAGTATTTCCTCATACACACTGCACAGGCTTTTCAAGACAGACAATCCGAGAGGATGTTTTTCATTCCCCGGAATAAAGAGAGAGAAAAAAAAAAACTTAACCCAAAGGAAGTCAGAAGGAGACTAAAATAACTTCAGAGAATCTGCAATTTTTAAAAGGTGCAGAATGAAACCTTCCTATAGTCACTTAGCAGAACGATCCCAGATTGATCTCCTCAACCCCATGGACATGTGGCCCTTAAAGGAGCTCTTTCATTACATTAAAGGGACTGATGGACTACAGCACAGGTGTCAAACCCACAGCCTTTAAGCTGTTGCAAAAGCACAATTACCATCAAGCTAAAGCTTTGGCTGTCCAGGCATGATAGTATTTGTAGTTTTGCAACAGCCAGAGGGCCACTAGTTTGACACCCCTGGACTACAGAAAATGAGCACCAAACTTTGATCAGCAATTGTTTACTCATGCCTTATGAAGGTATAGTAATTGTTCAGCCCATTTAATGCACTGTCAGCCACACTTCGCATGTTTACACCGGGCAATGTGCAGCCGACAACAATGCAATAAATTGGCTGCACAAAGATCCATTCATTCAAAAAACAAGTGTATGCGCTGGCCCTTTTACAAATGCTGATTGTTGATAACGAGCATTCACAGGCCCAATGATAGGCCCAGTGTAAAAAGGGTCTTTTAGTCATAGCCGAGCAGGGGATAACATGTGTGAGACAAAAGTGTCACAAGGTGGAAGAGAACCAGCATCAACATCAGTCGGGCATTTTTCTTCCTTTCAGTCAACTTTATTAGGTCATAAGGAAGCAATCTTATTTAGTAGGCGATCCCTCCCCTCCACCAGCCGCCACTTATCTACTGCTGCAGATAAGGGCTCTCCATGGATTCCTCCAGACGCAGACTGGAATAGAAAAGTGACAGACGTCTGCTTTCTATAGCATCCCGCGTCTGACAGCTTATCTCCTGGCAAGCGCTCGCCATTCCTTTACACCGGTGACAGCTTCCATTCCTTACCTCTTACACAGAGCATACTTGGGCAGACCACAACCATTTCTTGGCAGTGTCTTGCTATGTCTTGCCCGCGGACCACAAAAACCTAGCCATACATCCGTGTGAAGGCTTTATAGGGATGGAGACGTAATGTTAGATGTATCAAGGCCTCACACATAAAAATGAGATCAGGACAAATGGTTATTAATGCATAAAGCATTTCTAGGAATCTAAAGGAGCAGGTGAGGACACCTTAAAGGAATTGTCCAGTTTAGAAAATCTGATATAAAGGATCTTCATCTCTTGACCATAATGGAAAACAGTTTGTTTGACCTGCCCTGTCCAGGTATTACATCCACAGCGTGTAAGGGTCTGTTCACACTGAGTAAGTGGCCTAATTCCGCGCGAAGCTTCTGCCATGGACTTTGCTCGGAATCCCGCCTCCCTCAGTGCGTCGACGCAATGCTTCACGCGCATGCGCTCAAAGAATTGACATGTCACGAGCATCAAATTGACACACTGAGGCAGGTGGGATTCTGAGTCCACTGCTGGGGCTCCGCGTGGAATTCTGCTACTTTTACTCAGTGTGAACGGACCCCAATACCAAATTTCCCCTGTGGTGGCGCTGCAGAGAAAATTAACACTTATGCCAGATTCCACCACTGATCACACCTGATTGTTGGGATTCCCAACACAGATATCTTGTGATCAGCCTATTGTCAAGAGACCTTTCTAACAAGCAGGGATTGTTAAAAGCGGAGAAGCCCTTTAAACCATAACATCACTTTATAAAAGTAGATAACATATTTAAAGGGAATCTGTCACTTTGCAGAGGGACACTCCTTATAGTCCTGATCAGGTTGCTATTGCACCTACTAAAATGACCCTTAAAATCTCTATGAGTAAAGGCCCTATTCCACCGGACGATTATCGTTCAGATTATCGTTAAATCGTTCAAATCTAAACGATAATCGTTCGGTTGAAATGCAGTAACGATTAACGACCGAACGAGAAATCGTTGATCGCTTTATAAGACCTGGACCTATTTTTATCGTTGCTCGTTCGCAAAACGTTCGCAAATCGTTCGCATTGAATAAGACATCGTTCGGTCGTTCACAATAGATACGAACGCAATAGCAAAGAAATACGGAAGAAGAAACGATCGCAATTACGATCATAAGTAACGATTATCGTTCCATGGAAATGAGTGAACGTTTTCAGGTCTTTCGCAATAGCGGTCGTTTGAGATCGTTAATCGTTAACGATTATGCTAACGATAATCGTCCGGTGGAATAGGGCCCTAAGCCCCACCACACCACCATAGGAATCAGAGATATATTTATAGAAGTGTCACGTGATTTCAACCAGCTCTGCCAAATGACTAGAAGGACCATCACCTGCGCTCAAGAACTCACTGGAAAGTCAGCCCAGTAGGGTCTTGGATGAGTAGTCAGATGGCAGCCGCCCCCCACCCCCAAGTACGAGCAAACCAATTTCCAAAGTTTGAAAGGCGTCTCATGGGCATCTTAAAAGGCATAAACCTTTTTAGGGAGACATGATGTCACTAAGTGACATCACTATATTTAGGATACCCATAAAAGCAGAAAAAATGCTCGTGGCAGCACGTTATATAAAAGTCACACCCATTGCAGCACTGTCATGGCTGCCCCCTTAACATATATACTACAATACATAAACATGCATGTGTACGCAATGACCTAATGCACGCTTATTGATTAGAGAAAGTCCTGCAGGGTTTTACTAATGACGACTGCAGAATAATGACTAATCCTGTAGATGGGAATAAGCACTCGGTGATGAAAAGCGGCTCAAATGCGTGGCCAAGCAGATGACAATGTTGTTTATGTGACTGCAGATGGGAACTTGGCTCTGAGATTTACATAGCACATTTAATCTAGAACACTCATTCCAGCCATCGGTACTGAACAGGTTAAACACAAAGCGTCCAGTGCACAAAGTCCATATCTCTGGCTGCATTTCCCTGCATCTGCTGGTGTGACCCCTGACGGTAAACATGGGAGGCCAGAAACAAAACATTACATTGGTGCATTTAGAAAAACATGGCTGCTTTTTTCTAGAAACAGAGCCACGCCTGCCCATGGATTGTATCTGGTATGGCACAGAACGGTTCTAGGCTGAGATGCCGCACACAACCTATGGATGGCGTGGTGCTGTTTTTGGAAGAAAGCAACAGTTTATTAACCCAGAAGAACAAATGAACAGTAGCAATGTTCCTGCATTTAATGAAACTCACATAGATGAGTCCCGAGTAGTATCGATCCTTCAGGTTGTGCAGGACGGAGGCCTCATTGAGGCACGTCAACTCTGCCATGTCTTCCACCTTGGAGAATTTGGGTGGGTTCATCTTCTGGATGTCGTCTTTGTTCACCATGGCCTTCTTGCCATTCTCGGCTAGCTCCACCACCACCTCGTCACCTCTTTCCTCCTTGATGCTGGCTGCCTCAAACCCATGCCGCTCCGACGGCACCCACACCAGCTTCTTGGCCGTCCAGTCAGCCTGTGTGGCTGGATTGTAGACCACATCGCGGTCCACGAAGAGGTATCGCTCGGGGTCATCCTGCCCCACTCTCTGAGACATTGTGACTTGGAGTCTCTAGGAAACACCTGAGGAGAGAAGAGAAGTCAGTTTGTTACTTTGTACACTTAGATACATCAGCTCAGCAGTAAGTTACACACAGCTAATGGACACATTTGCTCTGCAGACAGTATGACACATGATAGGTTTAGACACAGAAGAAACAAGTAGCAAAAAGTAATAGATGTTTTAGTTGTGTTGGGCATTTATCTCCATATAGCAGAAGAACCTCAGAAATCACTGAAACCAGGGAGTCCATATCCAAGGATATACTGGCATGTGTCTGGATATACTGGCAAGGTATACAACTTTGTAATGCGTATTATGTATGTGAATGGCCCCCTTCCCAGTGTTTCCCCCCACCCACGCTAGACCCGGAAGTGTTGGTGCATTATACTTACCGCATTCGTGTCGACCCCCGTCTGCCATCTTGTGACAATGACCTCGTCTTTGAGAGGCCGGCCAAACCGCTCCATCCGTCCCCCCTCTGCTGCGTCATCAGCTGCTCAGCCGCGATTGGCTGAGCACAGTTATGCTCAGCCAATCGCGGCTGAGCAGCTGATGACGCGGCATGGGGGGCCAGCATGAGGGATGGATGGAGCGGTTCAGCCGGCCTCCCGAAGACGACATCATTGTCACAAGATGGCGGACGGGGGTCGACACGAATGCGGTAAGTATAGTGCACCAACACTTCCAGGTCTAGCGTGGGTGGGTGGGGGGGGAATATATTCTTGTATATAGGGGACAATATTAGTCAGTATATTCTTGTACAGTATTATTTTAGCCTCATACATAAATCCTATGTCGTTACCATGTAATTTAGGAAACATGACAATGCATCACTGAGTGAATAACAACTACAGCCTCCCAATCGACAGCAGCCAAGTTTTAGCACATCCCAGGAGACATCCTACTTGGACAAGAGTCTGGATTTCGCTGTCTCACAGTAGGGGATGTACTCAGTAATCAGACTGGATATAGTCTTCCCTTATTACAGAGCTGGGTGACTAATGACTTCACCTGTCGCTTCTTTCCTGGCACAGACACAAGGACCCTTGTAAAACTACAGGAGGCCTTTGGTGTGTGTCATTGAGGCCACTGCAGAACCATAACATCATCCCATTGAACTTCGAAGATCTCCCCTTCCCTTCCCCCAAACTATAATCAATATAGAGGACCCCTGGCAACCACTGTGCCCACACATGCTCAATGAGAGGTGACAATTCAATCACGGCAAAGTAAAAAGTGGTAGGACCAGAAACCCAACACTAAACACCAAACTCATCTATCTGTATCCTAAAGGGGGAAATTCATCTAAACTTCACTGAGGTGCCAAAAGAGAAAATCCTTAAAGTCGTAACCCTCACCATATCTGGAACAATGGACTTATTAAACTTATTAAAAAAAACTTGCCCAACACTTATTTGAGCTGGTCAAGAATTTTCACAACTTCCTGTTATTCGATTCCAACCATGAGCTGGTCCTGGAGGCTGATACCTCGTCTTCCTCACAGTAATTGTATTGCTGTCTTAGGGTAGGTTCACACTACGGAACCCGAGCGGAGAATTTCCAACGGATTCCGTTGCTCGTACCAGTTCACGGCCACGCGCCTCTCCGCCCATGCCATAGACACCATTCTATATTTTACACAATTGTAAGCCACGCAATATTCTTGGTTGAACTTCATGGACATGTGTCTTTTTTCAACCGTATTAACTATGTAACTATGTAACTATTATTACACTTCGCAATGCGCGATCGGTGGCCAATGATTTTAGGTCAGGACTGTAGTCACCGGCTGTCTCTATATAAGAGCGATAATCTGCCTGATTCGGCTGATTATTGCTCTGTGTAATAGGACCCTTACAGATCATTTTACTGGAGATTCCTTCCTTTGAGTTCTAGCTATAGCAACCCCTTCCCAAGTACCCAATCTGCAGGTACCACCCCTGACCTCATACCCCATGCCCTGTTATTATATCCCATCTACATGAACCAATACTCTGAAGTATTAATGCCCCACCTTAAAAATCACAATCCTTATAAAATGCTAAAACCTGACGTGCCATGCACTATTATATATGCCTATGTAACATCGTGCCCCCTACATAGCATGTGCCCTGATTAATGCCCACTGATGTGTAGTAACCATACAAGTAAATATAGCCCGACTCCTCTTCTAAAACAGTGATCACACCTGGCTCCCAGTAAGGCTTTTAGGGTTCCAGGGGTCCCCAGTAAATGGTCACAATGTGATGATTATACCACACAAACACTGCATGCCCAAAAAAATGCCCCTTTGCATGACTGGGCATAGCCAGGCATCCAATGCACCTAGAAATTTGCAAGTAACATAAAGGAATTATCCAGCGTTAGAAAAACATGGCTACTTTCTTCCAGAGACAGCACCACTCTTGCCTCCACTTTGGCTGCGAGTTTTCGTTCCATTGAAGTGAATGAGGCTTAATTGCAAACCACACCTGACCTGGAGACAAGAGCAGTGCTGTCTCTGGAAGAAAATGGCCATGTTTTTCTAAAGATGGATAACCCCTTTAACTTTTTAAGTTGATGTTGAAATCCTTAGTGCCTGGCTACTAAAGAAACTATAACCTGGCTGTCTGGCCTATCCCTTGGTCATGGCTCCTGTGACCTCTGCTATTTCTATTAGTAAATGTGAGATATCTGCAGTGTTCACACACCATACGTTGGGTGGTCTCTTTCTTTTACCATTCAAGCATGGCTTGGCACTACAATGACACAACACGATGTCCATTCTTTCTAGTTGAGGTCACAGCGACTTGTGTGTATTGCAATGCGACCCTTTCACCTTCATGAGCTGCGATGCTACACAGCAACCCTTGGCATTGCATGGGCCGCCTGCAACAACACACTGTGTAAAGTGCAGGAGACCATGAAGATGTATAACCCAGGACCATATAACAGTTGTGCGTTTGTTTTTCCTGCACAGTATTGCACTTGAATGGGGACAAGTTGCAGGTGTGTAAGAAACTGACATAATCTGCAGCTTCCAGGTGAAGACCAAGAGCACCACCATGAGAGTCATTCTGCACTAGTGCCCAGGATTACACTGTTGGGCTATGTTCACACTACGTAAGTTCCGCAGAAATCACGGCTGTTGTTAAAATGGCCGTGATTTCTGTGGTACTTACGGAGTGCTGCAGGCTGAGGGAATCCTGGCTGGAGTGTATACTCATGGTATACACTTCGTCCGGGATCCCTAGCGGCGCCGCGAGAAACTGACACGTCAGTTTTCTGCGGCCGATATCCACTGAATAGAAAACCCTGTCAGCTCACACAATGGAGCATGCGGCTCTGGCCGCATGCTCCATTGTGTGCAGTGGGGAATTCTGATGCGGGCGCGCACTGATGCACCCGCATCTGAACTCAGCGGCGCTAAAGATCATCCGGCCGGTAATGCAGTACCAGCCGGAATGATCTTTTCTGAGACCGTCCGGGTCACAGAACGGCCGGTCTCTTACCAAATGTGAACAGTCTTACCGTGTCACCATCCTTCTCAGGATCTACAAGGGTCCCTCCCAGCCACCTGGTTGTGAAGGAAGCTGCAGATGACCCCCACTCACAAGGGTCCCTATATGTTGGCCCTTGGTCACGTAGAGAAGTCCTGTTCAACTGTATAGGATCATCTGCAACTACCCAGGGGGCCAAGAGCACCAATACGTGGAGCAAACTAGACCAGTATTACCACCATATCTTCAATGCACTGGTTATATCCCTCCACTGCTTATACAAGTCACCAATGCCCCATGCCTACTCCAACAACCCCTACCCAGTAATGCCCCCTCCTCCGTTCACAGCTTATACCCAGGTAACACAGTAAAATCCATCATCTTATAACTTGGCCCACGTCTCCGCCAGCAGCGGGGGGGGGGGGGGGGGGGGGGGGGGGGGCCCACTCAGCCTCCAGGATTCGGAATATGAGAAGAATTAAAAACTTCTTAGGAAAGAGGAATAAATCCACCTTGATTATAACATTTGCATCCGAGCTTCTAACAATGGCGATTATAAGGTCGGGGGGGCTTGTGGGAAGATTACATACAGAGCGATGCTTCTCATAATAATACCGCCACCTAATAATCCGGATCCAGACGTCCACAGGTTAATACGCCTAGGAATGGCCCCCAGACCCCAAATGTTACGTGAAGCGCATGGCTGCTGCAGACAAAGCGGGTGCTGATATTTGGGGCAGGATGGGGGGGGGGGGGGTATATGGAGAGGGGCGAGCGTCTTGGGCCTGCTGGTTCGGTTCCTGTAGGAGGTGGGCAGGCTGGTGGTGGGGGGGCACAGGGGAGGGGGCTAGACAGAGCAGAGGAGGACTGACTGAGCGCATGGAAGCTGCAAGTCATGATGTAGACAGGCTCTTTGTTCCCTGGGAGCTGCTGCAATAAGAGATCTGAGCAGCCGCCCACCTAGTGCCGGGTAACTGTTCTCCACACTTGTTTCTCGGACTTAACCCCTTTCCTGCCATCCCCTCCCCCTCCCGCTGCCTAAACAAGGTCAAGCGAAACCCACCATCCAGGCTGCACAGCAGCTGAATAGCAGGCCCTGGGTGGTGCCCCTGATTTATTCATCGGCATGCAGCGGCCGCTCGATGTTCTGCGAGGGGGACTACGAGCTGAGCCACAAGCCCCGGCTGACGATGTCACCCGCTAAGTGCCCACCACATGCAGACGGCAGCGTGCTCCCAGGCCCGAGACACATGGGCACCAGACCGAGGGGAGGGGGGGTAAAGATCAAGCTGCCCTTGAAGGCATCCAGCGAGTAAACCATATGGCCAATTCATTAACCCATCATGTGCTGAAGCAAGCAAAACATGGCCGCCTCCAGGGTGACTGAATGAATGGGGGAGGACCAGCCGGCAGCATGGCATCTTCCCTGGCAGATCCCTACACACGCCAGCTCTGCAGAGCACAGCAGAAATAGTTAACCCTTAGTTTACCCACAATGACCCAGGATTGACCCATCATTTAGGGGTTAAACCACCCCAAAAAGGGGAGGGGTTTCTCAAAGGAATTTGAGGGAGGGGTCACTACGGAGGGTACAAAGAGTGCACCACACACAATATACAATGGTGTACCCCATACAGGGAAATACAGCAAGATATTCCTGATGGGCAAACACCTTGGCACATAATAAACCAATGCAACAACATGAAAACTTGTGCCACTCTAAGCTGATCCCTACAGGCTGGCATCACCCGATAACACTTGTCTAATCCCTACAGGCTGGCATCACCCCACAACATACCTCACTGATCCCTACAGGCTGGAATCACCCAATAACACTTGACTGATCCCTACAGGCTGGCATCACCCCACAACACACCTCACTGATCCCTACAGGTTGGAATCACCCGATAACACTTGACTGATCCCTACAGGTTGGCATCACCCAATAACACTTGACTAATCCCTACAGGCTGGCATCACCTGATAACACTTGACTAATCCCTACAGGCTGGCATCACCTGATAACACTTGTCTGATCCCTACAGGCTGGCATCACCTGATAGCAGTTGTCTGATCCCTACAGGTTGGCATCACCCCACAACATATAATATTGGGTGGGCATCCTTTTAAAAGAAGTAAGAGAAAAGGAATCTAGGAGCTAATGCCTGAGACCTGGAGGGTAGGGTGGCACCTTAACAGTTAGGAGTTGGTATTTCAAGGGGCATCTGTAAACTGAAGTTTAAAGGCACAAAGGATCCTGGCAAATGGGGCAAACAAGGGCTTAAGTTTGGTATAGTGTAATAGAAAAGGGGCAAAATGGGGGTATAGCGAAGGGCCATGACCTGGGCATGGAGTAATGGAGACAGGGCATAAACTGAGTACAGAGAGGGGCCCAAAGCAGGCATGGAGTTGTACAGAAGGGGCAGAATGAGGGCAACAAGAAAAGTAGGGGCATAACATGGGCACAGAGCAATGCTAAAGGGGCATAACATGGGCACAGAGCAATGCAAAAGGGGCATAACATGGGCACAGAGCAATGCTAAAGGGGCATAACATGGGCACAGAGCAATGCTAAAGGGGCATAACATGGGCACAGAGCAATGCTAAAGGGGCATAACATGGGCACAGAGCAATGCTAAAGGGGCATAACATGGGCACAGAGCAATGCTAAAGGGGCATAACATGGGCACAGAGCAATGCTAAAGGGGCATAACATGGGCACAGAGCAATGCTAAAGGGGCATAACATGGGCACAGAGCAATGCTAAAGGGGCATAACATGGGCACAGAGCAATGCTAAAGGGGCATAACATGGGCACAGAGCAATGCTAAAGGGGCATAACATGGGCACAGGGCAATGCAGAAGGGGCATAACATGGGCACAGGGCAATGCAGAAGGGGCATAACATGGGCACAGGGCAATGCAGAAGGGGCATAACATGGGCACAGGGCAATGCAGAAGGGGCATAACATGGGCACAGGGCAATGCTAAAGGGGCATAACATGGGCACAGAGCAATGCTAAAGGGGTATAACATGGGCACAGGGCAATGCAGAAGGGGCATAACATGGGCACCGGGCAATGCAGAAGGGGCATAACATGGGCACAGGGCAATGCAGAAGGGGCATAACATGGGCACAGGGCATAACATGGGCACAGAGCAATGCAGAAGGGGCATAACATGGGGGCATTAGGCAGGTGAAGGATGGTATCACTGGCATAGGGCACTTAAGGTATTTAGCTAGCTAGAGGGCATCTGCTAGGGTATTATATACATGGGGGTATTAGTGAAGGGCATTTCACTGGTGTATTAGAAACATAGGGGTATTAGAGAGGGGCATTACATACCTGAGGGTAGTAGTTAGGGGCGTTACATTAGAAACACAGAAGCATTACATACATGGGGGTATGAGTGAGGGGCATTACATACATGGGGGTATGAGTGAGGGGCATTACATACATGGGGGTATGAGTGAGGGGCATTACATACATGGGGGTATGAGTGAGGGGCATTACATACATGGGGGTATCAGTGAGGGGCATTACATACATGGGGGTATGAGTGAGGGGCATTACATACATGGGGGTATGAGTGAGGGGCATTACATACATGGGGGTATGAGTGAGGGGCATTACATACATGGGGGTATCAGTGAGGGGCATTACATACATGGGGGTATCAGTGAGGGGCATTACATACATGGGGGTATCAGTGAGGGGCATTACATACATGGGGGTATCAGTGAGGGGTAACTACATGCATGGGGTATTAGGAGGCTGCACTGCTGTAGTGTGGGGGCATCGGCAGAGAATTGCCCTCTATCGGGGTATTATACCGGCGCTGTTTTCCCTCAGAGCCACAGCCCAGGTAACAGTATAAAGGTTACAATGAGAGGAGCGGTAATACCGGGAGTGTGAGGGGCGCCCCGCTAACCACCCGGTGAGGTAGCAGAACCATAATTACATCTACCGTGCTAACATCCCGCCATCCCCTCTTACCGGCGGCTCCTGGGCTCCCTCTCTCCGTCTCTGCGCCTCCCGGTAACCACCAGCCCGTCAACTCAGCAACCACGCCCACCGACACCAGGCGGAGCCATTCTAACCTTTCCGTCTCTCCTATTGGCCAACGCCCTCTCTCCTTCACCCCTCTCAGCTCCCTCATTGGCCATCGGCGCCGTCAGTCATTCCGAAACCGTTACTTCGCTCCCTCTCCATCATTTTTCCCCCCTTTTACCCGCCCTCTCCTGCAGGAAAGAGGCTGGAGGCGGTTGTCAATCATTAACTCGGCTTTCTCATTGGCTAATGGGGTTTCCATGGAACCCGGTAGGGTAGGCGGGGCCACTTGGACCGGATTGCGCATGTTTGATTGACAGCTGTGTGAGCACCACGTGGGTGTAATGCTGATTAGAATAGTCGCAGGTCACGACGTCTCTTCTGTCACGATCTCTCTATGAATTATCCTGACTCCCCCTCATAGTGGACCCCAATATGGAGTCCATCATGTTCTATCATGTTCTAGGCCTACATGGCAGAACCATTACAATTCACACAGTGGAACATTGCGACTTTTGGTTGCACCACTCCTGTCCCTGTGAGAATCATTCTATAGAGTCACCTGACCGACCTGTCACTTTCCATCCATCGCACGCCGTCTACACGCAGTAATTACGATCACGTTTCCTAAACGTCACAACGATTCTGGGGCCGCGGGTGTGAACCGCCTTGACGTTAGTATCTGGATGTAGGTTCATAGACGGTGCGGCGCTGGTGGTGTGTCGCACTGTCACATCCATTAGTCGTCTCTGCTGGTCTTTCCCTTTTATTTCTGACACGTGGCCTAATTTTTACTGTCGCTTACATTGGCGTACAAGCCGTGTGTGACATAGTAACCGATGTGTGTGACATAGTAACCGATGTGTGTGACATAGTAACCGATGCGTGTGACACACTAACCGATGCGTGTGACATAGTAACCGATGCGTGTGACACACTAACCAATGCGTGTGACATACTAACCGATGCGTGTGACATAGTAACCGATGTGTGTGACATAGTAACCGATGTGTGTGACATAGTAACCGATGCGTGTGACATACTAACCGATGTGTGTGACATACTAACCGATGCGTGTGACATAGTAACCGATGCGTGTAACATACTAACCGATGCGTGTGACATACTAATCGATGTGTGTGACATAGTAACCGATGCGTGTGACACAGTAACCGATGCGTGTGACATAGTAACAGATGCGTGTGACATACTAACCGATGCGTGTGACATACTAACCGATGCGTGTGACATAGTAACATGCGTGTGACATACTAACCGATGTGTGTGACATACTAACCGATGTGTGTGACATAGTAACCGATGTGTGTGACATAGTAACCGATGGGTGTGACATAGTAATCGATGCGTGTGACATACTAACCGATGCGTGTGACATAGTAAGCGATGCGTGTAACATACTAACCGATGTGTGTGACATAGTAACCGATGGGTGTGACATAGTAACCGATGGGTGTGACATACTAACCGATGCGTGTGACACACTAACCGATGCGTGTGACATAGTAACCGATGAGTGTGACATAGTAACCGATGCGTGTGACATGCTAACCGATGTGTGTGACATAGTAACCTATGCGTGTGACATACTAACCGAAGCGTGTGTCACTATCCTGTACCCCAAGTGTCAGTGTGTTCTTATCCTGTACCCTAAGTGTCAGCATGTCACTATCCTTTACCCCAAGTGTCAGCGTGTCCTTATCCTGTACCCCAAGTGTCAGCGTGTCACTATCCTGTACCCCAAGTGTCAGCATGTCACTATTCTGTAACCCAAGTATCATCATCCTGTACCCCAAGTGCCATCATGTCACTATCCTGTACCCCAAGTGTCAGCATGTCACTATCCTGTACCCCAGGTATCAGCGTGTCATTATCCTGTACCCCAAGTATCAGCGTGTCATTATCCTGTACCCTAAGTGTCACTATCCTGTACCCCAAGTGTCATTGTGTCACTATCCTGTACCCCAAGTTTCAGGGTGTTATTATCCTGTACCCCAGCTATCCTGTCAGGCTACTTGTAGTTTTGGGTATGGGAGACCTCAGGACATCGTTGTTTCCTCCAGGATCCATTTCTCCTACTACTTGGCAGTGACGCCACATCCCTCGCGGCATCTTACATGGGGTCATATTTTCTTGCTTCTCATGTGTCATTCTGTTTACATAGCTATAAAGTCATTCACAAATTCACCGGGGGTGAGTGTCTGGTTATATATAAGAGCGCTGCTCCGAAGGATGACCAGTGGCCATGATCATACAAGGCTTGATGCCATACTTGTCCATATTATAATAGATGGAGATACGTCGGACTATACATAGAACCTGATGGATTGTTAGCAGTTTATTTTCCAAGACCATTGCTGGCCACAAAGTCATCTCAAGAGAATGCGGGAGAGCGACGTTGTCTGCAGAGGGGTCAAGTTTCAGCCAATAAGGCTTATGTGGCCATTGCAGTGACCCGCTACCCATACAGAACATAATGGGGTTACGTGCCATCCTATTGCCTATGGTAAGGTATATGGAAGTAGATGGGCCAGGACCCAGCAAAGAGGGGCAAATGTCATGCCTGGGGAGGAGAATGGAGACTGCAGGAGAGGTTTTCTATGGGGATTTGCTGCTGCTCTGGACAGTTCCTGACATGGACATATGCAGTGTCCCAGAACACGCTGTCTGTTTCTCACTGTCAGTTTATTTTTGTCATTACAGCCATGCCTGTTCTATTTGCACTGCAACTGTTACTAGGTAGTCCCTATTTCTCTCAGGTTCATGTATATTGTACATGTGTTTAACTCTGTGCAGTGGTATGCAAAGGCTGAGGATCACGTGACCAAGCCCTGTAACCATGGTTCCTCCAATGGCCGTCGAGCTTTGGCCAGGAGTACCATGTGACTTCCTGTTCTAGCTCAGTCTTGTACTCCACCTTCAGGAGACAAGTTGTGTTCCTGTGTGTCTCTCTTCACCTTCAGAAGAGTGGACCTGGTGCTCTGCTGTAACAGATCCTGGCTGTCCATCTGCTCAAGTGCCTGGAGTATCCTCTCATCTGGGTGTCGTTCCTGTTATTCATCTCCTCATCAAGTTAAGATTTATACCGCAAGTACTCTAAGTCCACCCAGCATCTCTATTCTTCTCTCACTACTACTCCCATCATCTGGCACGCTGTTACTGAACCCTGGCATTGGTGTCCGTTTACTGGTGCCCTGACTAGGTACAGCGAAGAATCGCATGCCCAGTAGCAAGTATACAGCAGTATCTGCAGACCGGTCCCTCAGCTGTGCCATCCTCAGGCCCTGCACTGTGACAATCCTATACCCTGCAGCTGCCCCTGTTCCTGCCCGCTCACAACACCTGCACTGCAAAGTGACCCTCACGGGTCAGGGCATCGCACAGAGGTGGCAGCAGAGAGCACAGAAAAGAATAAACCTCCAGAAATATGAGGTGTTTACCTAGTTTACCAAGTATCTGTAACTTCCTGTACAGTCTATATAGCAGAGGAAAGGCAATGCAGTGCCTATACAATGATGAGTGCCAAGGCAATTGGAAACAACTACTTTTATAGTTTTATGTAAAATGGCTGACTAATTGGAGGTGGCTTTCCATGTTTGGCTCCTTTAAGAAACCTTAGAATACACCTCCAATAGGTGGCACCAGAGAGTTGCTTTGCATATCCTCCTTCCCAGAATTCCCAGTGGAACAGGAATGGCTTCAACTTGACTTATAGGGGCCACCCTGGTGTTTCCCTATTTGGGTCCCAGTGCTCGCAACAGTGAGGACCTTTGGGGCTACGTATCAGGGTGGTTTGGTGTTCTCCCTACTAGGAGTCACCCCTTGGCAATGGGCTTCCTTCTCTAGAGAGAGATATATGGCTATTCCCATGTTTTGAGACTCGCAACTGAGCCCCTTCGATCGATAGATAGATAGATAGATAGATAGATAGATAGATAGATAGATAGATAGGAGATAGATTGATAGGAGATAGATAGATAGGAGATAGATTGATAGGAGATAGATAGGAGATAGATAGATTAGATAGGAGATAGATAGATTAGATAGATAGGAGACAGATAGGAGATAGATAGATAGATAGATAGATAGATAGATAGATAGATAGAAGATAGATAGATAGATAGATAGATAGATACATAGATAGATAGATAGATAGATAGATAGATTAGATAGGAGATAGATAGGTAGATAGATAGATAGATAGATAGGACATAGATAACTATATATATGACAGATATAAATAGAGTTTGAGGCTAGTACAAATAACTCAAAGGCTATTTCTGTCCCACTCTAATATTTGGAAAATCAGGAGGACGGCCCGAGGTGCGGAGCTGTGACTCCCGGGAGATGGACATGACACCATCAGCCAAATACTTGGACTAGAATCTGTCAGAGGTGAGAATAACAATGAGTCTAGTTTTCACCTACTCACCGGTATTGGCTAAACCTAGATGGAGACTATTCTGCGGTGACTCAGGCCGACGTGTTGGAGGATGATCACCTGTTCCCCAGATGGAAGTCATAGGTCATATCTGTTTCTAAAATATCTGGGTGACCACTAACATGGCCGCTATTACAGTTCTCCTTGGGCCCAGAGGATTGATGAATGTAAGGGGTTTTCCAGGATTTTTAAAGACAGCGCCACACATACAGCAGCTGATAAGTACTGAAAGAGTTGAGATTTTTAAATAAAAATAAATTACAAATCTATACAACTTACTGTTGATGTAAAAGAGAAAGATTTAGTATGGCTGTTAGGTGTCCAGTCAGCCAAATCTGTATAGATCCTCTTCTCCGCTGTGACTGGGTGACCACCCTTGAGGGAGTAAAAAGTTGGCTACCAATGCCATGACCCCTCATACAGCAGGTTGTCATTTAGGTCTCCAATGTCACTACTTATACATTTATACATCCTCCACATCTGTATGAAGGGGATATTGCCATGTCAGCCATGTTTGTTTTCACCCAGCATTCTTAAAAGGAGATATTACTTTATCGAAACTTAAAGAGTATTTTCCCCTTCTAGAGGCTGGTGGGGACTGAGGATACAGATGGTGGAGTTTCCTTGCCTACTGACTGTATGTGATGCGCTTAGACGCAGCCGCCCAGGGGCAGAGTGTCGGTAGTGATTACTGTACGGCGCTGGGTATGTCCTGGCATGGGTTAACGCCGTCCTGTCTTGTAGACGCTGTGTCACAGCAGTCATCTCTCTGTAGCGAGAACGCCTGGCTCAGTGCCAGGCCCATTGTTAAACGTTACCAGAAGGCCTGGCTGCTGGCCAGTCCTAACTAGTTGCAGTCCTCTAACCTGCACCACAACGGGCAAGGAAGAGGAGGAATGCTACGAGAGAGCCGACATCTCCCTGACTGTACAAAGAGCACAGGGGACATGGTGTATATGGACGAGCAGCGGAGGTAGAGTAGCTAAAGACACTAAGAAAGTCTTCAGGCGCTTTCACTTTTTATTTCCCATTTTGTTATGCTGCCCTTTGTTCCCATGCCCTGTCAGGTTGGATGGGGGCCGTCAGTGGACGTCATTGTTAGGTCTCTCTGTTGGGTTCAGGTCAGGGCCCTGGCTGGGCCACTCAAGGACATTCACAGAGTTGTCTCTAAGTTGCTCCTGTCTTGTCTTGCCTGCCAAAGGTAAGCTCACTATTTCATTCAATGGTGTGTGCGCCTTTAAGACGCACATGCAACTGCTGCTCTGACTATTTCCTGCATCTGTAGTGTCCCTGGAAGGTAGGCATTGCTCTGTAAGTAACGTTCTCTCCCAGTAGTATGCCCACTGATATGTAGTATACTCTATGTAGGCACTAACTAAATTAACCCTCTCCCTTTTCAGGCCATACCCCTGTAAGATAAACCCACCACCACCATATAAGCATCCCCCATTAAATGAATCACTCTCCCACCATGTAGGCACCATCCCATCTTGTTAGGTAGTATACTCCCCCCTCACCAGTGCAGACATCCCCATGTGGAAAAAAAAACAACAAAAAACAATACTCACCTAGCTGCAGCTTCCAGCGTCTCCTTCCTTTCCCTACTCAGAGCTCAAAACTGGGGGAGGGAGTGGCCTCTTGTGGTCGGAGGCAGAAGTGTGGTTGGCAGGGCATGGAACCATTGGCTTATGACCCTGCTAATCACAGCCCTGCATTTAGTTGCGAGCGCTTATCAGTTATCAGGAGCGTTTGCAGTTAAAGTGCCGAATCCCGGACATTGGGAAGACTATGTGCAGCACCTGGAAGGCCAGCTCGGCCGCTGGGTGCTGCAAGTGATGTCATCTCAAAGGGCCCAGTCCATTAAAGAATCAGTCCACCAGGTCCCCAGATGCGGCGGTAGGTCTGACACTGTCTACTAGGGGGCAGCAGCAGCACAGAGGGACATCTACTATGTTGGGCCTTAACAAAGAGGGCCATTTACTCTATGGGAGATGCATAGAGAGGCCTAATACTATATGGGGCCTGCAAGTAGAGTTGTAGAGGAGTTGTACTTAGGGGCATAATACTACATATGAGCTGCATATAGGAGCATAAAACTATATAGGGGCACAGAGTTGGGCCTACCCTCTATGTGAGGACACAAAGGGGCCAATGCAGATGTGGAGTTTAAAAAGAGATAAGGATGGTGCCAGAGTGAGGAGTCTAAAATGTTTGACAAATTCTGCAGAGACCAGTCGCACCTAACACCTAGGTCCCCCGTCGCAGCTCTCTTCTTACGGACTGGCCCCCGGCTGATGCTGGCTCCCTGGGGGTGTCCCCTGGATTGCCGGGCAGCAGGCGCAACAGGGAGTTGTGTGCGCTGGGGCTGTTACTTCCGGGTCAGCGCTGCCTGACCCGGAAGTAACAGCCGCTGCACACACAGCTCCCTGGTACGCGTGCTGGCCGGGAATCTTGGGGACACCCCCAGGGAGCCAGGATCAGCCGGGGGCCAGTCCGACACAGACTCTTGTGACCACAAGCAAAACACTGCTTGCGGTCACAAGAGTGATCGATCACTGGGACGGTCGTCGTCGGAGGCCGGCGGGGGACGCCAGGGCAGTGCTCTGGCAAGGAGGGGGGCCGCCGGGTGCGACCGTTGCGACCGCGGTGGCTATGCCACTGTATACGAGCAGTATTTTAGTAGTTATATTCCTGTATATAGGAGCAGTATTATAGTATTTATACACGAACTGTAGAGAATGGAACGGCTGCACATCCCATCTATGGCTGATACTAATGCCGCTAGGCCTTATAGTAGTTATATTCTTGTATATAGGAGCAGTATTATAGTAGTTATATTCCTGTATATAGGGGGCAGTATTATAGTAGTTATATTCTTGTATATAGGAGCATTATTATAGTAGTTATATTCCTGTATATAGGAGGCAGTATTATAGTAGTTATATTCTTGTATAGGGAACAGTATTATAGTAGTTATATTCTTGTATATAGGAGCAGTATTATAGTAGTTATATTCTTGTATAGGGGACAGTATTATAGTAGTTATATTCTTGTATATAGGAGCAGTAATATAGTAGGTATTTTCTTGTATATAGGAGCAGTATTATAGTAGTTATATTCTTGTATATAGGAGCAGTATTATAGTAGTTATATTACTGTATATAGGAGCAGTATTATAGTAGTTATGGCATAAGCAAACAGAGATCAACAAAATCCAATGCACTCACCAGCAGGTACGGTCTTCACGGGTTTAATGAACACACATCACAGGCGGGAAGGGAAGGTAGAACAGGTGCGGGAGCGGAGATAGACACAACAGTTTCACGCCGCAGCGCTTTCTCACTTGACAAAGCGCTGCGGCGTGAAACTGTTGAGTCTATCTCCGCTCCCGCACCTGTTCCACCTTCCCCTCCCGCCTGTGATGTGTGTTCATTAAACCCGTGAAGACCGTACCTGCTGGTGAGTGCATTGGATTTTGTTGATCTCTGTTTGCTTATGCCATACACAGTCTTGGATTCCACCATTGCACCCTAGCTTTCGGCTCACTGGATAACACAAGTCGAACACCTGTAGCCTAGCCATATAGCCGCATACACCTCTAGTGTGGGCTCTGCTCTCTACTGACTTGTCATTATAGTAGTTATATTCTTGTACATAGAGGGGCAGTATTATAGTAGTTATATTCTTGTACATGGGGCAGTCTTCTTGTACATTCTTGCACTTTTTTACAATTAACCTAGACATTTGGGGTGCTATTGACCCCTCCTCCCCCTCCCCCTTCAAATTTGAATATAAACAAGTCTTATAAAAGTCAGTTCTTTAAAAGCTCACTTGTCCTATCAGCCCATCTGTTCAAAACATCACGGCCTCCGACAACAATCTCTGAGCTTCTGGAATGACATGGGATGTTGGTGTTCTGCCAAAGTAAATTAGCTAAGTGTGACAGGGACAGGAGCTGGTCGGGTTAGGAGGAAGGTTCAACAGAGATGAGTCTCTTGTGACTCCAACTAGATGCTGGCAGATCCCATCAACGTCCAAAGAGGGATCTTTTTTTTATCTACTGACCACACACAGTCTGTACTATAACATGTGCAATATTATATTACCCTAAAGGTAAAGGAAAGCAGATCTATCGCTAAACTTATCCTCCATAACCAGAACCTGATAGGAGTTGTAGTTTGGCTGGAGACCACTGTTTTGGTGCAGTGCTCATTGTGAGAGTCCATTATAGCATAGATACATACATAGTCTCATACATAGATATATGTCACAATGGGGCAGGCTGTATGGATACATCTGAGTCTGTTCTCTTATCATAGACTGTGCGCTCCAAGTGATGAGGAAACTGCGGAGTTTGGATGTTTTTGTAGGAATTTGGCCACAATTTCGCAGCTATTAATATCTGAGCAATGATTTATTGCCTGTTTGTTCTGGATGAAAATTCCACTAATCTAAGGTTGTTCTTTGTCACTTATTGTTTTCAGTTGTTTCTACTTCTTTTTTTTTTTTTTCTTCTTTTTTTTCGTAGCCATATATGGGGAAATGATCGCTCTGCATCCCAGGAAAACATCTCTGTAAGAAGCCCGACAATAAGGAGCAAAGGAAAGCTGGCAAAAACAGCCGAGAAGGGACGGATCAGGTAGTCAAAATCAGTCGTATCCAATCCGTCTCATCTGTCAGGAGATTCGGGAGGTCCCTGTATACAATAGACAGCCATCTTTATATAGTAGTTATATTCTTGGCCACCAGGATTTTGTGTTTGGTCCCACAAAGTTGGGATCTGAATCAGCTAAAAGGAGAAGTCCAGCCATCTTTAAAATCTGGCAGCAGGCAGGGGGAATTTGATCAGGAGTAGGAACTTGCCTTACTTTATGGTTCTTATCTAAGCTCTGACAACTTTATGGGTCTGATCTGAGGTCTGACAACTTTATGGGTCTGATTTGAGGTCTGACTACTTTATGGGTCTGATCTGAGGTCTGACTACTTTATGGTTCTGATCTGAGGTCTGACTACTTTATGTGTCTGACCTAAGGTCTAACTACTTTATGGGTCTGATTTGAGGTCTGACAACTTTATGGTTCAGATCTGTGGTCTGACTACTTTATGGTTCTGATCTGTGGCCTGACTACTTTATGGTTCTGATCTGAGGTCTGACTACTTTATGGTTCTGATCTGAGGTCTGACAACTTTATGGGTCTGATCTGAGGTGTACTGCGGTAACCAGGCCCCGGGTTTCCACTTGCAAGGTGGTATGGTCACGGCTATGGCACAAGGGTATGTGGCTAGTCCACAGGAGCCTGGTCACGCAGCCCAATTCTTCGTTGTCCCTAGTCAAGGCACCAATGACGAGGCCAATGCCAGGGTTCGGAAACAATGGTAGTTGTATGTTTATTTGAGCAGCAACAGTCTCTGGATGCAATCAGGAATAATGGACTTGGCAGTAGACAGAATTAGTTATAACTGAAGAGATGGGTGGGGTTGCAATAGGCCGTGAACTGTAAGTGTCTCTTTTGTTAGGAAGAATCTTTACTGAGGATGGGAGTAGTAGTTCCCTTGAGATACTGATGCTGGGTATAGTAGTGATGAGAAGAATACTTTCAGTTAGCGATGATGAGGAGAATATGGAGAATTGAACAAGGAACCCAGATCTTGGAGTAGACAGGAGTTTTGGAGACTACAGCGGGTCTTGACTGGACCGGAATGGGTATATATATATATATATATATATATATCTGACAGAGGAGTGGTAGCGAAGCGTCCACACCACGAGGCTGGTGGTACCGGACCTTCTCTCCTGAGGACTAGAGAGGAACTCTACTGAACCCCAAGCCAAAAGCTTGATAGCTATTGGAGTTGCTATGGCAGCAGGGGATCACGTGACACTAGGCCTCTTGCATCACCACACCACATGACTAACAAATAAGCAAATTGATATACATGAGTAGTATAATCACAGAATAAGATGCAATACCAGACTTAACCACTGGGGGGCAACATAAAACAAGCTTTTCCAGTGTCTATTACTCTTTCCAGCACTAAACTAACAGAATGCCTTCAGAAAGAAAGAACCTATGTGCTGGGACACTGCAGTACCTTAAACTAACTTGCCCAATATCCACAGGATAAGGGACAAGTAAAGGCCGTATTACACGGCACAATATTAAGGAGGAAGCAACAGGTCAGCGCTTCCTCCTTGTTCCCTGCTCGCTGCCTGTGTTATTACACACACAGACAGCAAGCGGGGAAATGCGAGAGGAGCTGCCGCGTAGATTGTCCGGCTGGCCCATTGAATTTGCGCAGCAGACCATTGCTGACCATTTCAACATGTTGAACAACCACGATCAGCCGACATTGTGCATTGGCTTTTAACATGCGCTATTAAAAATGATTATAGTTGCTGGTGACCCGCAGTTCTATCTATTCCTATGGCGCCAGGGAGATTGCCAGGGGGCTACAGAGGTCAGACCCCCACAATCTCTTACTTTGGATAGGGGACAAGTTAGTTTAAGGGGGATAACCTCTTTAATTGATGTTGCGATCTGCTCTCAATTTATTTAGTCCTCTGGTTTTCTCATTTACAATAATAACAAAGGTTGTGAGACATAAAGACCATTTTCTATTTGCAGGGCCAGGTAAGTACCCATGCTGTATAAGAATATGTGAACGAAATATTTGCTCTCTGTAGAGTCAGCTATGTATAAAGCTCTTTGTAACATGAATTCTATCTAGTATCTGAAAACTAAAAAAAAAAAAAAAAAAAGGTAAAATTCATCTCCTTGTAACAATTCTGCCATCTAGAGGCCAATTTCAGCATTACATCCTATGAATAATTGGTAAGACACTGCTTGCTGTTGGACAGTGATCCCCAACCTGTCGCCTTTCGGCTGTTGCAAAACTACAACTCCTAGCATGCCTGGACAGTTGCAAGCTATCAGGGCATGCTGGAAGTTGTAGTTCTGCAATACTCAGGAAGCCTCAGGTTGGCAATCACTGTTATAGGGAACTGAATTTTTATTATTGTTGCAAATAATGCAGCATACCCTTACAACTATGGGGCATCTACCTGCACATCTAGATCCTGTATATATCCCTGAACTATACAGTATATATATATATATATATATATATATATATATATATATATACACACACACACACACACATTGTGGTAATGACTGTTCTGATGACCTTCAGTGCCCTCTGCCCCCTATAGTTGCCATGGTGCGCAGTGAGTGGCATGGACACCCCCTCGCTGCATCACACATGCTACACAATGAGCAATCTGTTAGTGTCATGCTGATCTAGTTGCCATGGTTACAGTAATAGATAATTTTATATGTGCGCCGCAGCTTCTTTCTGGGATATCTGACAGATTATCCTGCACAGGCCGCTATACCGTACACTATTGAGGCATAGCGTGCCTGACCAAGTTTATATAGAAGTCTCTATAGGAATACCTATACTGTAGATCAACACTATATACAAATGACCTGACATGGCGGCTGCGGCTTCTCTAATACAGAGGGTTATTGTTCTCTACATAAGATTAATATAGACTGTCCATAATGTAAATCACCACAAATACAGACACCGAACAAGCAGGGTATGCTGGGAGATTATTGCTGTGAAGTGTGCATCTGCAGCTCTGGAGTATAATACAGGATGTAACTCAGGATCAGTAATGTAATGTATGTACACAGTGACCCCAACAGCAGAATAGTGAGTGCAGCTCTGGAGTATAATACAGGATGTAACTCAAGATCAGTAATGTAAGTACACAGTGACCCCACCAACAGAATAGTGAGTGGAGCTCTGAAGAATAACACAGGCTGTAACTCAGGATCAGTAATGTAAGTACACAGTGACCCCACCAGCAGAATAGTGAGTGCAGCACTGAAGAATAACACAGGCTGTAACTCAGGATCAGTACAGGATATGTATTACATGTATAAAGGAAGCTCATTTTATGTTTACTAATTATATATTTATTTATATAAGGATAGCAGTCGGATGTCTTCAGTCCTAAAACATGATTTTATGTTGAGGTTCTTTGTGGTAGAATGTGTCACCAGGCGTACATGTTTTTGCTGGTAGTAGGATGTGAAGACTGAGGGCTTACCCCAGGGGAGACAATGGGAAGTGACTGAAGAGACTCTCCAAGCAGATTGTTGTCTCTCTGCAATCTGTGTCCATGGTTGACTGATAATGTGACACAAGGTTAGGACCTGAGCTGCGTCATGTAATGTGACGTCTATGGCTGCTGCTGCTGGCTGGTTCCATTCTCCCCATAAGGACTTCAAGTTGTTTATATTCACTTTCCAGCTATAAATGTATACTTTTTTTTTTCTTCTGGTAGAGGAGGGTAAAAAGGGGGATTCAATTACCTGTGAGATTCTTCCTGCCCCTACATGTATCAGCTGGCTTCCCATCATTTTTAGACAGGACTATATGGAGGGAAGGTATACACTATAACATATAGGCCTTTTACATGGGCCGATTATCAGGAAGTCCCCAGGGCCGGATTAAGTTTGGTGGAGGCCTAATTACACGATCTGATATCCTGGGTAGGTAGCACAGTTCTGCTAGGGTTCCAGCTGGTGGGGGCCCCTAAGTGGTGGAGGCCCCGGGGCACATGCCCCAGGTGCCCTCCCTTTAATCCGGCCCTGATCGTCCCTCTGTAAAAGTGTCAGAGATCAGCCGATGAGTGATCGCCTGCTCGGGTCTCCAGTATGACTCTCCATCTAATTTCTAGTCTCCAAAATGGCAATCCAACTCTTTCCTAGTCACTAGCATGGCTCCCCATTCAATTAGTGAAGAGTTTATTCCGGGTCCCTAGTATGGCTCCCCATCTCATTCCTAGTCTCCAACCTGGCACCTTATCTAATTTTTGGTGTTTAGCATGGCTCTCCATTTTATTTCTGGTTCCTAGTGTGGTGTCGCTCTCAGGTTAAGTGATGGATGAAGTGTTTAGTTTCCCTACTAGGTGTCCCTGTTCTGTATATGTATTGTTTCTCATGCACAGCTGAGGAAGGTAATGGGTTAAGTTTTTATGTCATGTATTATGTGCTGACCATTAGTAGGTGCTCTCTCTTCTCTGTTCTATGCTGTCTGTCCCCTCTTGCACACACTTATCCCCTGTAGGAGGAGTTAGCTCCGTGTTGGAGGCAATGAAAGGGAGTTAGTCTTTGGAGGTCAGTGAGGACAGATGCTGGAGAAACTAGCTCTGACAGAGACTTTCCTTATGCAAGCAGTTACTATAACTATGCAGTGCTAAACTAGCAAGAGGAGCTGATCCAAGCAGGACAAAGCTACCCTGTCTAAAAGGTTTACGTATCCTACTGTGCAATGCAGGTCCACTAGGAAAACTCAAGCACCTCGCTACACCCAGATAACTGATGACTGGGACTCAAACTACCCTAGCAGGACGAGTAGCTTGCAACTGCAGGGCAGAAGGCGGTCAGACATAGGTCTAAACGTGAGTACAAGGATTACTTTACTAATTAGCTATCTACACTACAGTTTCGGCAGAGTACAGGATCTACACTGGGCAAGGGCACCTCTGGCAACCTCTACAAAGCACTACTACTACTACTGCTTCTACTCAAGATTCTACTCTTTCCAAGAACCTGCTTCAAAGCACCAAGTCAGCACCTGAGTCTGTATCAAGATTTATACTGTCTATAGAGTGTGTACTGTTATTTTGCCAAGTTCTACAGTAAACCATTATATTTTTATACAGAATGCACAGGACTCTGCCTGTACCTGAACCTATACACACACCACCGCACACCTTGGGTTATTTTTCCCCTTCTCTGTAGGTGGCGGTACCGACATCCCGGGTGGGTCAGTTACCACTCCAGTTTGCCGTGACAAGAGCCCAAGGGACCCGCAACAAACCTGAAGGTTACCGACCATTTGGGGACATAAACCAGCTGTATACAAACAGGTACCAACATCACACCTGTGTGCTGAACTAACACTGGTGTCACGACAAACACTACTGGCCATGCACCCCACAAGTGTCACGACTGGAGTCGTGGATCCCCTGTACCGTCACCAGATATGGCATAAACCACACCAGGGAGCGGAGTCTAAGGGGCCTCTGGTTTTCACCAGAGCCCACCGCAAGGCGGGAAGGACTTGCTGCGGCAGGCGACCCCCAGGTCGCTACCCCTGGTTTGGCTTGCTAGTGACGGTGGGCAAGGTGAAGCAGGAGAACGTGCAGATAGTGGTCTCAGGTGGAACCGAAGGTGGCAGAGGCAATGGACAGGAACAATGGACGGGGCAGCGGGCAGAAACAACGGACAAGGGCAGTGGACAGGAACAACAGGGAGCTGGGCCAAAACGCTATGGGAGGCATGTAGAGGCTCCAACACAAGGGACAGGGCATGCTGGGATTTATAGGGAGTGATTATGTGCACACACCAATTAGGGGCGGACTGGCCCTTTAAATATGTGACAGCCGGGGCGCGCCAGCCGGAACAGACAGAGACAGTAGCAGCGCCGGGTCCCTGCACCTGGACACCGGCAACAGCAGAATACGGGGAGGGGGTGTGGCGGTCCGGAGCACGGGGCGCTGCCGCAACCCTGACAACTAGCATGCTTTTACAACTCATTTCTAGTCCCTAGCATGTATCCACAACTCATCAGCTTATTTTAGTCCCTAGCATGGCTCCCCATCTCATTCCTAGTTCTTAGCAAGGATTCTTGGCCCAGTGCACAGTTTCCATCTGCATAATAGTCCGGTCATGGATTTTCTCTCATCCCTGGTCCCTATATCACTCCTGGTGTCAGAAAGGCCTCCCTTCTCTGTCCTGGTCCCCAGGTTAGCAGCTCCGTCTTGTCCCAAACATGGCTTTACTCTCATCCCTGAACATGACCCTCCCATCACATTTCAGCTCCCATCATGCCTCCCCAGCTCATTCCTGGTCCGAACATGCTTCCCCATTTCATTCCTGATTCCCACATGGCTCCCCATCATATTCCTGGTCCCCACATGTCTCCCCAGTCCCTAGAATGACTCCACAACTTATCTCATTCCTAGTCCAGGCATGGATTTTCTCTCATCCCCGGTCCCCCATATCACTCCTGGTCTTCACCATGGCCTCTCTTCTCTGTCCTGGTCCCTAGGTTAGCAGTTCAGTCAGATAAGGGGGGGGGGGGGGGGGTCTGCTTATAGAGGGACAGCTTTTATAGATTATACTGGGAGAAAAACTGGTCAAAGAAAAATGTGGCCTAGGTGAGGGGTGATGGGGTGGGAGGACAGTAGTCTTCTTCTTAAAGGGGTAGTCTTTCCCGGGATGTTTTATTGTAACTTCAGCCTGGCTGTGACTTGTCAGGGAGGGTTCAGACAAGCAACGGGCACTGGGCCAAATAATTCTCATACATTCTATAGTGAAGGGTTGCCATGGCTGCTGCCTGGTAGCCAATAATTCCTAAAGCTGGCGCTCACAACCTTTCATATTGTGTCCGCTATTCCGACACCGCTGAATACGCTGCTATCCAAGCTTGTTCCCTAGAAATGCATATTCAGGATGATTAACGGACCTGCGTATGTATAGACACCAGTGTTTCTATAATGGTCACCATGGCAACAGTATGGCTAATCCCTGACTCCCTCTGGGTATCTGTCCTTGTGCCGCGCTGGTCGTCACGGCCTGTGTCTTACGGCATGACTAACCTGCATTAAGATTTAACAAGGTCGGGATTGAGGGGGAGGACGGGTTAAGAGAGTTCGAGAAGGAAAGCGAGAGAAGTTAATGAGATATAAAAGGAAAAAGTTCATTTTGTATATAGTACTATCACTTCTCCAACATGGCCGACCACGTGTTTCAGTATCATTATTGTGGGTGTAATGGCGGATTATTACAATCATCATTATAATCGTAAAAAATAAAAAGGTTTGTTAAATATGTCTAAAAATTATAACATTGCTATAGGATACAGCGTGTGGCATTGTTATATTTACAGGGTGCTGTGTGTGGCAGTATTTTATTTACAAGGTGCAGTGTGTGGCAGTATTTTATTTACAGGGTGCTGTGTGTGGCAGTATTATATTCATAGGGTGCAGTGTGTGGCAGTATTATATTCAGAGGGTGCAGTGTGTGGCAGTATTATATTCAGAGGGTGCAGTGTGTGGCAGTATTTTATTCACAGGGTGCAGTGTGTGGCAGTATTTTATTCACAGGGTGCAGTGTGTGGCAGTATTTTATTCACAGGGTGCTGTGTGTGGCAGTATTATATTCATAGGGTGCAGTGTGTGGCAGTATTTTATTCACAGGGTGCAGTGTGTGGCAGTATTTTATTCACAGGGTGCAGTGTGTGGCAGTATTATATTCATAGAGTGCAGTGTGTGGCAGTATTTTATTCACAGGGTGCAGTGTGTGGCAGTATTATATTCATAGGGTGCAGTGTGTGGCAGTATTTTATTCACAGGGTGCAGTGTGTGGCAGTATTATATTCATAGGGTGCAGTGTGTGGCAGTATTATATTCACAGGGTGTAGTGTGTGGCAGTATTATATTCACATAGTGCAGTGTGTGGCAGTATTTTATTCACAGGGTGCTGTGTGTGGCAGTATTGTATTCATAAGGTGCAGTGTGTGGCAGTATTATATTCACATAGTGCTGTGTGTGGCAGTATTATATTCAGAGGGTGCAGTGTGTGGCAGTATTTTATTCACAGGGTGCAGTGTGTGGCAGTATTTTATTCACAGGGTGCTGTGTGTGGCAGTATTATATTCATAGGGTGCAGTGTGTGGCAGTATTTTATTCACAGGGTGCAGTGTGTGGCAGTATTTTATTCACAGGGTGCAGTGTGTGGCAGTATCATATTCACAGGGTGCAGCGTATGGCAGTATTATATTCACAGGGTGTAGTGTGTGGCAGTATTATATTCACAGGGTGTAGTGTGTGGGAGTATTATATTCACATAGTGCAGTGTGTGGCTGTATTATATGAAGAGGGCATAATGTGTGGCAGTATTATATTCAGAGGGTGCAGTGTGTGGCAGTATTTTATTCACAGGGTGCAGTGTGTGGCAGTATTTTATTCACAGGGTGCTGTGTGTGGCAGTATTGTATTCATAGGGTGCAGTGTGTGGCAGTATTTTATTCACACTGTGCAGTGTGGGGCAGTTTTATATTCACAGGGTGTAGTGTATGGCAGTATTATATTCATAGGGTGCAGTGTGTGGCGGTATTATATGGAGAGGGCATAATGTGTGGCAGTATTACATTCATAGGGTGCAGTGTGTGGCAGTATTTTATTCACAGGGTGCTGTGTGTGGCAGTATTATATTCATAGGGTGCAGTGTGTGGCAATATTATATTCACAGGGTGTAGTGTGTGGCGGTATTATATGAAGAGGGCATAATGTGTGGCAGTATTATATTCATAGGGTGCAGTGTGTGGCAGTATTTTATTCACAGGGTGCTGTGTGTGGCAGTATTATATTCAGAGGGTGCAGTGTGTGGCAGTATTATATTCACAGGGTGCAGTGTGTGGCAGTATTATAAGCAGTGGGCATATTGTGTGGCAGTATTATAATCATAGGGTGCAGTGTGTGGCAGTATTTTATTCACAGGGTGTAATGTGTGACAGTATTATATTCAGAGGGTGCAGTGTGTGGGAGTATTATATTCTCAGGGTGTAGTGTGTGGCAGTATTATATTCAGAGGGCACAGTGTGTGGCAGTATTATATGGAGAGGGCATAATGTGTGGCAGTATTACATTCATAGGGTGCAGTGTGTGGCAGTATTATATTCACGGGGTGTAGTGTGTGGCAGTATTATAGTCACAGGGTGCAGTGTGTGGCAGTATTATATTCAGAGCATGCAGTATTTGGTGGTATTATATTCAGAGGGTGTAGTGTGTGGTAGTATTATATTTAGAGGGTGCAGTATGTGGCAATGTTATATACAGGGGCACAGTATGTGGCAGTATTGTATTTAGAGGGTGCAGTATTTGGCAGTATCATATTCAGAGAGTGAAGTTGTGACACTAAGGAACTTTTTTTTCAGTTTTGGCCAAGAGGATCTGCTGCCAAAATGAGGATCAGAAGAGGCCTGGGCCCCAAACTCTGCAGAGATGAGACGTAAGTGAAAGAATTCATGGTGGGCCAGATCAGATGGGAGAGAAAAAAAAACAACTCCAGAGAAGACAGTACAGTTGCCGGGGCCAGTGACTATTGTGCATGGGTCTCATTAATAAGAATTGGATTGGATCTGCACACTAGGGGGTGCTGTAACTTTGCCCCCAGCCCAGCATGCAGTTGTGCATGAAGCTGTCCTCCATGCACTGTTCATCCTGTGCCTCCTGATGCATGAGTATAATGTAGACACCGATACAGGTGGGATGTAACTATACATTACAATGCAAATGTATTCATCATACGTCAGATACGCTGGATGACAGCAATAATTCATTTCTCTTCAGACGCTTACCCGTCTGCTAGGTAAAAGTTTCCCCATCGTGAGGATCCCAGCATCCAGACCGCTTTACATTAACATTCAGCGCAGCGCGTGCCGGTGAGTCACCCATCACTGATACGCGCCCAGACATCTAATTCCTTGTCAGCAGCAGATCAGACCCCTGCACCCCCAGGAGAAATGAGTTTCATAGTAAATTACAGCAGCCGGCTCTCACCTGCTGCGCCAAGAGCTCGGCGGGGCCGGAAAAGAGGTGCTGCGAGCCTTATAGATTAGACTGGCGCAGAGGGATGAATGCCATAAATCCAGCAATTGTATGTGCCCGTGACAAGGCGAGCTGCCGGAGGTCATACAATGCCATTCTCCTGACAAAGATGCTTCATTGCACAAACTTAGAGCGGAGCTAATTCCTTATTTATTTTTATACATTTTGCTATTATTAATTTCTCTATTTAGGATCCAAGCCCGGCATTGGCTTATATGCTCTTATGGGGACTCCAGCAATTTTTTTCTTCTAAATAAACTGGTTTCACAAAGTTATATTAATTTTTAGGTTATTTCTCTTTAAAAATCTCCAGTCTTCCAGTATTTATCAGCTGCTGTATGTCCGTATTACATGGGACGGTTATCGTTCGAAAAATCGAATTTTAAACTAAATTGTTTTGTGTAATAGCAGGCAGCAATTAAACGACCAACGAGAAATTGTTAGATAGAATCTGGACCTGCTTTCTTCGTTGATCATTCACAAATCGTTCGGTGTAATAACACATTGTTCGGTTGTTCCCTGGTCTATGAGCCAGGAAAGGACGAGAGCAAGAACGACCGTAAGTATCGATCATCGTCCTGTGTAATAGGGTGAACGATTTAAGATCGTTTGTCATAACAGTAGTTTGAGATTGTTTAATCGACGAAAAATCATCACATGTAATACCACCCTAGGAAAGAAACACATACAAGCCTACCGTTTCTACTTCAGAAAACGATTAGTATTTCCTGACCGTAAAAACGGGAGAGGAAAAACAAAGAAACCATAATTACCTTCTGTATAGCTGCAGCGGTGTTCCCATCCGGCTTCTTCTTCTCTCTTCCAGGAGTGATGTAATTTGTGCCCCGCAACACTAGGGGGAGACATGGGGGGAGAGAGTGGCCTCTAGTGGCTGGAAAATGAATAACAGGGCTGGGAGCCGATGGCTCCCGGCCCTGTCTGACACAGCACAGCCAACACGCTGGCCTGGAATTCCGAACAGTTTCTGCTTGCACATGCTGAGCTGTCCAGAGTTCCGGATGCTCCCATAGGAAAAATCCTGAAGGGTATCCATGCCCAATAGAACCCTATGGGTCAGAATATCCATCAAGGTTTTGTTGTAACAATAGTGCCTGTCACTTGATGGTGAATATTAGGCAGCAAGTGACCTGTTAGGTCTGTAGATTGAAAAACTGGAGACTGAAGAACAGCTGGTGATCGGCGTCAGGGTCATGGTCTGTCCAATCCAACAGAAGAGCTGCTGTACAGCAAACTGCTGAAAAACTTTCTATTATATATGATAGAAAGGAGTTAGGTGACACAGGGATTGCAGCTTATTGTGTATGGGGTCCCGCAGCCCATGTGACCTCTGTCCACCACCGAGTGGGCATCACAACGGGGGCATGGAGCAATGGAGGAAGGTGCCTGGTCTGATTGATCACGTTCTCCATCATGTGGATGGCCGGTGTATGTGTGTGTCATTTACCTGGGAAGGAGATGGTACCAGGATGCACTATGGGAAGACAAGATTATGGGAGCAGTATGATGGGCAATGTTCTGCTGGAAACCTTGTGTCCTGGCATCATGTTACTATGACACCGACCACCTACCTAACTAGTGTACACACCCAGCCCCCCCCCCCCCTCTATTGGCTGTGGGACCCCCTAATGGCAGCGGTCAGCAGTATAATGCTGAGGACACATGGCAAACAGATCTCTGTGGTGTCTCTGCCTCCAAATTCCCCAGATCTCGATCCAATCGATTATCTATGTCAGGGTTCCTCAACTGGTGGCCAGCTGTCCGGACCCATGCTGCAGCTTAGTATACATGTATACTGAGCTGCACTCTGCACAGTAACTATGAGCGCTCATAGTTACCGTGCAGCAGCACTGACAGAGAGGGAGCCATTGGCTCCCTCCCTGTTAGTCACTCTTGAGGTCGCAGCAATAACAAGAGGCCGCTCAGGGGGGCTATATGGGAGGGGGAGCACACAGGGGGTCTATATACTACTGGGGGGTGCACAGGGGGGTTATATACTACTGGGGGAGCGCACAGGGGTCTATATACTACTGGGGGTGCACACAGAGGGGCTTTATACTACTGGGGGAGCGCACAGGGGGGTTATATACTACTGGGGGAGCGCATAGGGGGCTATATACTACTGGGGGAGCGCACAGAGGGGCTATATATTACTGACGGAGTGCACAGGGGGACTATATACTACTGAGGGAGCGCACAGGGGTCTGTATACAACTGGCGGAGTGCACAGGGAGACTTTATACTACTGGGGGAGAGCGCACAGGGGTCTATATACACTACTGGGGGAGCAAAAGGGGGGGCTATATACTACTGGGAGCAGTCACCCCCTTTGTACCCAATTTCAAAGGGCTGGTGAGAGAAAAAATGCCAGTTTTCCCACTAATAAGCATCAATTCTGTATGTAAATAGTTCAACAATGTTTGTGAAGAGTTAACAAAAACGTTTACTACTGATGTTCAGCTCGGACCTTCTCCTGACAATAGACCCCGGTAAGTGGACCTTCACTAAAAGTTGTTGAGTACCCCTTATTAGGGATGGTCCGAAACTGCCGAGGTTCGGGTTCGTATGAACCCGAACTCTTGGAAATGATTTCCGCTGTCTGGCCGCTCCGTGCAGCGGGTGGATACAGCGGGAGGACCGACTGGAAAACTGGGATACAGCCTATGGCTATGGCTGTATCCCAGTTTTCCAGGCGGTCCTCCCGCTGTATCCACCCTCTCCACAGAGCGGCCAGACAGCGGGAATCATTTCCGAGAGTTCGGGTTCGTACGAGGGGGGCACACAGTATTAGGTGGGGTGGTATTATGGCTGATCAGAGGTCAGAGTCCAGCTCGCTGTATGTCCATATACACATATATTCTAGAAACATATATTTTACATACACAGATTTTACATATCTCACATCTGTACATACACGTTATAAATGGTGACATAGCGTGTAACCGTACATTATAAATGACTGCACGAGGGAAGCACACACCAGTCCCTACAGATACACAGCAATACAGTGCAAAGGGTCAGCCATACTGGGTCAAGAAAAGCTCCGCCTCCCTGACTCCTTAGAGACAAAACACAAAGGAGTCAAAGCTGCAGGGAAACGTGTCATGTGACCAGACTTGGCTCTTCTGAATGGCTGAAGGGAATGTGAAGAGGAAGGGCATATAATATCTAGAGTTTGAGTATCTTTATAACGTCTAGAGTTCCCCGGGGCCTACGAGGAAATGTGCACCAGCCCCTGTGTAAGACAGTTTGTAGCATTTATATACAAAAAGGCAAAAACATGGACGCTGGTAGTGAGGGGGCTGTGAGTGTGTCCGGCCAATCAGAATAAAGCTCTTGTGGGCGTCCCCGGTGAAAGCTCCGGGTTACATGATGGAGCAGGTGAAGCCGCAGCACTCTTTTAGGAGCGTTAATCCTGTTTTTGTGACGTAGGGACTGGAGGTTTGCTGGGAGCGAGAGGTGACGGCAGCCGGCTTCTCCTTCCTGCGAACTGAAGAGAAATGATAAATGTACAAAGATGGCGGCCAGGAAGAATATATCCCTGTCTGTATATACTCCTATATTCCTCACCCAGCTGGAAAATTACTAGCCAGAAGCATGTGACCCCGTCCTCCAAAATCCTACTCAGAAGGTAGAGAGACTCACCTGCTTTCTTCAGGTAACTTTTAGAGAGTTTACTCTGTAAGAATTCAGCCATCTCTTTGTCCTCTTCACGTTCACTATAAAAAGATGGGATGCATCATGTATATATATCAGACATAGGTTACACATCTCCTATATATAGCGAGGTGGAGCATGCTGGTATAACCTGGGTATCTCCTGTATACAGTGATATGGAGGAGCT